>NW_023425404.1:36993053-38193053 GCF_014108245.1 Pipistrellus kuhlii | reverse complement strand
GGTCTGTGCAAGCAGGCATTTGCTCATTTTCCCTTCGATGGCTTCCCTGTTTTAGAGAGGACTGGGAGAAGTTCAATGACGTGCCCAACATCACGTGAACGTCACAGTGAGACTCTGAGCTAGGTCAGCCAAACGGCAAAGCTTGTGCTCTGCCCTCTTTAGGACTTGCTGGCATGGGAGAGGGGAGAGTGCATGGTCACATAGCACACCGCAGACACATCCAGTCCAGAAACAAATTAATATGCACATGCCCAAGCGTGGGGTGACCATGTACACCTACTCCCAAATATTAATGGATTTTTGCATATTCTTATAATACATATTGAGAAGTGGTCATGTTTGGTGGTTTTTTTGTTTGTTTGTTTTTTGGGGGGAGAGGGTGTTTGGTTAGATTTTTGAGGGTGGCAGCCACTGACTAATCTTTTAGGGTTGTCATCCCAAATGCCTCCATGGGCCAAGCTTTTCTCAAGACTTGTGAAGAGGTGGGGACCAAGGTAGTCTGGAGAAAATACCGCCCCCCTCATAAAAGGACAAGGCACTATAACCAGTACCTTATGTCACTCTGGGCAACTGTAAGACCAGTGTGCAGAGCTTTGGATGTTTCAAACGATGCCAGAAATGATTTCTTATTTTTATGTGATCATTCCAGATTTGTTTTAAGGTTGGCAGCTATTAAAATTTTTTTTTCAATTGTGCAAGTCAAATAAAACATGTCCATGAGCCTGATTTGGTTGTGACCCCCTTGCTACTTTGCAAGTTCTGGTCTAGATGACACATTGGTCATCTAGAAGGACCTCAGCTCAGCTCAGTCCTAATAGGAGTAACAGACACAGTTTATTTCTCCCCACACAGTCAATGAGGAAACACCTTGTCCATTTTAGGTGGTTTGTCATTTTAACAGTATTATTTGGAAAAAGAAAACAATTATCACAAATACTCCATTAAAATATGTATACCTTTCAAAACCAATGATCAGGGCAAGAGATGAGAGGGGTTTTACAATTTAGCAAAATAGAGAAACAGCAATGTTACCTACAAACATGTAAATTGACTGTACCTCTGCTATACCACCAGCCAATCAGGAGTGATATTCAAATTAATCCATCAAAGATGGCAATTAATTTGCATGCACAGGCGCAGAGTGACCAGGGTCTGAGCAGAAAGGGGCTGTGGCAAAGTGGCAAGGCGGTGCTGGCAGCCGGGGAAAGGAAAGCCCATTCTAGCACGAATCTTAGTGCATCGGGCTTCTAGTATATATACATTGCTCGTTGGAATTAAGCAAATGTTTAACAGGAGCCCCATTCCAACTGTGAGAAGAGACCCATCACAGGATTTCCTGGCAGAGCTACAGTATCTGTTTTCAGAGGGAGCTCAGTTCCTACCATCCATCCTCTGCCCAAACTCTTTTCTAATTACTAACTTGTTTCTTAGGCTACTGATTCCAGCTGCATTTTATTACTGAAATCCTCCTCTTGCCAAGGCAGAAATTGAAAGTGAAAAATAACCTGGTGTTCCTAGCCATTCAGGCACCCCAAAGCATACTATCCAGCAAGATGAGTGCCCTTGTATAAAAATCTTCTCAGATGGAAGCGTTTGAATACACTTTTTGCTCACATAGCCATCCAGGTGCTAGGGCATCTCATGGTTCTGTGTTGAGCAGTGGAGGGGATGAATTGCAATGAGATCACAGATGTGAGAGACCATTTGGGAAAAACCTCTATTACTAGTTTGTTGCTAATGTTTGTAAATGTCTCCAACTGGACACTGACTTACCACAAACTATTTCTAGCAGAAAAAATACTCCTAGTAAAATAGCTCAAGTATATAAATTTTTATGTCTAAATAAAACCACTTTGCTTCCATCTGTGGAAGGAAAGCTGTGTTCACTCTCTAGTTCACGAAGAAGAGGTGGAGTATTCTATATCTGGGAATTTTGTTATTTCTAACGTTAAGTCCAGGCCCTTGATTTTGGAGTCTGTGATTTTATTGGCAATGACATAGTTTGACAGAAAGCTCAAATAGCATAGCCTTTCAAGGTCACAAAACCAGAAAGTAACAGAATGGGTATTCTAACCTTGGGCAAGGCCATGTTTTTTAAGCTGTTAGGTAGGGTGTGTCACAGAAGAAAATGTCATGAAATTTGAATCCTCACCCCACTCTTACTAGCTGTGTGAACCTTGGGCAATTTCCCTAATATTTCTGAGCCTCACTGTGAAGATTTAAAAAACACAACTCACATCAATAGCTAACTTATTGCATGTATTCTATAAGTTACAAAGCTCTGTACTAAGTGCATTACATAACTTACCTTACTTATTTATTCACTAGTAATGATAACATCATTAATTTTTAAAGTTAATTAGTACCAATTCACAAAAATATCACCTTCTGGGATCATCATAATGATTAAGTGATAGAAAATAGGTTAAAGTGCCTTGCCAACCAAAAAGATATATAGATGTTAATTATATCATATTGTCAAAACAAGATAACAGGCCCTCAATGGATTTGCTTATGCTAAGTCCAACATCACTAAGCCAAGACTTAATTACAGTTATGGCTCTTCCAGAAACGGAATCTTACACCAGTCATTAGGAATCACCTGACAAGCATCTGTTAGATAATCTGCTTCATCGACCCTTACCATCCCCTAAAGGAAAGTAACTTTGCAATAACCAACCTGCTATTTTTGCCCAATATAACTTCCACATTCCACTCCCTTCTGCTTATAAAAATCTTTCATTTTGTACAGCTCCTCAGAGCACCTTTCCATAGGCTAGATTGGGTGCTGTCTGATTTGAATCAATTTTTTGCTCAAACTCTTAAATTTAATATACCTCAGTTTATCTTTTAACAGTATGTGATAAGATTTTAGAAGCACCCAGAAAAGTTCACAGATTACAAAACTGTGCCCTGAAATATCTTTATCAGGTATCAAGTTCTCTTTCATTCCAAATCTGCCACAGGATTTAAAACCCATGGCCCTGGGATCTCTATTTGGGGATTTAGTGATCTAAATATTATACAAAGGTAAAATGATGCATAATACTAGTTAGTCTCTTCCTAGGCCTGAGTTTTGATTGGGCAGAGGATACAGAAAGAACACAGGGTCCCTCAAATCTGGGGGAGGGGTATGATGCAGAAAGGACAGGCTAAAGAGACGGAGGCAAACTTGGCTGGCCTTGATAATGGATTTCTCTTAATGGGCAGAGAGGAAATTCTCAACAGTAATAACAACATAATACTGTAGATGTTTCCTCAAGTATAGTACAGATATTTCATTCTATCAACTAGTCTTATGTAATTGCAATGCCAGTATACTAGCACAATTACACCAGAAGTACCAACTTCACATTTAAAAAGCTGAGAGAATAAATCTATCAATAGTTTCATTAATTTGGTCATCAATATGTTGGAATGCGTGGTGATGAAACAGGGCAAGGCTGGTGCTTCCCTTTGCTGGGCAAACTGCCTCTTCGTTGGTAATGCAAATTGTGACTGCAAACAGCATCTCTGGGGGGCGTTTAAAGTGCTTAAGTGCACACTTCAGAAGCGTTTCTTTTATATGCAATTAGTCTGTTCATGACACATCATTCTTATCTATTCATTAAAGTATGTCCCTGGCTTAGTTGGGAGCATTTTATGGATTTATAGACTTGGGAATGCTCTGAACTGGTTGGAGCCTAAAGGTCATCCAGTTCACTCCCCCGCTGGTGGTGGCTCCTCTCTCCAACATCCATGCCTGACCTAGCGTCATCTCTGATCCTACCCAATGGGAGGCCACTCTTGACCTTCTCTGGCAGCCCTTGGAAAGACCAGGAACTCTGGAGGCAGGAGGACCTGCATCAAATCCTAGCTTTAGCCCAGCTGGCATGACTCAGTAGTTGAGCATTGACCTATGAACCAGGAGGTCACTGTTTGATTCCCAGGAGGTCACTGTTTGATTCCCAATCAGGGCACATGCCCAGGTTGTGGGCTTGATCCCCCGTATGGGGGTGAGCAGGAGGCAGTTGATCAATGATTCTTTCTCATCATTGATGTTTCTATCTCTCGCTCCCTCTCCCTCCTTCTCTGAAATCCATAAAAATATATTTTAAAAAATCTTAGCTTTATCCTTTACCAGTAAATTGAACCTCATTTTTCCTAAGGAGGATTGTGTGCACTGTGGCTGGCATATATATGGTCTCAAAAAGTAGACAAAGTCTCTATGGCAGTGGATTCAGGGATGGGAATGGGGAGTGACTACAGACACAAGGATTCTTTTTGGGGGAATGGAAATGTTCTACAATTAGATTGGGATGATGGTCGCACAACTTTGCAAATCCACTAAAAGTCATTGCATTGTAGACTCAAAACAAATGAATTTTATGATATGTACATTCTACCTCAGTGAAGCTGTTAAAACAAAAGAAAACAAGATATTAAAAAATACATAAGGAATTAACTTTAATGACAAAAACCTCTGGTGCTAAGCGCAGTACACATGAAATAAAAGCTAATTTGGGTGTTGTGGGAGAAAGTATATGTAGTGAAAAAGCAAAAAGAGTTTAAAAAATTTTTCTGCTTTGTACTCTCAAGAATATTAGAGAAAAATTGTCTCTATAAAGGATAAATATGAGATCAAAACACAGACTGAAAAAATATATGAAATATAAAAGAAATCCGTGAGACCAATGTGTTTAAGAATTCAGAATTTTTTGAATTTAGAAAGGTAATATGGGGCATTTTCCATAAATTACATAACACCCCGGAAAGGGTATGTGGCAACATCTCATAATTAAACACATTAGTATTTCCTTAATGCAATATATGAATATTCATACTAAGTAGGATAAATTTAAGACATAAATAGACTCATGTCAGTTCAGGCCCAGTTTTGCCAGCCAGGGGATTTACTATAAACTTCAGAAAAATGTTGGTTTGTCAGATTTCAGGAGTAGGGATCTGGGGTTCAGTTATTACTACCACACTCAACATGACCTTGCCTTTCACATGGGAGATGCTTCAGGACTGTTACTTCCTATCCCCACCTTTCTCCTGGGCTTATCCCCAGGCTGTGACAGTCTCTCTCAAGAAAGCACCTTGGGGACCAAACTTGGAGATAGATTGGAATTGTGTGCTCTGCCACTCCCGAGCTTAGACAAGAATGAGCTACTGAAAGAAAAATAGGATAAAATAGAAATTTAAAATGGGAAATACTGTCCAGGATGGTGTAGGAAAAAAGGAAGGACCAACTTGTTTTAATTCAGGTTAATGGACAGAAAGCATACTTCAAAACTAGTACAAAAGCACAGGAAACAGGAAAATAAACATGTCAGGTCTGATTCATTGGTAAGCTCTATATTCTTGACTTGGCTCATTTATTTATGTCAGAATTACCTTGCAACAGTATAGAGCCTTGCAAAGGATTTACCATCTGCTTCTCTCTGTCCCTGATACTCTAGGTGCGTAGCTTCACCCTGCTGCCTCCATAACGCGACCCTGGCTCAGCAGGGGCCCAGGGTGCCAGGGCATCATGCCCGAGAGAGCCTGACTTTTCCCTCCATCTGGTGAAGCTCTGTGACAGCCCACCATGCCTGGGCAGACCACAACCTATGCTCCACAGTTTCACAGCAACTCTTTTACACTAGACTCCAAACTTCGTAAGGGCAGGGACCTTGTGAATCAAGGAGGTATTTCCATGGACTAGCAAGCTGGTCAATAAACACATGTTGACTAATTGAATGGATGAAAGAAGCAATAAATTGAACGTCAAATAAAAGCAGTTTGACTGTTTACTGTTTTGCAAAGACTGTGCCCCTTGCTCTGGGATCAACTGTTCACAGGGAGGATGCTTTTCCTTGGTCTCGCCTCCTGCTGCCCCTGATCTGTTCTTTTGAGCACCTGTTTCTCCTCTCCCTGTGGCTATCCAGCAGGAGGAGCTGAGGGAGGTGAGCTAACTATGAGGTGAAAGGAATGGCAGCCTGGTATCCTAAAACAAAAATCAATGTAGCTTCTTAGCACATTGCGCACCAGTAGTTTTATTGCTAGCTTTACCCAGTGGCCAGATGAGTTTCTATTGAAGGAGTACAAAAACTGGCTTACAAAGTCTCATACTTTAAAAAGATATTAGCTTGTAAGAACATGTAATAAATAACTTCAAAATGCAATGGGTATTTAATTTTAAGGCGAGCCTTTAACGTTTATGTAAAACACTGTGTAATATGAAAACACAACATTGCTTGTGATCTGCCCACAATGTCTTAACACCTGACTGTCATTCAAGGACTCATTAAACGGAGTGTGCATTTGAATCTTCCCCATTGAATTGACCAAGTTTATCAAGTTATAGAGCAAGGCAGCTCCCAGTTTCTACATGTTTCTACATGTTTCTAGATGTTTCTACATGAGAGGGCTTCAGGGTCTTCGATGTGGGGGGTGGGGGACAAGTCCCCTTGTCTTGATGCTGAATCTCCATAGCAAGCAAACATCTTTGCTTAGACTACGTATTTATCTGTATTGTCTTGGAAATACTGAAGAGACTAAGGAAGGGCTGGTAAGAATTCATAGGCCAAACTGTTGCTACTGATTTAAAGAAACACAGCCTACTCCATTCACAACGTCCAAGAGATTTAGATAAATCATTATTCAAAGGCAGAAGCCAAGATACAGACCGAAGTACAGTGATTGTCAAAGGGAAAAGGGAGAGAGGGAGCGGCAGAAGAAGGCTTGGGGGAGGGAGGGAGAAATGGTGATGTACACCTGAGACCTATATAATTTTATTAACCAATGTCACCCCAATACATGCAATAAAAAAGGAAAAGAAGGTACAGGCATAGTGCGGTTCGGTTCCAGACCACGGTAATAAAACAAGTAGTTATCTTTTTGCAGGTGGAGGGTCTTACCTTTAATTTGTAAAACGAGGTAAGCCTGCCTAGGCTTTCCCCCTGGAGCTTCGTTTACCTTATCACCGTGTCTCCTCCCACTCTGCGCCCACAAACCATTTCATCAGCGCGCCCAATCACAGGTCCTCAGAGTCACACAGGCCTTTACGATGAACAGACCACCGTGTGGCTTCAATACCCGCTCTGATGTAACCTCCAGAGCAGGGAACACGGAAGCCAACAATTATGAAGTCCCTGGTAATTTATGGACATACACACACTTATTTACATTATTTCACATCCAAAGGCACTGACCTCAGTTTTCCCAGAGGGAACTGGAGATGGACTTTCACGTAGCCCACAGCTCCTGAGTCAGAATGAGATCCAAACCCGGAGAAACGCCAAATTCCGCGCTCAAACCCTAAGGCTGTGGCCCCGCTACCTCCTCTGGAGCCGATGCTGGGTGGCTGTGAGGACATTCCTCCTGAGAAAACGCAGATAACTCTGTTCTTGGCCCTTCTCAGCAATGGTCCCTGGTCTGGATCTGGACCCAGGAGGCCTCAGAGTCCCGGTCCAACTGCTCTTGTTTAAGCCCTTCTGCCCTGTTAAGACAGATCTCAGCCCCTTCCTCTTCCTTAGCCCCGCCCTCCTCCCTTAAGCCCCGCCCTCCTCCACCTCAGCCCCGCCCTCCTCCACCTCAGCCCCGCCCTCCTCCACCTCAGCCCCGCCCTCTTACCGTAAGCCCCGCCCTCTGCCTCAGGCCCAGCTCCCAGGGCCAGGAGTCCCTTCATAGTAGGCTCTTCTCTACCTGCAATTGATTATTCTGAGGCTGCAAAAGCCTGAAAAGGAATGACTTTGTCTTTTGAGACTCCAGAGTCTGACGCCCAAGGGATTCTTCTCTTCCTCTGTTCCTTGGTGGGAGATAAGCAATCAGAGGCACACAGGATGGATTGGGGAGGCCCCCTGCCTGCCCACCGAGCACCAGGGCTCCAGATCTTTAAAAAAGAATATACATATATAAATCAACTTTTCCGTTTTGTTCTTCCCTTCCTTCCTTTCTTTCCTTCCTTTCATTTTTCTTTCCTCATTGCATCATATTACCACAGAAATTCTAGAAAACTAAAAGTCTGGGTTCAGAATCGAGTGTTGGGACCTTCTGTTGGGTGATCTTTGGTAAGTCACTGCAGCTTCTTGAGCCTCAGTCGCCTCACTTCCCGGTGGTGACAGCCACCTAGAGAGGAAGCACTGGGAGCCACGGGTGCTGTACTCCACCAGGCGCTGTACTCCACTCTGGCTGTTGACTGCATGAGTGAGTGGAATGGTTATTACCATGCTGGCCACCGCCCAGGGCACATTTCAAAGGTTCTGTGCACATTATCACATGTCATCTCATATGGTATTAAGAGAAGGGAAGTGGTTAGTAGTTTTCATTTACCATGTAGAAGTTAAGGGGGTTGGGGGGTGGTGTGGAGGGGAAGACAGGGCCTGAGGACACTGTTTTGGGAAGTAGTATTTAAAGCTCACCCTTCACCCAGCCTTCAGCAGAAACACATTAGGTTAGTTATTAAACTAAATAAAAACAGGCAACAAAATATCTATTTAGTAAGTCATAATGCAGCCAAAGAAAATAACATTGTAGAAAATGTAATGACATGGAAAGATGGTCCCAATAGTTTTAAGTGAACTAAGCTGGTTACAGAACAGAACATACATTATGATTCTTTCATAAACAATATAGGTTTGTATCTACATACATATATCCCAATGTGTTTGCTTTGGTTGTTTCTAGTTGGTAGAACTGTGGATGAATTTTGTTATTTCTTTTTGCTACTTTGATTTTCTGCAATAAAGATGTATTGCCTTTGCCATGAAAGATCTATAATAATAAAAGCATAATATGCAAATCAATTGAATGACCAAACAGCAGAATGACCATCCAGATAACTGTCCAGATGACGTTCCGGATAACCACATTATGACTTGCACTGTCGCCAGGCTAGCCAAGGTGGGTGCGATGCGATTGTTTGGAGAGGACCTCATGATCGCCCCACGATTGCCTTGCAGAGGGAGGCCCAGGGGAGTGATGGGTGGGACTCTGAGATCAATTGCCCCAAAGAGGGAGGCCCAGGCCAGCCAAGCAACCGCATCCCATGCCTGTCGCCTGCAGAGGGAGGCGACTGGCGGTGGGGGAGGGAGGGGTATGGGCAAGCAGTGGCAGTGGTGGGGGTGGGGCCAGCTGCAGGCAGCTAGGAGAAGGAAGGCCCCAATAGGCCTTTTTTGCCAGCCTGGCTTAGGGACCCTACCTGAAGGGTCTCGGATTTCAAGCGGGCACAAGCCCAGGTGAGGGACACTGCCCTCTCTCCCCCATGCACAAATTTTGTGCACCAGGCCTCCAGTTTTTAAATAAACTCCACCAAGTCCAAATCAACCTGTTTATTAACTTCTGGTGTCCAGAGTATAAGTGCTTGGTCCAATTAATCCTCTAGCAGATGCATGACTGTGCTCCTTGTATAAAAACTATATTCTTAGCAATGAATTCTCAGAGACTGGACCTCTATCTCAGCATTGGCTGCGAAGTAAACCCCTTCCCTGGCTACCCAGGAAGCCACTGTCAGCAGACAATTTGAAGATAGGCGAATCAAAGAGTCTGTCCACATCAGGCTGCTTTGGAAGCCTGGTAGAAATGCTCAGTCACATTTTATAACACACATATGAACACATTCCATGTGAGCAAAGGCAATTAGTAACCATTCTTTATACAGCATGTACTGTGCATGAATATTTATTTATGCCTGACAAATTAAGAATTCACAGTTTATATATATAAACTTATATAGAGAGATGAAATTATGGTTTAGTAAAAGGCCAGAAAACTGAGAATGAAATACTTGTTCTGGTCATCTTTGGTGACTTGTTCAAGATCATTTAGCTATGTGCCTCAGTTTACTCATCTGTGTGGAAGCCATAGCTTGGCCTGATGGTGCCAGCAAGATCTTTTAAATAGATAAGGCTGGGTTTGAGGCCCAGGGGTTTGCTTTGGTGGTTGTGTTATGTTAGGCAAGTTATTTAACTTTGTGCTCCTCAGTTTTCCTTTGTCCTCTGGGCAACAATGCCTATGCCATGGGATGCTGTGACTGGCATGCAGGAACTCTTTTGCTAATGATGGAGAGAATGGCCTGGCAGGCCCACCTTTCACTTGAATGGAAGAGAAGAGAACTGAGTTCCTTTTTGTTTCCCCACTGAAGTTGTGTGGAGTGCCACACAGACACAGTGTTGAGCATCAGCACTGAGGTACATTGCTCACCTGATACACACCTGCCCTAAAAGGGTCTCAGGCTTTAGCAGCAACAACTTGCTCCTAAGATGTATGTGTGTGTGTGTTCGCGCGCTTATATATTTTATTGAATTTTTACAGAGAGGAAGAAAGAGAAATAGAGAGTTAGAAATATCGATGAGAGAGAATCATCCATCAGCTGCCTCCTGCACACTCCCCACTGGGGATGTGCCCACAACCAAGGTACATGCCCCTGACCGCAATTGAACCTGGGACCTTTCAGTCTGCAGGCTGACGCTTTATCCACTGAGCCAAACCGGTTTCGGCGATGTGGGGTTTTTTTTTTTTTTTAATTAAATAAATTGATAATAAAGTTTCCTCTTTCCAGCAATGAAACTTTTAAATGTTGAAATTTTAGAAAAAAACATTTTCTAAATTACATTTTTCAACAATTACCTGTTATCCTGGCTTCTTAAACTAAACATCCTGACCTGCAGGTAACCTTTCATTGATGTCTCAGGTCCCCATTATGACACTGTGGGGTGACAGCTCTCTCCTGTGTTAATGTTTGTTCCCTCTGCCCTTCCAATGCTCTAGTTTAGGGGTGTCAAACTCTATCAGAGAAGGGGCCAAAATCTAAAATCCAGCCTAAATCGCGGGCCGAATGGTTTACTGAACAGTCATAAACTGTCATTGTGATGGAAACGCAGCGGAGTGCAGTGATGACAGCGCGGTGCGGGCAACATTGCAAGGCCTGGCGGGACGGATTTGGCCCGCGGACCTTGTGTTTGACACATGTGCTCTAGTTGTTATTTTTGTTGTTTTCTTTTCTTTTTTAAAAATGTTTTTGTTGTTTGCTGCTATTGCACCTGCCTTGCAAAGCAATCCTATCACCTTCTAGTTGCAATAAAATCAATGCTTATCGGATTATCTAGTGCAAGCTCTCTCTTTTAAGAAATAAGCAGCAAATTTGGGGAGGTGAAGAGAAATCATGGGGGCAAGTACTCCTTGAGGTGTTTGATGGACTATGGATTGGGGAGCTGAGGAAAAGAGCTCAGTAGAAACTGCATAAATATGAAAATAACAAGGATCAGATGAAAAGATGAAAGTCTGCTGAGAGAAGGAAAGCAAATGGCATGGGTCTGGCCTCTGTGTAGCATTTCCTTTGCAGAGACCCTCAGAAATCTTTTCTGTACTCCTCCACAACCTCTGGGTTCAGGAGGGCTGAAGAAGCTGGGAAACTGACCTCCAGTTAAGAGAGGCCATCTCGGTGTGCATGCACACTCATGCACACACAAACTCCATACATGCATGCACAGACACATATCCATACACAAACCGAGGAGATTGGGGACCTATATGGGCTCGGCCAATGAAATGAGCCCCATTTAACCCCTATTTGTTTAAACATGTCTCATTTTAAACAATGCCTGTTGAGGTCTCCTGCAGAAGATCTGTGTACCGAATGTGTTAAAGGGCAGGAGAAATCTACATCAGAGGCTAGTCAAACCCTTATTCTCCTTTCCTGCCTGTTACTGCAGCAGCTGCCTTGCTTGCCTATTGAAGAAACATGCCTTTTCTCTCCACGACCGCAGCACTGCTGCCGGGGGAGGCACCAATACAAAAACTTTAACAGCATCTCAAGAGTGTTCCCCCTTTGCTCCTCGCCAACTACTGACAATCAATGTAAAAGTAATCCTAGTTTTTATTTGAAGCTATCTTGGCTTTAAAAGAACCTTCCAAAAAATGATTGATGCGATGAATTAAACCCATAGGTAACCCCTGAAATCTGCTTTGAATAGCAACAAATTCCTAACAATATCTTCAATGCCTGCAGCCACGAAATCTAATCTCTGAACTCCTAAAGGTCAAGATTTGCTGTCTGGTAGCACGGCTCAAGAGTAAATGCTCCCTAATGCTGTGCTCCGCGATTGCTTTGCACTCCAGACAATGTCAATTTTGTCCAAGTAGCCGCAGATGTGTCTAGCATTAAGTCAGAACGGTGTCAAGGGCCCTTCTCGAACACCGGAGGCTTCTCAGAGAAACTGGTCCTAAAGCCCTAGTCTATTACAGTCCATGCCCCAAAGGCAGACATTTAAGGCTTAGAGGAGGATAGAGAATAAAGCTGCATTAGATTTTTTAATGTTTCTGAGTCAGGCGACCCCGGGGAAGAAATTCTCTGGTGATCCTAACGTCCTTCCCTCTCCCTTCCCGGCACCAGCAGTCCTTTGGATCTCCTGATTAAGGTGCTGCTGTCATATCCATGGAGTCTACCCTGAGCTGCCTTCCTGATAAACCATTCATCACCGCCCTGGCCCATTTTGGCTATGGGAAAGCCATAATAGACGAATGAACCCATTAAATTAAGAAATGTATATGTTACAGGAAGTGACAGAGAAGGCACGGGCTGGGGTGGGGTGGGGGGGGGTGAAGAGTGGGGGAGGGGTGCAGCAGCCTCAGAGCAGAGTACTCAGCATAATGAAGTCCTCAGATGCATCAGCCCCTCCGCTCGCAGCCCTGCAAAGACGGCTTCCCCTCTCCCAGACATAATACACTTCTCCAGCTTTTTAAATTGGTAAGACTCAGAGAAAAATATTTTGCTTTTAAAATTGGTAGGATTGAGTTGCAAACCAAGTAGTTCTCATATTCTACTGAGAAAACCCATTCATCTGCAACCATTAGTAACTCAGTTACTGTGGAATTATCAATTTTTAAAAAAAATCAACTTTATTGTTGTAACATTGGTTAATATAGAGTCATTGCTTTCCCCCTTTCCTTCTCCATTCTCTTTATCTGAGGGATAGCCTTAGAATAAGCTAACGTCTACTCTGCAGGCTGGCATGAGTTCCCATGGGCATGGCTTGCTGGTCTTAGGACCGGGGAATCTGAGTGTTGTTCCTTGTGTCAAACGAGAGACTCTTCCCTTTGGCAGTGCAGCTCACATTTTCACTTGGCAGCACCCATGGCCCAGGAGGAGGAAACATGCCGAATACTTTTCTCTTTCTGGGTCTCCTCCTTAGTGACCGATGGGTATAAGTGGCAGAGTTACTGCCCATTCCCTGTGGGCCATCTGTGGAAAACCAAAGGGCGCCCCACTGATATGCCGTTTGTTCTGTGAAACTGACTACGGAGGCAAGCCTCATTTCTCTGCATCAGAAAACATGATGTTACTGAAAACACTGGGGCTTGATTTCCTTCTTCACCTCTGGCCTGATGGCACCGTGGTTTTGGCTCTTCTTTACAGCTAATAACTTGCATTGGTTGCTGAGTACCACCTCGAGGAATGGTAACCTAAACCTGAGTGTAAACTACAGAATCCGGGTGAGTAACATCTAACTGGGGGAAGGCAGCAGGTGTAACACATGTGTGTGGGGGGAACTGTGGTGTCTGGAGGCAGCAGCTCTTCAGCTGGAACAAAGAGTTGCCATGTAGAAACACTTAAATGCATTGCTGAGTCATCCGATTTTTATTTTTTATTTTTACTTTTTAGAGAGAAGATAAATCCAAATGTCATTGTGGGTAAAATTCCCAGAATGGTGAATATTGGATCAAATTAAAAAACAAAACAAAACAAAACAAAACATTGTGTAGGACACACAAAATTCAGCTGCCTAACAGATCTAGCCTTTGCCATGCCATTTGTGATTTCTGCTTTAAGCTCAGCTCAAATGGGAAGTCATCTGACTAATGAGACATGCTGGTGGAGAGATCAAGAATAGTAGCTGCCCTAGCTGGTTTGTCTCAGTGGACAGAGCATCGGCCTTCGAACTTAAGGGTCCCAGGTGTGATTCTAGTCAAGGACACATGCCCGGGTTGTGGGCTAGATCCCCAGCAGGAGGCAGCTGATCAATGATTCTCTCTCATCATAGATGTCTCTATCTCTCCTCCCTTCCACTCTCTGAAATCAAGAAAAATATTTTTAAAAAGAATAGTGGATGAGGACTAGTTGGGGGTAAATCCAACCTGCATGTCCACACAGGTCTGCAGATTGAGCAAACCCCAGGATTTTACATATGGGAATGGGTTCAACATCCTCTTATTCTAAAAGTAGGAATATGAGAATAATGAGTGACTAAGAGGCAGCAAAGAGACTAAGAAAGGTGACCTGTGAGTGCAGTTAGCACAAGGTTTAAATCAGGGATGCTGCTAGGGACTGGATGTTTGTGTTCCCCCTGCTCCCTCCCCCCAAATTCATATAATGAAGCCTAAATCCTCAGTATGATGGTTATTTGAAGGTGGGGGCCTTTGGGAGGTAATTGGATTTATATGAGGTCATGAGGTCATGTGTGTGTGTGTGTGTGTGGAGGGGGATGAGTGGAGGGGGGGAGCGGAGAGTAGAATCCTATGATGGGATTGGTACCCTTATGAGAGGATAAAAAGACCAGAGCTGCTCAAGGCTATAAGAAAACAGCCATCTGTAAACCAGGAAGAGGGCTCTCACCAAGAACCTGCCCATGCTGTCACCCTGATCTCATTACTGATGGGCAATAAGTGGCAGAGGTTTCTACCCATTCCCTGTGGACCATGTGTGGGAAACCAGAACTGTGAGAAATAAATATTTTGTTGCTTAAACCATCCAGTCCAAGATATGCTGTTATAGCAGCCAGAACTGATTAAGACATGTGCTAGGCAGGATTTCTCACACCTGCCAACTCCAACAGACTAGGTTGGCAGGCCACTAGGAAGGCTGGGAAGTTGGAAGAAAAGAATGTTAACAATAGTGGTATCTCAGTGCAGTGCTTAACATTTGAGGTGAGGGCTTAACCAATCATTAGCTCTTATTCAGACAGGCAGGGTTCCAAGTCCACCTATAACCAGGGCCCTCAGAATTATCTTGCTTTGTATCTTTAAGTCATGTTTACAGTGATTCTATAAAACACATAGCTATTTACATCATTCATTTTGAAACATAAAAGAACATTATCACATTGAAAAGAACAGTTTAAAATATAGATTCTAAAGTATATGACTCAATATTTGTGATTATAAAAAAAATATCAAGTCACATTTGACCCTTAATATTTAAAGATTAGAATTACGTTGAGTCTGTTTTCTACTCTTTGGAAATGCACTGAAGTGGACACAGTAGTGCACTCCTCACATTCCCCTTCAGGTCCTGGCAATTCACTTTCCCAGCTGCTGGGAGTGTTGGCTACTGCTGGCTCACAGCTGAGTCCTCTCCAGGAACTGTCCTCAGCCATGGAGCTGCTCCTGGTGGCAGCCTCCATTCAGTGGCTGATCAAAGGAGGACACAAACTCTTGCCTTCCCTTGTCTCAATTAGGTCAACTCTGAAAGGCCTTCCTAGTTGCAAAGCTCCTATAAGAACACCTGAAGCCTCTGTTGCAACTACATCGCAGTTCATTTCCTCCTTTGCCCAATCTCATTTCCTTCACTCTCCTTGTTCACATAAATCTCATAGCCTCAGAATGTTTCCTGGGAAACTGACATGCAATAGGACCTCGATGAAATACAGTGGACCCTTGAATAACATGGGTCCACTTATATATGAGGTTTTTCTTCAGTAAATACTATGTATGTATTTTCTTTTCCTTAAGATTTTTAAAATAACATTTTATTTTATCTAGCTTACTTTATTATAAGGATAAAGTATACACTACATATAACATACAAAATATGTGTTAATTGACTGTTTATGTTATTGGTAAGGCTTCTGGGAGGTAATTAGTAAAATGTGGGGTGGGAGGGGAGAGGAGTCAAAAGTTACACTCAAATTTTCAACTCTGTGTGGGTTGGTGCCCCTACCCTACACATTGTTCAAGGCTCAACTGTATAGGAGAATAGACTATCAGAAATGCTGTGGGGCAGGCTAATTTTAAATGACTTTCACTTTGAAGGAACAGAATTACAAACTTAGGGAAGCAAGGAAGATATTGTTCAATTTTAATGAAAAACATTTCATATATCAATATTTAGCTTTATCTATGTATAGGGGATATATGTTGTTGCAACTTATCTAGCGTGCCTCTCTGTTCATTTGAGGGATTTCTTCCCACTCCATTCATAAGATTTGAGGAATAGTTGCCAATTGTGGTGTCCAAGTCCTTGGAGGCAGGAGTAGGCAAGTGACCCTGGTCTGGTTAGTCCTGGTTCACCATGCCCTGTCAGTAGGGATTGGTCCAGGAGAAAGGCATGTGACTAAGGCAGACCCAATCAGAGTTATTCAACATGATTTAATAGAACAAGTCAAGAAAAAATAGGCTATCTTTTTCCTCTTACTTCATAAATTATGATAATATAAGCCTGGAGCTGCTGCCAGCCAAGTACCTCTCTGCCCATCTACAGAAGAGAATAAATCCAACAAATAAAGAGAAGCAGGGCCAAAGATGAAGTGATTAAAAAAAAGGGGGGGGGGCGGGGACAATACTGTTTATGTTCTTGGATCCAACCGTACTTGACATCAGAACTAACCTTGGACATCCAGGTATATAAAATATTCTCCTTCATGTTGCTCAAGATGTGTTGACTTCAGAAGTTCATCACTTGCAACTGAAAGAGTCTGGACTAATTCACTGCATCAATAATGGAGTGATAGATGAAAACAAAGATAAGTAACAACACCCTAAGGCAGGGGTCGGCAACCTTTAAGACATAAAGAGCCACTTGGACCCATTTTCGAAGGAAAAAAAAGCCTGGGAGCCGCAAAACCATTGCAACATTTAAAACAAATATAACACTGCATATATTGTTTCTTACCTTAATGCTATATACCGGATTGTGCAGTTAGCTGTCAATCTGAAGAAAAAAAGGATTTTTTCACTTAACAATGTAAAATATATTTTTGCAAATTAATAGCTAATTAAAATATTTAATTTACCTGGTTAATGGGATTTTTGCTCCTGAACCTCAGTGCACAGTGTCTGCACATCAGGGCTGTAAGATGTTACCTTCATTTTCACACAGGCTTGCAAGTTGTCATCTGTGAGGCGTGATCAATGTTTGTTTTTAATATAGTTCATGTTGGAGAAGACCTGCTCACATACATATGTGGAGCCGAAGATCAACAGAACTCCAAATGCATACTTTTTCATGTTTATATAAGTGTTGGGGATGGCATTCCATGTTTCGAACACAAGTTTGTCCTGTTTGGGAAGGTTTTCAATATCACTCCATTTATGATTCTGAGCCAGAATGGCCTTCTGACGGGCAACATCCTCAAGAGTAGCGGCCAAGCATTTGAACTTGGACACCCATATATCTTTGTCGGCTATATCGGCCAGTTCCATCTCAAGATCAGGTTGACTTACACTTGCAAATGCAATCATATTCAATAGGGATGGATCAATCGCCAGGGGAGTGACAGGGAAGGATAATGTGGTTTTTTCCTCTCTAAACTCACAGAATCGTTTCCCAAACGAACTTTGCATTGTGGTGATTGCAGACTTCAAATATTCCAAATTTATCATATCATGACTTTGTTTGAACTCTCTCAAAGAGGGAAAGTGAGACAGTGTACCTCTCTGTAAATCTTTGACAAACACTGTCAACTTGCGCTCAAATGCCAAAACCTCCTCCAGCATGTGCAGGGCTGTGCTTCCTTTCCCCTGAAGGGTTGTATTTAGTGTGTCTAGATGTGCTGTCTTGTCTACCATAAAATGTAATTTTTCCAGCCACTCTGGTTGTTCCAGCTCAGGAAAGGTGAACTCTTTGCTGGCCAGGAAAGTTTTTACTTCTTCCAAACATGCGACAAAGCGTTTTAGCACCTCGCCTCTGGACAGCCACCGGACCTTGTTGTGGAGCAGGAGGTCAGAATATATGCTTTCCACTTCATCCAATAGCAAATGGAACTGGCAGTGGTTTAAACCCTCTGCCATTATCTTATTAACAATCTGAATGACCACATCCATCACTTTTGTGCATTCCGGGGGAAATGTTTGAGCACACAGTGCCTCTTGGTGTAGGATGCAATGAAATGAGAGCAGCCTTCTACCCAGAGCCTTCTGCAGTAGAGCCACAAAGCCCTTCTGTGCTCCTCTCATGCTCGGTGCCCCATCAGTAGCCACTGAGACCAAGTGGCTGGTGTTTATTTTTTTGGCACTTAAATAGTCCAGGACAGCCTTACAGATATCCTCACCCCTTGTTTGGCTGTAGTCTGGGGAGGAGGCGGCACTGCCACCGGCACTGTAGAGCAAGTCCCCGTGCAGCGCCAGGAAGACGACAGGAGCGGTGGGGTCGGGAGCCACTGGCAGCACCGCATCCTTGCAGCGAGGCTTCGCAGCCAGGATGTTGTCCATGCTGAACATGCTGGAGGGCATCCCCAAACGAGGGGCGCTCGGAGGAGGAGAAGCGCCTCAGCATGTGGGGGGTCTGGAGCCGGAGCAAACCAAAAGAGAGCGCCGGTGAGCACGGCTGCTCCCTCCCTAGCCCGCCCCTGCGCCCGCCTCAACAAGTCACCTTTAAAAAAAAACAAACAATTCATCAGGTCCCAATATTTTGTAAACTAATTAGTGAGCCATGCATGCCATAAAAATAATTCATCAGGCCCCCCAATATTCCGTAAATTAAATTAAGTAAATTAAATTTAAAAATGTAAATAATAATTTAATTAATTTATTTATTTAAAAAATTTTTTATATAATAGCCACAAATTTCCTACAGTGTACATCTTACAAAAGGACCTGTCTCCCATGCTTAACCAACAACAAAAATTAGTATTAGAGGTAAGTGATACAGCTCCCCGCCCGCCCCTTGCTGTCGGCCCTGCTGGGAGCCGCAGCAAAGGTTCAAAAGAGCCACATGCGGCTCCGGAGCCGCAGGTTGCCGACCCCTGTCCTAAGGGATAGCAGCAAAGTAGAGGTCCCTAGGATCAGAGGCCAAGAGCTCTACCAGGTCCCAGCAGAGTAAGGTAGCCATGAAATAGAGAGGATGCTCTTTGACTAAAAGCTCAAACCTAGAGTTAATACAGGCTCTATCAAAGACACCTGTCCATACATCACACTCTCCCAGGGTGGGGAGAATGTCCAGAACACTCAAGAAGATGGCAGGGGAAGAAGGTCAGGACATCCAGCAGCACGTGGCCCTTACTGAGAAAGGCTTGGAAGAATTGGCTCATTAAAAACACCACAGCCAAAGCAAGACGGGAGAGGCGCTTCGGGCTACCAGCTTTGTCCAGGAATGTAAGAAAGCTTCAGAAAGAAAAAACAACCATGGATAAGAACCAGTATAATAAATTAGAGAGGAAGCCATTGCTTCCAGCTGTATAATGCATGCATTTTCTCCCCTTGTCAGCTTGTCAAAGAAGGGGTCCTGATTCCTCTCTGTCAACGTCAAACCCTTCCTGCCTAGTTACCATGTACAGGTGCAGGCAGGAACGAGGTGAGAGTGGCATCTGATATGCTCATGGGGAGCACTGCTTTAGAAAACCACATTAACCCTGTTTTACTGTTCCAGCTCTTACAGGGAGATAGAACCAGTGGGCTTAATTGGCTCTGCACAAAGTCCTTGAAATTCCCTAGAAAGCTATGCAATCAGATGTCTCCATCTGGCCCTGAATGTTAAAGAGGTGTCTTTGTCACAAGCCCAGTGGAAGATGGATAGCAGATTCCTTTTACTGAAAGCAAGCTCCCTCCCTCACCTTATAGACATTTTAGGGTACTCCACCCCAGAAAAAAAGACAACAAGATCCCTTACCGTGTAAGTTTAAAATTTGAGTCAAATGTACAAGGGTTGACATTCAGTTAGAACAGTAAGACCATCAAAATGATTCCCGCCGCCGCTGTTCTCTCTCACACTCTGACCTTTGAGGACCGTTCGTGTTTCCGTAATGAAAGACCACTTTGCCAGGAGATGAAATCCCGGGTTTGCATTGTTTCCATCGTTTACCACCTGTATGACCCTGGGCGAGTCGATGATCCACTCGGAGCTTCTGGGTGGTTTTTTTTGGTGTTTTTTTTCACCATCAAGTGGAACAACGTTATGCCGTGTCTGCCTTGTGGGCTTACCCTAGGACAGAGTGTTTTCCTTGGCTGGACAGGTGCCAGATACCTGCTTTGTACCAGAATGCATATCCTGGTGAGGGGGATGGAAGGAGTACAGACTTGAACTTGATGCGGTTCTAACCATAGGGAATGCACTGGGCAACCGATGTGTAGGAACGTGCTCTGTGAAGTGAAGAGCCCTTCGCCAAGGGAAGCACCCTCCATTTCCTGCTGCACAAGCTGCTCTTGTCCTCTAGATTTAGCCTCGAGTTTGCCTTGCCTTTGTTCTCCCGGGCTGTTTCCGCCTATTCCCTCTTGGTCCTCACTTCTTTCTTTCACACCCCCACCCCCTCCCCCCATGAACATCTTTTTTTATTTTTTATTTTTTCTTGTTGGAAGTGTTACATATATCCCATTTCCCCTCCAATGACACCTTCTAGCCCTCTCCCATCCCTCTCCCTCCCAGGCCTTCACCACCCTATTGTCTGGATCCTTGCAGGCAAGTTCTTTGGTTGATCACCTCCCATCCACCCAACCCCCTATTCCCCACCTTCCCTCACACACTTCGAAGTGATGGCTTCTACACGTGCTTCCTTTGCAAGTGGAGAAGTGCCCAGTTTCTCCTCCAGGTCTATCTGTATTGAGCATAACCCTGAGAGGGGCAGCCTTTCTATGTTGAGACGCTCTGCTTGGGTCCAGGAGAGATTCTCAAACCAAGATGAGCTGATTTGCAGTTGGATGCTCTGTCCAGGAATTCAGAATTGGGACACTGAGACAGGGACGGAAAGAAGCAGCCTCTTGCAGGGGTGGCACGTGAATAGCGGGCTCCAGGATGAAGAGCCACCCAATATAACAGGTGTGTCCCCAAAGCCACCCTGGTGACTGCCTGGGAAACCTGCCCGCTGTTTCATTTTTAGTGGTTTGGGTGAGGTTTTGATCCTTGTGAACAAATGCTCTCTGTCTGCCATGCTCTCCCAGATAAGCACAGCCCCAGGATGGCCTGCAATGTCCAATATGTCTGGGTTTAGCCCAGAGATGAGCCACATGTCTATGTGCTGCAGCTTATGAAGCTGCAGCCATGGGAAACATACCCCCCGCCCCCCCAAAAATAAGCAGCTATTAAAGCAGCAAAATAAAAAAATAAAAAACAGTGGGACTACATCAAACTAAAAAGCTTCTGCACAGCAAAGAAAATGACCAACAAAATTAAAAGGCAATCAATCAAAGGGAAGAAAATATTTGCAAATTATATAACGGATAAGGAGTTGATATTCAATATATGTATATAAAGAACTCAGACAACTCACTTGCAAAAAAAAAAATCCACAAAAAACCCAACAAACAATTTTACTGAAAAATAGACAGAGGACCTGAATAGACATTTCCCCCAAAGAAGCCAGGCAGATGGCCAGCAGGTCCATGAAAAGGAGCTCCACATCACAGATCAGCAGGCAAGTGCAGATCAAACCACAATGAGCTATCGCACACCTGTTAGAATAGCTATGATCAAAAAGGCAAGAGATAACATGTGCTGGAGAGGATGGAGAGAAAAAGGGCACCCTTGTTCACCCTTGGTAGGAATGTACGTTGGTGTAGCCACTGTGGAAAACAGTATAGAGGTTCTTCAAAAAGTTAAAAATAGAACCACCATATAATCCAGCAACTCCATTTTGAGGTGTTTAGCCGAAGAAACAAAAACACTAATTTCCTGCATCCCCACATTCATTGCAGCATTATTTACAATAGTCAAGATATGGATGCAACCTAAGTGCCCATTGACGGACGAATGTATAAAGAAGATGTGGAAAACAATGGAATACTATTTAGCCATAAAAAGAAGGAAATCTTGTGACAACATGGATGGAGGGATCTTGAGGGAATTATGCTAAGTGACCTAAGTCAGACAGAGAAAGACAAATACTGTATGGTCTCATATGTGGAATCTAAAACAAACCAAGCTCATGGATACGGAGAACAGACTGATGGTTGCAGGAGGCCACTTTGGGTGAAGGGGTGAGAAGCCAAATGGGTGAAGTGGGTTAAAAAGTACAAACTTCCAGTTACAAAATAAATCAATCATGAGGAAGCAATGCACAGCATGGTGACTATAGTTAATATATTGTATATTTGAAAGTTGCTAAGATAGCAAATTTTAAAAGTTCTTATCATAAGAAAAAAAAACGTATAGCTATGTTTGGTGATAGATGTTAATAAGAGTTATAATGTTTCTTTCACAATATAAACAAGTATTGAATCATTATGTTGTAATACTGAAACAAATATAATGTGGTTTGTCAGTTATATTTAAATTTAAAAAATAAAATAAATTTTAAAAGAAGTTATTGAAGTCCTAATTGGTTTGGCTCAGTGGATAGAGCATTAGCTTGCAGACTGAAGGGTCCTGGATTCAATTCCCATCAAAGGCACGTACCTCAGTTGCAGGCTTGATCCCTGGCCCTGGTTGAGATACATGTGGGAAGCAACCAATTGATGTGTTTCTCTCACTTTGACGTTTCTCTCTGTCTCTCCCCCCCGACCCCACCCCCCCTTATCTTTCAATCTATCTGAAAATCAATGGGAAAATATCCTTGGGTGAAAATTAACAACAAAAAAGAAGTTGTTGAAGAATTAACCCAGCATATATACAATCAACCAGTGTTAACAATGTGACTATTTATGAAAAACACTTAATAACAACCTCCATCAAAATCCACATTAACCGTTTTAGAAGATATTGTGCTGGTCCAGGGCACAAGATTTGTCTTCTGCCTCAGCTTCCCTACATTACAATGCTGCCAGAAGTAACAAAGTTGGGCACTGACTTTGGTAGGAGCCTTGAGGTTCCTTTGGGCCCATATTCACCCACCTCTTATGTGAACTAACTCCCCAGCTGCAAGATGATCTACAACATTCATTCATCTTTTTATTTAACAGATATTTAACATCTAGGTGGCAGCGAGGCACTGAGGATAGAGGGGAGAAAAAAAACAAAATCTGTATTCTCAAGAGCTCTCTGAAAAAAAAAAACACAGGAGAAATCTATCTTTTTAATATTTATTTTATTTTTTATTATCGACATTATTATAGATGTCCCATTCTACCTCCAGTCCCCATCCACCCAGCCTCTACCCCACCCCAGGCATTCACTATTGTCCATCATGGGCCATGCATATATGCATATGTGCTCTTTGAAACCTATCTTGCAGTGAATAATCACAACACTGTGTGACAAATGCAGCTTTAATAATGTGTTCAAGATGGAGAGCTAACACTCACATGGGCATGATCCACACATCTGGGAGGATGACAGGAAAGACCTTCTAGAAAAAGCTGGCTTTTGAAACCTCAGCAGGAGCTTATCGAGCAAATAGGGTGATGTTAGAGGAGGAGAAAGAACACTTGAGGAAGAGGGAACAGAGTATCACCCAGGACCACGATCCTTCAACCTCTGCGCCTGACCCTCAGGATCACCTGCCACCCAGGCTCCTGTGGCCGCCATGCTCTGCTGGACAGCACCAGACCTGGCCACAGCTCTGCTTCTGCAGACTCCATGTTTCAGATCCTTGGCTAAGTATACAGAGGCCATCAGTCTCTGCTACCACATACCTTTCTCCAGGCCTTGCCCATGGTCCTGATTTATTCCTCTTTTCCTGGGCTTTTGGTTGAGATCCCAACTTTTACTATTTCAAATTTCACCTGTGTTACAATCCTGAGCAGGCAGTGAATGTTTTGTGCATGGAGGTAGAGTTAGGAGGTAAATAAGGCCCTGGAGGATAAGATTTCAATGAGAAGCAGAAGGAGCAAATTTTTAAAAATTATATTTTATTGATTTTTACAGAGAGGAAGGGAGAGAGACAGAGAGCTAGAAACGTTGATGAGAGAGAAACATCGACCAGCTGCCTCTTGCACAACCTCTACTGGGGATGTGCCCGCAACCAACGTACATGCCCCTGACTGGAATCGAACCTGGGACCTTTCAGTCCGCAGACCGACGCTCTACCACTGAGCCAAACTGGTTTTGGCGAGAAGGAGCAATTTTGAGGTGGGGGTGGAGAGATGATACGCTTCCCCCTGGCACTATGAGGGAGTGGTGTACTCCTCACTGAAAAAAATAAGGAGAAACCTAAAGAGGAATGTTTACACAGAAAAGACACTACTTCAAACAGAAATTTCCTGGGCAACCTGTCACACACAGGTCCCAAGGGCATGGTATATCTAGACAGCCCTGGGCTTGAGACCTTGTCCTACCATGGGTCTGAGTTGAGCAACATTCTGAAGCTCCAATTTGTCCTAAGTGAACCAATGTGCAGAACTAACGAGGTCATCAATTTTTCTTCCAGCTAATGAACTCGTCAGGAGGGTTGTGATATGGGAAGATGATGAGATGAGCAACCAAACCTGATTAAATAGTTTCATCTTCATCAAAGAATCAGACACAGCACTGAAGCCCCATTATTCACTGGAAAGGGATAATTACACAGAGGGCCTGCCATCAGGGCCACCCTCCCCTCACCCAACTCTCTCTACTCCCTTGGGTACAGAAAATATGTTGGACCTGGGAACAGGTACTCATTTAATTCAACAACTATATGTGGGCAGCCTGCTCTGTGCCAGGTGTCGGCCAAGAACAAAGGATGAAGACCGTAGTCCACAGTCGATTTAGTATGGAATAACAACTAACTGAAATTGCTATGAAAGATGTTCTTTCAGCACTTTGAACCAAGTGCTATGGGGCTGGAGCATGGTGGGGGAAGGGAGGGAACCGGGAAGTCTTCTCATATGTGGTCACCCTTGAGCTAGGCTTTAAAGTTAGGCATAACCTCATAATGGCAGGAATAAGGGACCTGGAAGGACACACTGGGCAGAGGGATGAGCTTGAGTAAAGGTAGGTGGGATGATAACATCCAGCTAGTTTGAACAAGCAGCTGTATCTTAGAATGAAGAGCTGGGTTGTTCAATTTATGATGTGGTCCTTGGTTGCACTTGGAAACAAATGCACTTCCATCTGGTGAATTAGTTCAGGGGAAGCTAAGCTGCTATAGTGACCCAGGCTCCATATATGGTAAGCCCTCCAAGGCCATTCATTTGGGTTTAAAAATATAATTATTTTTAATTTTTTAAAATATATTTTATTGATTTTTTACAGAGAGGAAGGGAGAGGGATAGAGTTAGAAACATTGATGAGAGAGAAACATCGACCAGCTGCCTCCTGCACACCACCCACTGGGGATGTGCCTGCAACCAAGGTACATGCCCTTAACCGGAATCAAACCTGGGACCTTTCAGTCCTCAGACTGACGCTCTATTCACTGAGCCAAACCAGTTTTGGCTAAGAATAAAATTATTAATACTCTTCAAGTAATCCAAATTGGATCATTCTCAGATTTTTTTGGTGTTGGAATTTTGTTGTTGGGTGGATTTCATGAGAGTTTATCTACTCACATTTCCTAAATTCTCCGACATTTACTTAATTTCTTTAAAAATGTATATTAACAAAAGTTTTACTTTGAAGACTTTTATGAGATGTTCTGAAATTATATAAGAGCAAAGATTAACTTTAAATTGGACTTTACAAGAGTATTGCAACCAAAGAATAATAACAAGACCTTTTGCACAATCCTGGTCTAACTGGTCTAACTGTAGAGCTGGATTGTACATTTTATGATGTGGTCCTTGGTTGCGCTTGGAAATCAATGCACTTTCATCTGGTGAATTAGTTCATGGGAAGCTAAACTACTGTAGTGACCCAGGAACCATTCACTTATAGAAGTTTTATCTTTCTCATCCAACTATACCGAAGCAGCACCCCTGTTCAAGATGACAATTTAAGAACTCAGATTCCTTCCAAGTTGGTCACTTTCCAGGGCCTTGTCATCATCTTCACAACTGAAGCTGGGATGCTATTAGGTCTAGTTTCTAGGAGAATGGGAAAGGAAATGTGGAGAACAACATAATGCCCCAGAGCAAAAGTGACAAACATCACAAAAACTCACATTCCACTAGCAAACACTTAGCCACATGACCACAGTTAACTTTAAAGGGGGCTGGGTAGCCATGAGTAGCTCACAGCCAACTCTGTTAATATGGAAGGAGGTGGTAATGGGGTTCGGAGGACAGGTAGCAGTGCCCACCGTTGTCCATGCTTCAGATCTCTAATATTCTGTGTGCACCTTCTTTCTTCCACATACTGCCCACTCTCCAAGGAAGATTATTCCAAAGTTTCTAAGTCCAGGATCTCTGTGAGATACACAGTCCTCTCAGAATCAGATTTGGTTTCTTAAGATCGGCAACCTATAAACTAAAAGGCATGTTATCTGACCCACTTCCCATATACAGAGTTGGAGCAGAATCAGGACAGCCACAACATTATGGAACACATAGAGCAGTCACTGGCTAATAGCAATGATTAAATCCTACTGGGAAAGAAAGAAAAACAAACAAACAAACAAACAAAAACAACAACCCTTTCCTGACATGGAGGAAATTCTCTGGTAAAATCCTGGACATATTCACCAAGAGAAATTTATTTATCTATGTAACCTCTAACTTCATCCTTGGCCTTTGTCTTCCATAGTTACATTGGAAGTGGTGTTACAATATGACCATGCTCATGGCTGAACACCTTTCACAGCCACTCCCTGCTGGTTCAGATTTGGGACCCTAAGGCTTGCTTGAGGCTGGAATTGTCACATGCTTTTACAGGCCAGGGTGAGGGTTTATTTGATCAGTACTGAAAATTTAGTAAGCTTGGCTTCTTCTAGTTAGTTCAATGTGCCAGTGACCAACCCAAAGGTTTTTTTAGACATAGCTTTTGAGTCTGCGTGACCTTTCTATAACTCTCTCACTCTTTTCTGTCTTGTTTTCTCCTTAAGTAGTGACTATCCTGGAGTCATCTAAAACAAGGAGCATAGGTGAGAAGGTAGCACCTTTAATATTATCTTTGCCAAAGTCTGGGCAATTATAATTTTATCTCTTGCTATTTGTGGTACAGAAGTTTTTCTAACTGTTGAGCTTTCACATTTCTGGACATTCTCTATTCTCTTCATCTCTGCTTGCATCTTTTCTTAAAATCATTTTTTTTGGTAATATCTTGCTCAAGTCAAAGATAATGCATATTAATATTCTGGATCTTTCCAACCTGTTTCTCTAGAGGTATAGTGTTGGTTGTTACATAGCCTGACTTCAAATTACAATAAAAGAGAGCATTACCATATATTTTCCCATGGCATAATAAAAGTCACCAACTTTCTAGCATGAGCTATCTGTTTTCTTACTCTCTGCCATCTTACAGCTGAGCCAAGTCTATTTAGTTTAGTTTTGGGTTATGGCAGCACTACATCCATTGGTACCAACTTCAACATTTATTAGGGTTAAGCTAAGCTGGTATAACAAAAAGACCAAAGGAAGGAGTGGCTTCAACAATATATACTTTTGTTTGCCTTTCCATAACAGTCCTAAGAAAAATGGTCCACAGGGATTGGGTATTTCTCCTCCTTGAAGTCACATAAGGACCAAGGTTCCGTCTAAGTTCTAGCTCCATCAGCCTCATGTGTGAAGGTGGGTCTGTCATCATCCTCATGTGTGAAGGTGGGTCTCAGCTATGTCCAAGTTCAAGCTGGAGGGAAGGAGAAAGAGACCCCAGAGGAGGCTTGTCTAATCAATGTTTTATGTCCTTGATAGAAAAATGGCCCACATTTATCCAGCTCACATTCTATTGGAAAGAAGAATGTCATATGACCAAACCTAATTATAAGGGAAGCTGGGAGATGTAGTGTAGCTAAGACTGATCACAACTCTAATACTATGGGAGAAGGGGAGAATGGATTAGGTGGGAACAGCTGAAAGATTCTAAAACACTGCCTAACATTAAAAGTGTAAGTTGTGTGTACTATTTCACATTATAATTTCTTATTCAGCTCTAGGAGATCCAAAATAGACTTTAAATCTCCTTGTTTTCTCATCACTATAATCTTAATTCAGCAGCATGCTTTACCATTGAACAAATGGAAACTGGTTAGAAAGGAGTTATAATAAAGCTATAACCAATAAGTAAATGTGTTCTTTCACAAAAATAGAGGTTTACTCCATCAGAAAAAAAAAATGCTCCCATAGAATCTAGGTAAACTTTTGTAAATTTCAAGGTTCCACTGAACACAAAAGGACTGACATCAGGGTTGAGGGCTTGTCAAGAATCCACCCTGTGGTTTGGATTCATGAGCAAATTTTCACTTCTACATATAGAACAGAGCTAGCATCCTTTGGTTATGAATTAGGAGAACTAAACATTTTGATGGGAGTAGAATATGTTGGTATCTACAAACAAGTACACTGCCCCACTCCACTTTGCCTATAAGTTGTTCTCTAACTGTCCTAACATGGCAGGTGAGGCTCTTTACAAGGGCCCCAGATGAGCTTTGCATCTCAACTCCACCCCTTCCCTGGGGGCATGCTCCCTGAACCACAAGCTATTTTTCGAGCACACTGTAACCTTTTATACCCTTACCCTTGTGCAGGTGCCATTTTTACCTTAGCATCTTAAATGTTTTTTTTTCCTTTATTTCTGCCTTTATTTCCTTCATTTCAACTCTTCCCTTCCTAATGGTAACCGTGTCCATCATATCTTTCCTGACCCTTCTGACCTCATGTACTTTATTTCTTCACAGCTCCTTCCTCTGCCTTTTTACTTGGTTTGCTTCCTTGATGAACTACAGTACTAGATTTTAAGTTCTTCTGGTGTAGGAACTGCGTCTTTGTCACGTCTTCATTCCTGCCATGTCTGGACTAGTGTCCTGAGGTGGTGTGTGTTTAAAAAAGGGTTTTGAGTTAACTCTCTGCTCAGAAGCCTTGAGACACTATCTATTAGTTCAAATTAAATCCCCTTTTAGGGAAGAGAAAGTATTTCCTTAAGTGCCTATGTGGTCAGTAACTCTGATGTACATTCATGGTATGATTTCAGACTTAGCAGCAAGGCACTATATCCCGAACATAAATGTATTCAACTATATGTTTAACCAATGTTCTGTGAACAGCTCCCATAATTAGTATTAGGAATCCAATATTGAACAAGATAGGCTGGGCTCTTTTCCTTGAGGAGCTTATGGTGTGGCCTGCCAGAGAGCCATCAAGACCATCACCAACCACAGACACTAGCTGAGAGCTTATTATGTACAGGTCCTCATGCCACAGAGACTATGCACTTGCTGGGTGTGACAGGGGAGCATGCAGAGATGGGTCATGCACAGAGTCAGTATTGGTTAAGGAGACAGGACATATATTAAAAAACAAACAAACAAACAAACAAACAAGTACCATATGCTCCTTGCCAATCTGGGAATTAGTAATGGGGGAATGTGAATCTTTAGAGGCAGGGCTGCTTGCCAAGGACAGGTAAGGCTGAAAGACCTCATTGAAATGGAGGGGCTTGTTTTGGGCCTTGGCAAATGGCTGGGGCTTGGATACATGGAGAAGAGGGAGTCAGAGGACCTTCCAGGAAGAAAGAGAAGAATGTATGGTAGTTTAAGAAAAACAAATCAACTTAACAAGAGCAAAGCATTCACCTATCCTTTTCGCATTAATCCAGCATCCACAATATGGTGCTGGGAAGTTGTCCCACAGGTACAGGGTGTGCCCTGCTCCAGAGGAGTTACAATCTAGACATGTGCAAAAAGAACCAGCAACCAAGGTAGCAAGATTTGATCTCCTAGTGGCAGCCCATTCTCTGCAAAGGGAGAGATCGTCATCTCTAGGAGCCCACTGTTAAGAAGCAATTTTACTTCCTGGTGATAAAGGAAGGACACTGAGGAGGCTGGTGATACCTGCTGATTATTTTGTCCCCTTATCTCACTATTACCTTGGTAGATATTAAATGGTGATTTTCACTAAAGATAGGGGGCCTAAACCAGTTTGGCTCAATGGAGAGTATCGGCCAGGTTTGATTCCAGTCAAGGGCATGTGCCTTGGTTGCGGGCACATCCCCAGTGAGGGGTGTGCAGGAGGCAGCTGATTGATGTTTCTCTCTCATTGATGTTTCTAACTCTCTATCCCTCTCCCTTCCTCTCTATAAAAAATCAATAAAATATATTTTTAAAAATAGAGATAGGCATTCTAGCAGGTTGGTTGAAGATTTCAACTTTTCCTCTTTCCACTCCTCCCTCCCCAGAATTCCCATCTCATCCTCCCACCCCTTCTTTCTCAAATAGCTCTTCTTCCTTTCTCCTTTTCTGCTTAACTGGGACTTAAAAAGAATAGTGGTGCTCTGTGTGACATTTCTTAGAGTAATGTCAAAATGGGTAATAAAATGTCAGGTGAAGTAATGAGTCACCTCAGTCCTGAAAAGCCTGGTTTGAGGAGAAAAATGTAAACAGCACCTCAGTAAGATGGGAACTATCATGTATATAGAAAAGCATATCCACAGACTTTCTGTCTTCCCGCTTACCCTTCTGCCTCTGCCCAGGCAGAGCCAATTGTTTGCTGAGAGGGCATTTTTAGTTTGGCCAATTATTAAGTAAATTTCATATAAGTCAGGAACCTATAAGCTTTAATAATTTTCCTTAGCTCTTTCCTTTCCTACTTGAAATACACTTGATTATCCCACAAGGAATCCACTGTGGTTCTAACTTTTTATCAGAATTATTCTAGAATAACATACATTCTTACAAATGACCTACTGTGTCTGGAGACATCATTTTCTAGATCAGCCTCTTGACTGTTTTTGCAAGTGTGGCAGGGTAGTTTATTGGCTCTATAACACGAAGCACTCACCATTAGGGACTGAGCTAAAATCACCAAACTAATTTCCATCCATCCTTTAGTCAAGCTCCGAATCACAAAAGTAGTAGAAGACCCAGCATGATGTCTTCTTCAAAATGAGCAATCCCTTAATTAAACAGAAGTAAATAAAGGTTACAACGTGTTCCTTAATTAAATAGATGTAAATACCAAATCACGCTGGTTTTCTCGCACACATCAATTTTGTATCATCTCATTTTCCTGTTTGCCCAGTGGACATGAAAATTCTGAGGCTCTATTTTGTTCAAACCCTCCCGAGTGTGCCTGCCAGGCTGGGTGTTCAATCATGAATATTTACCTATTTGTTTATAGAATTCTGTAGCTTGTGTCTACTCCCCCTTCCTTTGGCATGTGTGATCTTACAGATTACTATGAGCCTGGTATTACTGAACCATCAAAGAGAAGCATGGTCCTGCCTTTGGCCAGCAAAGCATCTTGACTCCTGCTTTGGGAAACAAACAAACAAACAAACAAACAAACAAAAAACATAACTGGAGACATGAAAGGAGAGGTGTGAGAGAGAAAGGGTGTCTAACATAAAAACTGAACTCTCAGTGTTGAGTGGCACTGGATGACTCTTGGAGTTACAATGCTTCATGCCTGCTGCCTTTCTTTACACACAGTTTTGAGTTTAGGCAGATTCCTTCTGGGGATTGGGAATATAATTCACGGAATCCCGGGTTCGATTCCGGTCAAGGGCATGTACCTTGGTTGTGGGGAGATCTTCAGTAGGGGATGTGCAAGAGGCAGCTAATCAATGATTCTCTCTCATCGATGTTTCTAACTCTCTTATCCCTCTCTCTTCTTCTCTGTAAAAAATCAATAAAATGTGTATATATATATATATATATATATATATATATATATATATACACATACACACACACACACACACACACACACACACACACACATTTACCATCAGTTGGCTTTAAATAAAGGAGAATGTCCTTCATAATGTGTGTGTTCTCAATCACATGAAGACTTCACAAGCAGAAGCCATTCTTTCAGAGGGATGTGTACACCTTCCATTCAGTTTCCTGGAGAAGATTCTGCCTTCAGACTGTAACACAAAAGTCCTGTCTGAGGTTCTAGCCTGCTGACCCACACTGGCCAAATGATACAATCATAGGAGCCAATTCCTTGAAATAAATCCCTCTCCCTGCATATACATCCTATTGGTTCTGTGTGTTTTTTTGTTTGTTTTTTTTTTTTGTTTTTAGAAACCCTGATTAACAAAGAATATGTCTGAATAAAATGAGAATGTTCTACTTCCAGTTGAGAGAGAATAGATCAATCCAATCACAAGTAGAAGCAAGCTAACTGTTAGTGCCCCTGAAACAGCTAAGTGAAGATCCAAGTGGGGTGTGGAGAGGAAGAAAGTGAGTCCACACCACTTAACATGGTGACCATGTTTAGATGGCTCTCATTCCCTTGCTATTTCAGGGAGGCCAGCAACTTGCCATCTATGACTTGGATGGTGATCAGAGGACAACAGTGGGTTAACAACACTTTAACTGAGTCAAACTGTTAATTGGAATAGAATCCATCTCAATTTATTCCTAGAAACAGGTCTGCTTTTCTGAGGCATTAGGAATAAATTGAGGTGGATCCTGTTCCAATTAGAATTTATGATTAAGACCATCATTTCAGAAGGACAAGCTAAGCAAAACCATACGTGCTTGAAAATCTATATGACAGAAGGGGTCTTAAATAAAAAGGTTACTTGCTGAGGAGAAAGTCATAACAACCCAATTTTCCTGGTGAGTTCTCCACAGTCCCTGAATTTCCAGCAAAGTGGTGGACATTTGAAGGTTACTAGTAGGTTCAAGGAGTATCTTTCATTGAACACTGGGAAGAAGCCTTTTCAAAATGAGGGAAGTAAGCTCAGAGAGGAGAAATGACTTGCTCAAGAAATGACCAATGGAGGCTGTTTTCCTATCTTCCTTCAGAGGAATGCGTACACCCTCCATTCAGCCTCAAGAGCAAAATGAGGAACCAAGGGCCTAAGCAGCTCTCTTTGGGTGATCTCTGCTTTGTTCTCTAAAATCATTAGTGAAAAGCCAGTGTGCACTTTTTACTTTTGACTAGAAAGTCAGTGGATAAAAGCATTGTGTGCTGAACCTGGCTTTCAGGTTCAGTTCCATCATCTGAAGGGAAGGTCCTATATACATTAAGACCTCCATGGGTCAAGCAGTCTAATAATCTAGTGATATTACCAAACATCTACTGTTTTCCTAGCATTGTGCTTAGTATGTTACAATAAGTCTTTACAACAATCCTATGAGTAGGTCCTCTTTTTATTCCATACGTACACAAAAGGAAATTGAATCAGAGAGAAGTTAAGTAATTTTCTCAAAGACACACAGAAAGTAAGTGGTTGGCTAAGACATGAACCTGGGCAGTGGAGGGCCAGAATCTACTCACCACTGTGCTGTTCCAGGTCAGTTCTCACATCATCTTTATACTTCTATCATGGAGATATTATTCTTGCCATTTTGCAGATTGGAAAATCAAGGCTCAGAAGCTTAAAGAACCAGTTTGCGATCAAGGCATTTGCTGTTTTGTGGGCAATCTGCCCCCCAGATACTGTTGCTACAGAACTCACCAGCAACCTGTCTTCTGATCAACAGTCACCCTCCCTACTTCTCTCTCATTGCACATGCAAGTTTGACAAATAGATTTTGAGTTAGTGTTTGCATGAATGTTTGTGGGTGGATTAAACTAGTCCTTCCTTTGTGGAGAGAATGGATGTTTGGGCCAACATTTTTATATGCTCCAGTCCTGAGCAAAGTGCCTATGGATTATTTCTGCTCACTAATGTTTCCCAAACTTCCTTGAATACAATCATCTCATTAAATACTAATTTCAGGACCCCTTCCCAGACTTAAGAATTTCTAAACGCTACGGAACGAGCCTGGAAAGCATTATGTTTAAATAGCACCCCTATTTGATCCTGTTCCTTGGGGAAATTTGGGGTGCTGGCTAAAACTGACCCTTTGCTATTTCTTCGAGCCCCCAAATGAAATGGCAATGGAGTATCAGGCCTGGCTCTGAACATGCAGGCTTTACATCAAACACACCGGACTTGGTGCCTGCTCTGTTACCCACTCCATGGAGTCCTCCCTTAATATCATTGGTAGGTTCTGTGACTTTAAGTAAAATCACATGTAACAAAACCAATTTTACCATAGGCTAATTGATATAAACAAGAATGAAGTTCCTAAGGCATCTCACCAACACTGGAACAATAGGACATTGAATAAAATGATGTTATATGCTGTCCGATAAGTTATTTAACCATTGATACCTTAACTTCTTTTTTGAGGTATAGGCATAATATTGGTGTCTATCTCATAGCACTGCTCCACGAGTGGACGAGATAAAGCACCTCGCACAACAGCATCACTACAGGGATCGGTAAATGTAAAGTGCTCTTTTATTATTCTCTCTCCTTGTCTAGGGAATTTACCTTCCAGGGGGCTCAGTCTCCTCAGTTGTCAGAAAAGCAATTTCAGCCTTCAGCAGTAGCTGTGGGAGTCAGTTGGCAGGGGTCTTCGGTTACACCTGAAATCTTTCCACACACACCGCAGGGAACAGGTGAAGCAGTGAAAGTACACCTGAATTCCAAGCTGCATGGGCTCCACTCCTCCCAGGGGCACAGGGCTCACCCTGTGACCACAGTTGCTGTGAGAACCTAGGAAGCTCCCAGAGATCCAGGAAAACAGAGCTGGAAGGAGTGTCTATTGTGCCTGGGCTGGCCCCTTTGCCTTGAGAGCAGGGAGGTCCTGGGGTCTGAGTCCCTCCAGCAGGTCTCAGGTCTGTCTCAGTCAGAAGCACCTCCTCTAAGTCAGCTCAAGAACAAACTCTGGGACTAAACAGGCATGGAGGATGAGGGCAGGGTTGCAGCCATTCATTCTCTTCCATACATTTTCAGTTTAGTCCCTGTGATGGACTAGCCCAGTGGTCGGCAAACTGCGGCTTGCGAGCCACATGCAGCTCTTTGGCACCTTGAGTATAGTGGCTTTTCCACAAAATACGTGTGGATGCACACGTACAGTACGATTGAAACCTTGTGGCCCATGTGCAGAAGGTGGTTTTCAACTCTCAAAAGAAATTTCAATCTGTTGATATGTGGCTCTGTTGACTAATGAGTTTGCCAACCACTGGACTAGCCCCTCTGCGAGCCCCTGGGTGCCTGCTGCTGCCCTTCAGGAGTTCACTGCCTGCAGACAAAACAGGCGCACAGCCAGGGTCACACAGTGTGAGGGGAGTGGAATGAGAGGTCACCTGGAAGTGCCTCAGAAAGTCGTTTTCAATTCTGTTTCAAATTCTCAACACAACCCACAAGGGACTGAGTCACATGGCCCCTGCTGACACCCACCACCTTCGTTTCACACCCTGTCCCTCTCGCCAATTGTGTGCCAGCTGACCGGGCTTCTTTGCTGTTTAGTCACAGACTGACTCCTTTTCAGGCTCTGGACTGGGATCTATACCCAACCCTGCCCTCCTTTTACCTGGACTCTTAACTGTCCCTCTGCAAGGGAGTCCACCCTTGATCCCCAGGCCAGCAGAATCCTGGTCCAATGTATCTTTATATCCCTAGCACCAATACTGACTGCACTAGGGTATGTGCTGCCAAAACCACAGGTGTGATTGGCTAACTGTTGAATAACACAGCATTGGTCCTTTGTCCCACGTATCCAGGTGGTAAACATGCCCATATCTCTGCCATCACTTGTCTATCTGCTCCAAGATGCCAAGCTTTTGCAGTGAAAATCCCAGCAGATATTAGGAAATTGCAGATTTTCTCTTAACATGAGCCAACTTATTTTTTTTTTTATAGAGGCCTAGTGCATGACATTCATGCATGGGGGGAGGGTCCCTCAGCATGGCCTGTACCCTCTCACAGTCTGGGACTCTTGGGGGATGTCTGCCTGCAAGCTTAGGCCTGCTGGGGAGTCTAAGCAGGCAGGCAGACATCCTCCGAGGGGTCCTTAGTGCTGCCGTGGAGGCAGGAGAGGCTCCTGCCACCATTGCTGTGCTTGCCAGCTGTGAGCCTGGCTCTGGCTGAGCGGTGCTCCCTCTGTGGGAGCGCATTGACCACCAGGGGACAACTCCTTTGTTGAGTGTCTGCCCCCTGGTGGTTAGTGTGTGTCATAATGACCAGTCATTCTGCCTTTTGGTCAATTTGCATATTAGCCTTTTATTATATAGGAAGGATTTGGTTGCCTCCCCCTAGTAGAAATAATAAACCAACACTTTAGTTGGGAAAAATAGTCCAGTTAGTTTTTTCCTTATTGGTTATGGTGGTTTTCCACAGCAAACCTGGTAAGCTAGAGCCAATCATGGAATTTTGTGAGCTGGTTGTTATACTCAGACTTTATGTAAAAATATAAAAATGTACGAGTAAATATTTATATTAAAAGCCAAGGCAATTAATATGAAAACTCATCACTTCCTATTTATTTTACTACATTTTACTCTATATTCTTAAGGTTATTTACATCTATTATATGTGTGTGGTGGGTAGACATACCTATATAATGATATGCCACTGTTTCTGTCTACCTTTTGCATTTAGTGACATTCTGTTGGCAGCCTGAAATCAATATGGTGAGAGCATTTACCAAGGAAATCAGTAACACTACAAAGCAGGGCTTTTCTTTTCTTTTTTCTTTTTTTAGGGAGTTGGTTGATAAGCATTTACCAGCACACTCTGCCACTACCCAAAGACAAACAAGATCAGTACCTGATGCCCAGAAGTTGGTAATGCAGCTGCAGACACAGAGACGGAGAGAGTCAAGCCTGATCCAAGGCAGAATGGCCATTAAATGGAGCAATGGACAGCATCCAGGAGAGAGTGCGTGTGTGTGTGTGTGTGGGGGGGGGGTGGTGACTAGGATCTGATTCATTCACCTTCAGATGTGGACATCAGATCTGATTCTGAGACCCAGAAAAGCTTCTTTGCCACCTAATTTTGGGGATCCCTATTATTTATTCAGAAATATCTTCACATAGGCACCAAGTTTCAGTCTGTAACCAATTCACTAGCTCGCTTTAAGGTGGGGTGCTCTTCCTCTGCCAGACAGAGATCAGTGTGCACGGGGCAGACTGTTTGAATGTATCACAGCACTTGGATCACCTCCAAAGCCGGTGCTGAGCACCGGGCACTCAGCGTGTGAGTAATAGTTTGGCCTTTTCATTACTGGAACTCAGCAACGTGTGTATTGATTTTCCTCCAAAAGATTTACCAATTTAAAGCAGTAGATCCCCCAAACCAAGATAAAATATTCATGTTATTAAAAATGTACTGGATTCATTTTTGTGATTATAAAGGCCAAGAAACTGTTAAAATTTTAAAAAGATGGGTGGGGAGCTATAGGCCAACCAAACTGCTATAATGACATGCTCAGGTCTCTGAGTCTTGGGTCAGAGAGAGGATTCCCCATTTTGTTCTCCACCACAGTCCTAATGGGGTTGTCTCAGGTTGCTTCTTTAAAATTTTAAACAGTTCTACTCCAGTTTAACCTGTATTTGTTGGTAGCAGTTATTTTAGAATAAAAGGGCAGCCATATTTAATTTTTAAATTATAGGTACACACCTAGGTGTACACAGGTGGTACAAATGTAGGTTTACAGTTTGAGTATATGAAACAGAGTTTATTCTTATGTTATTATTTATTATTATTGTGTTATTTTCCATAAGAATAACCATAAACCTACTTTTGCTCCACTTTCTCTATATGAATGAATCAGAAAGTGAAGGAAAAGATATTAAGGGCCAATTGAAGAGTGGGGGGCGGGAATGAAAGGAGGGAGAGGAGGACAGAACAATGGAAGGAGAGGCTGAACTAGTGAAAGAGAGTTGCAAGATGAGAGGAATTTTTGGAAGAAACAGAGGAGAGAAGGAAAGAGATGAAAGGAGTGGGGAGAAGAGGGAAGGAGAGGAGCCATGAATGCAGGCTTGGCAGGAACACTGGTCTAGATTTCAATCCCAGCTCTTCCACCTGCAAGGATACTATTCCAACCTCAGCCTTAATTTTCCTATCTGTAAAATGGGGATCAGAAGACCTCCACTGCAGGGTTTTGGGGGAACTGGGAGAGCACAGGCATGGAAAGAGCAGTCCCTGCTTGTCCCCTTGGTAAATGTGATGTTAGGGTGCCTGGCTCGGGCATGGTAATCTCTTTCAAGGAACAATCTCTCCACCTTTAAAAGTCCACACCCTGCGCGGGCACCGGGTGTTTCCACAGGAGCATGAGGCAAGTGTTCCTGTGGTTCCACTCACCGGTGGTCAGCACACCGCAGAGGCGCGGGCAGCCACCAATGAACTTTCCACAAAGACAGTTTGCTTCACACGGTTCTCCATCCATCACCTTTACTGGTCTCCGCAGAGTCATTAGGACCATTAGGCTGTGGACTCAGCACTGCTTTAGCTCTTAAGTTAATACAACCGAGACTTTTTTACTTTCCTACTGGGAAGGCACATGTGCCATTTTAGTGATTTCTTAGATCATTCCATAAGTAAATCAAATATTCTTTCAAGCCCAGTTATCAAAACTGTGTCCTTTGATACCTCGTCTTCCATCAAACTACCGTAATCCAGATCAACACATTTTAAACCTCTGCCAGCTCCCGGTATCATCCCGACTCGATAGAGTAATTAAATTTGTACTTTTTTTTACAAGTCGTACTCAATAAATCTGAATAAATTAACAACGCATTACTAAGACTGCTACATTAAATTTGCATAGTGCATTTAATGAATATGCAACTGCAAGTGAAAAGGTCTGCTACTGCGAACCTTCTACATTAGCATAACTACTTCCAGCATGTTTCTTAAATAATGCACTCATTTGCACATCACTGACTTGGCTAATTCTAACTTCAGTCAGGGTAGCCTTGTAATTAAGACTCTTGCTTTAATTTTTAATGAAGTTTATGTTACATCAATCCTGACAGTAATGAGGGGACATGGAAACAAAAAGGCTGCTAATAATTAAATTCACAAACCAGTTTGAGGGATAATAATTCCTGAGGAGAAATTACATGACTAATTATTAATTAAATATTCATACTATTGCACAGCCATCTCACTTAACTGCTCTTCTTGTTGGCAATAATATTGAGATGTGGATGCCTTTTGCCAACCATTCAGAGTTTAAGGTCTTTGGTTAATTTTAGTGCACCATTAATCAATGTGACACAAAAAATAAAATTGTTTTAATTGGGATCATTTTATTGTGTCTAAATATTACTACAGTTGGTTTAGTTTGTGGAGAATTAATCTAGTTAGTCGGGGCCTATTTTATGGAAACATAAATCCAGTTTATATCCATAAACATCTAATGGCAGGACGACTTGACCTTTTTTTTTTTTTTTTTTTTGTAGCATTACTGTTTACAGATAATTACACCAACTCTTTAAAAGGTTATTTAATAGCTTTGCATTCATCACAGTAAAATGAAAAACATGCAATATTATCGAACTCCAGCCGGTTCTGAGGAAGCTCTGAGCCCCCCATTGGCCCCCGCTGAAAAGTAAGCAATATTAATGTGTGGGTTTTTAGGAAATGTAGGAGAGCTCTCTTGAATGTATACAAACAGATTTACACATTGGGGTCTGGTCTTTGAACATCTCATTCATAGCTGAGATGGGGTCGGGTGAGGAAGAAAATATTTCTCACTGTCAGAATTTCCCATTGCAGGGACATGTCAGGATGGGGCTTTGAAGAGGCTAGATATTAGAAATGGCAACACTTTCCCTACAAAATCCAGTAAACAAACATTACGAAGCCAGAAGAATTACCATGATGAAGCTTAATTGGCTGCAATATTTATTGCAGGCACCTTTTCTTTTCTCCCTTTTCTAAGTGGTATTTAGGCATCTGCCTTTATAAAGAGAAAGTTTCCCCATCTGTGGGCAACGTTAGCAAAGACAAGAAAAGACATACAATGTTTAAGTGGATCATATTAATCCTTAAGCTAAAACAGGTTAGAACATTTATTTAAAGCTTTGATAAACTTATGACAAGATGCTTCGTGGAGGCCATTGTGCATATTGTAAAATTAAATAGATGCAGGAAAGGACTTCTTTTATCCTGCAGGGGCATTGGGAAATTCTGGAACCAGGGCAAACATTTCACTTCATTTTTTCTAATAATTCAACCTAAGGGAGTCATCAAAGTGAACCAACTTTATGACCATAAACCGTGCAAGGATTCTCCTCAGCTACTGCCGTCACTTTACTACAAACTGACAGGTTTGTAGGGCATTATTACTGGGCCTGTGCGCATCAACCGTTCCCTTTTACCGAATCTTAGAAATCTTTTCAACTTTTCTTTTTTATCCACTTTCTTTAACTAACACCTGAAGGCAATTTGAAAAGACCACTCACTGTGAAATAGTTTATCAGCGCAGGTCTGTGTCAGGATGTCCCAGGAAGTCCTCCGTCTCTGATCCCATTTCAATTCATTCATGTGAAGAAATGTTTTTACGTGAGAAACCCTACTTCGGTGGGTGACGGTCCTCCAAAGTGGATAGGTGGAGACCGCAGAAGTGGCCAGGCTTGCTGGCAAAACTGGGGGAGTGCTTGTTCTGGAAGAACCCGCGGGCAGAGTCCTGCCTCCATCTCCTTCCAGTGCCAGGTGCATGCTGTACCTGGCCCAGGTGTGGCAGGTCCAGGAAGCCACCCAGCACCAAGGAGTCCAGCTGGCCAGGAGCCCACCATCTCCCTTTAGGGAGGCAGTCGGTGTGCCACAAAAGGTAGGGCTTGGAAGCCAAACACACCTCTGATCTCCCTTGGCCTCAGTGAATAGGCTTGTAAACATCATCCCTCTGGATCCCAGTGTCCTTTCTCAGTGGGGATGACCGTGGCTCCTTGGCAGGCTGTTGTGAGGATCAGTCACACCTGCCAGAGCTGAGCATGGTGCAGGGCTCAGGAGAGACCAGAGCAAACTGCCGCAGTGGCTTGTGATCATTATTATTTCTCCATGGAAGTCAGTCCATGGAGATGAGCACGGCTGCCTCAAGGGTTCTTCTTAAAAATGCAAATTGTGGAGAATCCAAGATGGCTGCTCGGGTAGGCAACTAGCCGCAGCCGCACACAACAATTTCAATAAAATACAACTAAAATATAAAATGGACATTACCCAGAACTACAGGAAAGTTGACTGACTGGAAATTCTACAACAAGAAGCAAGGAGAAAACCAGAAGGAAGCACGGAGGAGCTGTAAAAGCCCAAGGTATGGAGACACGCGGCGCGCTGAGAGGACAGAGCCGGAGAGGAGGGAGGCCGAGTGCCTGGCTGGCGGTCCCAAGCGGGAAGGAGAGAAAAGCTCCGACTGTGCTGGGCCCAGCTCCAACTGCTCTGAACCCCAATTCTAGGCCAGACCCCAGGGACCCAGGCTCATCCATAGGGAGCTGGGCTGTAAGGCGGGACTCCGGGGAAGCGGCGAAAGGAGGTCCCGGAGGCACGCACACTGCGCGCAGAGAAGGGCCGGCCGGCTGTGCCATGGGATTGCCCTGACAGGAAGGAGACAGGGGCTCCAGACTGCTCTGAACGCCACCTCCAATCCCACTACCAACTGAACTGAACCCCAATACTGGACTCATTGGGGGAGAGCATAGACAGTTTGGCAGCAGGCGAAAATCGAGGGCACCTTTCTCTCAGAGGCACTTGCAACAAGTACTGAAGGACCCTGAGTCTCAGGAGTCGCATAGGGTGGGGCTGAGGGAAGCCAAGGCTGTAGGCTCCTCCCTGAAACCCTGCCCCATCAGGAAAGCTGCCTGCGAAAATGCCTAAACCAAATAGATTACAAATGAAAGAAATGGAGGACAAAAAGCGACTGGATATAGAGTTCAAAACCACACTTATAAGGTTTTTCAAGTTTCCTAGAAAAGGCCGATAAAATAAATGAGACCTATGAGGATATGAAAAGGGATCAACAAGAAATAAAGAATACATTGTCTGAAATAAAAAATATTATACAGAGTCCTAAAAACAGAATGGAAGATCACAAGAATCAAGTCAAAGATTTGGAACATAAAGAGCCAGAAGACACTCCTCCGCAGAAGCAAGAAGGCAAGAGAATCCAGAAAATTGAAGATGATGTAAGAAACCTCTGGGACAACTTCAAACGATCCAACATCAGAATTATGGGGGTCCCAGAAGATGGGAGAGAGCAAGATATCGAAAACATACTGAAAGAAATAGTGACAGAAAACTTCCCCCACCTGGTGAAAGAATTGGACTTACAAGTCCAGGAAGCACACAGAACTCCAAATAAAAGGAATCCAAAGAGGACCACACCAAGACAAATCATAATTAAGATTCCAAGAGCAAAAGATAAAGAGAGAATATTAAAAGAAGCAAGAGCAAAGAAGGTAGTTACCTTTAAAGGAGCACCTATACGATTGTCAGCTGATTTCTCAACAGAAACCATGCAGGCCAGAAGGGAATGGCAAGAAATATTCAAGGTGATGAATAGCAAGAACCTACAGCCAAAGATAATCTATCCAGCAAAGCTATCACTCAGATTCGAAGGTCAGATAAAGAGCTTCACTAATAAAAAAAAGCTAAAGGAGTTCATCACCACCAAACCAGAATTATATGAATTGCTGAAGGGGGTTCTTTCAGAAGAGAAAGTAAATAAAGATAAAAATTATGAACAACAAATAGGTAACTATCAACAAGTGAATCTAAAAACCAAGGAAACTAAAAAAAAAAATCTGAGGAACAATATTAACTGTTGAATATAATAGAATCAGAGATATGGAAGGGAAGTGAACTGTTTATTCTTGGGGAAAAGGGGAGAGGGGAATGTGGGAAGAGACTGAACATAAACTGTGCACCTATGGATGAGGACAATGGGGGGTGGGGAAAGGGCAGAGGGTGGGGTGAGAAGGGGGAGGGAAAGGAACATTTGTAATAATATGAACAATAAAAATTTATTAAAAAATAAAAAATAAAAATAAAAATGCAAATTGTATACCTCGGAAAGGGACAGCAGATAAAGTCTCCATTCTTCACCAAAGCTTTGGAGTCGGTTAATGGGCCAGCTCCGTCTTCTGTACCAGAGGCAGATATGAGGAGACAAGTTATAGCAGAAGAATGGGGAGCAGAGGGAGGAGAGTTGAAATGGAAAAAAGAGGACAGAAAGCAGATGTGGATGGAACTTGTGAGGAAAACATGTTCTATAAGTCAGGGCTGTTTAATCACTGAAGTATAACAAGGAATTTCAAGAAAAACAAAATAAAAAAACCATACTCCGTGGATTTCAAAGTTCTTAACCAGTCCTGTAAAATGATAACTATTTTTACTGTGAGTTTGCCTTTTAAAAGGATAACTATTACGGTCATGGTGGCCATACATCCCAGCTTTTCTAAAATATAATAGCTCAATTTCAGCTGTTTTGTCTCATATCCATCAAGACTTGGTTGGTTGGAGGAAGATGTGGTCTATGTCATAAGTTGTCCCTGCCTACAGGTTCACTTTGTGATGAACCTCAGAAAGAATGGGCAGATGGTCTCAGTAAATGGTTCATGGGCACCATCAGATCCCAATCTTGACTGCCAACTACCAAAGGGTAAAACCTTTCTCCTACCTCTCCTCACACTCCACAAATCCTTGCCAGGCACTCTAGGTTACTGTCGCTGGAGGAAAGTTTCTGGTGTCTGGATCTCTCTGCTCTGTGCCAGAAAGGTGTGAATGGTGAAACCTCAGATTTTGAGTTGGACAAATTCCAGCTCTTACTCTTTACCAGCTGTGTGATTTACCAGCTTGTCTGACCTCTCTGAGCCTCACCATCATCTCGAAGGATGATGTTGAGAGTTTAGTGACATGTATGAAAAGGCTCAGAGTCAAGTCTAAATCTTCAAATAGGGGCTGAGGACATACTGCTAGATAAGGAATTACATATGGATTTAAAAGGTCTGATATTATTTCTATGGTATGACATTTACCATGGTTTCTTACCTGATACCCACCTCGACCAACTGTCCCAGATTTTTGAGGATAGTCCTCATTTCAACTTTGTGGTCCAATACTCTGCCTAAATGTTATGAGGATTATGGGTTAGTATTTGTAAAATGGCAGTGTCTGGTGAATAGCAAATATAAATACGTAAGCATTTAAAAACCAAGTGCTAACAGTTAGGAATCTAATCCCTGAAAACCTATCAAGTCCCATTTTGTACCCCACTTTCACTTGCCCATCACATTCCATTGTTACTAAATGGCAGGCATACATACAACTTCTTACCACTGTGCCTTGGCAAATGCTGTTTTCTTTGCCTTGAATGACTTCCTTTTTCTACTGGGCCACCTATCAAACTCTTAGTCATCCTTCAAAACCAAACTAAACAGCTAAGCAATTCCATGATTATTTTTATAAACCTGAGCACCAGACTTTCAAAATACATTTCAGAGTAATGCAGTATCTAATGCACAAAGCTCCCCCCCCCCTTCTTTTTCTTTTAATAATCAAAAGGCAAGAAGACAATGGTAATGGGATGAGAGTAGGGAAGTGAACGGGGTTGTAGATGGAAGGAGACAGGCAAGAAAGTGATTCGTAAACTACAAATGACAATTTCCTACATGCTATGATCAATACAGGATGAACTGTTCATTGGTATTATCAATGGTTCAGTAACAAGTTTTAAATTTTTATTTGGATTTTAATGAAAAGATCCACTAAATGTCCCAAGTCGGTCGGCACGTATGTAGTTTTTTTTCACAGTTATAAAACATTGTCATGTTGAGTATCACCTGAAACGAACAGCATTGACAGGCAGAAATATTGACATTCTTCCTCCTCAATCCAAGAACCAGATTCTGCTTGGTGTAAAAGCAAACAACTAGGAATATTTCTAAGTCAAACTGCACAACTCCCTGTCAAGGATGAACAGGCGAGTTATGCCCAAAGCAATTGACCTACTACCACCACCATCTCCTGTGCACCTAAGTACTGCCAACGTATGAGACATGGAGCCAGTAGCCGCCCCTCTTCATGAAGGAATGAGAGACCTCACAGCAAGGATGTGCAAAATCAGTAAATAGTACTGCTGGGGTTTAGAAGTAAGAAGGAAAATCCGTGTGGGCTAGTATGCTCCTTTTTATCCTTGTCTCCCTAAATCCTGACCAGTTCCCTGGGATCTGTCCTGGGCCCTCTCTTCTGTTAAGGTAGTGGTTTAAAGCAGTTAAGAGCCCAGACAGACTCCAGTCATCTTCTTCGGTTCAAACCCCAGCTTTTCCACTTATTACATGGACAAGTTACTTCATCTCTGTCATGGACATTTGTTTGGCTATTGTGAGTAATGCAGCTATGAACATTTGCACACATGTATTTGTGTGAATGTATGTTTTCCGTTCTCTTGGATATATACCTTGTTTTAAACTGAAGATAATTCTCTCGACACGATCAGCCTAGAGAGGAACAGGATTATCTCCTCCCATCCTCCAAATGCTCCAGATCTGCCCAAGCCACCCACTAGCTTTCTTGCCCCTTTTCCCCATACTGTTAGGTTAGATTGAGTTTACAACCTACAAAAACCCCTGTATCCATGTCATACAAGATGCTAATGAGTCATGTGCCCCCAATGCTGTGCTTCTATAAATGCCTTTTTCAGATCAAACACAAACATAAACTTTTACTTTTCCCTGTATCGTTTTCTCTTGTGTCAAAGTAGATTTAGCTCCCAAATGCTAAGCTGTTAAGATTCTAAGACAGTTTCATTCAGGTCATTGTAGAGAAATCTATGTCAGCCTTTGTAATAGCCATGTCCTGGCCTCTAGAATGAATGAGTCACAACTTATCAAGTTTCACCTAATCGACAGACAAAGGCATTGGTGTTGTTTCTAATATGTTTGGGCGTTAAGTAATACTACAAAAAACGTACTTGTGCATATATCCTCGCTTATTACAGTTTTATTTTGGGAAAAGATAGTCTTCAAAGAAGCAGCGCTAGGTCAGGGTATGTGTGCAATTGTAATCCTAATGAATATTACCTAATTATTTTACCAAAAAGTTGTAACAGTTCACAGTTATGCTGGCAATGTATAGGGAAATGGAAAGAGTTAGAGATAGATTTTTTAAAAGTAGGAGAGTGAAATAAGTCTTTGAATGTTTATATATGGCATATGTATTGCTTTGATAAGCAAGAAAGAGGGTTTTTAAAAATAAGTGAAAAATTCTCTCTTAAAGCTTTTTGTTAATAAACCACCTAAATAATTATCTTTTTCTCTGCAGCCCTGAAGTATTTACTATTTGCAACACTACTTTGTTCCACTCTTGAGGTAATTAATCACAGAGGACATGACCACCAACCCTCCTATTGTTATAATGAGCTGTCATTCAAGACTTTCATTATTATCCAAGACTAAAGAACTCAAGCTTAGAGTCAGATTCACTAGGGCTGAAATTCCAGCCACTCAGCAAGTGTGTGGCTTTGAGGCATGACTTGGAAGCTCTGAGTTTCAGTTTCTTCACCTGTAAAATGGGTATAATGTAGCTTTGCTTGCTAATTTTCAGAATTAATAACATAATATACTCTGGAAGTCTGGTTTGCACATACTATTACTGCTTCACTAATGATCATATATTCTACCACACAGACAGTCATAGCTAGCATTAATTGAATGCTTATGTGGCAAACATTTTGGAAAGCACTTTACTTAAAACTAAAACCATGAGTCATACGCTATCCATTCAAATTATAATTTCATATTAATGTAGCCATTATTATAGCCTTTATTTTATAGAAGAGAAAGATGAGGTTCAGAGAAGTAAAGTAATTTGTCTAAGGTCACACAGCTAGTAAGTGTCAGAATAAGGACTGGAACACAGCTCTAACTGTGTTCACTCAATGAATGGTAATTATCATATGTGCTACTATCTTGTTGATAGCCTTAATTTAGACAGATTCAGCCTTGAGTGATCTTGGAAGAATGGGTGAGTGAAGGGGCTAACCCATTTTAAAAATATTTTTTAATTGACTTCAGAGAGAAGGGACAAGGAGAGAGATAGAAACAGTAATGATGAGACAGAATTATTGATCAGGTGCCTCCTGCATGCCCCACACTGGGGATCGAGCCCACAACCTGGACATGTGCCCTGATGGAGAATCCAACCAAGAATTGAATCATGACTTTCTGTATCATAGGTCAACACTCAACCACTGAGCCTTGCCAGCCAGGCAAGGACCTAACCCCATTTTAGGCTGTAACCAGCACCCACATCCCCAGGGCCTAGACAGCCTAGGCAAGCATGATCCCCCTCCAGAGTCTGCCATAGGGTGTATAGGACAGGTGTGATAGCCTGCTGCCAGTGAACATACCTGAGATACCAGAAGGTGGCAGTGTGGTTGTACCTGGAGAGGTTTGACTGACCAGAAGTGGACTCAAGCCATTGGTGGGGGTCAGTGAGATGTCTCATCCTCAGGGGGAGGGGTTCGGCTGTGTTCATGATGGAACTTCAGTCCTTCTGCACTTTGGGTTCAAATCAGAAACAGGTGAAGCTCAGCAGTGATGACACAGTCATGTCAGGCTCAGAGAGTTCACAGTTGGAAAGGATCACTGTGGTGCCTGGGAACTCACCCCACAGGTTCACAGACTGAAAACTCCATAACCTGCAAAGGAACTTGGTGTAGCTAAGCCACTAGTTCTCAGGCCCCCATGCCTGTAGCTAAGGTAAATTGACCTGTGCTCAATTGGTGGATTCAAAGTCTACTTCACCCCTAGCCATGATTAGCTTCAGAGAAGAGACTGACACCTCAAACTTTTGTTTCATAATCCTGTCTTGTGTTCTGGCAGAAATGTTTGCCTTTATCCTAAAACCTTCTTTTAGCTCTTGATTCAAAAGAATGAAGTTAAAAGTAAGCAACATGTCATATTTCCCAGCTGAGAGGCAAGGGTAAGTCTTCTAGGTGGGTGTCTGAACAGCTGCTCTGCCTGTGACCTCTACACTGACCTCAGGGCCTTTGCGACCTCACTCCTCAACGCTCTCCTCCCAGGGTTCAGAGAGTGGTAGAACAGGAACCTTGGTACTTGTCTCTGAGTGCTATGAAGCATCCACTTATATACATATAAAACTAGAGGCCTGGTGCACAAAATTCATGCATGGATAGAGTCCCTAGGCCTGGCCGGGGATCAGGGCTGATCCGGTTCTCCATCTCTCCACCTCCTCCTTCCCTCATCTTCTCAGTGCCCCACCGCTGCCACTGGTCACCTGTCATGTTCTGCACCACCCCCTGATCATCAATGCATATCATAGCTAATGATTGAACTCCCCATGTCTCGGTTAAACTCCCAAGTGTACACTTTGCATATTAGCCTTTTATATATACTAAAAAAATCTGTCTGTGTGCTGGGATGGAGATGATTTTTCAGACTTAAATTTATGATTCACACTTTGAGAGTCTCAGCCTGTTGAAACTTCCAGTGCAAAAGCTCAGACTTTATAATAAGCACTAGACTGCACTCACAGATAACAGTGCTCCCTCGGATCTTCACTGAAGGATGCCCTGAAGGGGAGAATAATTAGAACAATAGAGATGATACCTCCCCAAATTAGATCAATTTTGACTCTCTCCAAAGGTCTTTATTAAACGCAGGGAAACAACATCAGGTCAGGTGCCAGAGGACATGAGCTGAAGCCTCTCCTAGACACTTGCTAGCTCTCTAACTTGGGGCAATTTGGCTGATATTTCTGAGCTTCTATTTCCTTATTTAAAAAAACCAAAATGGGCCTATCCAAAACCTCATGGCATCACTGGAAGGATCAAATGCCATGATGTATCTAAAAGCTACAAAGCTATTCTCTGTCTTACAATTGAGACTGTTCTCTTCCCTTTTGATAGTAGTTGTGCTTTGATTAGTTTTCAAGATAGGGACATTTGTCACCAGCTGGAATGGGCCACTTGGTAGAGAAGACTCACCACTAGGACGCTTGTGTGACTCCGACACTCGCTGGGTTGTCCTGGGAAAGCCAGCTTTCTCTCCACATCTTGGTCTCCTCATCTGAGAGACCTAGTCTCCCTCATCTATGACTTGTGGTTTAACCTCAGGTCAGTAGTACCCCTTTGTGAATAGTCTGAGCAAATGATGAGACAGCAGTATTTTTTTTTCCACGCTGGCAGATAAAATACCTATGAAAGCAAACACTCACAGATGTTTTCCTTCCTGCTCTATGCTTTCCACGTTGGGATCTCACTAACTGTACGTAAGAACCTTGTGAGTTGGTGAGGCAAACATGACTGTCCAGCATCCTTGTATAGATGATGAAAATGAAAGTTTTGTCCAACCCGCGTGTCTCAGTGGTTGAGTATTGACCTATGAACCAGGAGGTCATGGTTCCATTCCCGGTCAGGGCACATGATCAGGTTGTGGGCTCGATCCCCAGTGTGGGATGTGCAGGAGGCAGCTGATCAATTATTTTCTCTCATCATTGATGTTTCTCTCTCTCTCTCCTTCTTCCTTCCTCTCTGAAATCAATAAAAATATACTTCAAAAAAGAAAATGGAAGCCTAGGAGGGTAGAGAGATCCACCCAGATCACTTAGATATTTGGACAAGTTCTCTGGGCTCTGGGAGGTTGTGATTGTTTGGGAAATCAGAGGACTCAGAGGGCCACTTCTCAAGAGCCACTGTCATATCTTGCCTGGGGTGTTATAATAGCTTCATAGCCTGTTTCACTTACACTTTTGTCCCCATAAACGGTGGCTTCTCCATCCGAAGCCACAGTGATGCTCTAAAAACATAAGTCAGATCACGACCCCCTCCAGGGGCTCTCATCCACAATCAGCGTCAGTTCTTACCTGGGCCCTGGCCCCTGTCTGATCTCCCTTCCTCCTATGCACGCTGCCTTAGATACTCTGCTCCAAACCCATTAGTCTTCTTATTGTCCCTTGCACACATCAGGCACCCTCAGGACCTTTGCCTGAAATGGTTTCCTGCAGATATCTGCCCTGTCATTTCCCCTCTTCCTTCAAGCTTCTGCTCAGATCATCACCAAATTAGACATGTCTTTCCTGACTACCTGTATAAGTCCTGATCATCTTTACATATTGGTATTCCCCTCACTGCACTTAGGACCTGCCAGCATATATCATTTACCTTTTAAATGTTTATGCTCACTGTCTATTTTCTCTACTAAAACATATGCCTTCTGAGGGCAGGAATATTTGTTTGGTGATATATTGTAAGTGTTTACAACTGTCTGGCATGCTGTTAAGTGTAAGATAAATATTTGTTTAATGAATGGGTGAACCAAAACAGGGCACAGAAATATGGCCAGAAAAAATATCCAGGGACAAATCATGAAAATCATCCATTTGCTAAGTGAAATAAAGGCATCGGCTATGAGAAAACAGCCCGGTTAGCAGAGCTGCAGATGGGGCTTTATTCACTCCCCAGAGGAGAATCCATTCCTAACCAAACTCACAAGGTTCTTAAGAGAATTAAATGAGATCACACCTTGGGAAGCATAGAGCAGGAAGGTAAACACTGTTGAGTCAGACCAACCAGCTGTCTATTTAATCTGCTAATACAAGGAAAGAAATGCTGCCAGCTGGGCTGGTATAGCTCATGGTTGAGCATTGACCTATGAACCAAGAGATGACTGGTTCGATTCCTGGTCAGGGCACATGCCTGGGTTGCAGGCTCAATCCCCAGTAGGGGCATGTAGGAAGCAGCCTATGGGTGTTTCTCTGTCATCAATATTTCTATTTCTGTCCCTCTTCCTTCCTCTCTCTCTAAAAAAGCAATAAAGACATATATATATATATATATATATATATATATATATATATATATATAATTATTATTTTTTTAAGAAATGCTGCTGTCTCATCATTGGTTCAGACAGTTCACAATGTGTAGTTTCCTGAACCTTGTCGATTGAAGATGGGGTTGCATTCTAAACAGACAAGGCAGAGTGTAGCAAGGTATACTTTTATACTCATGCATCTCTGCGTTTGCATACACTTTCCCTCAGCCTTCAATGCCCCTGCATCCTCAGTCTCCAATCTGGTCAACTCCTATTCAGTCTCTAAGGCCAACTCTAACTTGGTTTTTCCTGACCCCTCAGGCTGAATCACCTGCTCCCCTATCTGTACTCTGTGTGATGTGTGAGAACACGAGTCCCTTCCCATGCTCCAATTCCCTCTCCCACCCTGTTGGAAGACATGGAAGGCCATCAGTAAGCGGACAGTTAGAACTTGGGAGCCTAGCCAGCTCCTCAGTCAAGAAAACAGCTAGCGTTCACTGATCTCATGCAGCGTTTGCCCAAATGCATCTCCCTCCCCCTGCAGACGTTTTCTGCTTTGCTTTCTCTACTTTATATATAGTAATCTTGTGCTGGAACAGTTGGGGCTAGGAAAACTTCACCGCTGGCTACCCCCACGGGGCATGTAAGTCCTAACAAACCCATTTCTTTCACAGCCAGTCCTCTGGGTTCTTTTTTATGGGATCAGCAAGCATTATGCTGAGGTTTTCTCAAACCTCAGCTCTTTGCATAACAGTATTCACCACCTTGTGTTATAGTTGTTAGTGTATAATATTCTTTTTTTTACTATTACCATTTGTTTATTGATATGAGAATGAGAGCGAGAGAAAGAGAGAGAGAGAGAGAGAGAGAGAGAGAGAGAGAGAGAGAGAGACATTGATTTGTTGTTCCACTCATTTATGTACTCATTGGTTACTTCTTGTATGTGCCTTGATACAACCTTGGTGTATCAAGATGATGCTCTAACCAACTGAGCTACCCAGCCAGGGAAGTCTATGATATTCTTTATTGTTCCTCAATAAAGCGTGACTGCCAGGATGGTCCTGGGCAAAACAGGCAGTTGGTCCCCCTAGGCATGGACTCTCTGAGGGATCCTATATCACTTTTGTCTTTCCAGAGTCTAACTGAGATCTGGAGCATCAGAGACGTGGTAAAATGGACATACCTTCAGTTTGTAGGGGCTGCACTGTGTCCTCTGAACTTCTTGAAGATGAGGTCTGTATACCCCGAAACAGCATCCCACTGACAAACTTTGAGTCCTGTGCCCAACATCAAAGCCGCCACGGTGGGCAGAGGGAAGGAACTTTTCACTGGGACCCTGAAGGACGCCATCTTAAAATACATGAGCCAACAACACAGGTGTTCTCAGCTTTCAGTGTCTTACTGCTCAGAGTGTGGCCTCTGGACCAGACACAGCAGCAGAACCTGAGACCTTGCTAAAAGCTTGGAATTTCAGGCCCTCCCCTAAGCCTACTGAGTCAGAATCTGCATTTTAAGATTCCCAGCAGATTCATACACACAGCAAACGTGAGCAGCAGTGCTCGAGGGCATGTCAGAAACACCTGAGGATCAATGCCGACATAGACTTGGCCAGCCGCACCCCCTGCAGACACTGATGTGGTAGGTAATTCTGACACATAGCCGAGATGGAGAATTGCTAGAAGCCTCCTTATCCTATCCCCGTCCTTCTCAAAGTGTGCTGCTTGGTCCACATCTATCACTCTCCAGGGATAAGCCTCTGAAATCAGTATTTCCAATAATTTTTTAAAGAGGATTCTTATATATATCCAAGTTTATAAACATGTCCCAGGAAAAAGAATGGTCTATAAGGAATTACACAAGTGCTCCTGGTAGATTTTGTGTGTTACTTTTTGTTCTGTTTTGTTTGTTGTTTGTTTGTTTTAACCTGTCTAAAGCTCTCTCCTAGTTAGATAGATAGATAGATAGATAGATAGATAGATAGATAGATAGATAGATAGATTTCAGAGAGGAAGGGGAGAGGGAGGGAGAGATAGAAACATCAATAATGAGAGAGAATCATTGATCTGCTGCCTCCTGTATGTCCACTCCTGGGAATTGAGCCTCAATCCAGACATGTGCCCTGGACCAGAATCGAATCCGGCATCCTTCAATCCCCAGGCCAGATCCCTATCCACTGAGTCATGCTGGTTGGCCTCTCCTAGTTTTAATCCACGTGGCTTAGATATGACTGTCCCTTCCAGAAGGAAGCATGTAACCTGGGCCTGACCAATGAAAAGCTCCTTCCCTCTGCCCACCATGGCGGCTTTGAGGTTGGGCACAGGACTCTAAGTCTGTCAGTGAGACCAGCACTGTTTCTAGAATTATTGGGACATGTGCCCGTGGGCACTCCAGAAAGCCGAGTCGGGCACCGTGGGGAGATAGGGCACCTTGCCCAGCACAAAGCCATGGGGACCCATCAAGTTGTGTTGATTCGGTGCTTTAAAACAACTATAACTCGGCTCGAGGTTAGGCATTATGGTGAGGTGCCACAAATGACCTTGAGGTCAAGGAGGGACTGAACATAAGACCGTGGCCCCAAAAGGTTATAATGGAGCGGAAAACTTCCCATCGCCTAGTCCCGAATCCCTGCTTTGTGCCAGCTCAGTCTACCAACGCTATGGGCTAGAAAACAGCTGGGCTTGTGAGCTCCAGGCAGACATCCTCCTTTCTAAATCAATGTTAGTTACAACTGGGCCAACCCTTGTGGTTCTCATTAGGACTGCAAGACACCCTTCCTGGTAACAATTAGGAAACTTGGAAGGAAAAACGGGATTGTTACTTACAGACCCTGGAGCTGACACGGCAGGCCTGGGGCACACAGCGAGGTCCCGGGGAGAGAGTCAAGGCTTACACACCTGGGCTTGGGTTCGGCTTTTATTGGGTTCAAGGGTGGGCGGGGCTTAGAGTGTCACAGGCTCACTCTTTATTGGAGAGTTTAACACACAAGAGCAGGAATTTAAAGCGCAAGGAGAGAAAAAAACAAGTAGCCCAAATGGTCAGTGATGGAAATCAAGGTTTCAGCAGCAAGGCAGCCTCAGGGCTGGGAGGCGGCCCTGTTGGCCTGCAGGGTGTTTCTTCCCGCAGTGGATGGCTCCCTGGTCAAAGCTGACGTCAGGCACCCTCATGACCCAAAGGAAGCCACGTGTCAGGGCTGGCACTGCAGTCGCTCCTTTGTGGTCCTGCTGGTGCACACCGGCCCAGTGGCAGCACAGCACAAACGCCGACAGGGGAGGGCTCCGCCATCTCGGTTTACCTAAGCCCTTTATGATGTTCACACAGTGACAGAATCAGCGCCTAGCGACACATTTCTCAGAATGTATCCCACTGTTATGTGGCACACGACCGTAAATGAAAACGGGATTCCGAGACCAAATAGTCTGTGCAACACTGCATTAAACAAGTTTCCAAAGAGTTCACCTCTCAGATTCTTCAGTATGCCAAAGCACACTGTGCGTTTCTGAGGTGTGGCATTTTACAATCATGGATTTAAAAAAACAAAACAAAAAAACAACAATACGTAGCATGTATGGGACAGTGTCTCTTGTAAAAAGCACTGGCTGACAGCTTACAAAATGTTGCCACCTTGTTGTTTTATGTACTCCTCCCGGCAGTTGTGGAGGCTAGCACTGTGGGTGCAGGTGAAGGCAATCCGGCCAGAGGGGGGCTGGAGAGGCTGGGTGAGCTGCCTGAGGCTGCAGCCAGCCCGTGGCTGACCAGCCCCACGGAGTCACCCGCAGAGCAGGACAGAGCGGGGCAGCAGCGGTGGAGGAGGCCTGTCTTCTCCCAGCTCCCAACACGGTGGTCTTCCTGATACTCTCTGCTTTGGAGGGGCAGTTCCTGGGATGAAAACATGCCAAGGAGAGTTGGTTGATCTGTGTGGACACAGCAAGATTACAGTGGATTACACACATGTTAATGGATGCAAACAGAGTGCAAACAAACTCCCCACCTTCCTCTTCCGGGTGGCTCCAAAGAAAATCTTTGCGGAGACCATTACTCTTGGGAGTTAGGAGCTAGAATGGGAGTGGCTACAAGAGCAATAAAAGGAAGGCCTAACCTGTGTTTCCAGTGTAAGTCAAGGTTCCTGAGGGATTAAAGAGACAGATGCACAGGCTTGGAGGGCCTCCTCTCTCGGATAATGAGTGAGACTCTCTCCTGGAGCTTCCAGCTGCTGACAATGTGCCAGGATAATCGAAAAATTCCAGGGATTTGTTCCTAAGGATCAAGTTTTGGAACATTTATCCAAATCAAACTCAAAAAGTCCCCCCAGATGCATCCTGCACTGAGGCTAAATCTATCTCCTATCAATGCTGAAAGGATTCAAAATGATACAACTGGAAAGTAAAATAGTGTTTTCTGATTTAAAACCCATGCTCTTTCTGCTGCACCATATCGGAAGGACTTAACTGGAAAGGATAAGGTAGAAATACCTCTTCACTGAAATTTCGCCATGCAGCCTCAGGCAAGAACACTCCACGACCAGTTTCTTCAGCTGGAAAACAGAAACACTCACGTCTGCTCTGGAGGCGTGTTATGGGGATGAAGTGATACAAGCCACGTGAAGCTGTACTTTGAAAATGACATGCAAGGCAAATGCTATTTATTAACTTAAACCAAGTTCTACTGCTTCTTCTACTACTGTCCCACAAGTAATAACAACCAATCTGGCAGTAGAAATAAATATTAGGTTAAGTAGAGAGGGAGATAAAGGTGATATAAAAAATGGAATCTCTGCTGAAACCCGGCAGCTGGTTGATGTTTCTCTCTCATCGATGTTTCTAGCTCTCTATCCCTCTCTCCTTCTCTCTGTAAAAAAATCAATAAAATATATTTTTTTAAAAATGGAATCTCTTTCCACTTTTTGTCCCTCATCCAGACGTTGGGAAAACAAATACCATCGACTGTGTCTAAATCTAAGACTTGATTTAGGAAAACGACAGCAGTCATTTCCAAGTTTGTTCATCATGGACAAAATGAGTGCATACCTGCTCCATTATTTCCAAAGTTCACACAGTATTACTAAGCACAGGAATCGCGCACTTGTGAAAGTTCTCTTTGCGACACTTGGCTTTTATGAAAGAACTACGTTACTACCTGTTTTTGAGAACCAAAATAAATGCAAAGAGGATTTTAGCTTTTAGGAAAAAAAGGCAAAAAGTAAACTAGCATACAGCGTTTGTTTTGTGTGGAGCTGTGGTGGAGGCAGTGGCACGTGATCGGGACAGTGGCCCTCCAGGCCACGCTCTACCCCAAGAACAATCTCAGTGTCTCAGCGCCAAGCGCCGTGGCTTTCACCTGTGTTTGAGAGCCTCTGTGCTTCATCCCCGTTTAGTCTGTGCATCCATTAGCAAATGTGTCCTGCGGGGACTGCTTCTCAGCCTTATGTCATTTTGGCTTTCAAAAGGTTTCGTAGAAACACTGCACTTTCAGATAGCGGGGCAGCTCTGGACACCCTCTGAATCAGGCCCTGCATTAGCACCAGGGAAGCCTTTACATTCCCATGGCGAGGAGGATGGAATATGCAGCATATCTCTGTCAGGCACGGGCATTTAACACACAGGCGCTTGTCTGCACTCCTGAGACCAGCACAAAGATGCACGGTAGCATCATTTACTCAAAAATAAGGTATCGGGAGGAGATAGTCTTGATTTCAAATATTTTCCCCCATGTTCTGACCATGGACCACTTTTTAAAAAATCCTCACTGGAGGATATTTTATTGTTGCTTTTATTGATTTCAAAGAGGGAGGGAGGAAAAAAGGAGAGAGAGAGAGAGATCAGTTGCCTCCAGTACCCCTGCCCCTTAGATGGAGATCAAGTCTACAACCTGGATATGTGCCCTGACCAGGAATCAAACCCACAACCTTTTGCTGTATGGGATGATGCTCCAACTAGCTGAGCCAGACTGGCCAGGGCCAAGGGCCACATTTTTATGCTGAAACTGCTGTATAGTTAGCAGAGTGGTCATCCTTTTGTGACTTCTCACATTTTTACAGATTTCATTTGGGGTTCAGCATCTGCCTTTCAGCTCCCAGAACCAAGAGGCAGAGCAGATTCTAAGATTATCTTAGCCGCTTGGTTCCACCAAAAGGTATTGTGTGCCCTTGAACGCGAGGCCTCATGACACCCATGTTCTCTGCCGCGTGGAGGGACTGAAGCTGGCCCAAGAGGGCAGACTCGAAGGTGCTCTGAAGTCAGCCGAGCGGAAGAGCCGCCTTTGATGGCGAGAGCACGTAACCTAAAGGAAACTTCAGCCTGTGTCGTTGCAGGCAGGCCTTTCTTTCTGCTGGGCCATGCATGCCGAGGAACACAGAAACCTCTTTTATTTTAATTGTGAAACATTCCAGCTAAAAAACATCCTCCTGGCTGGCATGTTTAATTGAGCTCCTGAGAGGCTGTGGCGGTGTGACTTTGGGATGAATCGCCCGCAGTCCCCTTGGTCTCACCAAGAACCCATTGATGTTTCATAAATCCAAGTCGGTACAAATCTAATTGAGTTACCATGCTGAATTAGCTCACATCTAAATGGCATTCATGTCTACAAATGGAATAATTAGAGTCTAGAAAATGGGATATATCAAGTGGCATCCCAAGTGACAACAGAGAGGCATTTGTATTCATTCAATCAACTGCTTAAAAAAAAAAAAAAGCTGCTGTAAGACTTGACTTGGGCTGGAGGATTAGATGCAGTGTTTGGGCGTTGGGTTTCTCTTATTGTTAAAAATATTTATATTTACTTGTCAGATGCCCTTTATTCATTCTTCAGTTAGGGGAAGAAGAAATGTCAGGCCTGAATTTCTTTTTGACTACTTAGTTTAGAAAAAAAAGAAAAAGAAAAAAGAGAGAGAGAGATAGTTCTGTTTCAGCTTACAGATCTGTTTGTGTTCAAATGGCTTCCTTGTTTCATTCCTTTTGAATTTAAGTTTTTCTTCTCCTGCATTTACTTCTAAATAAGATCCTTCACACCCTGGGGGGTGGGGGGGATGCACAAGTAGATTCAGATGCGGATGCCAGAATCTCTATGAAAAGTGCCTGGGTGCCTAATCATAAAAAATAAAGTTCACATGTTGATCAGAAAGGATCTCATTAAATGGTTTCATTTCCAAGTTATTTTAGTTGTGAAACTTTAAGATGTTTGGATTGAATGCTTCCTCGATTAACAGTTCACTCAGCAAATATTAAAGAACAGAAGAAGTTAATGTCTTATTTGGGATCCTTTAACTATGCAGGCTAATGGCCTCCTTCTAATTCACACTCTAGGTCTTCAATCTAATTTACATGCTTAGTTTATTTATTACCCCAATTAAGTTTTGCAAATAGTTTGCAATGAGGTCCCCATGACCCCATAACTCACAATTACTCTTGGGATCTCCTGCCCACTTGGCATGTTTTGAATAATACTGCAATATCTTCCAGGAAAGGATTGTACCCAGAAAATGATGGATGGTGAGTACAAGCATCTTGTCCATAAAAGACAGGACCTGGAATGTGTCTTTGGTTGGCTAACTGGGGTGTTGTTGAAAAACTGAAGCATTCGGTGACTTGGCTTATCCATGGTCTCTGTGGCCATTGCCATTCTCATCACTGAGGCACCCTATGTCTGCTGACTCTCCCCTCAGGGTGTGGATGCTTTGGTGTTAGAAGTCTGTGCCTGCTGTGTGGCTAGCCCTGTAGCACACACAGAACATGGTATTATTTGATGGGGACCAGAAGACTTTATTTCCCTAATCCTATTTCCCAGTCTCCAGTTTTACTTATTTCTCCATTAAAAATTTAAACCAGTGAAATCCAAGTTAAGTTTGTAGTTTAGTTCATAGTACTGTACCAATGAACAGTAAGTTCTTAGTTTTGACATATGTACCGTGGTTATGTAAGATGTCAACATTAGAAAAAGCTGGGTGAGAGGTACACAGGACTCTGTACTACCTTCTAAACTTTTCTATAAATATAAAATTACTTCAAAGTAAAACGTTTTTAAAAATTTATCTGTAATCCTAAAGTCTAGTAGTATCTATATAAGAGGTCCCTTATTAAAGTCCACCCAAGAGTGGACCAACCTGAGACAGAAGTATGTGGGGTAGATGCGAATTGGGGGGTTAGGGGGAGAGATGGGAAAGAGAAGGGAAGCCTGGACTCAATGCACCAGCCAGGGACTTGAGAAAGACCCTTAATTTCTCTATACCTCAATTTCTTCATCTGACTGGAGGTGTCATTAATAATGCCAACATTTCTCAGGGCTGAGAAAGAACAAAATGTAGAAATAATGACTATGCTTTGGGAAGCTAAAAAGTTGTGCATACTTTTATTAAACACCTCTGATGGCGAAATAGAGTTGGGGTGTGAACAATACTCTAAGATGTTACAGAAATCGTGGAAAGAAACTTTGGAGCTAATTAGCCCAATCTACCCTCACAGATGAGAAACCAGAAAAACAGAGAGAATATGTGATTCATCGAAGGGTCCTGGTCAGAACCAGAACTAACACCTCCTGGGTCCCCAGCCTGCACCCTTTCCACTGGGCTGTGGTATTTTCCAGTGTTGTGTTCAGGACTGGTCCTGACAAGGGTCAAGCAAATATCTGCTGGGTGTTTCCTCTCCAGGTTTTGTTTGAAAAGCACCCCATCTTACATTGAATATTTTATTACCATGTAATAACAATAAATTTCCAAACCAAAAGGTCTGCCTGTTAAGGATGGCCTAGTTATTAATCCACAGAAAATTCGTTAAGGTGAATTCAATCAGAGCACTTCATAGAAGTGGGAATTCAAGCAGCCTGGTGATGTCCAGCTGCATAAAAATATCTCTGCAGACCTGGCTGCAACATCTGTGATCCAACACCCTGAAATCCACGCTCATTTAAAGCCAGGATCCCCTCCCAGTTCTCCAGGTCCCTGGAAGCATCACTCTTCTCACAGTTCTCCTGGTGCCAAATCCTACCCTGTTTCTTCGAAAATAAGACAGTGTCTTATATTATTTTTTTTCTCCCAAAGTTGTGCTAGGTCTTATTTTTAGGGGATGTCTTATCTTTCCATGCCCTAAGTCTTATTTTTGGAGGATGTCTTATTTTCGAGGAAACACAGTAGATCATTTTTCTCTGCTTCTGTCACAGTTCTAAGTTAATGTCTTATTTGGGATCCTTTTGGGAGGAGAGCCTAAGTCTGACTCGTCTTCAAAAACTCCCAGCACCTGCAGGATGCCAGATGCCTGTCACATAGCAGCCCAGCCGTTCAAGATTGTCGCATGGATATATCTCTGCAAAAGCTCTTTTGTGAAATCCTTCCAAAGCCCATGTCAGGCTTCTTCAAGGTCCCAAGGGAAGAGGCTTTCTCTCTGCTTCTTTCACACCCAAAATCATGCCGTATTATAAGATAAATTAATCCACTTCATTGCAAGTTGGGCTAATGGATGGACTACACTGGGTAAGTCAGATCCTAAGGGGATATTCAGAAAAGAATCTCCCCCAACTGCCAGGTGAAAAGACTAAATTTCTAACATTAAATATTTCCACTGTAGGTTACTATAAATTTCATCAGCGTGTTTGCCATTTTAATCTGTGGATATGTTTATTTATCACCCCTTAGTAATTTACCTTGTGCTATTTACCTTATTTGTGTTAACATCCAAATTGGTAATTCAATACCTACATGTATACTTTTTGAAACAATCAAGTAATCAAATGCAAATTGGCTTAACATTTTGAATGCTGCACCCAACAAAAGTGGAAAAGTGACCTGGCTGAGTCTTAAATAGGCTGGGGCAGTGCAGGTAAAGGGTCCCATCTGGCCAAAATCAACGTGGCAGAGTTCAGATATGGGAATAGCAGCTTAGTTTACTCAGCTTTTAAGAGAAAAGTTTTCCCAGAAACCGTGAGCCAATAAGAGAAAGCTTTGGGGAAGGGTCATCTTGGCTGATAAGAACTAAGAGAGTTGTGGTACAGTTTTGTGTATCCAAGTCCTGAATTCATTTGGTCCAGCCATTTATTTATCTGAAAAATAGAAGGATGGAGTCAGTAGGCAAGGTGAGAGTCCTAGTGCTAATCCAGTACAAACAGAAAGAGTCAAAAGTTTGGATTGCAAGAGAAATAATAAAGGATAAATAAATAAAAGATAAAATTTATTTTGTTTTTAGCTTCACCTAACAGGAATCCTAACTCGTATGGCTTAATACAGTGGTCGGCAAACTCATTGGCTCTCAAAAGAAATGTCAACAGTACAGCAATTAAAATTTCTTTTGAGAGCCAAATTTCTTAAACGTAAACTATATAGGTAGGTATTTTGTTAGGGTGCTCCTATGCTGGCCTTTGCTAAAAACTCAAGGGGCCAAAGAGCTGCATGTGACTTGTGAGCCGCAGTTTGCCGATCACTGGCTTAATCAATACAAGGAAACGGATTCCATGATGATGAAGTCCTGAGTTGGCCCGCTCCAGCAGCAGGTTGGTGCTGTCATAAAAAGCCCAGGGCCTCAACATCTTTTCCCTCTGCCACTGACAACATGCCAGCTTTGCCCTCAGACTGGCTGCCCTCCTGGGCCAGCAGATACAGAAGCTCACCTCCGCAGGAAGAAGCGGGCCATTTCTTCCTTGTGTTGCTTCATAAGAGAAGGCATCATCCCTGAAGTCCGAAGCAGACTTCCACTCCAGTTGCCTTGGCTAAACCACAGCCACTTGCCTTCTTCTACCAGTGTTTCCCAAAGTGCGGTACATGTACCCCCAGGGGTACGGGAAGAGTTTGGTGGGGGTACGCGTTGCACCGGAGTTTGGTGGGGATATGCACTGCACCGTGCTTAGCTGCGCCTAATTCTACGTTCTCGTGAGTACGAGGGGTACTCAGCGTTACAAAAATTATAGAAGGGGTACACATATGTCAAAAGTTTGGGGAACCTAAATAAACTCAAGTTCATATTTGCAAGAAAGAAGAGAGGAACGGATGCTGGTAAGTAACCCACAATGGAACACACACTCTGTAGAATGAATGGGAATCATATCTCCAAGATTGGACTCTTCTTTACCCACAACACTGGTTGAGCAGAACTCTGACTCTAACAACCTACAGAGTATCTTCCCCATTAAAGATAGAAAGGAGGAGATGAAATTATACTACTATAAGTTCCCCAACTTCTGACTTCACCTGTGAATTATAAAAGGTTCTTTCACTGGTGGGATTGTGTATAGAGAGGACAATTAGGTAACTGTCCACTGAGAGCTTGGAAACAAAGTCTGGATACTGTGTGTGACTATCTGTGGGAGAAAACAAGGAGACTGGGTTTACGAAGATCAAAATACAGTCAAGGTGATTTGGGGAGCATTTCTTTTCTTTTCTTTTAAAGTATTACACATGTCTTCTCCCCCCCACCCCCAATGACCCCTCCCCACCACTGCCACCCCCAGCACATGCCCTCATCCCTCTAGTGTCTGGGTCCATTGGTTGTGCTTATTTGCATGCATACAAGTCCTTTGGTTGATCTCTTACCCCTCCCTTCCCCTGCCTTCCCTCTGAGGTTTAACAGTTTGTTCAATGCTTCTCTGTCTCTGGATCTATTTTTGTTCATCAGTTTATGTTGTTCCTCATATTCCACAAATGAGTGAGATCGTGTGGTATTTATCTTTCTCTGACTGGCTTATTTTGCTCAGCATAATGTTCTCCAGGTCCATCCATGCTGCTGTGAATGACAAGAGTTCTTTCTGGGATGCATTTCTTACACATGGACCAAGGGTGGGGATGTAGTTACAAAGCTAGAACCTAATCAACACCACTGCATTCTGATAAGAGAAAGAGGTATGCATAGAGGAGATTAGAAGAATCATATTTTAAAGCCAGACTCCTGGAGGCAATCATTGTCAATGCCCACTCCCATGGAATGCTCCAGGGAAGCCTTCCTTTCCAAGGTAAGAGTGCCTCATACTATCGAGGCTGAGATGTTCTTCCTAATGCCAGCGAGCTTCCGCTAAGTGAGCCTCTGCTAGCTTTTCTTTAAAGGAACGGATGCACTGCACAGGTCTGTGTGAGCAGTCTGACCCCTAGGCAGGGATGCCTCTTGCTACGGTGTAAATTTTTACCTCCCCTCAATCCATATATTGAAATCCAAAACAAGGTGATGGTATTAAGAGGAAGAGGCTTTGGAGATAATTAGGTGATGAGGGCAGACCCCTCATGAGTGGGATTAGTGCCCATATAAGAGAGGGCCAAGGAAGCTCCCTTGCCCCTTCCACTACATGATGTTACAGTGACAAAGAGGGAGCTGGTTCTCACCAGAAATAGGATCTGCCAGTGCCTTGATCTTGAACTTCCCAGCTTCCAGAATTGTGAGAAATCAGTTTGTTGTTTATAAGCTACTCAGTCTGCTACTTCGTTAGAGCAACCTAAGTGGAGGAAGACACCTCTCATTGTAAAATGATAAACCGCCTTCCTGATGCAGTAACACAAATAGGATTCCCATGTAGATTATAAAAGGCCAGTGTCCCTAATTACTGCAATGACCAAATGGATGACCGGTCACCATGAGGTGCATTGAGCATCTTTTGGTCCCTCCCCCCTTCTGCCCACCCCCATCCTCCCTGTGAGCAGAGTCACTTCTGGCAGTCAGACATCCTCTGAGGAGTCCCAGATTAGAGAGGGTGCAGGCCAGGCTGAGGGATCCCACCCCATGCACGAATTTTGTGCACTGGGCCTCTAGTTGATATATTGTATGTAAAAGCCCAGCGACAAGAATGGTGAAACAATCAGAATGACTGGAACAACTGGTGGTTATGAAGCACACTGCAGCAGCCAACCAGCCTCATCTGGGCCCCAATTAGCCAACCCCCTGGCTAGCCCAGCCTCCAATCGACCCCCAACACCCCAATTTGGGGCAGGGCCAGCTGGCCAACCACCAGCAGCCCCTCCCCCCTGCCAGCCCAGCCCAATGAGCCCCATCTGGGTGGGCCAGTCAGAGCCTACCCATGCACGAATTTGTGCACCAGACCTCTAGTGTGTATATAAGAGAATATAAGAGAGTAATATACAGACATATGAGGATATATATATATATATATATATATATATATATATATATATATACTAGAGGCCCGATGCACATAATTCATGCAAGAGTAGGCCTTCACAGCTGCGACTGCCTCCATCCCTTCCTTACAGCTGCAGGCGGCTGCCTGGATCCCTCCCTCCCAGCCACAGCCTTGTCCCAGAAGGATGTCTGGTCTAATTAGTATATTACACTCTATATATATATATCAATTACTTGCATTTTTCCCAGAGATAGATAGTCCATCCACCCCATGTCAGTGAACAAAACCCAAATGTGTAGTCCTGGTGGTGAGTTCACTGAGGCAAGTATCACCTGTACGACCCTCAGCTGGTTATTTAATCATTTGTTTTTGTCATCTATAATTAGGAATTCTCCAGACTGGCAATTGGTAATGAATGGAAATGTTCTATTTCAATAGTAATCTTTGTTTTACAAGACAAGAAAACCCTTCAATTTTTTATGTCAAATATCTTCAACTAATTCAACCCGATTTAAAAAAAACCACACACACAAAACTATAAACCTTGCCATCATAAAATCTTATTCAACTAAAAATTTCCAGTCTATAATTTTTTGTTTTGTATACATTTTCAAAGGTTGTCAGTTGGATAAGCTTACATCAAATATTTAGCTTTTAAATCTACTTCTCTGGAATCTCTAAAGAGTCAGCTCAACCTCCTGTACCTTCTCCATCTCCACTGAAGACTCACTAATGCTAGTTTGCACTGGGATGGGAAGCAGGCACCAAGGTGTCTCAAGCACCAAGGTAAAATCCAAAAGACTGTAACATCGAAAACCAACCAAAGCTGATGAACTTTTAGGCAGCTTACCGAAGGCCTGCGAGATCCATCTGTTCCTACCATAAAGCTGCTCCTTGCAGCCATGTGAATGCTGTTCTCCCACCGGATGGAAACTCTTTGGATGTGCCTTTCCTTCTTGAGAGCTTGGTCCTTACTGAAGCATCGCCTGTGCTCTTAACTTATTCAAATGTGCATTCTCCTGCCCCTGGCACACAGTGGGCACTGCTTATCGAATGGCAATGAACAGTCACTGCTAAAGGTTGTGGGGTTTCCTGTAGGGATGTGGTGTTTCTTGCTATGAACCTGCAACCTGCAGAAAACCAAGTGTCAACACAGGTTCTTTGATTAACGGGAAGATTACTCCCCCCACCCCAACCCGGATATCTGAAATAGATGCAACACCTTAAATAAGGACAGGTCTATCCTCCCGTCTGGCTGCAGAAGGAAGCTCTTTGCTTCCCTTTACAATTTTGCATAAAACTGACATCCCTCTCCTAGATTTAATTGCATCTTTGAACAGAAACTGAAGTCTTCCCTTTATTATTGTAAATACCATCTCATAAATCTGAAACGAAGGCAAAAAAAGAGAACCGAAAGCTCAGTGATATTTAAATCAGCAAAATGTAGACCACACACTCAGCTGTGTTCACATTTTGTTAAAATGATATGCTTTAAAAACCAATTAGTAGAGTGCATTACGGACGGACATAAATACTCTGTTACTAACATGCCTGCATGAGAAGACTATGGGAAAAACCAAGCAGTGAGGCCCCATCGCAGTAGCCATTGCTCCTGCTGGTGCGCAGGCAGCTTCTGCGGTAGTGGGCCAGCTTCATCACCAAGGAAAGTAATGAGAGTTTAGCCTCCATATCCCGGCCTGAAGCATCCAATCTGATTCTGACAGTCTGTGTCCACTTCAGTGCATGTGCTTGTTACTCAAAGTGTGGTTCAGGAAGCAGCAATGTCAACATCACTCAAGCGCCTGACAGACTGGCAGAATCTTAACCTTTTTTTTTTTTTTTTTAATCTTCACCTGATGATCTATCTTTATCAATTTTGAGAGAAAGAGAGATAGACAGACATCGATGTGAGAAACATTGATGAGTTGCCTCTGATGCCTGAGCCCTGACCAGGGATAGAACTTGCAACCTAGGTATGTAACCTCACTAGGAATCTAACCCAAAACCTTCTGGTGTAATGTGACGATGCTCCAAACAATTGACCACCCAGCCAGGCCAAGAATCTTACCTCTTGTGCATATTCATATGCCCATACACACATACACACACACACACACACACACACACACACATACATGTGCAAGAACACACACCTTCCAATCCATGACCCCATGTTCCCACCCTAACCACCACTTCCATGCCCAACATACAGAATCCTAATCCTCCCTTTAGAAGATTCTCCAATGATTGGAGTGTACATTCCAGTTGGACAGGCACTGGTATATATCACTCAAAAGTAAATAACTTTTCTTCAGGGGCCCCCACTTTACTGGGTTGCACTACAAAAAGCACACAACGCAAGTGATTGTTTATCAGTATACAAAACACAGAGAGAGGGAAATTGTCCCTAAGGAGGAACAGGCTGAATAGTATTAACAGTGCTTTAAACTGTAATGAATTCCCAGTCTAATTCACTATGAGGTTTCAATTTATACCACATTTAGAGTACTCCAGGTTCAAGTAATCACTGCAGTAATTAGCTTACTTCCAGTCCTCCAAAATAAACCCACTAATTTTTGCAATCAGCCTTCATTTGGTTAATCACCAGTTTAATTGATTTAATTAGTTTGATCTGCAAAATTAGTCAAGTGTAAATACTGTTTTGTAAACAGAGTTTAGCTTCAAGCTGTAAGACAGGGAATTCTAATTCAAACCTAGAGTTAATAACAAAACCCATACACACAGGCAGGATTTTGTCATGGGGTACTGCTGTCACAAGTTTTCAAGACAGAGGCCTGTGGATGTTCTGGTGACTGTTTCAGAAACGTGCTGTTGTAATTACAGTATTGACTAAGCTCAGAGACCCACCCCCTCCTCAACCAATTCTCCCACCATGCACTGATTGTGTTCTGGAGATGACAAAAGGAATTCTTTGCCATTTCTCCTTTTAAATGAGCTGGATGAAATAACCCTAATGTTGGGAGAGTTGTCCGGATTCTAATTTCATGTTATTTTTTAATATTTCAAGCCTTGCCCACGAATGGGTATTTTAAATTTTTCCTGAAACAAAATTTAATACAGTAATTGGATTTTTAAAGCACACGTGTCTGTTTAGATTAACAATATGGAGTTTCAAAGAGATAGCACGTACTGTGTGAGGCAAAATATCTCTTTTTACTAGTTTTTCATGCAATGAATTTGATAAGATAAAAATTCTCTTTAAACGCCCCCAAATGAATTCACTCTAAGTACTAAATTCAGTAGATTCCCTCTAGAATAAGACACTTTTTTCCATTTAAAATCCCTGCCTGGTATATTGTAAATGAGGGATGAATTAAGTCAGAAGGTAATTGTTTATAGACTGGGTTTTCCCAGACGGCTCCTCATTACTGAGCCACTATTAATGCCATCTCTTTAGAATTTTCTACACCTTTACTTGACATTTAAAAAATCTTAATTATTACTTGAACACTTTTTGGACTCCATGAATTATGCTTCTAACTGAAATCTTTAACCTGAATCAAAAACTATTTTGGGAGAGCGGTGCTACAGATAATGTATAAAGTTGTTAAGAATGCAAAAGACAATCTTATGACTACAAAAGCAAATTGGGCCACCTACTTACAGTTGTTACAATGCAGTGAGTGGTGATGCAGAGGCTGGGAACAGGGGCACTGAAGCAACCTGTGAATATATGCCCTATTAATTGTGGTTCACACTTAAAAATATGTTGAAAAATGGATGTGGTTGTTTTCATTCCAAACACAATGTTGAATTTATGTGCAAGGCATACATTTTTTTAGGTCTGCACCTCTTCATGTTGCCTCAGCAATGCTCAGGCTTTTTCTGCAATGAATTAGATAGCAAATGTTTTAGGCTCTGCAATCATAGGTCTCCGTCCCATCCCCAACGCTCAACTCCATTATGAAAGCAGTCAGAGTCAATATGGAAAAGAGTATGGTTGTATTTCAGTAAAACTTTTATAACTACTAAAATTTGAATTTCATATAATTTCCACATGTAAGAAATAGTCTTTCCCTGGATGGTGTACTCAGTGGTACTCAGTGGTAAGAGTGTCAGCCCGACGATGGGAGGGTCTTGGTCAAGGGTACGTACCTGGGTTGCACGTTTGATCTCCACCCGGGTCAGGGTGTGTGCAGGAGGCAACCAATCCATGCATCTCTCTCACGTCCATCTCTCTTCCCTCTTTTTCTCTCTCCCCATTCCACTGCCCTTCCACTCTCTTACAATCAATGGGGGAAATATGCTCTAGTGAGGGTTAACAAAAAAGAAAAGAAAAAAAGAAATAGTTTTTATTTTTATCTTTGTCCACCCCTTAAGAAGGTTGAAACATTGCTAAGTCACGGATTGTACAAACACAGGTGGCCATGGTTTCCCCACTCCTATTCTAGTTGCTGTGGGACAGGTGGCTACACTGAGAGTTAGTAGAGACATAATTTCCAACAATGCCACTTCGAAGACTATATCAGTATCTGTCACTTACAAGTTCAGATCAGTTTCAAAATGATGGTTCCTGGATGACAGAAGTTACTTCACAGCCAGACCCAAAAGGCACGGAGGCAACAAGGAATCAGACATGGACGCTCAGCTGGTGTCGAAAGAAAAGAAGCAAATAAACCCTTTTGTTGACGTTTTTCCCTATTGAATATTGTTCTAAATCATCTTCGCTTTAACTTGATTTCACTTGAACCAAAATACTGTGGCCGCAGGGAGAAGTGGTTGAAAAGCCACCACGCTATTCCCCTATTCCCGTTCTTCTGTGGAATGATCTGAGCCGCCTTCTCTCCTGAAAGATGTGCAGATACACAGTGTGGGTAATTCTCACTCATTTCCCTCTATCCCTGGTGAGGCCGCTGGAACCATCGCCGATGGGGCTTGGTAACTATGTTTCCATAAGTGCTTAATTTTCTCCAAATTCCCCATAGGTGAAAGATGAGGAGTCGACAATGTATTCATCTCAAGTTGTTCCATTAACCTTGTTTGAGAATTCCAAAAGACGGAGAGCATTTTTTTTTTTTTTTTTTTTTTTTTATTTCCCCCCGTTTCATTTCAGCAGCCACCGCAGCTTGCTGGGAAGTCCTGAGAGCCTCGCAGCGCATGCGTGACTGTGGGGAGGTTGAGCCGTCTCTCTGGGCTGCACGTCTTTTCTGTGAAGTGGGTTCACGGCCTTGTGCCTCGCTGACTTGGGATGTTACGTGGGTGACCTTGGGCATTCCCACATGGGCAAACTGCATGTAGAAATGCTTTTTAAAAGGACAGTGATTCAAAAAGGTGGAGTTCCATGAATACACATGTATTGGGCATCTGCTTTGAGCTTAAGGGGCAGAAAAGAGTAGAATAAACCAGGTGCTAAAGAGCAGTGCGAGCGAAGGCTCCAGGATTTGGAACACCCAGTCTTCCCGTTGTGCAGCCGCCAGGAAAGTCTTGAAGGAGGAAAAGGAGCTAAGCAAAGCGAGGGTAAGAACATATATATATGGGCAGAGAGAAAGTCATTGGTCTTTCATCTCTCCACATCTGATGACACTGTTGTTTTTTATTACAGTATTTCTTAAAACTATTTTTATTAACTTCAGAGAGGAAGGGAGAGGGAGAGAGAGATAGAAACATGGAAACCTCAATGAGGAGAGAGAATCGATCAGCTGTCCCCTGCTTGACTCCCACTAGGGATCATGCCCACTACCCAGGCATGTGCCATGACCAGGAATCGAACCATGACCCCCTGGTTCATAGGCTTATGCTCAACCACTGAGCTACACCGGCAGGGCGGCACTCTTGTTTTTTTAACTGAAGTCTTCCTGCTCCAGCCTGATTATTTTATCTGTAGGATTTGCCTCTCTGCAGGATTTGAACAACAAGCACCTACTCCTCACTCCTCGCTGGACTCAGGCAGAGATGCCTGAAAAAAGAAATAAACTAAAATCAGAACCCACTGCTTTGCAAATTTCTTCTTACTGTTTCACCAGGTGTGTTTAAGTCTAATGAGTGAGTCAACTGTTACATCATATTACAGCTTTCCTGGACTTTTTAGGTAGAACTAAGTACCCGTAAAACCTTCCAATTGTTTGTGGGGTTTCTACATTTCCTAACAAGGAGAAGGATTTAAACTGCAGATTTTAAGCTTCTTAGATATTTTTAAATTCTCAGGGTGTTTGTGGAAAATGGGGAAAGAATTCTGTGGGGAAAGGAGAAAACTGCCTAGTAGATGAACTTGCTCACCTGGGAATTCCAAGTGCAAATAGCAGTAGGATTCTTGAGTCTTCACTTTTTTTTTCTTTGCTGCAAGAAGTCCCAAAATTATATGCTAGCATGTATCTAGGTTCATACATGTGTCTGGCCAAGCTACCCAGGGCCCCGCTAAATTCCCCAATGTTTTTACAGTCCGTGTACTTTCCAGATCTTGGGTGCTAATTTGTATCATTTGCAAAAACAACTGTGAAAGCTATTTGGTGCTTGCAATGCAATTACCACTAAAGAGGTTTTGGGGTATTCTCATTAAACTGAGTCCCAGATGTTTTTGCCCTCCTGATTTGTGTTGATTTGTTCATTGTCGGTTTTAATTATCAATCAAGATGAATGAATTACGTAGTCATCCACTTGGTGCAAAGTCTATTTATGCATATGATCAGGACCCCAGCTAAAAGGGCCTTCAGAGATCTCTAACCCAGCAGAGGACTGTTTTCCCCTGCTCGCATGCCCAGATGGTGGGATAGCTTCCCTGTCTACCTAAGACGCATATTGGGGGGTATGAATTTGTGGTATAGGAGTGCACAAAAATATGGACACACACACACACACACACACACACACACACACACGTGTGTGTGTGTGTGTGTGTGTGTGTATATATATATATATATATATATATTGTGTTTAATTTAACATTATAGCATATGTATTTCCTCTTGTTCATATAAATTTATAAATATATTTAATGTAACACTCTTGTGCGTAAATGATATGTTTTGTTTCACACCCTGGAATCAGTAAGATATATATATATATATATATATATATATATATATATATATATATATAATCTTTCAGGATTGACTATAGACCTTTATGTAACCCCTTCCTCTTCTAGTACAATACATTTTATTTGAATACTTTCATATGAATAACATTCCCAGGGGGAAACCTCTAATTGCTGAGCTGGGAGAAACAGGGATCTGATTACAATATTTCAGTGTGTTTGCTTCCCTTGGAGTTGCCACCAGACTGCTCTTCACAGGGACACGCACTACCCAGCAGGCACTCAGTACACCTCACAGGAGACAGGACACCGTGTGAGTATGATTAAACCACGATCCTCTCTACTGCTGCAGCCTGCTGTGCCCGGGCAGGCGTGCTGGCAGGCGTTCTCAAAAGCAACGTTTGGGGTATCAGACTGGCATAAAGCCACCACCCATGAAATATGTGTTTCTCTTTATAGCTGCTTCCAACGCTCTTGGGAACAAATTGGCCATCTAACAAAGATTCTTTGAACTGGGAATTCAAATGGCTTTGGACAAGCAAGACATGTCTGACTCAGAGGCAGAAGGAGGGAGAAATAGCACCAAGCAGCAGGTAGAATAATTTGCTAGCAAATTCCGGTGCTGCCAATCACCCATGTGTAACATGACAAAGGTGAGAAGAGCCTTCATTTTTACAGTAACAGCAGGCCACATCACCTATCCTGTCTGCAGGAAATGTGACTGAAAACTGGTGTGTGTGTTTAAGGGGGAGAAATTAAATCTGCTTCATCAAAGACAGAGGATAAGCATCTTCACTGAGTACATTTGAGTCTGTGTTTGTGCATATAACATTATAATATAGCACATTATATATATACACATATATACATATTATATATAGACTAGAGGCCTGGTGCACAGATTCATGCACTGGTGGGGTCCCTCGATCTGGCCTCTGGGGATCAGGCTGAAACCAGCTCTCCAACATCCCCTGAGGGGTTCCAGATTGCTAAAGGGCTCAGAACAGGCCGAAGGACCCCCACTAGTGCATGAATGGAGCTGGGGAGGAACCTCAGGAGAGGCATGTCCAGCCTGTCTCTCCCAGACCCAATCTGCCAGACCCCAGCATCAAGCTAACCTACCGGTTGGAGCATCTGCCCCCTGGTGGTCAGTGTGCATCATTGTGACTTGTCAAATGGTCAAACGAATGATCAGACACTTAGCATATTAGGTTTTTATTATATAGGATACATTAATATTAATAGGTATATTATATATGTTGTTTTATAAAAAGCAATAGGAGAGTTAACAAAGTGTCATTAATGTACAATGACATAAATGTTAAAAACCAGTGTTGGTAACATTTGGAAGAAAGCTGTGGGGGACCTTGAAATCCTACAAGCATGTCCTTGGTAGATGGTTGGGTGTTAATTTGCCTCCAGGAATGAACGAAGCCGGCTGCACTGTTGCCTGAGGGTCATTCACTAGTAGGTTGCTTCTCAGTAGGAAAAAAAAGTATTAATTCTGTTTTGTTTCAAACCCTGGAATCAGTAAGAGCCTTTGTGGCTGTCACAAAATCGTTTTCCTAGTGCCCCTTTAAAAGGACAGGGAATTTTGGCCAAGAGAGAAAAATGCCTTAAACAGGTTTATACCTGTTGGCCTCATTAAACTCCTTCTAGGGACCGATTGTAAAGAAACTAGCCTGAATACCTGAACAGCGTTTATGCAGAAGAGTGTTACATTCAATATATTTATAAATTTATATGAACAGGAGGAAATATGTATACTATCATGTTAAATTAAAATGCAATCTCTACTATTTTGGGAGAAAAGACTGGAAATTGGTGTACCATAATGTGAACAGTATTATTTCTAGGTATTTCTAACTTTGGGCGATTCCTGCTCTCCCCTCCCCCCCCCACCACCACCTCCTTCTACTTTTCTATAGTTTGGAATTGGAATTGAATGGACAAGGACACTTGCCACAGCTGCCGGTGGCGGTGATCAGCAGACAGACGGTGGAAGTTCTGGTTCATTCTTTGGCAATTCCATGTGAGTCAAACCCCTTTCAGGACATGGGTTGGATCTGGGTGTGTTGGCAGCTGAAGGATATCAACACTTCTATTTCTAACTCTGAGCTGAATTTCTGTATGGAAGCATGCAACATGAGTCAGAGTCCTCAGGGAGCTGCCCAGGGGTAAGTAAGCCTTTGAGCTGGGAACATAGACCGTTCTTTGCCCCTCAGCACAGAATCCCAATGACCTGTGAATGAGAAGAGTCTCTCAGAGGAAGATCTGGGATCCACTGAGCTGAAACGTTGAAGTGGGGTCTTTGGAGTTCAGCAAAGAAGAGGCCAGAGCCCCCAGGGGTCCCTCTGCAGCCGCAGGACATAGCGTTGTAGGACATAGATGTTGCCCGTTGCCCACGAAGAAGAGGCAGGCAGGGCCCAGCAGGGCCTGGGGAAAGAGAGCCTGCCGAGGGGGTTTGGCTGGGAAATGTTTTTTTGTTTTGTTTTGTTTTTAATATTTTATTGATTTTTTTACAGAGAGGAAGGGAGAGAGATAGAAAGCTAGAAACGTCGGTGAGAGAGAAACATCGACCAGCTGCCTCTTGCACACCCCCTACCAGGGATGTGCCCACAACCATGCCCTTGACCGGAATCGAACCTGGGACCTTTCAGTCCGCAGACCGACCCTCTACCAATGAGCCAAACCGGTTTCGGGAAATGGGTTTTGTCAGGTCTGAAACCCGAGAGAAGTTCGGTGGTTTTATCTGTCCTGCATTTCTTTCGTCCATTTCCTTGTGGTTTTCCCTTGGCACCTGCAGGAACAGCTTCTCTTTGTTCTGTCGTGGTCCCTTGATCCTCTGTGGATGCTACCTTTCTCTCTCTCCCCTCCCAGGTGACTTACAATTAGCTCTCTCCAGCTGCCTGCTTGTCACCTGATTGTCAGAGAAGCTCAAAGTACAGCAGATCACGCAACCTGAGGATCAGTAGTTGAATCTCTTCCTCAACACCCCTGCCTTTGCCATTATAAAGAGGCACACTGAAAAAGAAAATACATCAAGGCACTTTAAAACACAGTGTGGGTCAGGGCACGGTGATTTACATTTTTCAGAAACCTTTTCAGAACAAGAGTGACGAGAGGAAAAGTAATTTTTAAAATCTTCAATGTTGAAAGTATTACATATATCCCGTTTTTTTTCTCCCATGGACTCCTTCTAGCCCTCCCCCCAACCCCTATCATCTATGTCCATAGTTATGCATATATGCACGAAAGTTCTTTGACTGATCTCTTCCCACTCAGCCCTGCCTAATTTTATGTGATAAACTGTGGTAAAAGCAAACATATGTGCCGTTTCCATGGAACACATTTTACTTTTAGATTTTAAGAATAATCCAGAATTCTGATGAAAAGGAAAAGGAAGGTTTTTTTTTTTTTTTTTAATGCCACTGTGACCCCACAGTTCACTAACTGCTGCGTTTCCTACTACAAATCACAGCCCATCTTAAAGCCTCAGCTTCATGTGAAAGAAGAGGATAGAGTTAATTTAGGAAGTGATTACAGTGGAGGCATCTCAGAGCAACAGTGATCACGGCACAATTAGTCTTCAATTTGTAATTGAGAGTAACTCCCCTAGGACCCACTCACTGATGAATCGAAAATAAGCAGGCTTCAACACCAAGAAGAAAAATGGCTAATTACCAGCTAAGGAGGAAAGGAAGATGGGGAAAGAAAAGAAGTTGGATCTATAGGATTCCACTGGTGATTCCTTAAAAATCTGGACTCAGGAGGACGTTCACTCAAGTGTAAATGGGAGAGCCATAGGCAGAGTAGGCATGGGGCAAGAGTGGGAGGGGGATTTGCCCACTCGGGGCTGAAAATACATACTGTTGACCACTAATTTGAAAATGGACAAGGATGAGGTGGTTTGGGTGCTACCAACCTAAAGGGCTATTAGGCTTCATCAGTTAAAGATATAGCAAGGCTTGCCTGGCCGGCATGGCTCAGTGGTTGAGTGTCAACCTATGAACCAGGAGGTCAAGTTCAATTACCAGTCAGGGCACATATCCAGGTTGCGGGCTCCATCCCTAGTATGGGGTGTGCAGGAGTCAGCCACTCAATGATTCTCTCTCATCATTGATGCTTCTATCTCTCTCTTTCCCTTCCTCTCTGAAATCAATAGAAATATATTTTAAAAAATAAAGATATGGCAAGGATCAAAGAGAAAGGCTTTAGCTTTGCCCATCCTGGGAGTGAGTAGGCCCTTACGCTGCTATGGGCAGGACCAGCGGGGAAATCAGCCTCCGGTAACAATGCTAGGAGGTCACCACTCTGAAGTTTCCCAACCAGCAGCATCCAGAATGCAGGAGCCCAGACTGTGCAGACAGTCTCACACAAGCTTCCATTAGCAGTTGAGGCAGGACCAACACCCGGCTCCTCTTTCAACGTTTCAATATTTTTCAGGGCTGGGGAAGCTGCCCTTGCCTCTGACTCAGTAGCAGACAGAGGAGGGCATTTCCCACTCTCAGGAATGTACCCAAGAACAAAGGTCTTACAGCTCCCTCTTCTGCCCTCCCCAACTTGGAGTGTTTCCAGGGGCTCCAGCCATGGGTGGCCTTATTAGGAAAACCTGGCTGTCACATTCACCCCGCAGTGCCCACCAGTCAGAGGGGCTGCAAAAGCCAGTTAACTTGGGCATGTGTACAAGTCCCCAGAGCAACACCCGGAGCTCCAGAAACTATGCCCTTATTTGGTAAATCCAATAAACAACATCTCTCCTCCACCAAGAAACTCATTTTGATCTGGGACATTCACTCTCTTACTCTGAGAGAAAAATATTTATTTTTGTGGCCCTAGAATCTAGAAAGACTGTAGTTAGCTTTAGAGTCCCAGCCTGGGGTGGCTATTTTGCTTCAAGAAACAGAGCCTCTGTTTCATGGGGGTTGGTGGTTACCCCTCCAAACCAGTGATGGGCACACAACCCTGTCAGAGATCCACTGACACCATGATTGTTTCAGGGACAATACACAATGCAGGCAGAGCCGGGCTGCTTCCATGAGACCTTTTTACATGGCTACTGGGAAAGAGGGACGACTTCTTGGTTGGGTGTCATGAGATAAAGGCACTGGCTAGGCCAACACCTGCTGGGAACCATTTCTTCTCCCCTTTGGAGGGGCCTGAGAGGAAAGCCAATCCAAATGGATCAGACGTAAGAAATGCAGACAGACAAAACCCTGACAACATCGTTGAGAAGCCGAGAGCTGCACTGTGCCCGAAGCCGGTGTACCCATTGACTTCTCAGCTACTCCAGCCAACACATTGCATTTTGGCTCAAGCAAGTTTGAGGTGAGTTTCCCTCACTTGTAACAATGAGAACCAGGCTTATGGAGAAGGGAAAATGGGGTGCACACCAGATTGGTATCAGGCCCACCTTGTGTCATTATATAACCCATGGGGTCATATCTTTTTCCGAAGTTGCATACAGGTTGGAGATGGGGAATAATGGAGGTCTTTAACCAACTTTTCTTTTCCTACCACTCAGGATGAGGAAAATGAGACCATCTGTATCTGGGGAGCAGGGACCACACTTATCTTATGTGTCTTAGTTTCTCCAGAACCTAAGAAACTTGGCTGAGTTGGTTTTATTTCTGAGCAGTGAAATAAGGATGATGCAATTAGCTATAATACATTTAGTTATTTTTACTGGGTTTTCTCTAGTTGAGGAAAGTCCAAAGCCTTGGGTGGGGGGAGTGCCTTAGACTGTGCTCCTCTGAAAGCAAACCCTATAACCAGGACTCGAGCACAGGTAGTCTTTTTGGAAAAAGAGACTAGAGAGAGAGAGAAGAGCCAACAAAATGTGTGTCCATGTGCTGGTTACAGCTGTGGAACTGGGCTCAATCCCACTGCAGAGCCTCTGAGGAACCATGGAGAGCACGTCTAGGAAGTACACCGGCCTGAGCTGGGAGGCTAAGGCATTTGTCTAATGACACGTGACCCATATTGATGGCTCCTTCCCCCAACATACAAGCACACACATTTTGGATTGCACCTGTGTAGCTGGCCTCTGTGTATTAGAGAGCACTGAGCAGAAACTCTGCAGTGCACACAATGGTGTATGGAACAGTCAGCCACAAAGAGGCCGGAACAGATGGGCTGAGGGACATGGCGTGGTGAACAAGCATTAGCTACATATTGCCTTCTGGCTCAAGGTGGTCAATATTCCTAATAACATTTGGAGTTCAAAAGCCTAGAAACTTATAGGGCATTATTGGTGCTATTCTTGGGAGAATATGTTCCTGATCTGGTTCAGGTTCCATAGTAAATCTTGCAAGATTTCTACATGAGCCTGTGTGGCTGCATTTTTAAGTTGTCCCAACAGCACTGGACCACAAGGTTGTGAGGGCAGGAACTCTGTCAAGTTTAGCTCATTGGTGGATTACACTGTAGAACACAGTTCTTGGCACACAGCACATGTTGAATGGATTAAACATCAATATAAATTTTAAAAGGAGCATTGCTTGGGGATTATGTATTATTCCTGATGGACTTTGGATTTGCTGATCCTTTAAGCCACATCATTACTCTAGGTTGACTCTTAAGACCTGAGCTTTATGAACATTGTATACCACTTGAGTCACAGAGATCGTATGAGGCAGGTTCAAAAAAGAAAAAATAAGTTTCTAGGCAGCAGGAAAGTGGCATTGATATGGGATTTGAATTAAAGTGATAGTGTAGACAATTGGATGGAAAAGTGGAAGTTTTCACAGAAAATTTTAAAATCAGAGATACGTATTGTAGCAATTCACTTTTGAAGATAATTGGAGCTCATTGAGAAGAAAATGTTGGGGAAAATCGCTGGAAACTTCTTTCCTCTGCTTTCCATGTTTGGGTAAATCCTTTTTTAATATATATTTTTATTGCTGCTGCTGTTGTTTTTTTAGAGATACTGGAAGAGGGAGAGAGAGAAATATCAAACATCAGCTGCCTCCTGCACGCCCCCTAATGGGGATTGAGCCCACAACCTCGCTATGTACCCTATAATAAATGGTCATGGTGGCTGTGAAGGGAATTACAGGGCTCTACAAGCAAGTATAAGGGGGACTTATTTTTGAATGGAGGGTTCAGGGAAGGTGTCTGAAGAAGAGACATTTACAATGAGTGAGCCAGGCCACAGGGAAGGGGATTAAAGAATTAAGGATCCGCATATGCAAAAACCCTGAGGAGAGGACTAAAAGAATAAGAAAGCCAAAGTAAAGGAGGGAAGGGGGTGAGGGGTCAGGAGAGTGAGTGAGCGGCCATGGAGGCATACTAAAGACTTCGGCCTGAAAGTACTGAAAAGCTACTGAAGAATTTTGAGCAGGCGGCGCAATGTCCTCAATCGCCTGCTTGGCTTGAAGTTGATCTGGAGAGGAAGCAGGGAGGTTAGTGAGTGAGCTACCACTGTGGCTCAGACTGGCTAGAGTTAGGGCCAAGGAGATGAAGAAAAGTGAATGTGTTGGAGAGGGATTTGGGCTGCTGAAATGATTGATGTGAAAATGAAGGAGGAAAAGATGTCTGGATTACTCCTAGCTTTCTGGTTCAAGTAAGGCGGAGGTGTCAATAACAAAGATGGGGGAGTCTCGGGGAAGCAGGAAGGGCTGGAGGACCAAGAGCTGAGTTTGGACATTAAGTTGGCTAGGTCTGCAAGATGACCAGTTGGGATGTGTCACTACATGAGCTTGCAGTGCAAAAGAGAGGTCGAGACGACAATTAAATATCAAAGGAAGAAAAGTGAGCAAATTCACCCACGAGGGTACTTTTGGTTAGTTTCATGTTTATTTTCATTATTTATTGTTTTTATAGGAATTCTTAAATGTTCTAGGTTTCTAACAGCAAATGGTGCTCTTAAGAAGATGATCATGTGTAGATTTTACAAATGGGTGGGCTTTACAGTGTTTCATTTACTATAGCCAGGTTGGGTCAGTGTTTCCAGCACTCTAACTTATAATGCGAGTCCTTTACACACAAATTACTAACCACCACTCCTATTTTCCCCTGATACACAACTCATCCTCCTTGGATCCTCACCAAATGTCTATGTTGAAATACTCACAATACACTGACAGAAAAAAAAGAAAAGAAAAAAATTATACCAAAATTGACAGCATTGACAGTTATCAGTAGATGGTCAGATAAGGAATGACTTTTAGGTTCATTTTTAAAAATTTCCAAGTGTTTGGTTTAAAAAACATATATTAATTGTATGATATTTTCTTGAGGTCCTATACATCTGTCTCATTTATGTTCTGTTTAAAAAATAAAACAGAATTATTAAGAACACTAACTAGAAGTAGAAACTATTACATTTAGTAGCATTTTGTTGAATGAATTTGTTTTCATGAATAAAGGGCAGTCTGATCTTTTTATTTTGGTAGTGGTAAATTGCTGCCTTAATCACACTCTACTACTTTATTTTTAAGCATTGCCACATATTCCTATTCTTTCTAATTAAGAAATTATAAGAAGGCTTAAGGAAGAAAATACCAAAGAGATTGTGGGTGTTTATACATGCATACATTCAGTTATATATAACTTAATACATATGAGCATGTGAATGTATATATGTATATACATGTGTGAATATGTGTATTAATTTCTGCACACAATTATTTGCAACCTGAAGCATAAAACAGTACTTGACAGTGCTTATAACAACTGTTTATTTTTTGACACCATGTCAAAATATCCAGTAAGTTTATATTAAAACACAGCAAAAATTGTTACTAGGTATTGTTCAGGCAGAGCAACCAAATGGCAAGTCTCCCCTCCTGTTTATCCAATTGCTCTCACAGCATCATTACTTGCACTGTGTGAGCTTCTACCCATCAGCATGACCCATCTGCAATGGTCTAGTTAGAAAGCTCATCTCTGTAAAGGGGCCACAAAGTACATTCCCAGACATTCTCTCACTCAATCCTTTTCAAACCCCGCCCACCCATCATCTCTCTGAACCTCAGTTGGTTTCATAATGGGGATGATGTTATCTAACCCACCGAGTGGCTGCTGAGACAGGACGGTGTAGTTATTAATAGTTAAACACACAGTCCTCGAAGGAGGAGAGACCTGGGGACTGAGTCCCACCTCTACCTCTTACTGGCTATCTGAGTTCAGGCCAAGGACATCAGCTCCCTAAATCCCAGTTCTTTATCAGTGAAGGAAGGATACTTCTAGGGATGAGGATAATTATTTTTCCCGCCTCAAAGAGTAGAGATGGCCTGTGCCTAGATTATAGCAAGGGACTAATAAATCACAGGTATGGCTACGCTTCATATAAATACCAAGCCAATAAAATAGAATCTTATCACTATTTTACCAATGAAGACACTGAAATGCTGAAAGGTTAAATGATTTATCAAGTGGTCATATGGCTAATAAGTGGCAGTGGTCAAATTAGAATCCTCGCTTCTTCCTTCTGACCTGTCTGTCCCCTTCCTCTTCTAGCCCAGGCCCAGGCCCAGGCCCAGGGCCCCAGCTGCATAGCCAGCCCACCTGTGAGTTCTCAACAAATGGTTGGTGGGATTGTGGTAACTTTCCAAGTGATCCAAGTATCTCTAGCCCCAAGGTCAAAACTGGTAACTCTTGAGGGTCCTCTCTTCTCACTCCACCCCACAATGATAGGGCAATGAGGAAGCCACTAAATTTTCTTACCCTGAAATGCTGATGAGGGCTATTGGCTATTGGACACATTCAAACAAAATGAGCATCCTAGAAATAGGTTGCTGCCATACTGAATATAAGATATAATTTCTTCCACATCCCCACTGCCACCAATAAAAGAAGGTGGGCTTGTCATGGATGCCTTTGCTTTCTCATCTATATTTGATATTATTTTAGAATTAAATATAGTATAAGTAATGGGCATCATACTAAATGAAGTATGAATGTTCTGCTAGTTACTTGTATAAATGAACAATTAGGAAATAAAACATTGAACATGTATGCCTGCCAGACACTTTGTAAAGCAATACTTATAGGTATCATGGAATTAGATATCTCCACCACTGTTTTATGATGCGCTGAGAGGTTAGATAACTTGCCCAAAGACCCAATCAATAAGTGATAGAACTGGGGTTTGAACTCCAGCCTGTTGACTTGGAATTTAACATTTACCCCATTTTATCACACCTGTCTTTTGAATGTGATTGGAATTAGAGTTGCCAGAATCAAACCAGGGACACTTCAGTCCACAGGCTAATGCTCTATCCACTGAGCCAAACCAGCTAGGGCATGTATGGTTCTATTTGTTTCTGTGTATATAACTTTAATATTTAGCTGCTACACTTTATTATGTAGATATTTAGGTTCTAAAAGAGTTGGTAATCAGGAAAGAAGCAAATTAACCTGTTCAGGATATCATATGAAGGTTCAAAACACTACTGAAGCTCTAAACTAAAAGTCAACACAAAATGTCAAGGGTGTGGGGAAACCAATATTCTCAAATTACTGGAGGATAGGTAAGATTCGTCCAATCTTTTTTAGGGCAATTTGGCACTTCCTATAAGAACCTGCCCCTGAAAAAAATCCATATAGTAAACGTGAGCACACCCCACGGCCATATTGCATAGAGGATTGCAGCACTATGTGTAACTGGAAATGGTTAAACCAACTGAAACCCCCATCTTACCTAATAATAGACAAACATGTAAAATTGACCATACCTCCACAATGCCCACCAGCCAATCAGAGTGAGTATGCAAACTAACCCATCAGAGATGGCAGTTAATTTGCATACACAGGCGCTCATCAATGGGGACAACGCAGGGTTCCGCCCCACCCCCGTCTCTCAGGGCCTCTGGGCGGCGTGGAAAGGTAGAGTGGAGCAGAAAGAGGCATCTCTGGGGCCTGAGTGGAAAGGATCTAGGCCGGAGTGAAAAGGCGGTGCCAGCAGCCAGGGAGAGGAAGGCCCATTCTAGCACAAATCTTCGTGCATCGGGCTTCTAGTCAATAGGTGAAATTCATATAAATTGGGATACACCCACAGTACACAATACAATATGAGTATTAGGAAAAGTGAGGCGATGATATATACTCATATGAAATGCTCACAAGATATACTGCCAACTTTAGATGCTGAAGAGTGTGACAGTATGGAGATAGGAGCAGGGTGCCTGGGGGACGGAGGTGAGAGAGAGACTTCCTGTTCAGTAGTGTTTTAGGGTGTGTGTTTTTGTTTTTGTTTTTTGTTTTTGTTTTGTGTGTGTGTGTGTGTGTGTTTTATCATGAATCTATAGTATTGCTAATTGGATGGTGGTAGGGCAGGTGATTGGATGGCTTAATGGACAGAGGAATGGATGAAGGAAGAGAGAAAACAAAGTCAATAGGAAACTGTAGTTGTTACATGAAGTTAGAGCAAGAAACAACTTGCTCAGGCTATACATGCAAACTCCACCAAAGACCACTTCTATTGAACACAGTCATGCACCTTATGAATCTGCAGTAAAAACAGCAGTAACTACTCTGTGAGTGTTTTACGTACATCACTTCCCTTAACCCCCTCCATCACCAGGGAGCAGCATATGACTGCACATAAACCTAGATCTCCCTTTCAGACGGATAAGCTGAGGTTCAGAGACGAAGGAACTCGCCCAAGGGCACCTCGCTTACGAGAGACAGAATCAAGTAGGCTTGCTGATTGCAAAGCCACTCCCCCTGGCTGTCACTGACTACAATTGATGTGGATGCTGCAAATAATTGCGATTTTATACAAAGTGGACTTGGGCCATCCGCAAACTGTGGAACAAAGTGTCCAACTACATCCTCTCCAGATTATGCTTCCCACCAAATAAAAGCATCCCATTCATCCCAGATTTATCTGGAAGGCCGGGAAAGGTGTGCTTTGTCCCCAAGTGGCCAGACCCACAACACACAGAATAAACTCCTTCAACCAAGTTCGCCCGGTTCCTCATTCATTCCCCTCCTACTTCACCTCCCTGGAAAGACTGGGGACTGCCCCATCCCCTCCGTGATACTGAGGTCTAAGCTGATGCTGACAGAGAGCCAAGGGCCTGCAATTCTAAAGGCAGTTGTTGCCAGCGGACAGCTAATCATCCTTCTCTCCTGGAAAGGCCCTCTGAGACCTTGAGCATCAAAGAGGCTGTTTCAAACCGCAGGATGCTCTCTGGTCTGCGCTGTACCCACAGGGACACGGCAGCAGTCGCAGTATCAAGAAGCTGCTGACATGGATGTGAAATGACTTTGATAACAGCAGCAACAAAAAGTCCCCAGCTGCACGGAGCAACATCATCTCGATGCACAACTCTATAGAGCAGCGCTCCCCTAAGCCCCACCCCCAAACCCTTACAGCAAGCAGTCTCTGTGCTGATCTGGCTCCCCCCTCAACCCCCCAATTTTCCGTGTTTTGGGGTTTTCTTGGAAGCCCTAAATTGCTTTGGCTGAGAGTTAGCAAGCTGAGCCAGATTCACCATGTTCCCCGGGGTTGGTTACTTTTAACATAAGCTAACCTGGCTGAATGTTACTCCAAGCAAGTAACTCAACACTTAAAAAATAATACTAAAAAAAAAATTCCAGCTTAGCAACAGTACATGTACTTGTGAAGCAACTGTGAATATTCAAATACTGTAATTGGAGATGATTTACATTGTTTTGAATTAACTAAAATTCCATTGTTAAGCACAAATACCGCTCCACTAAATCATCACGCTTTTAATAGGTCCACGTGAGCAGGTTACGGAGCGCTTTAGGATTTATAACGCTCCCGGGAAGCTGACCACTGTATTATGCTTCCTGCTGCTAGGTAATATGCATGACACATTTCTGGACACTAATTCATTTATTTAATAGTAACAGTATGCAAAAACAGAGTTCAAAATGAGGCTGACAAAGGAGGTATAAAAGTTTTATTAATCCATAGCTAATCAAAGGCCAGGAGAAGGCATATAATGGTGGCATTTACAGACCATATCGAATTTGAATAAATTAACTTTTTTGTTTCCTAAAATCTTACTAATAGGATGTATCCCACTTGAAGCATTTATACTTTTAATTACAGAGGCAAGCAATTTGGAGCAGGTTTCCAGCTCACTTTCGTAGGAAGCTGTAAGGTGGCATCAAAGATCCAATCGGATCCTGTCATCCTCTGTTGTCTCTAAGGTGACCAATTGCAACACACGCTGCTTCACACTAAACACTGCAGTGTTGTTTATTTTGCCACTCACTTAATTGCATGCTGTCAATCATTAGAAAAACTATTTCCTCTGAAAAAGGAAGAGTATCTATTTTTCTCCAGTTGCCCTGATCACCCTACAACGTGCATGAGCAGGTGGCATAATGCCTCCTGTAGAAAACCTGTTTTATAGTTTCGTGGCTCAATTTTGCCACAAACTAGAGCAAAGCAAGAAAGAGTTTGAAGTCAAGCGAAGAACATCAGGGAAGACCAAAAGACACAGAAGTGTGTGGGAGAATCATTCCCTTGGCTTAACTCAATTACTCATGTTGGAAGAATATTTGCTCGTCGTTTCTAAGTGGAAGCAGAAGGAAATAAAGACATCTAAAACACAAACCTCTCCCCGTTTTAGAATTCTAAGCACATTCTGAAGCTCAGAGCATTTTGTAGCAGTTAGTCCTTAATAATAATGTTATGTGAGTATTGTTCTCACATTGAAGGTAAGAGATTGTAGAATTATCCATGGCAGTATTTCCCTGAGTGTATTTTGCATCTACTGGGTTAAAGAGCTTCTGGGTAGCAGGAGGGTGTATATTAAAGAAGAGTCCCATGGTCAAATGAGATTGGGTAATGCTGGATTAGACAAAGTTGTGTAAACATGTATCCTTACTTGAGGTTTTCTCACACCCTTTCATACACTAGTAGACTTTGTAAAACTCCCAAAGGAGGATATTGTATGAAGTGTTTCCAAAATTTATTTGACTGTGAAATTTTTACCAAGAAGAAAAAAAAAAAAACACCTGGAAATCCACACACCTCTGCCCCAAACTCAATTTAGGAAACACCAATATAAGGCATATATATGGTCCCACACTGACAACTAGGATCTATAATCTTTCCTGGAATTTTCTTCAAATTCTAATCCCACTATTCCTCTCCGCTGACTATTGATAGAAGCCCACTCCCCATCTTCACCTCAAGAAATTTATAGTCGTCTACAAAATCCATACATACACACATACAATTTTCTATCACCAATATCCCAGCCCCTAACCCAGACGATCCTGAAAATACCTGTTGGTCAATTTGGAAGAAGTAACAGTTTCTAATAATGTACAGGAGATGAACATTATGATCTATTTGATGTAAAGGGGATATACTCAGAGCAATGGGCCTGAAGGAGGAGTATATATTTTATGGTTATTGTAAGGACGACAAAAATTTCTATCATTCTTTAACCAGGCACTGCTGGTATCAGACCAGAAATAAATAGCCCCCACTCCCAAACAAGATCACAGTTGTATTTTGACATGTAATTCATTAAAAAAGCATTGGGATGATACTACAAAAGAATAAGTAAGTTTAGTTAGGTCACATGTGCCAAGACAATATTCAAATACCAATTGTATTTCTATATATGAACAATAGGAAATTAAAATGTAAAAAAATAGTACTATTCACAATAGCATTAAAAATGAAACATTTAGGGGTAAATCTAACAAAATAAGTGCAAGAGCTGAATGCTGGAAATTACCAAACATTAATGAGAGAAATGAAAAATGGTCTAAATGAATAGAGAGGTATAGTACATTCATAGATTAAAAGACAATGTTATTAATATCTTAATTCTCTTCAAATTGTCTTTATAATCAATAAAACCCCAGCCAAAGCATCAGCAATCTTTTTGGTAGAAATTGATGAGCTGATTCTAAAATTTATATGGAAAAGTAGAGAATCTAAAATAGCCAAAACTATTTTGAAAGGAACAAAATTGGTTTATCTAAAGACTTACTCTAAAACTACAGTAAAATTAAGATGGTATACTGCTGACATCTATCTACACTAATGAAAGAGAAACATGCAAATTAACCATCACTCTGCTACACCAAGCCATGCCCACCAGCAAATTGGGAGCAAGTATGCAAATTAACCCAACCAAGATGGTGGCCTGCCATGGAGCTGGAGCAAGCAGGAGACTTGGGTTTCCCCTGACAATGAAGGAAGCCAAGCTTTCTGGCTGGCCGTGGCCTCTGCTCAAGGCTACAAATTTTCAATTACAGAAGATAAATAAATCCTAGATACATGCTTCCAACTGGCCCTGGCCTCCGCTCAAGGAGGTGTTGAAAGAAAAGAAAAGAAAAGAAAAGAAAAGAAAAGAAAGAAAGAAAGAAAGAAAGAAAGGAAGGAAGGAAGGAAGGAAGGAAGGAAGGAAGGAAGGAAGGAAGGAAGGAAGGAAGGAAGGAAGGAAGGAAGGAAAGAAAGAAAGAAAGAAAGAAAGAAAGAAAGAAAGAAAGAAAGAAAGAAAGAAAAGAAAAATAAGGAGGGGCTTGGACCCTAGGTCACTGGGGGGTGATCAGGCCAGGATGGGATGGCAGGGGCTGTTGGGGGTAAGCAGACCAGGGGGGCCAGTTGGGGTGAGCAGGACAGCAGGGGAGCAGTTGGGGGTGAGCAGACCAATGGGGAGGGAAAGTGGGGGTGAGCAGGCCACTGGGGGGGGTGGGGAATTGGAGGTGATCAGGCTGGTGGGAGGCATTTGGGGGCAAGCAGGCTAGCAGGCAGAGTGGTTAGGGGCAATCAGGCAGGCAGGCAGATGAGCAGCTAGAGCCACCAGTCCTGGATTATGAGAGGGATGTCCAACTGCTGGTTTAGCCCAATCCCTGTAAACCAGAAGTAGTACATCCTTTGAGGGGTCCCAGTTTGGAGAAGGTGCAGGCCAGGCTGAGGAACAACCCCTGCCCCCCCCCCCCCCCCCCCCCCCCGTGCACAAATTATGTACACCTGGCCGCTAATATATATATAAAAGCCTAAGCGACTGAATGACTGAACAACCAGTGGACTGGTTGCTATGACTCTCAATGCAGGAGCTGCCCCTTTGTGGTCAGTGCGCCGCTCAACAGACCAATGGGCCCCAGACGAAGGGCTCATGGCTGGTGAGTGCCATTGCAGTAGCATGAGCCTCTCCTGATCTGGATTGACTGGGCATGAGCCCATGGCAGGCACAATGGGTCAGGAATGAGTGGGAGCAGCAGGCAGGAGCAGCAGGTGGCATTGGACTGCCGGTTTTGGCCCAATTTCCACAGGCCCTGTAAGGATTGGGTTGAGGCAGTCCAACATCCTCCAAGAAATCCTGGATTGCGAGAGGACACAGCCCAGGCTGAGGGACCCCATCAGTGTATGAATCTATGCACCAGGCCTCTAGTTAGAATAGAAATGTAGATGAGTGAAATAGGATGAAAATCCAGAAAGAGATTCACAGAGATATAGTCATTAATAATCAGTAAAAGTGCCAAGATAATTCCATGGAGAAAGTCTTTTCAACAATGGTGCTAGAAAAATTATATGTAATTGAATGCTCCCCACAAAGGAACCTTGATCTTTTCTTCATAATATTTATAAAAATTAACTTGAGATGAATCATGGACATATAAGTAAATCCTAAACTATTAAACTTCTAGAAGAAACATATGACCTTGGGTTAGGGAAAGATTTCTTAGGTAGAGCACAAAGAGCATAAACCATAGAAGAAGAAAAAAGCCATGGTAAATTAGAGTCTCTCAAAATTAAAAACTTTTGCTCTTCTAAAGATTCAGTTATGAAAATGAAACGATAAGCTATAGACTGGGAAAAATATTTATTTGAGCCAAACTGTCGACAATTGCTGGGAAACAATACCTCAATGGATTGGGATAGTGCTCCAGAGAATGGCAGTTTCTTATCTATTTTTATACATTGCAATCAAAGGAGAGGACATAGATGAGTTACATGAAATCCACTGTGATAGACTAGAGAAGTGGGAGAAAGCAAAGGGAGGAAACCTCTGGGAGTGGATAAGAAGTAAAATGATAGACACATAGGTAGGTGCAGGAACAATAAACATGATAACAATGAAGGAATTTGTGGTATCTGCATTGGCACCCAGGCACTTTAGGTTGTACCCCAAGGGGTCCAAAAAAAAAAAAGGGAAATTACAAGTTACCCAGACACTTCAAGGATATCCTATATAATAAAAGACTAATATGGTAAGTGTCTGGTTGTCCATTCAACCAATCAAAGTGTAATATGCTGGGAGAAATCCAAGATGGCTGCTCAGGTAGACACCTAGCCGCAGCTGCACACAACAATTTCAATAAAGTACAACTAAAATATAAAATGGACATTACCCAGAACAATAGGAAAGTGGACTGACTGGAAATTCTACAACGAGAAGCAAGGAGAAAACCAGAAGGAAGCGCGGAGGAGCTGTAAAAGCCTAAGGTACGGAGACAACGCGGCGCACGCGGAGAGGACAGAGCCAGAGAGGAGGGGCTGAGTGCCTAGCTGGCGTTCCCAACCAGGAAGGAGATAAAAGCTCTGACTGTGCTGGGCCCCAGTTCTGACTGCTCTGAACCCCAGTTCTAGGCCAGACTCCGGGGACCCAGGCTCATTCATAGGGAGCTGGGCTGTAAGGCGGAACCCCGGGGGAGCGGCGAAAGGAGATCCCGGAGGTGCGCACATTGCGCGCAGAGAAGGGACGGTTGGCTGTGCCGCGGGATTGCCCTGGCGGGAAGGAGACAGGGGCTCCAGACTGCTCTGAAGGCCACCTCCAACTCCATTTCCAACTGAACCGAACCCCAATACCGGGCTCATTCGGGGAGAGCCTCGACTGTTTGGTGGCGGGCGAAAATCAAGGGCACCTTTCTCTCAGAGGCACTTGCAGCGAGTACTGAAGGACCCTGAGATGCAGGAGCCGCATAGGGCGGGGCTGACAGATGACAAGGCTGTAGGCTCCACCCTGAAACTCTGCCCCATGAGGGAAGCTGCGAAAATGCCAAGAAGAAATAGATCACAAACGAAAGAAATGGAGGACAAAAAGCGACTGGATATAGAGTTCAAATCTACGCTTATAAGGTTTTTCAAGAATTTCCTAGAAAAGATTGATAAGACCTATGAAGATATGAAAAGGGATCAACTAGAATTAATAAGGAATCAACAAGAAATGATAAGGGATCAACAAGAAATAAAGGATACATTGTCTGAAATAAAAAATATTATACATAGTCCTAAAAACAGAATAGAAGATCGCAAGAATCAAGTCAAAGATTTGGAACATAAAGAGCCAGAAAACACTCCTCTGCAGAAGCTAGGAGGCAAGAGAATCCAGAAAATTGAAGATAATGTAAGAAACCTCTGGGACAACTTCAAGCGAACCAACATCAGAATTATGGGGGTCCCAGAAGATGAGAGAGAGCAAGATATTGAAAACATACTGAAAGAAATAGTGACAGAAAACTTCCCCCACCTGGTGAAAGAATTAGACTTACAAGTCCAAGAAGCGCACAGAACTCCAAACAAAAGGAATGCAAAGAGGACCACACCAAGACAAATCATAATTAAAATTCCAAGAGCAAAAGACAAAGAGAGAATATTAAAAGCAGCAAGAGCAAAGCAGATAGTTACCTATAAAGGAGCACCTATACAATTGTCAGCTGATTTCTCAACAGAAACCATGCAGGCCAGAAGGGAATGGCAAGAAATATTCAAGGTGATGAATAGCAAGAACCTACAGTCAAAAATAATCTACCCAGCATAGCTATCACTCAGAATCGAAGGTCAGATAAAGAGCTTCACTAATAAAAAACAAAGCTAAAGGAGTTCATCACCACCAAACCAGAATTATATGAATTGCTGAAGGGGGTTCTTTCAGAAGAAAAAGTAAATAAAGATAAAAATTATGAACAACAAATACGTATCAACAAGTGAATCTAAAAACCAAGGAAATTAAAAAAAAATCTGATGAACAATATTAACTGTTGAATATAATAGAATCAGAGGTATGGAAGGGGAGTGAACTGACCATTCTTGGGGAAAAGGGGAGAGGGGGATGTGGGAAGAGACTGAACATAAACTGTGCACCTATGGATGAGGACAATGCGGGGTGGGGAAAGGGCAGAGGGCGGGGTGGGAACCTGGTGGAGGAGAGCAATGGATGGGGGGGAAGGAACATTTATAATAATATGAACAATAAAAATTTATTTTTTTAAAAAAAGTGTAATATGCTAATAATGTGTTAAGGCTGCTCAACTGCTCGCTATGATGTGCACTGACCACCAGGTGACAGACATTACAACAGGTAGGTTAGCTTGCTGCTGGGGTCCGGCTGATTGGGACTGAGCGAGACAGGCCAGACATGCCCTGGAGCCCTCCTACAGTCCCTTCCCAGCTGGTAAACCTCCCATGTCCCTCCCTAGCCCTCATTGTGTACCGGTAGGGTCCCTCATCCTGGCCTTCACCCTCTGGAAATCTGGGACCCCTTGGGGGGATGTTAGAAATTTGGTTTTGGCCTGATCTCCCAGGCCATGCCGAGGGACCCCACTGATGCACGAATTCATGCACCATACCTCTAGTGTTATTACAGACACAAAAAGACAGATAGGCTCAGTTAAGGTAAAGGTTGACCTTGTCAGTGAAGATACTGGCCTAGGAGATAACTATTCATCATAACTGCTTTTAGTTAAAGTTTAATTACAGACCATCCTTTGTGGTCAACTTTAGGTCTCTGAGTTTGCAAAACTGCCATGCAGACCTTCTCAAGCTTGTCAGTTAGCAAGTGGCCCCTTTCGTCCACAACATCAACAAATTAAAAGAGAAAAAAAAGTATGATCATATTATAAGACTAGAGGCCTAGTGCATGAAATTTGTGCATGGGGGTGGGTGGTAATGTCCCTCAGCCCAGCCTGTACCCTCTCCAATCTGGGACCCCTTGAGGGACGTCTGACAGCCTGTTTAGGCCTGATCCCAGTGGTCAGTCAGACATCCCTCTCACAATCCAGAACTGCTGGCTCCCAACTGCTCATCTGCCTGCCTTCCTGATTGCCTCTAAACGCTTCTGCCTGCCAGCCTGATCACACCCTGATTACTCCCCTGCCTGCCTGATTGATGCCTAACTGCTCCCCTGCTAACCTATTTGCCCCTAACACCTTCCCCTGCAGGCATGGTCACCCCTAACTGCCTTTCCCTGCAGACCTAGTTGACCCTAACTGCCCTCCCCTGCAGGCCTGGTCCCCCTAACTGCTCTCCCCTGCAGGTCTGGGTCCCCCCCAACTGCCCTTCCCTGCAGGCCTGGTCACTCCTAACTGCCTTCCCTTACAGGCCTGGTCCCTCCCAACTGCCCTCTCCTGCTGGCCTGATTGCTACAACTGCCCTTCCTTGAAGGCCTGGTGCCTCCCAACTGCTCTCCTCTGCTGGCCATCTTGTGGTGGCCATCTTGTGTCCACATGGGGGCAGCCATTGTTGGCCATATGGGGTCAGCCATCTTAAGTGTTGGAGTGATGGTCAATCTGCATGTTGTTCTTTTATTAGATAGGATAGAGGCCTGGTTCATGGGTGGGAGCCAGTTGGTTTGCTCTGAAGGGTGTCCCTTGGGGCGTGGATAAGCCTGGGCTAGGGGCCTGTTTGCAGGCCGGCCATGCCCCCCGGCAACCCAAGTGGAGGCCCTGGTATCTGGGATTTATTTATCTTCTATAATTGAAACTTTATAGCCTTGAGGGGAGGCCTAGGCTGGCCAGAGTTTGCGGAAAGCTTGGCTCCCTCCATTGCCAGGGAAACCCAAGCCTTCTGCTTTCTTCGTGTCTGCAGCCATCTTGGTTGGGTTAACTTGCATACTCACTCCTGATTGGCTGGTGGGCATGGTTTGTGGGTTTAGCAGAGTGATAGTTAATTTGCATATTATTCTTTTATTAGATAGGATGCTAAAATGGTCCTTGTTTTCCCCTCTAATAGTTGCACTCCTCTGATGTTGGCGGTTTTGACCCATGAACTCATCCTTTAGGTCTCAAACACTCTATCTGTCAGGTTATGCTAACCTGGGAATGTTCAAAAGTCTCATCTTCTCTGTCAGACCTTAAGGTTTCAGGAGGTGTTTGTGGTGTGTGTGTGTGTGTGTGTGTATGTGTGCGCACGCGTGCATGGGTCGGGGGAAAGAGTGTGTGGGAGGGGTTCATTCCCTCACTTTTCAGGGACAGTTTTGAAAAATAACATTTTCCTTAAACATTGTGTAAGTGGGTATGGCCTGTAAATGAGAAAGACTCCAGTTTGGGAATGAAGCTGGCATAAAGAGAAGGATAAAACCGGCAAGCTGAGCTGGCATCCAGATGCCAACACAACTCATTGTGTAGCCTTTGGCCTCCTTCTTTAGCCTTTCGGGTCTCAGTCTGCTTGTTGGGGGGGAGGAGCTGTTTGGGCTTCTGCCTTGGTTAGGTTCCTGGCCCCTCCAGAGTTACAAGACTAATCTGCTTGACTAACACCTTTGAAAGATACACAGGGCAACATTAACTGTACATTGACAAAGGCGGGATGTTCAGCTTTAATATGAAAGTTGGAATTCTCCCCTAATATTTTAATTGTCTCACGGTCAATGTTTTCCTTCCATAAGAAGTCGCCTCTTGGCTTATCATGGAAATTAATGGTAAAGAGCATCCAAGAGGCAAAGCTTTGCTTTATCCACAATTTTTAAAGCACTGTACCTATTACATGTTTTTTTAAAATGGGTTGTGGGGTCAAATATGGATAAATAAAACACATTTCTCAACTGATGGAGCTGAACTTTGCTGATGTGAATTGTGAGTCTCCAAAAGGAGGTATTCTTCCTATGCCCCAAACAAGATTAACCTCAGCTGGTTTAGTCACACCCCCTTCCTTCCGAGAGAGTCTCAGAGGACCTGTGTTTTTTTTTTTTGTTTGTTTGTTTGTTTGTGTGGTTTTTTTCAGAACAACTTGGGAGAACACTAAGTTACACAGTGGAAACTTATGCAAAATGATAAATATCAATAAATACAAAGCAGTCTTCATCTACAGTCATCTAGTCTGTGTGTTTGCTTTTTGTAGAGACTTTGTGTTTGCTTTTTGTAGGCATTAAAACCTGAATTAAAACCATTTTTCCTCACTGTGAGGCAGGTTGTCCTGTTTTCTAAAGACATCTGTGTTCCTTTAACCATGGGAGGTACGTCTGAAATGAGAAGGGCATGGGCAGCTCAGAAACGTGCAGGCGGCAGAGCTGAGATGGAATTGCTCACCATTTCTGGGGAAGAGCAGCGAGGATCAGCCAGGTCAAGTCATCACTGCCCTAAATCCCCAATCTTGTGGGCCTCCACTCCATAAACCAGTGGGGCAGCCGGCCACGTGAGAGCCTAAAGTTAAGCACATACCATTGACCACGGAGAAATGAGGTCTCACATCATTAAATGTTGCGTGTTCGCCGGCTTTGCTTGATCACACCAAAAAGTGCCCTGGAAGCACTATTTCAGGCTTCGCTTTCCACCTTTATTTGTGTGACACAAAATCAATATCTTCCCTGCCTGTGTTGGTCTGGATTATGGTTAAGGACTAAATGACTTTTAAGATACCAATCAGCTTTAATTAACATCTTGTGTTTTACATAGGCAGGCGTGTGAAGGAGAAACTACAAATATCTCTTTGTTTTCTTTTCCTCTAGGTCAGTGGTCGGCAAACTTACTAGTCAACAGAACGGCAAACCTCGGCTCGCGAGCTGCAGTTTGCCGACCACAAAGAACAGGAAACATAATTTACAAACTGGATAGCAGAAACGGTTTCCCCTGGGGCCCAAAAGACTTTCTTGGCAGCAGTGCTTTTAGAGAACAGGAAAAGAACAGATTATTCAATAAATAGGAGAACTGGCCATCCATGTGAGGGAAAATATTAAATCCCAAGTTACACAAAATGAATTTCCAGATAGATTACCTCTTAAAACACAAACAATAGAAGCACACTACCTTATAAAAGAGTAATATGCAAATTAATCAGCACTCTGCTCAAGCCATGCCCACCAGCCAATCAGAGCAAGTATGTAAATTAACCCCAGCTAAAATGGCTGCAGCCACAGAGAGCAGTTGAGAGAGGCTTGGGTTTCCCCAGCAACGGAAGCCAAGCTTTCCACACACCCTGGCCTGCCTAGGCCTCCACTCAAGGCTACAAAGTTTCAATTATAGAAGATACATGAACCCCAAGAGAAATGGATAACGGCCACAGAGTGAGCAGGGGACTTGGCTCCGCTCCAGGCTTCAAAGTTTCAATTGTAGAAGGTAGATAAATTCCAGATACAAGGGCCTCCACTTGGGTCCCCAGGGGGCATGGCCAGCCTGCAAACCACCACAGGCCCCTCGCCCAGGCTGCCCCACACCCCAAGGGAATCCCCACCCTGATCCGGGACACCCTTCAGAGCAAACCAGCTGGCCCCCACTAGTGCACCAGGCCTCTTTCCTATCTAATAAAAGAGTAATATGCAAATGGACCATCACTTCAACACACCAGATGGCTGCCCCCATGTGGACACAAGATGGCCACCACAAGATGGCCAGCCGGGGAGGGCAGTTGGGAGGCACCAGGCCTTCAAGGAGGGCAGTTGGAGGCCATCAACCCTGCAGGGGAGGGCAGTTAGGGGTGGCCAGGCTGGCAGAGGAAGAAAGTTGGGGGCAAACAGGCTGGCAGGGGAGCAGTTAGGTGTCAATCAAGCTGGTATAGGAGTGGTTAGGGGGTGATCAGGCTGGCAGACAGAAGTGGTTAGGGGCAATCATGAAGGCAGGCAGACGAGAAGTTGGGAGCCAATAGTCCTAAATTGTGAGAGGGATCAGGTCTAAATGGGCAGTTTAACATCCTTCGAGGTGTCCCAGATTGGAGAGGGTGCAATTTGGGGCTAATTTGTTATACAACATTAGACACATAATACTAAAACTACAATTTTTTTTCATAGAACTAATCATAAGTTTATCAAGGTCAATATTAAACATTAATTATGTTTTTTATGCACTAGCTATAGACAATTAGAAATGGAAAAAAAATTTAAAAATACTATTTACTTTGGCTCCAAAAAACCGCAATGAACACTAAAGAGATGAATTTAACAAATATGTGTAACACCAGTTTGTTAAAAACTAAAGAACATTACAGGCAGAAGTTAAAGAAAACCTAAATAAAAGGAGAGATATACCATGTTCATGGATGGGAAGGCTCAGTGTTGTTAAGATATCAATTATCCCCAAATTCATCTACAGATTCATCAGATCAATTTGAGGATAATTTTTTAATCTAAATCTGAGCAGGCAATTTTTTTTAGAAATTGACAAGCTTATTCTAAAACTTATATGGAAATTTAAAGGACCAAAAATAGCCAAAACAATTTTGAGAAATATCGAAGTTAAGTATCTACCTGACTTCAAAACTTACTATATTAATAAAGATACATTAATCCAGACTAATCAAGTGGCACTGCCATAAGGGATATTTATGTAGCTGAATGGACTGAATAGAGTTCAGAAATTGATCTAGATCCATAAGGTAAATTAATTTTCAACAAAGATGCCAAGATTATTCAAGGTGGAAAAGACAGGTTTGTCAACAAATAATTCTGGAATAATTGGATAACTACATGCAAACACACACACACACACACAAAAACAAAACAAAAACTGAACCTCAATTATAACCTCAAAGCATGGTTGTATGGTAAGATTATGTTTAGTTTTTAAATAAACTGCCAAACTGTCTTCCAAAATGACTGTACTATTTTGCATTCCCACCAGCAACAAATAATAGTTCTTATTGCTTCATATCCTCACCAACCTTCGGTGTTCTCAGTGTTTTGAATTTTGGCTATTCTAACAGATGTGTATATTCTATGGTGAAGTGTCTTTAAGGTCTTTGTCCCGTTTTTTAGTTGCAATATTTGTTCTCTTATTGATGAGTTTTTTGTACATTTTGAATGATAGTCCTTTATCAAAAATGTATTTGCAAATACTTTCTCCAACTCTATGGCTTATTTTTTCATTCTCTAAATAGTGCCTTTCCTAGAATAAAATATTTGAAGTTTAATAAAGTTCAATTTATCAATTATTTCTTTCATGACTCACGCCTTTGGCATTATACCTAAAAAGTCATTGGCAAACCCTAAGTCTCTGTATTTCCTCCCAAGTTATCTTCTAGGAGTTTTATAATTTTGAATTTTAGATTTATGTCTGGTCCATTTTGAGTTATTTTTTTGTGAATAGTATGGTCTATATCTAGATTTTTTTTTCCCCATGTAGACATCCAATTGTTCCGTAACCATTTTCTGAAAAGATTATCTTTTCTTAATTGTTCTGCTTTTACTACTTTGTCAAAGATCAGTTGATTATATTTATATCAACCTGGTTCTGGGCTCTCTACTCCATTCTATTGACCTATTTGTCTATTCTTTCACTAGCAACATACTGCCTTAATTACTGTAGCTTTATAGTAAACCTTGAAGTAGGGTGTGTCCGTATTCAAACTTTGTTCTTCTCCAATATTATGTTGTCTATTATGAGTCTTTTGCCTCTCCATATAAACTTTAGAACCCATTTGTGGACATCCACAAAATAAGTTGCTTGGGTTTTTATTGGGATTGCATTGAATCTATTGATCAAGTTGGGGGAAAAATTACCTCTTAACAACATCAAGTTTTCCTAACTCTGAACACGAACTATCTCTTTATTTAGTTCAATTTAGATTTCATTCACCAGAGTTTTGTAGTTTTATTCATACAGATATTATGTGTATTGTGTTATACATGTGTTTCTTTGGAGGGGGTGCTAATATAAATGGTATTGTATTTATAACTTCAAATTCTATCACTGATTGCTGATAGATTGGAAATGATTTTTATATTTTAACTTTATGTCCTGTAACTCTGTTATAATTGCTTATTAGTTCCAGAAGTTTTTTTGTTGAGTATTTCAGATTGTCTACATAAACAATTATGTTATCTGTGAACAAAGATAATTTTATTTTTTCCTTTCTTATCAGTATACCTTTTGTTTCATTTTCTGGTCTCACTGCATTATCTAGGCTTCCCAGTATGATGTTGAAAAAAGGTGGTAAAAGAGGACATCCCTGCCTTTAACCATTAAGTATGATATTAGCTGTAATTTTTTATAGATAGTCTTTATCAAATTGAGAAAGTTCCCCTCTATTTCTATTTTATTGAAAGTTTTCATCATGAATGGGTGTTGCATCCTACCAAATACTTTTTCTGCATCTATTGATATGTTTATGATTTTTCTTCTTTAACCAGTTGATGTACTGAATTACATTAATTAGTTTTCAAATATTGATCCAATCCTACCTACTAGGGACAAACTCCACTTGGTTGTGATATACAATTTTTTTTATACAATGTTGGATTTGATTTGCTTAAATATTATTGAGGATTTTTTGCCTTTACATTAATGAAAAATATTGGTTTTTATTTTTCTTCTTATAATGTTTTGTTCTGGCTATTGTTGGCCTCTTAGAATGAGTTATAAAGTATTCCACTGCTTCTATCTTCTGAAAGAGATTTTAGAACACTGAGAAAATTTCTTCCTTAAATGTTTGCTAGAATTCACCAGTGCACCCATATGGGCCTGGTGCTTTTTGTATTGGAAGCTATTGGTGCAATTTTTAAAAATAAATGCAAGCCTATTCAGATTGTCATTTTCTCCTCGTTTGAGTTTTGGCAAATTGTCTTTCAAGAAATTGGTCCATATCATCTAGGTTATCAAATTTGTGGACATAGAATTATTCAGAGTTTTCCTTTATCATCTTTTTAAAGTCATGGAATCTGTCACCTCTTTCATTTCTGATATAAGTAATTTGTTCCTCTGTTTTCTCATTTAGCCTGGGGCTAGCAGCTTATAAATTTTATTTATCTTTTTAAAGAACCAGCTTTTAGTTTTATAGATTTTTAAAAAATTGTCATTTAATTTCAATTTCAATTTCATTGATTTCTGCTCTAGTATTTATCATTTATTTTCTGCTGTTTACTTTGGATTTAATTTGTCTTTCCTCCCCCCCTAAGGTGTAAGTTTTTTTATTTTAGACCTTTCTTATTTCTAACATATGCATTCAATGCTATAAATTCCCCTCTATGCATTACTTTCATTACATCCATCAAATTTTGATAAATTGTGTTTACATTTTAACTTAGTTCTAAATATTTTTTAAATTTCTCTTGAGATTTCTTCTTTGACCTATGTGTTATTCAGAAGTATGTTGATTTCCATGTATTTTGAGATTTCTCAATTTTCTTTGTTATTGATTTCTAGTTTAATTTTATTGTGATCTGACATTGTGTGACTTACATTCTTTTTAAATTTGTTATGTTTTAAGACCCAGAATGTGGTCAATCATGTGAAATGTTCCATATGAGCTTGAGAAGGATGTGTATTCTCCTGTTGTTGAATGAAGTCTATATTTCTCAATTATATCCAATTTGTTGATGGTGTTAATGAGTTCAAGAATGTCATTATGCCTTTTTTTTTCCTGCTGGATCATCCATTTCTGATAGAGGGATATAGAAGTCTCCAACTATAATAGTGGGTTCATCTATTTCTCCTTGCAGTTCTGTCAGTTTTTGCCTCATAATATCTTGATGCTCTGATATTAGGTACATACATATTAAGGACTGTATGTCTTCCTGGAGACTTGACCTTCCCCTTTATCATTATGTAATGCCCTTCTTTATCTTGCATAACTTTTCTTGCTTTGAAGTCTGCTCTGTCTGAAATTAACATAGCTATTTCAGCTTTTTTTTCATTAGTGTTAGCTAATTTTTCATTATCCATTTACTTTTAATCTATAAGTGTCTTATATTTAAGTGGGTTTCTACAGACAACATATAATGGGGTCTTGTTTTTTGATACATTCTAATCTGTCTTTTAATTGGTGCATTTAGAACATAGTCATTCAAAATGATTATTGGAATAGTTAGATTAATAGCTAACATATTTGTTACTGTTTTTTATTGGTCACCCTTGTTCTTTGTTCCTGTTTTTTGTCTTCTGCTCTTTTTCTGCCCTTTGTAGTTTTAATTGAGCATTTTATACATGATTGCTTCTTTCTGCCCTCTTTTCCTCCCTGGCACTTCATTGCCTCCTGACAAAATCCTGTCCAACTTCCAAGGCCATTGCTAAAGTTACCTACCTTCTGAAGCAACATCAAGTAAATAATATTTTTCCCCACCCTGAATTTCCCATGTGCATTGTTTTACTAATCCCGTGTTAGTTGTCTTGCCCCGATTTATTACAGTTATTTATTAAATACTAAATTCCCTACCAGGCTGAAGGTTCTTTGAAAGTAGGACTGTAAGTTTTGTTTTTGTTTTTTTCATCTTTGTGTCCCTTTTGGAACCTAGCTCAGAGCCAAGTACAAAGAAAATAAATATTTGTTCAATATAACTGAAGTACTCAATGGTGTGATACACATGAAAAGTCCCATAGTGCCTCAATATGGAGAGATCGATGTGGTTTGAAGTAGTTAGGGCAGGATGGAAGGGCCAGAAGGAAGAGGTCCTTGTGAAGAAGAAATAGCTCCCAAAAAGGCATGGAAACGTGAGGGGCATTAAAGCAGTCTGCCCCCCCCCCCCGCCCCCTCTTATCTCTAGGAGAATGGATAGGCAGAGAAAGTGCTCTTTACTGACTGTGGTCATTCTCAAGTGTCCAGGAGCCCTCTATAAATGTCCTCTGATTATATTTTTACTTCAGTCCAACTATATATAAGGCTACAAACAATAAAGTATGAAATAAATTTTTTTTCCAAAAAGCCCTCATTTTCTTTAGATTCTGCCTTCAATATAAATCAAGTGATAATCTGTGCCAAACTTGGAATTCCATATTTTTGTCCATTCATTTATTTAATAAATATTGATTGAGCAACAATCATGAGCCAGTACTGTGCCGAATGCTACAAATATAGCATTGGATAAAATGTGATCATCAACTTTCAAAAGGCTCACAACCCAATGCAGATGATTAGATCTAAGTCAGTAAGTTGAAAATGGACTGTTTTAGTTCACTCTTTCTGTGAGCAATCTTAGAGTCATTATATTTTGTAGCATTTGGACAACTTCATTTATCTGAGGTTGAACATGTTTCTCCCCAGTTCTGAGGTTGGTGTAGTTAAGTGTGGAAATCATGGAGAGGTTCTTATCATGTTGCTTTATAATAATAGTGCAGTAGGAACCCAATTTTTTTCTGTATGATACTTCAATGAGTAGAAACAGATTAATGCAGAAAAAAAGAGGAGAACTTTTAAAAGCATAGTTAAAATCTTCAGAGATTCAAGACATCAGAACCATAAAATTGTAATAAGCTACTAATAAAAAAGAAGAATCCACCCTAGTCAGTGGATAGAACATCTGCCTGCAGACTGAGGGGTCCCAGATTCAATTCTAGTCAAGGGTACATGCAGATTCCATCCTCAATAGGGGGCATACCGGAGGCAGCCAATCAATGATTCTCTCTTATCATTAATGTTTCTGTCTCTCTCTCTTTCTCCCTTACTTTCTGAAATCAGTAAAAATACATTTTTTAAAGGAAGAATCCAGAGTTCCCAGAAATTAAACATAAAAAAGCAAAAATAACAAAGTTATTCAAACAGAAAAACTGGATATCAGAAATGACATGACTAAAATTTGCTATACAAAGCTAGAAAATTGAGTGGAGGGATTTGCAAATTTAAAGAAAAGTTTCAAGGAAAATTAAGCATCATGGATGATAGTTTGAAGTCCAAAATCTACCTAATAAAAGTTTTAAAAAGATAACAGAGAAGATAGAGGAAAACAAATTTAAAAAAATACGAAAGAGTATATTTCCATGAAATGAAGAAAGATTTAAGTGATTAAGTAGAAAGAACATGCTAAATATTTTATAAATATACAGTAGCATTGAGGGGTGAAGTGAGGATGGTGGCATAATAGATTGAGAAATTTGTAACATCTATATATATATATAAAAAGCCAGCAGCTGTAATGCCTCTAATGACCAGACAACTGGCTGCTATGATGCCCACTGTGGCCAGCAAACCCAGCCCATCTTCCAGCCCCACCCACCCTGATTTAGGGTGGGGCAGCTATCCACCCTTCCACCCTCCCCCTCGGCCCCCTTCTAGGCTGGCCCAGTGCCCCTGGCTGTGGCCCTGTCACGATTGATCGGGCACAGCCAGCCTGCAAACTGCTGGTGGCCCCTCGCCCAGGCCAGGGAGGCGCTGGGGGGCAGGTGTGTGTGGCGCAGTCTTTTTAAAATAAAGAAAGACCCGCTGGCACTCCAAGGCTCCTACCGGCACTGGCCACCCTGTCCCTACCCCATCCCACACAGAGTCCCAGGCAGAGCAGCTCAAGTGAGTGAGCGCCACATGGCCCCAGGCCCCGTAGGGGAGGAGAGGTTTGCGCCTCAGCTGGTGTAGTGATGCCGCTTAACTCTGCTGGGGAGGCCAGCAGGGCTCCCGCATGTTTTGGGGCAGCCTGTTTATGCCGGGTCCTGGGTGCTAGGAGCCCGGCTCAGGCATCATATGGACATATGTGCATGAAAAGGTGTGCACACACCTTTGTGTGCATCACTACATCTATTTCTCAGAAGCGTACCTGGAAAAGTGCTTCATCTGTAATAGGCAGTTTTCAAAATGTAATCCAGAGCAAGAGGTCTGTAGCGAACACATGCACACAAGGAAAGGTTTCTGATACTAAACAGGTGTAATTGAGGTGTTTATGCCCAAATGTCTGTGAATCAAACGTGATATTTACCGTCTGGTGGGTCTGTTTGAAAGGTTTGGTAGATCAGTTCTTATTTCACAAAAATAAATGTAACTAAGTGATTACTAGATATATACTTCCAAGGCAAAGTAGTTTACCCACTTTGTGAACTTTTTGCACGTGTTTAGCACATCAAGGCTGTTTACAAAGTATAACTTGGATGATGTGACAATATGGTTGAGGAAGGGGGTGTGGCTGGTTGTTTTTAAAAATTAGGCACCTCACAGTTTTTAAGACAAATGTGTTAACCTAAAATCTTCAGAAGGTAGGGTCAGGGGTCTTTTAAGGCTTTTGTATGGGCCAAAGACATAAAAAAGCAGCTACCTTTTTAGGATGTGGCTTAAAAGAAACCCGTTATTTTCAGTTATTTCTGTCTTCACAGTAAAATAATGTTTTGCAGCCTTTTTATGTAAAATAAAGGTGTTTTGTTTTGTTTTCATATTTTCATTACAGAATTTTAAATAAGTCTTATCATTATTTTAAAGCAATAGTTTTTTCCTCACAATATCAGAAACCTAAATTTTCACCCCCCCGCAAAAAAATGTTGATTTGAAGTAACTTACGCATCTGGACTCCGGGTGGCCTAACAGGCTCAGTGATTAGACAGGTGCTTTCACAGCCAAGGTCAAAGGCTCTTTCCCCTGATTAGCCCTTGAGAGGGAGCAGCCAGAGGCTCTCCTGACCAGCATAGGGAATGGGGGAGCAGGAAAACCATTAGAGGCAAAGGAGTGAGATTGGAAACTTCCTACCAACCATTCTAAGAGAGTTCAAATGCTGCGAGCAGCGGCGGAAGGGGGGGGGGGCATACGTGGGTGGGTGGGTGGGACTGAGAGCTCAGCAGGGCAGTGGACTAACACTCGATTTTGCACGCTGGGCCTCTAGTTTGGGACCAAAAGGAAAACTTTTTAACCTTCTGGTATGTCTATGTGTGTTTGAGGCAGGGAATACAAGATCATTTACATAATCAAACTGGCATTGGACTTAAAAGTAACATGGAATGTTAGAAATAAGTGAATAAAGTCTTATAAGTACTGGGGGGAAAAGGATTTTGAACTTAAGTGATGTATCAATTAATAAATAATTCAAGTGGATTGAATAATCACCCCCCCCCCCAAAAAAAATCCACATTTTTATTCTTGAAACCTATGAATGTTTCCTTATAGGGCAAAAAGGATGTTGCTGATGTGATTAAATTAAAGGTTTTAAGATGAGAGAATGCCGATTACACAGATGTACCCTAAATGACATTACATGTATCCTCAGAAGAGGAAAGCAGAGTAGAGTTGATGGACAAGAGGAGAAGGCAATGTAATGATGGAGGAGAGGAGTGGAGGGATGAGGCCACGAGCCAAGGAATTAGCAGCCATCAGTGACTAGAAGAGGCAACATCAAGTCTCTGCTCTAGAGCTGCTGGAGGGGCACTGCCCGGCGGCCTGATTCCAGCCCAGGATACTGATTTCAGACTTCTGGCCTCCAGAACTGGGAGAAAATAAATACCTATTGTTTGAAGTCACCAAGTTTGTGGCAACTTGTTAGAACAGCCACAAGAGACTGACACAGGGAGTTACTACCCAAATAGTACACTGGAAATTCCAGGTGCAGTGCACACACATGAGCTCCTCATCAAAGGTTGCCAGAAAGACTAAAACAGTACTTCAAAGACAAGTAGCCATAAACATCTCAAGATTCAAACAAAGTGAAGTGAATCCCATAATAAACGAGCATACATCAATAACCAGCAAAATTGGGGATAAATACAGATTTAACCAACAGTAGTTTATTCTGTCTCTGAAAATTTTGAATTGGCCCTCTCCATCCTCATATTTTAAAGTCATGTGATGTCCATGCCAGCATGTAGAACAAAAATTATTTTTAAAAATCCTCTTGGCAGAACTCGTCACTGTTTAGTGAGGTAGCTGAATAACACAGCAGGAGTTCAGTTCATAAACGCATTGCCAGTAGGTTCAACCACCACCCTCCTGATACATTTAGAATTTTCTTTCTTTATATAAATGCAACACAGCTGTAGTCTCTACTGTTGCTCTTTAAGGCACGCACATACCGTATATTGGAACTCACAATAATTGCTCCTTTAGAAAAAGGGATCATGGATTACTGAGTAACAGAGACTTACTACAGGTGCCCTACTGTACGTCATGCTATAAATCAATCAAGTCATTATTTCACAGCACTCCACTGTACTTGAAGTAGACTGTTCTCCATCTGTATGAATGTCTCTTTACTCTAATCAATCAATTCAATATATTAGTGGAAGCAGAAAACAAGTGAAATGTTTAAAGTGAATATAAAGTATGTCCCCCGCATTGTACTATGTACTAGACTAGGTAAATAGTAGTAAAAATGGGTCTCACCAGAGGCAACTTACCACATGCTCGGGAAGAGAAAACACCACACAACTGCTGGAAAGCTGTGCTAAAGGATGCCCGACGAAGTGCTGAAACCACTCTGGTGCTTCATTTTCCCTCTTCCTGTACAAATGAACATATCGAGAATATAAGGACTATATCCAACCTGTTTATAAAGTGAAAGCTACTTAACTGAATTTATTCATTTTTCAACTTGATCATGCTTTATTCACTCATATAATGAAAAATATGCCTGTCATGTACATTGACTAGGACATGACTGGAACAACCGCTTTTGCTTTGTCTGCCCTATACTCTCCTTGGAGATAGCGCTACTTGGAAGGCCACATTGTAACTGGAGGGTTGCTTGGGGAGCATGGACTCAGTGCCAGGGAAGTCATGTAGATGATCTAAAAGTTTAATAATGTCAATCAAAACAGACCTTTCAGACAACTCTCTGTGGACGGCTCACTTGATGTTACACGATCAAAGAAAATTACCTTTTTTGATGTGGCACCCACCACCCCAGCCTGAGTGGGTGAATCTAAGTCAGTCCTCTAAAGCTTTGCTCTAGCTCTGTAGCCAAAGATTAGCATTCTAGGTGACGCAGATGCTTTCAAGAGCCAGCCTAGGAATCAAACATCTCGCACAAAGCAACCTTACAACGCAGGCCTAGAAAGATGCATACCAGCCAGAAACTGATTTTTTCTAGAAGACTTTTCATTCCAGGTCTGAGCTACCTTCACACCTGCAGGACAATTTAGCCCACATGGTGGAGAGCAGTGCACGTTCCTCTAGAACATGGCATTATTTATTGACTATCTGCCTCACTCACATCTGTGAGATGTGGAAAGTCACCAACGATTTACAAAACTATCAGTCTTAAATAACACCATCCATCACAAAATGGAAAGGAGTGATCAACATTTCTTCAAGTGCAATGCATTATACAGGGGTCAGCAAGTGGGAGTCACGGTTGGCGACACAATTGTTGGCCTCGGGTAGCAAATCTATCCTTCCAGCTGTTCTGACCCATATGGGTTCAATGAACCACACACAGAGAGAGCAGCCTTCTTATTGGGAGTATCTGTTGCAACTCTTCCATCCAAACCCCGTCATAAAACAACTATAAGGTAAGCTGACGACCATTTATCTAAACTTCATCTGGTAGCCAACTGCTGACAAAGGAAAACATGCACATTAATGAACAGACAGATGCGACGAGGGAAATTAAGGTGTTCCTGTCTTGAAGAAATCAGAGATTTAAAATGTAGGGAAAATTAAAATAATTTAGTCATTAAGTCAATGCCAGATGGAAAGCCACCAGTGCTATTTTCCCTGCTAAGCACATCCCAGGGCTGTCCCTCATCATCCCGGGCTGCATTTCTCACAACATACAGCTCTGAGGGTAATGTTCCACAACCTCTCAGTTAGCCAAATCAAGAGTCTTGTTTCAATTTCTAGGACCTAGATAAGAATTTCAAAATAGTAAGTTGTATCTTTTCTTCTTGCATTTTGGGTCCCAATTTTGACTTTGCCCCAGGCCAGCAAATTTTTCATCCCAAGAATTTCCTATTAATCTTTGACTTACAGCCTACGTAACAATTTAGGAAATAGGAAGACTTGGCATGCCCTCTTAACATCGTTGACTTTTATTTTCTTTACCAGTAAAATGGGATCACAATAACTGTATTCCTTGTCACATAGTGGTTCTCGACCAGGGGTGGTTTCCACCTGCCAGGGGACACGTGGCAATGTCTAAAGTAAGTTTTAGTTGTCACAACTTGAGTGGGGAGGGAAGTGCTAATGGTGTCTAGTGGGAAAGAGGCAAAGGTTGCTACTGAAAGTTCTACAATGCTCAGGACAGCCTCAGCAAATAACTGATGAGCTCAAAATGTCAATTGTGCTAAGGGTGAGAAACTTTGCCTTAATATCATGAAGTTATCACAAAGCAGATGCTTAGTGAACAATTTTATGAATAATAATCATATTTATTTTTCAGTTCATCTTCATTTCATAACACAAATTAAACTCTCACTGATGAATCATAAAATAAGTGTAAAAAACCAATGATTGCCAATGGGGAAAAAAATCCTCATTGAAAACTATAAGCCTATATTATCAACAAGACAAGTAATAACAAGTGTTGGAGAGGTTGTGGAGAAAAAGGAAGCCTCATTCACTGCTGGTAGAAATGTAAACTTGTACAGCCACTACAGAAAACAGTATGGAGGTTCCTCAACAAAAGTAAAAATAGAGTTACCACATGATCCAGCAACCCCTCTTCTAGGTATTTACCCCCCAAAATTGAAAACATTTATTCACAAGGATATATGCACCCTATGTTCATTGTAGCATTATTCATGGTGGCCAAAACACATGGGAACAGCAAAGTATCCTTTGACAGATGATTGGATAAAGAAGATATTATATATATATATATATATATATATATATATATATAGCCTATATAATAAAAGCTTAATATGCTAAGTGTCCGACCATTTGTTCAACTGTTTAACCAGTCACTATGACATGCACTAACCACCAGGGTTCAGATGCTCTGATGGTAAGTTAGCTTGCTGCTGGAGTCCAGCTGATCAGAACTGGGCGAGATGAACTGGACAGGCCCTGGAGCCCTTCCATGGTCCTTCCCCAGCTTTGATCATGCACTGGTGGGGTCCCTCAGCTTGGCCTGCACCCTCTTGCAATCCAGGATGCCTCAGGGATGTCAGAGAGATGGTTTTGGCCAAATTTCTACAGGCTGGGCCAAGGGACGCCACCACTGCATAAACCCATGCACCAGGCCTCTAGTCTCTCTCTCTCTCTCTCTCTCTCTCTCTCTCTCTCTCTCTCTCTCTCTCTCTCTATATATATATATATATATATATATATATATATATATATATATATAAAAGCCTAAGGAACCAAATGACTGAATGGCCTGTCAACGAGTTACTATGTCACACACTGACCAACAGTAGAAGATGCTCAATGCAGGAGCTGCCTTCTGGTGGTCAGTGCACTCCCACAGTGGAAGTACCACTCAGCTGACTGAAGGGTGCCAAACACTGAGCTCATGGCTGGCGAGCACAGCTGCAGCACAGCTGCAGCTCAGCCTAGGCTCAGGCTCCTCCCCAGCCCCCTGCCACTTCATGCACAACTACATCCCTCTAAGGATGTCAGATTGCCAGTTTCAGCCTGATCCTTGATGGCAGGCCAGGCCTACAGGAATTGGACTGAAACCAGCACTCCAACATCCCCTGAGGAATCCTGAATTGCGAGAGGGCATAGGCTAGGCAGAGGGACCCCACTAGTGCACAAATTCATGCACCAGGCCTCTAGTGTGTGTGTGTGTGTGTGTGTGTGTGTGTGTGTGTATCAAATAATATTAGTCAGCCATAAGAAAGGATGAAATCACCATTTATGACAATATAGATGGATCTTGAGAATATCATGCTAAGTGAAATAAGTCAGACTGAAACAGTAAAGAACCACATGATTTTACTCATATCTAAAACAATAAAAGTGTAATATGCTAATTAGACTGGATGGTTGAACAGCGAATGAGGTCTGGACAACCTTCAGGACAAAGCTGGGGCTGTAAGGGCTGAGCCTCTTACATAAATTTTGTGCATCGGGCCTCTAGTTGGGATATAAAGCTGAAAGCAACACATGAATGAATAAGACAAACAAACAAAACTCATAGATTCAGGGAAAGGGGATAGGGTTAGTAAATGGGGTCAAATGTCTATATATATAAAAGCCTAATATGCAGAGTGTCCCCTCGGGAGTTCGACTGACTGGGAATTTGATCACTCACTATGACATGCACTGATCACCAGTGGGTAGCATGGAATGAAGGAAGCCTTTGGCCGGCAGCTGGCAGTGGCTAGGGACCCTATCATGTACAAATTTCATACATTGGGCCTCTAGTATGGTATAAAAGGAGATCTGACTTTGGGTAATACATCATCTATAATGTAATTATAGATGATGTATCATAGAATTGTTCACCTGAATCCTATATAATGTTATTAACCAATGTCACAGCAATAAGTAAAATAATTTTAAAAAATTAAAAAGACAAGTGTAAGCCTAGAATTGTGTAAAGCATAGGCTGCCCAATGTCGTATCACAAATAACCTGGGCACAGGCCTTGTTCACCAAAATAACAATGCTCTCTCCACCCCAAATTCAGTGGATCATCCCCCAGTTCTTGGCATGAAATCACCTGGGAAATTGATGGATGAGCTCTAAAGCTCTGAAGGACTGGATTTCTCTCTCTGGGGCTGGGCAGCAGAGTGTAAAATGTAGGCCAGCTGCTTGATCTTGACTTATCAGGTGTTTTCAGGAAGGGGTGTCTTAGGACATAAGGATGCTGATGAAATTATCCTGGGGTGGGAGTTAACTAGGCAGAATAACTGGCAGAGAGGGACACGGAAGTGGGAGATAGAAAGCGCAAAACTGGCATTATCCCTGAAGCATCTTCCTTTGGTAGTGGAGCACACCACGACCTGTTGTTCTCAGATTCATTCCTCTCCTTCCCTGTCCTGCTGCTGGAAGGGAGGGGAGCTAGTGCAGGCAAATCTCCTTATGCTCCTATGTCTGCGGCATTCTGCAGGGTTTTCCAAAGGAGAAATTGGAGGGCAGAGGAAGGGAGAAGCCTGAGTACTTTTCCCTTCCTTCTCTGCCTCTGGCACCTCCCTGGCCATGGCTGCATCGCCTCCGTGATGTCAATGTCCATCAGACAGGTCCTCTGTAGTTTCAGGTTCTATCAGGTGCTCCCAGGCTCTGAGCTCTGTTAACACACTTTCCTGCTTTTGTCCTCCAGTCTAGGGGTGTGGCTTCCTGCTGCTGCTAACTTTTGGGTTGCCTTGCTATCCTCTTAAAAAAAAAAAAAAAAAAATATATATATATATATATATATATATATATATATATATATATATATATATATATATATATTGATTTCAGAAAGGAAAGGAGAGGAAGAGAAAGATAGAAACATCAGTGATGAGAGAGAATCATTGGTCGGCTGCCTATTGCATTCTCCCTACTGGGAATCAAGCCCACAACCAGGATATATGCCCTTGACCAGAATCGAATGCTGGACCCTTCTGTTCATAGGCTAATGCTCTATCCACTGAGCCAAACCAGCTATCACTCATGTCCTCTTTTTATCTTTTCAGTTCTTCTAGCATCTGTGCAACTGATTTCCTGTACTTAATTGGCCCTGTTTTAAACAGAGTGGCTCTTTTTCCCCATTGGACCTTAAATGATATTTGTCAGGGTAGAAAATGGGGTACAAATTTCTCATTCATTGCAAATGAAATACCATGTTTTTGTTACTATTTTACTTTTTGGTTGTATCAAACTTGTTATTAAATATAATCATATACTGTTGGTTTTTTTTCTGTTGGGGTACAAGAGTTTGACACTTGGAACTCACATAGTTATGCAGATGTAGCAAGGGCATGGCATCAAAAACTGACATCCACCTGCCGAACTAATATATTTTTTTAAAATGTTGAGTACCCACTATGCATTGGAAACAGTGCTAGGTACAGGGATTTATTGTGAACAAAAACGTAAACCATTTCTAACCTCCAAGAAATAATAAAATAAATAACTGTAAAATTATTATGTAATAATGACTTGACTTTAATTGTGCCTTTTAAAAAATTCAATAATTCTAGTAACTCAAATACACACAAAAAAAAACAGCACAAGTTCTTCCATTAAAATAAGAATTGAGCTGAGGTTCAGCTAATGATATGTTGGAGAGAGAAGTTATAACTCTCCGGGTAAATAATTTCTAATATGAATATCATTAAGCTGCTTTTCCAAACCCCCAAATAATAGGCAATTCAGCTTCCTTCTGCTCCTTAGAGTGATGCTTGGAGAGCAATATTTTTTTTAAAAAGATTCTTTTGCAGTTTAAAGTCATATATCAGAGGCAAGAAAAATTAATAGGTCTTAGATTAGAGGTTGCCTAGATAATGAAATTATCTTGTTAGCCAATCAGGTACGTATGGAAAGAAAGAGAAAGCAATTTAAGACTAGTCTAATGATTCAAGACATGAAATACATTCATTATGGGAGCTGTTTGAAGGATACAGTGAAACATAAATATAACTAAAAAACTAAACTGTTGAGCCAACTGAAGAGACTCAGAATCAAATTCTACTCACATACATTTGCATGGCTCCCTTAAAATCAACAGGCACTATATGTACTTCTAAGAGCATTATATGTTTTTCCCACTGCTGATTTGGAGTAATTTTTTCCTATAACAATAAAAAATAAAAGTTTATAGATTAGTCGCTGTTTTAAATCTAAGTTTGTTCCAATCTATTTAATTAAATCCACAGTGGTCCCATTAAGGCTTACTTGCTGTTTTAAAAGGGAAATTGAGGCACTCATAAAGTGAATTGTTTCCTACTTGTCTTATAAATCAGTGGCTAATTAAGAAATCAAAATTTAGTTCTACACAATGCCATGCTTTCTGAAAATGCAGGAATGATCAAGTTGCCTCTGTGCAATATAACGTCTTGGGCTTAAACAGCTCAAGCATTAAGAGGAGTATCCACTAAACACACAGACACGGAAAATAAAATCTTAGGGGGGAAAATAAAATCTTTGGTGTGGCATAGGTTTTTCAAAAAAAAATGCAACTTCTTTAAACAGAAATGGGTAACATCAGTAGCTAGCAGTAGCTAGTTAGCCATTGAATAATTATCTTAAATATATTCACCTCTGTGAAGACTGTAAACAAAGAGATATTAAGTAATTTTTTCACAAGTCCCCTGCTGTGATACCAGCTGATTGGGTTTAATGGCAACCAGCATTTCTAATAATTTTGCAAGAAAGATGGGTTGGGGATCATTTCATCTTCTAGAGTGAGGGTAAATAATCTATTCAGCAGTGAGCTTACATCATATAGCATAACCATCAGCAATCAACTCAGAAATGCAATTTTTAGTACTACATATTTGCAAATTAAAAAATTACTATTAACTTTAGTCAATGCAGAAAATAAACTTGATTAGCAGAATGCATTAATATCAAATCAGCTTTGCAGATAACGTTGTCTCACTCTTTCTCGAGAAAAGCCCAAAGGAAACCACTTTTCATTCTAATTGTATTATTTTAATATTCATTTTGTAAATAATGCAATATTTTTGCATGAAGGTAAAAATGCAGGTTGCTTTGTAAATAAATCCCCCAGGAATTGGGAAATTAAAACCTCTAGTATATTGTTTAATTGATAACAAAGAACACCAGAGGAACCGCAGGCATCATGACATCATGATTTTCCTTTTATTATTAAAAGTAGGATTATGTAAAGGGGGAAGATTCTGCAGTTATTCCTCTGAGTAATATACAAACCCTGAAATGCATTTTCACACAGCACAAACACACTGTAAACAAAAATAAATGAAATAAAAAATGAATGAAAATCTATAAATATTTAAAAGTACAGACCTTTGTATAGATATTTAATTATTTTGATTATTTAGAAGCAAAAGTGGGGGTCAGAAAGGCAAGAGTATTTTAATAACTCAAATCATGGTGGCAGCCAGCAAAATTCAAACATTTTTTCCAGATGTAAGAATAATGTATTATAAGGAATATAACCAACCCTTCCTGTCCATGTTTTATAATTTCATAATCACAGCCATAACTACTTCTGATGAGATTATGCTTAATTATCAGGAAATAAAATATGATATAACATAGGAATTACCAAGTTATGAGATCTCCAAATGTATCTGTCTTTAAAGGTAAAGATAATCTGACCAAAATTTGATGAATAGTTTAGGAAACCTTATGTCTATTGAGTATAGTAAAATATATAAGATATATTTCTCTCATTTCTCTCTGGCAAATGAGAATGAAAGTAATTACTTTGCAAAGTACTTAATACAGAAGAGGAAAGAAATATTTGAACACATTTAATTTAATATACTTCTCATTCCTCAAACTTCTGCCTCTTAAGTTAGTCTTCAAAAGCCCTGCTAAACACAGAAACTCAGCCCATTACAAAGGATTAGACTATTCAAGAAAAGAAAATCTCAAATGTTTATAACCTTTTCACAGAGCTCAAAAGAGTAGAATTTTATTCCTAAGAGGTGCTGAATGTTCTTTATTGAAGTGGGAAGTATACATTCTGATACCAGCCATATATTGATATTGTTTATCCTTATTTGGTACTAAATTTTGATGTTGATAATGGATTCAACCACACTTTATATGAAGTTACTGATGGTTTATCATTTTCTTAAAAAAATTAAGTTCTCAGATACAGGGAATGCCATATTAATTATCACTTGTGCAATTCTTTTTTAAAAAAATACATTTTTATTGATTTCAGAGAGGAAGGAAAGGGGAGAGAGAGAAACATTAATGATGAGAGGGAATCATTGATCAGTTGCCTCTTGCACACCCCACACTGGGGATCAAACCCAAAACACAGGCATGTGCCCTGATTAGGAATTGAACCTTAACCTCCTGGTTTATAGGTCGACACTCAACCACTGAACCACTTGGGCTGGGCCATTTGTGTAACTCTTAAAGCCCAATTGGTAACTAGGAAGAAAAACAATAATTTAATAAGAGTTTAAATGAATGGAAAAGTCTCTAGCCAGGTGATTCAGGTGGTTCAGTTAGTTGGGGTGTCATTCCGTACACCTTGTCAGGGTACATATCTAAATTTTGGGTTCCATCCCCGGTTGGGGAATATACAGGAGACAGTTGATCTATGTTTTTGTCTCACATTAATATTCTCTCTCTCCCTCTCTCTCTCTCTCTCTCTCTCTCTCTCTCTCTCTCTCTCTCTCTCTCTCTCTCTCCCCTCTCTACAATCAATAAAAACATATCTCCAGGTAAGGATATTTTAATAAATGAGCAGAAAAGTAGTGCATTTTCAAGTGAAGATAATCTCAAGCATCTTAATACCATGTATTTCCTTATAAAATCTGTGTGCATATAAAGTCTGATATTTAAAAAGTGAAAACCTATAAAAAATAAAGCACTGATATTCTCCCTGTTAGTCCAAGAATGTTGAAAATGAGAGATTTTCAGTTTGTCTTAAACTTAGAGACATTATGACATTTTAAAATGAAAAAATACAAAACCTTTACATTAACTTCCTAGAAAAGGGGATATTCTACTCAGTAAATAATATTTTTCACAATAAACTTTATTCTTAGTCAGACTTCTGTTTTGCTTATGAATCTTCCCACTCTAACAAACTAGATATAGGATGCAAAATACATTTACAAACCGTTTCAGGCAGAGGAGAACTGTGGTCCCTGAGCAATGAAAAACACATGAGAGATATCCCAAGATCATCCAAGCTAACGGTAGTTTCTAGGCCATAGGACAAGGAGAACTAACTAACCAAAGTCCTGTAGTAATCACTGGCTAAGGTAACACACACTGGAGTTTGGGATGGAGTAGGTGTCTAGTCTTTGCAGACTAGATCACAGAGATCTGCCGAGTTCTTGGAGTCTAGCTGATTACAGGTCCATTCATGAGGCCAGGGGGAAAACAAAACAAAACAAAACAAAACAAAAAACACACAAAAAACAAAAACCAACCAACCAAACAAACAAACAAACAAAAACACTGAAAAAAACACTGGGCTCACACAGAATTAGGAGTAAAATAAAGAGGCCTTGGAAAGCATAGAGCATCAGACAAGAGTTCTCCAAAGGGTCATACCTCAGGAGTAGGACTCAGCTAGCCCTGGAGTAAAGTCTGCTCTAAACCTGCCACAATAAAGCTTAAAATCAAGACTCAGAAGGATTCAAATAACTTAATATTGTGCAACACGCTTTTAAATGCCTTTAGCACTCAACAACTAAAAGTTCACAATGACTGGCATTTATCAAAAATTATCTGGCATGAAAAAAAATATGAACCATAATGAGGAGAAAAATCTTTCAATAAGAATATATCCAGGAAGGACAGCAATGATTAATTAGCACAGATGAGCCAAAGAAAAGACCCAAATGAAACTTCTAGACAAGAAAAACTTATTAGAAATGAAAATGTACTGGATAGAAATAACAATAGATTTTACGCTGTAGAAAAAACAATTAGGAATTGAAGACATAGGAAAAATCATATGAAGTCACTTGCCCAAGGTTATTCTGTTAGTAAGTAGCAGGGATGGGAGTTTAAATCAGATCAATGAAACAAAAAAGCTGGTTCTTAAAAAATATTAATAAAATTTATAAACCTCTAACCAGACTGATTAAGAAGGGGAAAAAAAACAAGAGAAGATTAAAATACTAATAAGGAAATATTATAACCAACTTGAGCAATAAATTAATTTGGATGGAATTACTTCATTTAAAAAATTATTTATTGTTTAAAGTATTACATATAGTATTATATATGTCTCATTTCCCCCCAATTGACCTCTCCCTGACCAATCCACTCTCAGCACGTGTCCTCACCACCCTCTCCTCCAGTGTCTGTCCATTGGTTATGTTTATATGCATGCATACAAGTCCTTTGGCTGAACTCTTACCTCCCCCTCCCCTTCCTTCCCTCTGAGGTTTAACAGTCTGTTCAATGCTTCTCTGTCTCTGGATCTATTTTTGTTCATCAGTTTATGTTGTCCTTATATTCCACAAATGAGTGAGATCATGTGATATTTATCTTTCTCTGACTGGCTTATTTTGCTTAGCATAATGCTCTCCATATCCATCCATGCTGTTGCTAATGGTAAGAGTTCTTTCGTTCTTTTTTTTTTACAGCAGCGTAGTATTTCATTGTGTAGATGTACCACAGTTTTCTAATCCACTCATCTGCTGATGGGCACTTAGGCTGTTTTCAAATCTTAGCTATTGTAAATTGAACATATGAATGCATATGCTCTTTCTGATTGGTGTTTCTTATTTCTTGGGCTATATTTCCAGAAATGGGATTCTGGTCAGATGGGAGTTTCATTTTTAACTTTTCGAGGAAACTAGGATGGAACTACTTTAGACAGGGAGATATAGATAACCTGAATAGCATGACATCTATTTTAAAATTTGAAGTTTAAGTAACAACTTTCCTGCTAAGGAAACTCCAGGCCCAGAGGGCTTCACTGGTGAATTCTACTAAAAATGAATGCTTTTCTCCGTCAACAGCCAGTTTCCTAGCACACCACCCAATAGGGGTACAATAGAGCTCCTGTGGGAAGAACCTGCTAAAGCCTTAGCTCAGTTACCAATCGCGTGAGCTGAGGCAAATCACATCATCTCTCTGAGTTGCAGCATTTTCAACCATGAATAGAAACACTTCAATTTCAACTATAAAATGAAGCCTAATATCAAATTTTGGACGCAAAGAGCCTTGAGCACCCAACCTACCGTCTGTGGAACCTTGGAGTTTCTCCAGCTCTCTCCCAATCTTTGTTTCCTTATCTCTAAAACAAGGGTGATAGCAGAACCTACCCCAAAAACTTTGTCTATTGGAATCATATCTATAGATATCTAGGATAGTACTGGAAACTAAATCTGAGAAAAACGTAAATATTTATTTATTCATTAAAATAAATAATAAATCCACTGCATGTCATCATGAATAACTCATTTATATGAAAAACTATATTCTCTATAACAAAATTTATTAGAAGAGTACAAGTGTTTTATTTACATTTTTGCAAATCTGTTTAATGTCTAGCTTAATGGAAGATAACTGGATTCTCATTGCTGTTTCTTTTTTTAAAATATATTTTATTGATTTTTTTTACAGAGAGGGAGGGAGAGGGATAGAGTCAGAAACATCGATGAGAGAGAAACATCGACCAGCTGCCTCCTGCACAACCTCTACCGGGGATGTGCCAGCAACCAATGTACAGGCCCTTGACCGGAATCGAACCTGGGACTTTTCAGTCCACAGACCAATGCTCTACTGCTGAGCCAAACCAGCTTCGGCCTCATTGCTGTTTCTGTATTCAACATGTATTGTGTTTCCTTCTTTCTTTGTTTTTGGATATTTTTCCATTGATTTTTAGAGAGAGTTATTAGGTAGAGAGAAAGACAAATAGAAACATCAATGTGAGATGAACACATCAATTGGTTACCTCCTGCATGAGCCAGGGAGGAGCCTGCAACCAAGGAACTGGTCCAGAATTGAACCCAGAACTCTTTGTTCCTCAGGCCAAATGCTCTATCTGGGAGCCAAACCAGCTAGGGCAAGTATTCAATGTGTTTAAAAAAACCCCACAAATTATGTGATTATTATGAAGGTCATTTGAACCTCACGGAACCCATGTAAGGTTCTCAGGTAACTGCAGAGCCCCAGAACTGTACTTTCAGAACTCTTGGACTAACAGAGAGCACTCAATGGCTGGCAGCCATTTTTATTCACAGATTCCATCCCCAATGGGTTGTTCTTGAGGGTCAAATGAGAGAATAAAGTTTTTTGTTTTGTTTTATTTTGTTTTTACAAATAGGAGGGGAGAGGAATAGAGAGTTGAAACATCAATGAGACAGAAACATCAATCAACTGCCTCCTGCACACCTCCTACTGGGGATGTGCCTGCAATCAAGGTACATGCCCTTGACTGGAATTGAACCTGGGACTTTTCAGTCCACAGGCTGACGCTCTATCCACTGAGCCAAACTAGTTAGGGTGAGTTTTGTTTTTTTAAGACAAAAATTGTGAAGAGCTTTCAACATGGACAAACTCCACTCAGATTTTGGTGGCTATTCTTGGGTATGTATTTTCTTTCACCAATTGATATTCAAACTCCTGAAAGAAATGTATTAGAGTCCTGCTTTGCTATTTAATGGCCTAGGTCAGAATTAGTCCTCAGAAATGCTATGGAGGAAGAAAAGGAAGGAGGGAGAAAGAGAATGAAAGGAAGGAGGGAGGAAGAAAAAGAGGAAGGAAAAAAAGGAGAAAGGGAGGGAGGGAAAAAGAAAGAAAGGGAGGGAGGGAGGGGAGACTGGCTGCTTGACTTCTAAGATTTTTTAAGAGCTTAGGGATATGATGATGGAGGTATTACTTTAGCTCCTCATCCTAAAACTGGCAGTCTCTAAAGCCTGGATAAGTATCCCCAAAAATGTGCAATCACCAAACCAATATATAGTGCCAACCAGGAAAGAAAATTCCTTGGGACCCAAAGCCAATTCGCCCTTCATGAGTTCCTGGTCGATTTGAGTTGCTCCTCCTGGTGAAGAGAAACAGAAGGGACAGGCAAAATTTTCAGCATGTAAGGGACTCTGGATCTCTTGAATATGACCCTTTCAGAACTTAGCTCAAACAAGTTCAAGGGAAAAGAAAAAGTTTTGGTTCACATAAGTCTGTGACTCACTAGAAAAGATATTTCTATTTCTTTCTTCATCTCCTCCTCCTCCTCCTCCTCCTCCTTTTCTCTTTCCCCCCTCTCTTTCCCTCTTCCTCTTCCTCTCTCTCTCTCTCTCTCTCTCTCTCTCTCTCTCTCTCTCTCTCGCTCTCGCTCTCGCTCTCGCTCTCGCTCTCGCTCTCGCTCTCGCTCTCTCTCTCTCTCCTTCCATTCCATAAATTCTGCTTTTGCTTTTGTCTCAGAAGCTCCTAGAGACAGTTCTTAACTGCAAGAAGTCTCAAGAGAAAGCTCTTTTCTAACAGCTCAAACCACATTCTAGTTTGCATCCTATTTGCCTGGCTTGTGTTTCTCTATCCATCCTACAACTGGACAATAGTACTAACTTGATTGAAGGTTAGTGATCCAAATTTATTTCTAACTGCCTTAAACTCACTGTTTTGATCTTCATTGGGCATTATATTACAATGCAAAGACTGTCTACCTATTATATTATGGATGACTATAAATCCATCCATCCAAGTTATCGACCCAAGGGAATTGTTCGGTATACTCTGCACAGACATGATTATTGGAGTTTATTAGCAAGGTGTTGGCCTTGCCATCTCTGGTCTGGCAGGATAGAGGCCAAAAAACAAAACACATACACACAAAATACAAACAAACAAACAAACAAAAAACCCCCAAAACATTGTGTATACAAGTCACACTCTATGAAAGAAAGCCATTTTTCCTGTTTCATCAAAATTTATTGTGTTGGACAATCATAAGATGTTTACAAAAGTCTGGCCTCTGCAACTTATTAAAACCATGGGAAATAGAAATGCCCTCTTGCAAACTGCAGAATCACAGTGTCATTAAATGGCATCAGTTTGGGTTTGTTACGCGTGGCTCATTTTGAAAATCATTTCACAGTAAGTGAGTTTCACATTTTAAAGGTAGAATGAAAAGAGAGGGAGGAAAAATATTTTAATAAGAGAAATTTAAAGCTCAGTTCATTAGGAGAAAATGTTTCTAATCCAACTCTGTAAATTTGCCCCCCAATTTTTTTTAAAGCAGACTAGCCAGTTAGCAATAAAGCATATCTACTTCCCATCCACACTGCTGCCAGCAGCTGCTTCAAGAATCTGGCAAAACTAGACCTTGGTCCAATAAGTCCACTTCTTGTATTCCTGGAGACATACAGCCTTTTTGAACTTGGATGGTGATTTTATAAAGTGCTGTTTTATTTGCTTGCAATTAATCACACTCAACTGTAAACAAAGTGTCTGTTTTAGTTCTGCTGACAATTATCCACTTGTCAACATCTCCCTCAAGTACCTTCAGCATCTGGCTCCTGCAGAAAACCTCTACATCAAAATGAATGTTTGTCTCAGTAATTTAGGAATTCATGGGTTTCTTTAGTCCATCAGCAGACAGGATTATATCCGAACAGATGTCGCCGGACACCTTGATGAAGATGTAGATAATCAGATGATAGAGGGTTCCTCTGGGTTTCCTTTCCTTCTTTGTGTTTGCTTTTGCAAAACAGAAGAAAATGATTACAACTTGGGAATCCTGGGGGTGGGGACACAGATCTGTGACTTCAGACACTTTACAAACCACCAGGCACAGGATGACAGCTCCAGAAGCTGCTGAGAAATCTGTCGCTCCATTAGTAACATTCCATTAGGTCAGTGATTTTCAATCCTTTCCATCTCACAGCATATATATACTAGTTACTAAAATTCTTAATGCTAGTAATTCTAAACTATTTGCTATTACATCTTTTGCAGATCTGACAAAAATAGGTATAATTTCGATTCATTTACTCCAGATGGCTATTGTTGTGTTGGCTTTTGCCTTTTTTTTTTTTTTTTAATTTGACAATCTAAGGAAAAAGAGGTCAGTGGCCCTGACTAAATGGTCAGGTACTGCATATTTTAAAAATTATTGCAGCACACCAGAGTGCCAGAACACACAAGTTGAAAATCTCTACCCTAGATCGATAGAACCAAATAGCAGTCGTGCAGTTGGTGGTAATTTATGTAAGGAATGCATCATATGCGTTTTCGAGATTTCACTAGGGTTTGGAAGTGGCATGACTGTCCACTGCCCAAACAACCCTTTTACTTTGGGACACTTTTCTCTCCCACTTAAAATGTGTAGAGAACACAGGGGAAAGTCACTGCCAAGATCATTAACATTTTGCCAACCACAGACTGTTTTAAAAGCAAAGCAAATGCTACATTTGGTGGTTTGCTGAGGGAGGATTAATATGTGGTCTGTGGAGCTCCCATTGGAGAAGGGAGTTCCTCCTCCCCTCCCAAACACATGCTATATCTATTCTGTTTTTTGTTTTGTTTTGTTTTGTTTTGTTTTGTTTTTTTCATTCATAAGAGAGCAGAGAAACCATATACGGTGGGGGGGCAGGGTTTGGAGCTGGGGGCTCTGACAAACCATGCTCCTAGGAGAATGTGTGGGTTATTTACTAGATTTTACATCACAGAGGTTGATTTACACCCACTTCAAAATAAAACAAACAAACAAAAGAACTCAAACCACTTGGCCTCACTCCCTGGAAATTGAATTCCTGGGTGAGTAGTGGCAAGCTCAGAGGATGTAGATCACCAAGAGATGCCAGACATCCTAAACCGCCAGGGCTGAGTCCAGGTCAATGGAAAGTGGTCCAGAGCTGACGTCAGTCTCCTCATGGAGGGAAACTGAGGACCGGAACCGCAGCACCTGCTCAGCGAGGGCCCACAGGTGACTACTGAACCAGCTGAGGTGGATGAGGGGAGTGGCGGGTTAGTATTAGCAAAGGGGACTGTTTGGCTCCTTTCTGACAAAAGCTGATCAATCTAACTGCACATAATTGATTTTAATGAGTAGGGGAGTTTCCTTCGCAGTAAGGATTGCCCAGGGTCATCAGCCTGCTCAAGCGCGGCCTCTCACACAGGTGTCTCGCCTCGCCTGCCCCTTGGTCCAGCGCTATGCCGCCTGGTTTGGGGGCTCTAAAAAAGAGCAGAGAACCCAGATCCTGGCTGGACCACCTTCCCATTTCACCTGGTAATTTATGCACAATTAATTGAGATATCTTTTATACTTGATGTGTTGCAAAATGAATGCCTAATTTATGTAATTAGTCAATTAACTCTAATTCCAGCATATGTTCCCAATGCCCAGAAGGTGTTCTGTTTCCCAGGTACTTATTTTGATGTCACGAAAAAAGCAACTAATTAATTTTGCATGCATATTAATTTGGGATCGCTTTAGCAGTTCCCTTTGTGAGAGTAATTTTAATATTTGTCTTTCTAACCTTTCGGGATAGGGTGGGGGAGGTGCAGGTGGTCGCGAGCCCGGTTCACAAACCAGGATGACGCCAGTCTGAGGGATGGCTCTGGTCTAGGACTGAGCACTCCCCCGCGGAGTTCTCCAGTGGCCGCGGGCGTGGGTGCTGCGCTCAGCCGGCCGTTAGGGGGCGTTGCAGACCCTGACCCCCACCAAGTGCATTTGGGGCACGTTTTGGGGAGGGGGGGGGGCGGGAGTGAGCATTCAGGTCTGGAGGCGAAGCGCGTTCAGCGCGCAGAAGGTAACCCCAGGGACAGACGAATCGCTCCACGCCCAGGAAATCTCATTGTCGAGAAAGAGGGAGAGGTTTTTATTTTTTTGGAGTCCTGAAAGTGGACTCATCGTCAGGCCAGTCCCAGGAGGCGGCAAAAAGCGAAAGGGCTGAGCTGCAGCCACAGCCTTCCTCCACCCTCCCCCAGGGCTCTGGGCGTGCGGGATTCGGAGCGCGGGTTGGAGGGAGCGGAGCGCGCGCCTCTGTGAAAGCCTCCTCTGTGCCATTCAGGCCGGGAGCGACTAAGAAGCGGACGAAAGTTTACTTTCCAACTTATTGGGTGGCACATAAAAACTTTCATTCCCCCTCCCCCCTTTTTTTTGGACAGATTAATGAGCAATTTAATTAATAAAACCAGAGAGCGGTGTAAGTGCTCTGATAATGAAGTTAAATGAGCGCACAGTAAAAATATTCACTCATCCAGCGCCTTGCCAAATACCCCCTTCATTCTGCTGAACTCGAACGGGGCTTGGAGCGCCGTAATGAGACGCCTCTGTCTGCTAATTAATTGACACGCTCCTGAATATTCATACGAGCTAGCAACCGGTACGTGTTCCTAATTGCACCGCGGAATAGATCTCAGAGGAAAGCAAATCGCCATAGACTTCATTAAAATAATGTATTCCGGAGCCCGGACGGGGGAAGATGAGACGTTCGCCTTCCAGCGCGCTGAGCGAGGGGCACCTGGCTGGTTGGGAGGGAGCGAGATCAAACCTCGGCGGCGCCGAGCTTGAGCCGCGCGGCGCGGGACCTGGAGGGAGGGTACCCTGTCCCTTCGGCTTCTGAGAGCAGCGGCTCCGCCGTGTCCGAACCCCGCGGCGCGGGAGGCCGTTCCTCCCCAGAGCATACGTGTCTCCGCCGCCCCGCTCACGGCCGCCCTCCCGGAGCAGGTGGCTGTTGGGTCAAAGCGAAGGACCCCGGCGTCCTGGTCCTTTCTCCCCTCCCCGCGCCTCCCCTCCAGGCTGGGCCGCAATGCCGCCTACGGATGCGCGTGGGCTAGGGTCGTCGGGGGAGAAATTCCCTGGTAACTTTTCCCCGAGGTTGTCAAAGCCACGGCTGGGGAAGGTGATCGGTGGCTGGGGGAGGGCACCTGGACCCTGGGGGTGCCCTCCCTGTCTCCCCGCTCTCACCCCCACGGGAAGCGCCGCTGCCCTCAAACCCCGCTTCTAAGGACGTTCCCGGCGCCTTCTCCCTTTCTGGGCGAGGCCAGCGCGGGGCCGGTCCGGCCACGCTGTCCGGGCGGCTGGGTCTCCCGCCTGCGGACCCGACACCTGGGCTCCTGGCACCGTCTTCGCCAGATCTACTCACGCACGTCAAATACACTCGTTCGTTGGGAAGACGAGGTTCCCTCTTCCCGTTCTCCCCCTCCCCCAACCCTTCCTTTTGGAAAAAAAAAAATCACCACAGGTTAGAAACTAAAAAGAGTTTATTTGGAGACATACAAATGCATATTTATTATACACATGTAGGCATTAACAATGTAAATGACACCGCCAGCAGTTGCTGGTTGTTTATTCATTAGATCTTTAGAAAATCTACATTGCCCGCAGACAGCGCGGGGATAATGTGAGATACACAAGCAGTTTACACAACCGGCTCCGGCTCCAGCGGCGGCAGCAACAGGTCCCGCCCGCGCCCGGCGGAACCCGCGCTGCTCGGTGACCACGGTCCCGGCCGCCCAGGAGCCCGCAGCCCCTCTGTCTGAACGGAAAGGGGGGAAAGACAACGTGAAATGGGGAAGAGGGGACTCACTGTGTGTGTGTTTAATCTATTCCACCCTCTTTGTGTGTAGAATTCTTTTTCAATGAGAGGAAAGTAGGTGAAAAGAGGATGAACGGACGAGCGCAAAAGGTCAATAGTCTCCCCCAGCTCCGGGCATTGGGGCGCCAGTTAAAGACGATGGATCCTAATGGCTGGGGTGGGGTAGGGACCAAGTGAAAGGGGAGAGGTTTTCGTTCCCGGTTGTGGTTGCTGGAAGACCAGGCAGCGGAACTTAGCTGGGGAAGCCACCAACTCCCCCAATCCAATCGCCACGGCCACCCCACGCAAAGGTTACCACTGCCAAGAGAATCGCCTACTGGGCCTTCCTCCTTTCTGGAATTCCTAAGGGCTCCGTGGTTCTGGGTTTACCCGAAAGATAGAGAGGAGGAGGAAATACCTTAAGGGGGAATGGCAACACAGAGTTAACATTTCTTTAATTCCCCACCCCAATTTTTTAATTGATTATGGTATCACATAATTGTCCTCATCCCCCCCATACCCTTCCCAAACCCCTCCCTACACAATTGTCCTCATCCCCCCCCAATCCCATCCCCCCCCCCCCCCCGTGGTCCATGGCCACTGGCCAGGCCCATATGCATGCATATAAGTCCTTTTGTTGATCTCTTTCCCTTTACCCCCAACCCTACTTTCCTTCTGAGGTTTGAAAGTCTGTTCGGTGCTTCTCTTTCTCTGAGTCTGTTTTTGTAAACATTTCTTTTAAACACATAATTTGTACATATATCTTTCCCAGTCTTACCTAATAAAATATTGAATAAAATAAATAAGGGGAAGTGAGGGGCTGCTTACTAGGGTCACAGGTGTTGGGGTAGGGAAGGGGGACGGTGGGGGATGTCAACCACAGTGAGTGCCTCAGGAACGGCCAAGTGAAGAGGGGTTTGTCCCACTCGCAGAGTCCGGTCTTACCACTGGCTACTGCTGCTCCCTTCCTTCCTTCCTTCCTTCCTTCCTTCCTTCCTTCCTTCCTTCCTTCCTATAGGGCAGGCAGGGCCAATCTGGACCTTCTGCACTGCTGGTAGGGCTGCTAAGTTCATTCGCAAAAGGACCTACAGTCTGATGTTCCTACATCAGACATGGAAGCAAGAATCCGAGAAAGAAGAGATGAGGGGAGAGCAGGAGAGAAAAGAGGGAAGAAGAGAGAATTAGAATAAGGAAGAAGGAGGTGGATCTATTTCAGGGGCATGGGGGCGGGCCCTCGGGGCAACCTGATTCCCCCCTAAAGCTTGTCAGTGACCCCCCAAGAGTGAGCGAGCTGAGCGCCCAAGGCAGGGGTGTGCTGAGAACGTGGGCGCGGCGGGGGCTGGCACTCTGTTTGGGGCCGGCACCGGGATGGGGGGGGGGGGCTCGGGAGGGAAGCCCTGGTCACAGGTGAGACCCCCCTGAATGGAGAGACCCGCCTGGCGGGGGAGGGAGCGGGGGCCGCGCTGCCAGCCCGCCAGGCCCCGCCTCCAGCCATTCTTAGGATCAGCCGCTTTCTTTCTTTTCTTTCCTTCTTTTTCAAACGGCTTTGTGGGTGGCAGCTCAGCGGGGGGCGCATGGAGACAAAAACCAAAAAAAGGAGAGAGAGAGAAAGAGAGAGAGAGAGAGAGAGGGAGAGAGAGAGAGAGAGAGAGAGAGAGAGAGAGAGAGAGAGAGAAAATCAAATAGTTTTTTAACCTTCCCAGGAACACAGTGAATTGCTATATCTAAAGGCTGTTGTGGTCTTCAGCGAAACCTGCTTCTGCCATTAAGAAAACACACAGTGTGCGGGTCCACGGGTAAGCTCTCCTCCTTGTCAGCCTGAACAAACAGAGCAGAGGCTCGAGGTTTCAAGGCTGGAGACCTACAGGTTATTTGGTTTCGACACAAATTAAGTGTGGAAACCAAAATGCACCAACAAATGTTAGGGATGCAAACTATTCTTCGTTTCAGATATCTGCAGTTCAACTCCTCCTCCCCGGAATCCATTTTATTCATGCTCACTAGCAAAGAACATTCAGACCTACCCATGCAGGATTTACCTTCATATTCTATTGCAATCATTATCTTTTTTTTTTTTCAGGTAAGACATTCAAAGGAGGTTAAAACATTTCCCCCATTTATTAGAAGCCTTCAAGCACTTTATAAAGCTAACATTCACCTTCCTGTTTCTGCTTTCCCCAAATCCCTCCAAAACCACATTTTAAGAGTGGGTGCCTGATCCCCCACCTCTAAGATCTGAGCAAACAAGTAATTCCTGACAAAGAAAATTAATATGAAAAGCATAGGGTGATTTTCTCCCCCCTCCCTCCAAAAAAAAAAAAAAAGACCCCTTGCTCCACCCCGCTATTAAACAAAACACAATACCTTTTTCTGGGTGGTACTGCACAGAAGTTGATTCAGTTTTGACAATGTTGTTTAGCTATCATTTGCTATTTTGAATGAATGGGAGCAATCCCCCCTTTTACAACATTTGTTTCCTATTATGGAGAGGTGCAGCAGTTGAGGGCAGACATGTGAAAGTGGCTGTTTGATTCTCTTTTTCATCCCCCTGACCCTGCTTTTGTCCCTCCTCACCCTGGGAATGTCACGCCTCGCTACTTCACTTTGAGATGCTCAAGAAAGTGGCTTTGTTATTCCCTTTTAGACATACACGAAATTGTTCTCATTCCCCCCGCTGTAAAAGATACTTCACATCGGGACTCGGTTCACAAGTGCAATGCAATTTGGCTTAGTCCAACCTTTGTTCTGCTTGTACAAATGAGCGAACAGTGCACACATTATACAGTTGATCTACTGCTGTCTTAACCCCAGAGTTAGGGGCTGGGAGAAAAGCAAGTTAATCCCTTCAATACCAACGTGGCTTTAGCAATATTTCCTCCAATAATAATAACAGATTTGAATTGCTGCTTCTATTTTCACAAAGTGCAGGGTGAAACTTACGGGAAAGGGGGTGGGGGAAGCGAAGCAACAACAAAAATCCCTCCACAGTCCTTTTGCAAATAACTTTCCTAATACATTTGTAGGTTTGCTAATGCTCCGTTTAAAGCCATGCAATTGTCTGTGCAAAGGAGGGATGGGATTTGGAAACTGAAGGCTCTAAAGCCTTGAAATCTCAGAGCAAACCACAGCCAGCAAAGACCAAACGGTATTTAGTGAACTGATTCTAAAGAGGGGGCATTATGGTGAGCGGGGCAGGAACTGTTTTCACAGGCAGTGAAATCGCCTGCTCGCCATGGGTGGGGGTTTGCACTACTTGGGGATGGAGGTCTATTGGGACCTGGCACTTAACAGGGGCTACTGTTTGTTTTGTACTCCATGTGGAGAAAAAAACGAATCTTCCCTACTTTCCAAGTTGTAGGGGCTGCTTAAGAAACACTTGTAAAAGGTGTGGGATGTTGCTGCTCCCTCTCTCCCAACGAGGAAAATACAGAATATTTTAAAAATGCAGGTGCCACAGCCAGAGGCCTTACCAGGCCACAGGGGGTCAGGGGGGTGGGGAAGCACCTCCGAACCTGACCAACTCCCACCATCACCCCCACTGCCACCCCTACCCCCTCCAATATGGATGGGAGTGAAGAGGGAGCATGGGTAGAGATTCTTGCCTTTCTTTGAACCCAGCAAGATTGGCTGGGGAGGATGAACTGAGGAGTACAGGCAATACACTCATCAAAAGTTTCTTTTCAACCTCCCTGTTAGGAGTTAAGGTCCTATCCAATCCTCCTGTAACCCAGTCACCAAACATGGCTCCAAAGTCCCCAGGCAGGCAGTCTGCTCCACTAGTTGGGAAAATAAGTATGCTCCTTTCAAGAGTCCTGGTGTGTGTGTGGGGGGGGGGGGGCGGGGGGGCTGTTGGGGGCGCAGGTGAAGTGGTGGAACAGAGTCCTTTCACCCACAGTTAGCTCTGGAAAGTGCGGCCCCTCCCCTGCCTCCCCCCCCTTCCCCCACCTCCGCCCCCGCAGTTTGATTTCCCGCCAGAGTGGGTGGAAGGGGCCAGCAGCAGTGGGCTTCAACCTAGCAGGCGGGCCACGGTGGGAGGATCTTGGCCTAAAGGTTTTCCCTGATGTGGTGCCCAACTGGGTGCGGGTCTCGGTGGCCCAGGAATCCAAAAGACCATTAGGTCCGGTGGCCCCCTGCAGGGAGCAGGTCCCCTCTGGTCTCCAGACCCAGGACCTTAGAGCCAAGCTGAGCCCTGCCTGGTGCTGGTGGCCAAGATGCACAGATCCCTAGGACAAACAGCCCCCAGAATACTCGGAAGGGCAATTTAAAAAAACCCGATCTCTGACAGGTTGTGGGAATTGGTGTTAGTGCCACATGCCCGGGAACGAAGTCCTTTTGAAAGGAAAGCTAAGTTGTTTCACGCCACCCAAATGCAGATTTGGCGAAGAATGAGGGCTGGGACGTGCAGCAGCGCGGTGCCTTAGCGAGGATTCCCATTGAGAGGGGAGAACTCGGGAGAAGGGAAGGTGGGGGGCGGCCAGGAAAGGTGGCGCGGGCTGCAAGAGACCCTAAACACCTGACATTGATGGTGCGCCAGCCCAGACCTTCTCCCCACCTCACCCTTCTAGCACATTGCACAGCCCATTTGGTGGAGAAGATGGACAAAGTGAAGGGCAGGTGGGGGAAGAGATGCGCAGAAAGCGAGGAGCAAGGGTGCCTAGGGAAGGGGACAGAAGGAGGAGAGGGCGCGGAGATTCAGAGGAGGGTGGGGAGAAGCTTCGGCAGTGGGAGGGAAGGACTGGGGGGAGAAAGGAGGAGGAGAAGTGGGGGGGAAAGGAGAGCTGAGCTCCAGCACTCCCGCAGCACAGAGTTCGCTTTCCAAGTGGGGAAGGCGGGGATTGTTTTTGGCGCCTAGGAAACCTTCTGAAGCTGCTGGATACTTTCCCCCCACCCCGGCCGCCGGTGTTTGGTAAATATTAACAAACCAGGGCTCGTTCCTTTCTCGAGTGTGGATGTCTGGCCGGCCTGCTCTCCGGAAGGTTTCCGTCCTAGAGCTCCCGCCCCCGGACGCCGGCCCGCCGTTCACCGCGCTCCCGCACACACACACACCTGCTTGACAACAGAAGGAATCAAAATCAATATTGTATTTGTCACCTCTCTGTCTCCTTTTGACTCCCCTGGCAGCCCGGGTGCCACTGGAGCGAATTGTGGATTTATGGAGGGAAATTAGCATAAATTATTACGAAATCCATAGCCGTGTGTGGTCCAGCTTGTGGGAAAGGAGGCTATTGTAAACTCTCCAAGCAGAAAGGTGGTCGGCGGTGGGCGCAGCGGAGGCGATGAATGGCTATGGCGCAAGAAAGATTTCCATTTGGTTTGCACATGGGCATAATTGACTTATGTGTATTTTATACAGTTTTCCCAACAACTCCCTAAGCCTCCGGGTCGGTGCCCCCTCCCCGAAGCTTCTGTTTGTTTTGGGTTCTGTACAATAGACTTGGATGCACTTTTCAAGATTTCTTAAAGTGCTCCTTCCCCCCTCTCCTTCATAATAACACTCTTAAAAGGCCATAAATAGCATGCAAGCCCTCCCGCCTCCCCCTGGGCTTTGCAGATCTTCAGTAGGCACCAAGACACAGGGTTGTAGCAAAAGGGCTGTTTTAAACGTGCAGTTCCCAACTCTTCAAACTTGTGCCTTTACCGGTTTAATTCTCTTCACTAACGCTGGGCATAGGCAGTGGGCTTCACCTACCCACATCCCCCCACCATAGCCAAACTTTGAAGAGTCCTTGGGCACGAATTCCTTACTTGTAACTTTGCATGTCCCAAACTTGGTGGTGACAACGTTCCTGGGGAGATAGACAAAGATTTATTCCCACGTGGCTTCTTTTTTTTTTAACCCAAAGGTTTCCCCCTCAGAATTTAGTTAATCTTCTATTTACTCCGAGCAATGATTTCGACAGCCATACAAAGGCCCTTTGCAAGGCAACAAAATGCCAATTGTTAAAACAAGAAAACATTTCTCTCCCCATCCCCCACCCTCAATGTGGTGTGTGTGTGTGTGTGTGTGTGTGTGTGTGTATGCGAGCGCTTACAGATGGACACACACCCGCCCACTGGTAGAGAAAATCTTCCTGGCTGTCACTGGGGAACAGAGACCTTTCACTCCTATAGTTCCATACCCCAAATCCATTCCCTCAATGTCTTTCTGTATTCTATATATCAGTGTCCACATATTTACCAGGAGGACTCAGACCCTGGCACCACTCCTTCCCAGGAGCACTCCTGCCTCGCCTGCAGGAGTTGTAACTCTGAGGCCTTTGGAAAAGGAGAACTGTGGACCAATGCCTTTCCATCTGGGAAACACAAGTCCTCACCACTGCTCCTTGCCAGAGGCCCCTCAGGCTCTTGAGGTCCCTCAGGCTCCTGCGCTCCCCAGCTCCTCCCATCCTAGAACCCTCAAACCTTACTGGGCCGCACCTCCTAAGGAGCTGAAGCCACAGCTCTGCCAGGCTCCGCTGCCTCCAGCCAAAGCTCAGCAGAGGTCCCTCCCTCACCACAGTTCTTTGGGTTCAGCAGCTGAGGGTTGATCTGCCCTTCAGGAGCCCTGCCCCCAGAGACAGGTCAGCATCCCTCCCTCACCCCTCCCACCCACCTCCTCCTCCTGGTTATTTTTTCCGAATTAAGAAGGTGACATTATTCTTTCCTTCAAGCACTTCTGCTAATATTGAAAAACGTGCGCTTGCATCTCAAGTGAGGCAGCCCAGACACGAGAGCCATTTCAATATTAATGAAATTGTTTAATCTCCTAAATTCATCGTGTTTAAGTTACGTTTTGGTGAGTTATTGACCAACTCTGAAACTGTGGTTAATGTAGGTGTGTTTGTGTGTGTGTGTGTGTGTGTGCCTGTGCGCGCGCGCTTACAAGCTGGAAGATTATATATAATAACCCCCCATATAATAGCTCCACTGGTCATGCTAATGTCACTACAAGTATCAAAACTCCACACCCAGAACTGTCCCACCACCACTATCTCCTCATCCTCCTCCTCCTTAAAAGAAAAAGAAAAAACATTCTCACATTTCCCGACTGAAGATGATTCAGTGTGGGCTGCAGGTATTGAGTTTTTAACAACACGGTAAAATAAATCTCATTTAAAAACCATAAAGGTGGAAGAATATGCAGACACCAGTGGGAACTCCTAGAATCTACTCAGACTTCCTGCAAGCAAGTGGGGTCAACTCACTCTCATAGCAATCTGATGATGATGACAATGACGAGGACGACAAGACCAACGGCGGTAATAATGATAACAATAATAATAACAGCTCATTGAACCTCCCAAGATGAATCTGAACAGTAGGGAGCCTGTCACCTTGCACCAGGCAGGGTGACCCAGGGCATACCCCATCCTCTCCTCTCTCAAAAGAAAGTTAAACTCTCTGGTCTTTGCAAGTCTAGAAAGTACTGCTGTTTCAGCAGGGCCTCAGGCAGCTCTTGCTGGCCTCTCTAAACCCTAAATAAATTCTCTTTATGCAAAAATCAGGGGGGAGGGAGGGGAGAAAGTTCCACCTGTAAAATGCAAACTTCCAGGCAACACCTAACTACCAAAATTTCAAACCACCTGGGAGAAGCGAGAGCCTGCAGTTCACCTGGTGACAACGTGTGTCAAACAAACGCAGACCCTTCCCGGGTCTGTCCCAGCAGCCCTGGAGGCTTCGTCCTGTGTCTATGCAATTCTCAGAGAACTTTTAGAGTGAAGACCTAGCCTATTCGTCCAGATACACTACTTTAATCTTTAAAAAAAATTTTTTTGTGTCAATACAGTTAGGTTCAAAACGGGCTCTTAGGGAGCTGCCCACTATATTTTTCTAAATGTTCTTTAAAACCACCACTTAAAGCTACACACACACACACACACACACACACACACACACACACACGGTGCAGAGTTAGGGCAGCAGCCTAGGAAGGTCAAATCAAACTTTGACCTGCCTCTTGGAGGATTTGGGGGCGGGGTGGGGGGTGGGGGGGTATTTTCATTATCATACCCCATGCAACCAGGCCCTGGGTAATGCCAAGCGCAGGAAGAGGGTCAGCTTCAGGAGGAAGCTGAGCCTGAAGTTAGCTAACAATACAAACCCGATACAATGCGGAGGAAACAGAATACTCCGGCAAGGCAATTTCCATGTCAAACATCATTCCCGCGCAGGCAGCTTGCTCTGTGATCCCGAGTGGTAGCCTGGATCCCGGCTCCACGGCCGCCGCCGCCTCATACCTTCCCAAGTAGCACCTTGGCCGGCGCTCCCGCTCGCTCCCCACCGGCGGTCCGGGCTCTCCCCGGTCCGGAGCTGGAAGTGGTTACTGCTGGCCCAGGTGTCCATGTAAATAGGTGCGAGAGAAACCGGAGCTGGCCGGGCTCTCCCCCTCGAGCGCTCAATCCCCTCCCTCCGCAGCCCCCGCTCCCGCCCCCCCCCTCCTCCCAAGGCGATTGTCATATGATAGCTAAGAAGTGGCACATTAATGAAGCGCCGCTACAGGGGTCTTTTCTGCTCCTGTCACCGCCTAAAACTATCAGATGGTTTGAGGGAGGACATGGAGGCAGCCACCTAGCTCCGCGGAGCCGCCGCGCAGCCCACAGCAGCGCCTTCCGGAGCCCCGAGGCCGCCGCTGCCCCGGTCCTGGGTCCTCGCCGAGACTCCGCGGCCGAGCTCCGCCGCCAGCGGAGCAAACAGCCGGGAGACCCGCGGACCGGGAGGCTCCTAGCGCTGCCAGGCTCAGCAGAGGAGCTCGGAGATTTGCGGAGCCCGACGGAGCCGGGACTGTGCGCCCGCCCGGGCTTCGGGCCGGGAGGGACGCGGCGAGCGGCAGCGCCATCCCGGATGCGCACGCTCAACTTGGAGCAACTTTAAGGTGAGCTGCTCTTTGGGTTGCATCCCTGCCCCGGTCGATTCCCCATCCAGGTCCGGCTTAGGCTTATTTCCGTGTTACTCTTGCAAGGATCTCGCGGTCCTCATCCCCCGCCCTCTCGCTGCGCGCCACTCTGAGCAAAGTTGCTGGCAAAGGGAGCGCGGGCGCGGGCGGGAGCGGGCTGGTCCAGCGCCGCAGCCTCTCCCCTTCATCCTCGAAGCCTGTGCTCGGCCTGGCTGACCTCGGGGTGTCTGGGCATCCATGCCCCCTTCTCCCCTTATCTCTCTCCCCGTTCCCAGGTCTGAGCAGCCAGCCGGCAGACCCCGCGCGCGCACCTCGGACCCCGGAGTGAAGAAGGGCTGGGGGGTGCGATCCCAAGAAGATGCCTCGCCCCGGCCGCAACACGTACAGCGACCAGAAGCCGCCCTACTCGTACATCTCGCTGACCGCCATGGCCATCCAGAGCTCGCCCGAGAAGATGCTGCCGCTGAGCGAGATCTACAAGTTCATCATGGACCGCTTCCCCTACTACCGGGAGAACACGCAGCGCTGGCAGAACAGCCTGCGCCACAACCTGTCCTTCAACGACTGCTTCATCAAGATCCCGCGGCGGCCCGACCAGCCGGGCAAGGGCAGCTTCTGGGCGCTGCACCCCAGCTGCGGGGACATGTTCGAGAACGGCAGCTTCCTGCGGCGCCGCAAGCGCTTCAAGGTGCTCAAGGCGGACCCGCTGGCGCCCGGCAAGCCGGCGGACGCGGCGCAGTTCCTGCAGCAGCAGGCCAAGCTGCGGCTGAGCGCGCTGGCCGCCTCGGGGGGCTCGCCCCTGCCGCCCCTGCCCGCCGCCGCCGCCGCCTACAGCCTGGGCGGCGTGGCGCAGCCCTCGGGCTTCAAGCACCCGTTCGCCATCGAGAACATCATCGCGCGCGAGTACAAGATGCCCGGGGGGCTGGCCTTCTCCGCCATGCAGCCCGTGCCCGCCGCCTACCCGCTCCCCAACCAGTTGACGACCATGGGCAGCTCGCTGGGCGCGGGCTGGCCGCACGTGTACGGCTCGGCGGCGGCGGCGGCGGGCATGATCGACCCGGCCGCCCCCATCTCCATGGCCGGCGGCGGCGACTACGGCGCCTACGGGGTGCCGCTGAAGCCGCTGTGCCACGCGGCGGCGGGCCCCACGCTGCCCGCCATCCCCGTGCCCATCAAGCCCACGCCGGCCGCCGTTCCCGCGCTGCCCGCGCTGCCGGCGCCCATCCCCGCCTTGCTCTCGAACTCGCCGCCCTCCCTCAGCCCCACGTCCTCGCAGACGGCCACCAGCCAAAGCAGCCCCGCCACCCCCAGCGAGACGCTCACCAGCCCGGCCTCCGCCCTGCACTCGGTGGCGGTGCACTGACCCGCGGCGGCTCTCTGGTTCTCCTCCTCCCCGCTAGCCCACACTGGCCTCCCCGGGCTCCGAGTCCTGCCCTCCCAGACCCGGGGCCGCCGCCCGCCCTACCGTGTCAGTGCGCTCCCAGCCAGCCGCCTCTCTTTCCCGCACCACAACTTTGTTTGGGACTCCGAGACGAAACATACAAACTTGCAGATGGGCCTGGAGGCGCGTGGGAGTGGTCCTCGCCCTCACGCGAGGGGAAGGCAGGGGCACCTGAGCCAAGCTGTCCCATCCCCGGGGCCCTGAACCCCGCACCTCCCATCCCCTCCCACCCCCCCTCATCTAAGAGGCATGGGAAATCCTGGCTCCCGCCTTCACCGAGAGGAGCGCATCTTCCCTCCGCTCGCACTCGGCGTGGCCCCGAGCCTCCGCACAGTTTGTTCCAAGACCAGAGAAACCGGCTCAGAGGTGTCCTCCAACACACACATCCATCCGAGGGCCGGATCTCTCCGTTCCAGTCCTGGAAATCTGCTGCGGAGAGAGACCGCTCCTCTTCCCACCCGGCTCGCCTCCGCCCATCCGGCAGGGGCTGGGCGGACCGCAGCTGCCCGGAGTAGCTAGCGGGCTTGCCTCCCCTGCTTCCTTCCGCAGATTTTTTTTTTTTTTTTTCTTTCTTTGCGTTGGGTGTCTGGAGGCTCTGGGCCTTGGGAGTTAGGGGGAGAGGCTGCCAAGCTGGGGAGGAGAACGCTTGTCTGGAACGCCAGCGAAACAAAAACTTAAATGTAACCTTGTGTTGTTTACAAAGCGCCCGGTAAAATGTAAACAGTGAACTTGAATCTGTATGGCTTGGCGGCCGAGGGGGCAAAGCCCACTTTACAAGTACCTGTTGTAATGTGAATGTTTACTCTTTATTTCTGGCTAGGTTTGGGGGAGGGGAGAGAGGGAGGGGAAAGTTAATTGGGATGTTAACTTCCCGATTACTTAAGATACCTTTATAGCTATTTATTTTATTGTTGGGAAGGGGGAAAACGAAGTAAGCCCAAACTAAGAAAGCATCAAGGGCAAGCCTAGAAGAAGTGAGATAAGCTGACTGGTAACTTGGAGGAACTGTCACCGGATAGGTCTCCCAGGGCCTAGTCCTCCTGTTTGCTACAAGTAGTTTTCCAAGAAGCTAAGGGCTGCAAGGAGGTGTAAATGCTTGTGAATAGGAATGATTATACACTGTGTAAAATGCACTTTTGTTTGCTATATTCCTTTAGAGTCTTAGGTAATTTGCTGAGAAAATGAACTGTTGTTCTGGTGTGATCTGCTTAAGTTAAAAAAAAAATACAAGTTGTAGTGTCATCAGAGCTGTACAATTTTTATCTTTCGTTTTTTCTCCCTCCTTGTAGAGAATTAGCATGACATTTTAAATATTGATGTTCTTGTTCCCAGCATGCCTGTTTTAAGACAGAAGATATTAAGAAGAAGGTGTCTACATTAAATTATGAACCTAGTCCAAATAATATTTTCTCATTAAAATATGTGAACTCAAGTTTTAGTTCTGTGTGGTTTGGAAGTTTCTGCAATCACTTTCAAAAAATAGAGGTAGTGTTTCCCTAAGCATGCCTTCTGCGGCACATTGTCTGAGTAGTTAGTCTTGCTCAGATCTTATTTTCAAAACAGGTGAAGTTCTCAGGCATTCACAGACTGGGAGAAAAGTTATTCGGATGGACTCTTGGCTGCAGAGGGAAAGAGGGAGCAGTCTATTTTCAGTGTAGAGTAGGTGCACAGATGTAGTGCTGAGAGAAAGACTGCATTGAAGAAAAGAACAGTACTTTACATATATTTTGTCTCTCTTAAAATATACATTTTACACAGCATAACCAGCACTTACATAAATGCAAAGCCTATGTAGAAATTAGGTAGAGGTGATCAGGTAGATGGAGACACAAAACCAGACTTGCCTACACAATGTGTACATCCTGACACATTGGACTTTGGAGTGAGGAGTCATTGCCTTGCTCCTTTAAATGATTGTAGTTGTCGAAATTTTCTTTTTTGGAAGTTGCCTAAAAGTCCACCTTGCATGTTGAAAGCTGTTCACTTTGAATTGAACAGATTTCTTTTTACTCCTTCCTGTGAGAAAATAATGTTCGGTGCATTTATTTTAAAGAGGTAAATGAAGTTACTTAAAATGCTCCACTCTTAAGCATTTGCTTTTCTTCAGATATTTGCAGAGAATTAAAATTTGCCAAGTATTTGTGGCTCAAGGATCATTGAAACTTTAATTGAAGGCCTCACAATATTTCCAGAGCCAGGGGTGTATTCAACTAATGAAGTTGCAAGACAAAGACAAACTTAAATAGTGATTAACACTTTACTGTGTAAAATGATTAAACAAGAGACTGTGCAATGCAGGGAAGCCCGCATAGAAATCACGCTCTATAAGGAGAATCCTTGGCACCTGCGACCCTTCAATATATTTGGAGGGCTATCTGAAAAAAAAAAATTTTTAGGATTAATGCAAAGGGTAATTAATCCTGTTGTGACCATTTTTTTTTTTTAAAGGAAGGATCCCACACACAGCCAAGAAAGAAAAAAAAGAAAGAAAATAAATGAATCATTGGACTGATTAAAATGCATGAAGCTACTAAAGCTCATCAGACAGGGGACAACCAAACTCATTCATCAAGCCCAAGTCACAATTATATCAACAAGATCAACCAAAGAAAGCCTGTAAAACTTGTCCATCCTGGGCTAGGAAATTCTTGAAACTTTGTTCTTAACAATAAGTCCTCTGCGTTAAAAAAAAAAAAAAAATCAAATACAGTTTCATCATTTCCTACAAAATAAAATTAAGACCACCTCTGGGATATTATAATTTCATCGATTTTACTAACACTGAATTCAAAATGGGAATGAAGGAACTATATAGACATGGGTCTCAAACATTTTACAAATTATCAACTTAGCTAGTTAGATAAAATATTCTTCCTAGATTAGCCAATAGGGTTCGGAGTTAAGTGGTACCGTATATACATACATATATACATTCAATAAACGGAAGTAAAGAAGATGCAGATCTTATTTCTGAGTTTTAGCAAAGGAGTGGTTTCAAGGCAGCACTTGAAAATGTCCTTTTCAGCCGGTAAGTTCGTCATGGTGTATTGCAAAGAATGAAATAACTTGGGCATTGTGAGCTCTCTTTTCACCATCGCAAGCATCTCCTCTCAGATGAAGTTGAATGAGTAAAGTGAAAAAAAAAAAAAATCCATTGATGATATCTTGACCTTGATGAGAAATCCAAAGGCAGCCCCCAAACACATGCCTCCACCCCACTCTATCCTCAGCTTTGAGACTTACACCCTGTTTAGCTGAAGTGCCCCACAAATAAGGAAGTTTATAACCATGATACCTTCAATGGCTCTCTTTGTCATGTTAAATCTTTTCACCTGGCTCAAGTCCAAAGTCAATACACACAGCTTCAAAATAAAACTGGCAGAGACACCCCCAATACAGGGAGATGTGTGCTCCGGGTCTTATCTTAAGAATCCATTTTCTATTTTGTAAATTTGGGCAGGATTTGTTTTTAATGTGGGTGTTTGATTTTGGAAACTTGGCTTTTCTGTTACTTTTGCTTTTTAATATGACTCTGTACTCAATTGAGGTTTTTAACGGCTTTTCTGAGGTTTGGAGAAATGCTTATACAATGGATGGATTTTGTGCCCTTTCTCAAGAAAGAAGCTACAGAAGTTCTCATTAGTCCTATTGCCCGGGTTGGGGTTTGGAAAAGTGTAAGACTAGCAGAAAAGGTACTAGTGAATGATCCTCAGGATGGCTTAAATATTAGAGCAGCTAGTTCAATGCCTTTGAAAGAAACAGGAACACTGAGTGTTTGGAAGCATCAATGTCTCCAGGTGCTGGAGAGGGGTGAAGCTGGGGGTGGGAGGATGAGGAATCTGATGAAGTGCTGCAAACAGGTTTTCCATTAGCTCATGCAAAGTGGGGAGGGGAAAGTAGGGTTTTACTTTCACAAAAGGCAACTAACTCCCAGTTATAAGATATCCATTTAAGAAACGGGAAGAATCTGGGTCTGCTCTAAAATTCTTAACATAAATGTCAATTAATTTTTTTTCTCTCCCAACACCACATATGCACAGAGACACCCTAACAAAACAAAGCAAAGCAAAACAAAACAAAACAAAAACAACCCAACCCACCGGCTGTGAAGCCTCAAAGGGGATGCATTTGTTTCTTTTAAACTAACAACAAATTATCTAATTAATATGTTTCAATTACAGCATGAAAGGCCCAGCCCGGGGACCGCCCGCCGAGGGGGCACAATAGCCCCAGAGCCCACTCTAGGAATTTACAATAACTTCACATCTGTTTCTTTATTTTCTACTTTTTGAGTCTAAAACTCCTCTCAAGATCACTTCAAACCACGGCCCGAGTTATGAAATATGTCCCCGTGTTAAAGGGGGAGGAAACTTTGCCCACAGATGCTTCATTTGCAAGAAGAAAAAAAAATGTGAAAGCCCATTGAAGAGCTTTAAACAAATATATTAGAATTCTGTCACTTTATGCAATTGAGTAGATCAAATGAAGGGTCCCGGCCACTTCATTCACTCTCATTCACTCGAATAGAAAATGCAAAGAATAGCAACCCGAGACTGGGCCACCGATGTAGATTTAGCTCCTTTTTACTGGGAGACAAAAAGGCTGAATTTTCACAAACACATTGCTGACTCGGGGACTAGGAAACCAGCACTGGAACCCCTTTGGAATTTAAATTCATTTTATCTTCCTCTCCTTTGCGGGATCTGTTTGCACTACAGTGCAAGATGCAGCAGGCATCCCCTGGCTTCTGAAAAGCGGGGGAGGGGAAGACAGTGCGTGGGGGTGGCAATGTGGGCCTCCGGATTCCCAAGGAGCTCTGGGTGATGGACTAACACTCAGGGCTGAGTTAATAACTTTGGTTTAAACAAATCTTTATCTATATCAATATACACATCATTATAGTACACACATCTCCAAGTCTCTCACCTCCTTGCTTGGCATGGATTATATAAACAGCTTGTTTTCAAAGATTGAAATTGCACCTGGGTCATCCAGTTTTCTTCTTTCAACTAATATCTGGTCATTGGTGTCACAATAGACTTGAAAGCTGAGCTTTCAACCTCACCTGCTTGATATTCTCTCTCTCTCTCCACACACAGCACTAACACCACTTTCTGAGCTCACTGTGATGGTGAACTTTTTATGCAAAAATCAAGAGAGGAGATACTCTGGTTAGAATTTCCAGGCTACTTCCCATTCTTGAGCGGTAGGGGCGGTGTGTGTGTGTGTGTGTGTGTGTGTGTGTGCAAGGTTGACAAGCCACATGTGTCAGTGGTGATTAAGAGAATTTTGTGAAAAAGATCTCTGTCCTTGTCTTTGATGGTTGACATTTTTGTTTTGGTGAATTTCATAGCCTTTAATGTGTCAACATCTTAGACAACTTACAGTGACTATAAGAGCCACTTCAAGGGGCAGAGCAGGGAGAACTAAAAAGGTAGACTTCCTGGCTTTTGAGGTGTGATTGTAGAGGGATGAACCCGTTTTTCTCAAACTTAAAGCCTAAATGAGATCTGATCAGAAGGTGAAAACACGTAATGGGTTTTCTAGTCTATTTTAACATCTTGCCTAGGACTTTCTCCAGGTACATCAAAACTTTGAACACTTTTCATTTTAGCCTTAAGACTTATAAGTTCATATTTGACACTGTTCTCCATTTAATTCATGGGACTGGTGTCTGGGCTGGTGGCTCAGACCTACGGAAGCAACAAAGGTTATGAAAGGAAGAGTTGGCTGCTTTATGCCCACAGCCATCAAGCTCACCTGAACTAATACTGGGCTAATCGGAAATTATCCAAGAAAAACTGTAGTTGGCTAAATAAAGACTTCCTTGGAAGGTTTCCTTCCAAAACATTTTCAAGAACCTATGGACACAGGACTCTTCTTTGGAGGCAGCCTTCTTTGGCCTATGTCAGCAAATAACCATTGTCAAATCAGCTGCAAGACCTTGAAGGAATAAACTCAGAAGTGTTCATTAAAACAGAGTAAGTTCACAGATAAAAATCCATTCTTTAAGCTTCTGTTGTCCGCCTTGTCCCCGCGTCAGCACATGAGGCATTGACTGTAGGCATTGACATGGCGATTTTGATTCAGGTTGTGTTGCAGCTTGTATATTTTTAATTACTCAATTAATTTCTTCCCCAGAGTGTTCCAAGTTGACTGGGTTTACTCAGATATACAGTACAGAAAGAGTTGTTGGTTTGCAGCAATAATTATTTCCAAAGTCTGCTTTTCCTGTAGATTCCTCTCCCCCTCCTTCCTGAGATCCAGCGTATTGGTCTGATGATTCCAGCACATAGCAGCACATAGCGAAAATGTTCAATAATGTGGTGCCACTTAGAGGAAGCTAAGTATTTATTAAGTAGTAACCGGAGTGTTTTGCATTAATTAGAGCAGCTCCTTGGAGAGACATTACAGCCATCTATGGTTTCACACAACAGGAAAACGCCCTCCTAGACCTGCTGCAGTGAAACAGCTGCAAATGTCTGCCTCACTTGGAAATACCAACACATCTTTTATTTACTTACATATGTTTGAAAGACTGGGGGTCTATTCATAACAATAAAATGAGCGCCATGATATTTAATGTCTGCTACAAAACAAAACAAACAAAAACCCCCAAACAAAAACTGAAATAATGACCTTTGTCAAGATTCTGGCCATGATTTCAAATCAGAAAAGCTGACAAATGACTGACTAAACCAAATTTCCATGTTCAACGAAATAGTCAGACTGAATGAACTCTTCCTGTGACTGCCTGGGAGATGCTAACAAGTGTGTGTTGGTGGATGGGTGGGTGGGTGGGTGGGGAGAAGGTGGGAGAACAGGTGGGGATGAAATTTTGTCTGTCAGATTAGTACAAATCATGTAAATACGTGATCCTTAACCTCAGCACAGAAGAGCAACTGACAGAATGAAAAGCGGTTCTGAAACCAGTGTGCTAATTTAGCTCAGGTAAAAGCTGCATGCCTTGTCCCCGCGTCAGCACATGAGGCATTGACTGTAGGTTTCAGCCGTGATTCCAAGTTTTGTACAACTAATCACATGAAATGCATTTAAATTTACTTGTGGATGCTACTGGTTTTAAGAAAAGGAGAACCCCTTCCATAAAAGAAGAAAATGAAATGATTAACTTTGACATAAAAATATCAACAGCAATTTGATTAATTATATTGCTCATTATCTTTTGCTGTGTAGCCAAACATTAACCAATTCTTAAAATGACAGATGCTGAATAGATCATATAAAATAATTACTTGAATTTTATGGCAGTGAGTTATGGTGGAATTTATGGAGAGATTTATATTGATTTCTAAATTTAAAATAGGTTTTATTTCATTTAGAAATTCAGTCTTTATTGTAAATATACAACTATATTGTAGAATTTTTCCTATATTTTTCTGTGTATTTTAAAAGTATCCATTTCTTTTTTTCAAGATTTTCCATAATTATAATCATTATACATACAATTGTATTTATTGCTTTTCTCTGGCATTGTATAAGCAAGTTCCATGTTTTCATAACTTGGCAATACATAGTTTTCATCGCCGAGACCGGTTTGGCTCAATGAATAGAGCATCGGCTTGGGGACTGAAGGATCCCGGGTTCGATTCCGGTCAAGGGCATGTACCTTGGTTGCGGGCATATCTCCAGTAGGGGGTGTGCAAGAGGCAGCTGATCGATGACTCTCATCGATGTTTCTAACTCTCTATCTCTCTCCCTTCTTCTCTGTACAAAATCAATAAAATATATTTTTTAAAAAAATACATAGTTTTCATTACTATCAATTTTAATAGTTGTATATAGTATGCCAACTGAGTGGAATACTAAATGCCTTGAATGATTTTAGGATTATCTATTTGTTTTAGTTTTGTGTTTGCTAATACAAAGATTGTTGTAGTGAACATCTTTTATACCTAACTAAACATTGTTTCCAAGGATGTAAAATATATTAGCTCTGGCATGTGAAATCCCCTAACCGCTCCCTGCACATTCAGTAATGTGGTTTAATTTAGAATATCAGCTTTGGTCCTTACATATCCATTGTTGTCTGTCCTCTACCTAGGGTCCCAGAGCAATAGTGCCTCAACTTAGAATTCTAAATACCCAGAGCAATAGTGCCTCAACTTAGAATTCTAAATACCCTAAATACCCTGGCACCTCCAATGCCAGACAAATGGCACTAAATGTCAGAAATCAAACTATTCCACTACCCTGGAGCTAATCATTCCTACCCTCAGCGTGACTCACAAAACAGAGGAGAGATATACAGTAAGAGCACAGGAAAGGGAAGGCTGCGAGGAAGAAGAGAAGCTGGATGAAGATGTGATGCTCTGTTAGCATGGTCCTTTAAAAGGACCCCCTATGATATCTGACCACATGTCCTTGTCATTCAGTGCAAGCCAGTTCAACCCAGTCTGATTCAACCCAATTTGACATTCCCAAACAAGATTTTTCAAGAAAATGTTTTCGTTAGAAGAGCTGAATTTGAGTTCTAGTTTTATCACATTTTACCTAAATGGTTCTGAGCAAGTCTCCTTAGCTCTGTTACCTGTCTCTCTTAGGAGAACAAGGGTGCCCTCAAAGGCTTGTCTCAGCCATCAAGTGGAGCAGAGGAGGTGAAAGTGCTTTGAAGTCTTGCAAACTTCAGCTATTATTACCAGCTAGGACAGGGGAGTAACAAAGTAAAAGTACCTGTGAGACATCGTCCTGCCCGAAAGGAATTTAGTTTTAAGTTCTTCAGGACAGATTGCAGACTCGAAGAGGGAAGGCCTATTTTTTCATGCTATTTTCTAACCCTCAAATGGTCACCGTCTGAAAAAGGGTTGCCATGGCAAGGGAAATTGTTGCTTCTTTTTCTGCATATCCTCCCAAAGTGGGCCTTTCCTTAGATCTTAAGATAGGAGGTTGACAAAATGTTATAATTGCTGAAAAGTCATGTGCACAGTGTGACACATAGGAGCGGTTAACAAAAATTGGAGCACTTTTTTTCTTTTTAAAACATTTTTATTAAACTTATTGGGGTGACACTGGTTTATAAGATTATATGGGTTGTGAGTGTACAAAATTGGGGCATTTTTAGTCTTCTTTTTTCCCCACCAATCAATGGCACAAGCTACTTCCCTGCCACTTTTAAATATTTAGTAAATACCTACACAGCATTTACCAGGAACAAGTTACTATATATTTTACGTTCTTTACAAATATTAGGTCATTCAATCCTAACAACAAGCTTATGAGTGGTGCTTATGCTCATTTTACAGATAGGAATACTGAGGCACAGGGCATTTAACCAATTTGCTCAAGCTAACTTGGCTAGTAAGTGGTATCAATGCCCAATAGACTCTGATACAAGTTGGTTTAATATAAAGACACATGTTACTGAAGGCAGCAGCTCACATGATTTTCCAGACGCAGGGGCTATATTACAAGCTCATTCAGGCCTGCAAACCAAAAGGGTTTTAAGCCAACATCTTCTGCTTTTAAGCCAACTGTCTCAGACACAAGATAATTTTCGCAGATAATTTTCTTTTTACTTCTCTTACCCTTCCCAGCTTTTGGTGAATTGTGATTCACTACATTACTAACTTGCATTTTATTCCCAAACTATCTTCTATTTAACTTATGTGGATGGGAAGCAGGGAAAACCACTTCAATAGAACCCAACATATCCCTCTATGATCACAGGAATTTTTTATATCTTTAATCTCATCAGATCAGATACCTAAAATGTCACAATGGAACACTCCCCACCCCCTACCTTTGGAAAATAAAGATGGGCCTCAAAGTATAGCCTACCAACCTGGATCCATTTGTGATTAACTCAAATCTTTTGGGAATGAGGGCAGCTGAGATGAAATCTAAGTAGGGATGTGTTCCTGTAGTTAAAAGAAAATTTCTGACCTATGTGTCTTTTTATTCCCTCGCAGTCAGATAATAAAAGGAATGAGAAGTGGGGGAAGTACCATTTTTCTACTTTCAATGTGATTCGAGAAAGAAGAAAAAAATAAAAGAGGGAACAAGGAGCGGGAGGAAGGATAAGATTGATGTAACTTTCTATCTCGGTAAATAGAATTTTTGTTGCTGTAATGTTCCTGTGAGTTCCTGCAAACTAGAAGTCCCAAAGGAATGTTGGAAGGAGAGAGGAGAGAAGGAACCTCCCTCCTGGTTTTGCTGTTTCTGTCAGCTTCCCTCCCACAGTGGCGTTGGCTCCAACCTCCACCTTTTTTCAGCACCTCCAGAGCGAGCCTCACCAGACTGCCTGAGTGGTGCCAGTCTGAGCACCAGTTCCTCAAGGTCCCTTTCTGGCCATGCAGGGCACTAGCATCAACAGGGAAGCATCCCCTCCTCAGGTCTGCATCTCAGCTCTCTGTGGCCTCTTCTCTACTCTCTGAGGTTCTGATATCTGCAACCTCTCCCCTTCTGTTTCATGGTCCCAGGAGTGGTAGCTGCTTCCTGAGTTACTATTTTGGTATTTTCTCAGTGTTCCTTTTTTTGTGCTCTAAGCCTACAAACACCCATGTAACTGACTCCCTGTAGTAAATTCATTGTATTTTAAATATCTAGTCTGATTTATGTCTTCCAGACTGAATCCTGAGTAATAGTGTGCTTATGATCCTGGGTCTCTTCATTCATTAGCTCTGAAAGTCTGCCTGTCTTGCTTATGGAACACTGGGCATAAGCACACCATTAGGCATGTGCTAGGAGTTGAGCAACAGGGAAATGGTTAAACAAACATACCCAACAAGCCCTGCTCCAGGTAGAGGAGAGGAGGGCACACATGGAGAACATACCTAGATGGCAGAACAGGTTCTATGAGAGATCTGAGAAGAAGGAGGGTGAAGAGGAGGAATAGCAGGCCAAGAGAGGATTTGGGGTTTAGGACTGAGTGAAGGCTAACAGCTCCAACTCGAGTTTATTAGCATAAGTACTTCAGCTAATGTATTTGTCAGACAGCGAAGAGGTAGCTTGGTAGAAAAGAGGCCTCGTGGTGAAGAGAGAAGATGGAAGGTTTTGGGGACCAGAGTGAAGAGTCTGTGTGGCTAGTGACCGTCTTAGGAAATTCATGAACAATGAGGCTGCACAGTAAATAGGAAGTGATGAGCAGGGTGAGTGGAATGGGAGCAAGGCCCATGGAAAGGAGAGCTGAATGTCAGTCAGATCTTTTATAGCTCCTTTCACCCAATAGGAACCCTTGTTACTAAGGCGCTGACTGTGTATTTTACTCTCTGATTCACATACATTATTCATCTTTAATCCTCACATCAACCTATGAGGTAATTCTTATTATACAAACTAAGAAACTATTATCTAAAGGAGTTTCATTTTCTGATAAGGGGCTGAATGAAATTCAAACCCAGGTTCTGCCTGACTGCATCCAGTGCTCTTGTCAATCTATTCTCCTGCCATTGTAACAAATAGCTTCAAAATTATTTATTGGCCAGGCCAGTGTGGCTCAGTGGTTGAGCATTGACCTATAAATCAGGAGGTCATGGTTCGATTCCCAGTCAGGGCACAGTGTGGCTCAGTGGTTGAGCATTGACCTATAAATCAGGAGGTCATGGTTCGATTCCCGGTCAGGGCATATATCAGGTGGCTGGCTGATCCCTAGTATGGGATGTTCAGGAGTCAGCCAATCAATGATTCTCTCTCATCATTGGTGCTTCTATCTCTCTCTCCCTCTCCCATCCTCTCTGAAATCATTACAAATATATTTTAAAAAATATTTATTGAATAGAAAACCACTGAGGTTAATGTGATAAATAGAAGTAGATGATGGTGAAATAATTAAGAAAAGAGAGCAAGGGATGGGTTTAAAAGACATAGCCAGTAATTTAGAGAACATAGCGACAAACTAGATAGTGGGAGTGGGAGGTGCTGGGAAGGAGAAGTAAGACTCAAAAGAATTAAATGGCAATTTAATTAGTTAGGATTCTTTAGGTCACAAGTAACAGAAACCCAATTCAACCCAATAGTTCTAACCAAAGTTCTAGGAACAAGTATGATTGTTTCTCTTTGGGTCACCAGCCCATTTCTAAATTAATCACTGTAGCTAAGGAGATATGGCCAGCTAAAGGTCATAGCCCATTCCCAGGACTCCGGAGGCAGGTCCACAACATAGAATCCCTCATACTGAGTAGGATTCCTATAGCATGTTCATAATATAATGACTCTGAAGATTCAATCCTGGTCAACTAGCAATAAGGCTTTATGGATGGAAATAGGGCTAGTGGAGAGCAAGTGACCTTGAGAGGGAAATGTTGAGTTTGGGGAAGAACTCTAAGCCTGCACCAGCTTCAATAAAGATGCAGTCTAACCTTGAAGATGACCATAGACTGAAATCACTTCCATGTTTCTTCAAAAAGCTTAAATCTTTATAAGTTTAAGAGTAAAAGTGTGAATTCTAGAAACTTTGGATCATTCAATGGTATCCAAAGTTTAGTGAAAGGAACAAAAAAAAAAACACAATTAAACTTTCATAACCTATATGCAAATTAGAATGACATTTTATTGTGAATATGCAATCTATTGGTTCAGGTAATGCATTTTCATCTTCTTTTCATAAATCTCATAGTTTTGCAGCACTGAGCTAAAATGGGGATGTCAAATTATAGTCCATGAGCCAAAACCAGCTTGCCACAAAACCAGTTAGCTCCCTTTACTATTGAAGTCAGTATGAATCAGGTTTTCATTTATTGTGACTAAAAAGCATTAGGTAACAAAGGTCTGTCTTTCCTTCCTTCCTTCCTTCCTTCCTTCCTTCCTTCCTTCCTTCCTTCCTTCCTTCCTTCCTTCCTTCCTTCTTTCCCTCCTTCCTTCCTCCATTACTAAAACATCATGTTTTCCTAATACCAAATGGTGTGCCCTTTTCAAAGAAACAACCAATTCTTTGATTCTCTAATACTAAATGGGTGTCCTACAATTCAATTTAATCCTGAGACTAGCTCCCCAGAGCTAGTGTAGACCCCATGCAGAGATAGAGGGTTCAGTCCCACAAAACTGCCCCCACTTCAGCACCAGCTGCAAATGGTGTCCCCAGGCTACCTGCACTTTTGCTTGCTCAGCTGATTGCAAATTCAGAGGGTTCCACAACAACCCCTTCATGTTCAATAATTTGCTAGAACAACACTCTGGTTTAATATAAAGGACACAACTCAGGAACAGCTAAATGAAGAAATGCATAGGGCAAGGGCCAAGGTATTTGGAGGTGGGGAGTGTGCATAGTTTTCATGCCTTCTCTGGGCGTGCCGTACTCAGCACCAATCTGGAAGCTCCCTGAATTCCATCATTTAGAGGTTTTAATGGAAGTCTTATTTACATAGGCCTGGTTAATTAAATCATTAAACATTGGTGACTGAATTCAATCTCCAGCTCCTCTCCCCTCTCCAGAGGTGGGACTGAAAGTTCTAATACCATAACCACTTAGTTGGTTTTTCTGGTGACAAGCCTCCATTGAGAAGCTATCTAGGGGTTCCCCCCATGAGTCATCTCATTAGCACTTAAAAGACAATGAATTCCAAGGGTTTTATAAGCTCTGTGCTAGGAAGCAGGGGCAAAAAACACATATTTATTTTTTTATTATACCACATTTATATTTACCTTCTCTGGTCATTTATTTTGCTCAGTCTTGGAAGATTGTACTCTATGCCTTCAAGAAACTCATTTGGTGAAAAGAAAAGAGTGGGGGTGGGGAGGTGCATAGAGATACAATATATGGAGCTTAAAGCAATGAGCTATAAATAGTCTCTGTCAGAAAAACGGTAACAGACTAATACAGGAAAGACATTATTCCTGGTCTAGGTCATATTTTGTATCTTTTTCCTCAAATGATTCCCAAAGTGTCATTAATTAATAACAAATTAATTATAGCAAATCAATCTAACAAAAGATTCTTCCCTTGAGGTTGCAATGGTTTTCTTTCAATACCAAACTCATCACATTATATAATCTACAGATTTTTGAGACACGTCCAAATTATATGCATCTAAGGATTTCTTTACAGGTTTATTATTATTATTATTATTAGGTTTTTTAAAAAAAATATATTTTATTGACTTTGTACGGAGAGGAAGGGAGAGAGACAGAGAGTTAGAAACATCGATGAGAGAGAGTCATCAATCAGCTGCCTCTTGCACACCCCCTACTGGGGATATGCCCGCAAAGGTACATGCCCTTGACTGGAATCGAACCTGGGACCCTTCAGTCCCCAAGCTGACGCTCTATCCATTGAGCCAAACCGGTCTCGGCATTATTAGGTTTGTTTTAAAGAAAGTCCCAGTTTTCCCTTCATGCTTTTTTTCCTTTCAGCAGAATATCCTTCTATAAGACTTTGTGCAGCCTCTAACTTCCAGGAAAGCTCAGCTCCATAAGTCTAAAAGGCTCGCTGGCTCAACTTTGTGAATAGCCCCCTAAATATATGGGATTTCTGAAGATGCCCATTCCCAATCTTCATAGCTGAGGTGACTTCCTGACAGGGAGCTTGTCAGCTCAGTTGCTGAACAGAGATTAGAAACAGCTAATCTCCACAGAGTAATGTAATTTAATCATTATAACAGGAAGAATGTGTGGCTTACAGAAAGGAATCTTAGAGTGGGATGAATGCAAGTTCACCTACTGACCATGTCACCTTGACCCAACTAACAAGCATTTTAGAGCCTCAGTTTCTTTTCCTGTAAAATAGGAGCAAGAGTTTCCTCTTCACAAGATGTACACAGTCAATGAGTTAAAAATGTCTGTATGGTGCATGGCCTATGGTTGGTGCTTGATAAATGACTGCCATGTTTATTTGAATAGATTCTGCATTATCGTATGCTTGGTTATTGTTTTGAAAAATTTTAAAACATGAGATGTGTTTAGCAATCCTAGACTATCTGAGTGCTAGGCCTGTGTTCTGTTGAGCACCTACTATGTGCAGATCCCCCATAGCTTATAAGTCATGCCAAGATGTAGCTCCTCACTCATGGAGTTTATAGGCCAGGCCACAGAAAACTTAAATCAGAATAAAAGATGAAAGTGCCAGTTCAACCCAGTGATAGAAAAAGTTTAAAATTAAATTCATGCCCTGGCCATTTGGGCTCAATGGGTAGAGCATCAGCCCTTGGACTGAGGGGGTTCCAGGTTTGATTCTGGTCAGAAGCTCCTGCCTCTGGAGGTGATGTTGAAATGTTAAGGAATTTACAGTTCCTGCTTCACTGAGTTCTCCCCCTATTATAGACAGAAGATATTGAGCTCATTAAGTCAGGAGCAAGGGTTCTTCCTGAAAGTGAGCAACCAAATCTATGTTTGGGTACTTGAAAGAGCTACACACACACACACACACACACACACATAATATATATATATAATGTATATATAAAGAGTATAAAATTAATCATTGCCAGGTTGGATTCAAATTCACAGTGGGCAGTGTGGGTCTGTAGATGACCTGGTCGCCATGATTTAATGGTTTTTGTCCAGCAGTGCTTGTCAGCTGTGTTTTGGAATTAGAACCACAGATGTGGGAGCCGCTATCTAGAGCTGGATGTTGATCTGACAGACACCTGGGAAGTTGAGGCTGGTGAGGTAGGGAAGGTTAGGGAAGACCAGGGGATCAGAACAAACGGATTGGAGAAGTTAGAAGTAGTGGAGACCCTGAAGCACGAATGAAGGAGGAAGGAGAGGAGAACCACAGCGGGTCCCGAGGGCCTCTCGTAGGGCGGGAACAGGTGACGGATTTGGTGACAGTGGGGGATGTGGTAAGCCCAGAGACGGTCCCAGACCCCCACGCATACCGACCCTGGCAGGCGTTGGCACTTTGGGGATAGCATGGACTCACCAGCTGCCCGCCCTGTCGGGACCTGGACCCTGTGCGGCCGCAGGAAAACACCCACGAGGCTGCCTCCCCTTTCCGAATGGCTGTGACTGGCGCACCCTGTGGGGAGTGGCAGGGAATGAGGCAACTGTGAGGTATCTGGCCAGGCCAGGGGGCCTCGTGCTCAGGGGACCCCACATCCCTGTAGGCTCAATCCTTGGTCCCAGTCTGGATGCGTATGGTAGGCAACCAATCAATGTGTCTCTCTCACATCGATGTTTCTCTCTCTCTCTGTCTCTCTCCTTTTCTTCCACTCTCTCTGGGAATTGGTGGAGAAAGTATCCTCTGGTAAGGATTAACAACAAAAATCCAGGATATATTACCAAACATTAAAAAATGTTCAAGTGTTGCCGAAACCGGTTTGGCTCAGTGGTAGAGCGTCAGTCCCAGGTTCTATTCCGGTCAAGGGCATGTACATTGGTTGTGGGTACATCCCCAGTAGGGAGTGTGCAAGAGGCAGCCGGTCCATGTTTCTCTCTTATCGATGTTTCTAGCTCTCTATCCCTCTCTCCTCCTCTCTGTAAAAAAATCAATAAAATATATATTTTTTAAAAATGTTCAAGTGTTACATAAGCAAGAAGAAAGAGTAGTTGTGAGTCAGAGTACTTCAGGCAATTTTAGTTTCCACCCCAATTTGGAACTATAGAATTCTTCCTTTTTTTTTTTTTTAAATGGAAAAAGAACTATTGGGATGTATTGACATCACATTCCCTAATGACAGGCCTTTCTGTTTCAAAAGTTCTATCAACACTCTGAAGTTATAGCTCAGTGATGCAAAACCAGGGGGAAAATGTTCCACACAAAACAAACCTCGATGTCCTAGAACAACCCTTCTTTTCTAAATTTGGTTCTTCTTTTCAATTCCAAAAACAACACACAAGGCCTTAGAAGGTACAAACTAACTCATGTTTATGCATCTGGCCTTGGTAAAACAAAGATTTCAGATGCTTTTAGTTAGGATTCTTTTTTTAAATCCTCACCCAAGGCTATGTTTTTTAATTTTAGAGAGAGAGGGAGAGAGAGCAACATTGATCAGTTGCCTCTGATATGCACCCCGATGAGGAGGAGGACAGGGAGGCAAAATGGAATCCGCAATCCAGGTATGTGCCCTAACCAGGAGTGGAACCCACAGCCTTTTGGTGTATGGGAAGGCTCTCCAGCCAGCTGAGCCACCTGGCCAGGGCATTGGTTAGAATTTTGCTGAAGAAACATTCACCCAAAGTTACTTCCTGAAGAACTGATTCTCCCTGCCCCCTCCTCACCACAGACCTGCAGAAATCTCCACCCTGCATCAATTTACAATGGAGCACTTGACATGACTTTATTGGTATATCTTTCTTATGTATTTGACCAATCAAAATGATAATTTAGACAAACTGGGGATGGCAGAGTGCATTATCCAGCAATATCTCATTATTATGCAAAAAATCAGATATTCACAGCAACTGTCTCATCTATTTATTGTTTGGTTACTCATCTGGAAATTTTAATACTTTCTTCAGGGGCAGGGACTGGCAATAAAAAAATAGACCTATATATCAAACCTTTAACTTCCCGCCATCATTGTGTGCCATAATACAGATGGAGTAGCTATCAGCAAGCTTTACTGTGTTGGTTTATTTCCTTCAGCAGAGAAGGTGGATTTAAATGGGATAAAGGAACAAAGTCTAAGGTTGGAAAGCCCCTTGGAACCTTCCAGGGACTTTGCAAGCAGGGATAACTGTAGTCTGTTTCCCAGGGAACTGATGCCTAGGGCTGCCAATAACTCTGCAAGATCAAAAGAGAGGCTATGAGATGAAGGAATGGGAGTTGTTGACAGTGAGGGAGGAGGCCACTGCCTCTCGGAGAGGCTGTCTCCCACTCTCCTTGGCATCGCAGTGCTCCTATGGGCCACATTCCCCTTCTCACAGAAGCAAAGTATGCTGTATGCCAGTACTGTTCTACTTCCCACATGATCCAGAAACTCCCATATGACCCAGAAATTCCACTGCTACAGAATTTACCCAAGAAAAATAAAAACTCTGCATAGCCTTATACATGAGTATTTATAGCAGCTTTCTTTATAATAACCCCAGAAATAATCCAAATATTTTTCATCTGTGAGATGAACAAACAAGTGAGTACATCAATACAATGGAATACTCCACAATAAAAAGAATGAATTACTTATATATACAATAACTTGGATGAGTCTCAAAAGCATGGTTCTAAAAGAAGCCAGATATGTAGGTTACATGCTGTATGATTCCACTTATATGAATTTCTGGAAAAAGCAAAAATACAAGAACAGAAATCAGATGAGTGGTTGCCAAGGGCTGGAAGTAGAGACAGAGATTGACTCCAAAGGGATGTGAGGGAACTTGGGGATAATTAAGCTGTTCTATACCACGATTATGATTTTCTTTTTTATTCAACTATATGCATTTGACAAGTCATTAAATGGTACACTTAAAATCAGTACATTTTACTCTAAGTAAATTATACTTCAGTAAAGCTGACCAAAAAAAGCAATAACACACATCCCCCAAACACACACACACACACACAAAACAAGCTCTTCCAATGGCTACCATTTCCCTCAGAGGAAATGCCTGTAAGCCAACATGCCCTGTAGGATTTGACACCAACCCCACCACTGGAACATGTTTTCTTCTACTCTCTCTCTTGCTGTCTCTATTCCAGCTACATAGCCTCCTGGCTCTGAGGCCTTTTACCTACACGCCAGGCATGTGCCCTCCTGAGATATTGTAGCAACTTCCTTTACCCCCAATAAGTCTGTGGTTAAATGCCACCATCTCTGAGAGGCTTAATTTCTCAGTGACTATTCTTTTAATGGGCTTCAATTTTCTTATCTGTAAATGGAAGAAGCTGAATCCAAAGATATTTCTGAGAACTTTCTAACATCCTACAGTTCTGACACTTGACTTTAGAATGCAAAACTCTCCATAGATAGTAATGGAATTATGTAAGAAAGTAGTACACGATAAACAGCCTCGAATTGGAGTAGAATCCTGGAGTGTTCTGAGAGGACCACTTCTAGCTGTCAGAACTGAAAGAGGCTTCAGAGAGAAATTGACCCCTAAAGAAAATGGGTAGGATTTCTTTACACAAAACCAATTAACTGGACAATTGAAAATGTTGTCCCAGCTTCTTTTAGAATGAAATTCTGGCTTCTCTTTCATTGTGCCAAAGTTTTTGTTTGTTTGTTTTTTAAAAATATATATTTTATTGATTTTTTTACAGAGAAGAAGGGAGAGAGATAGAGAGCTAGAAACGTCGAATGAGAAAGAAACATTGACTAGCTGCCTCCTGCACACCCTCTACCGGGGATGTGCCCACAACCAAGGTACATGCCCTTGACCAGAATCGAACCCGGGACCTCTCAGTCTGCAGACCGACGTTCTACCACTGAACCAAACTGGTTTCGGCCATTGTGCCAAAGTTTAAATACATTCCCCTGCTTTGAAAACATTCTAGAAAACTCATACCACCGATGATTCAGAATCTCTACTGTATGTCCATGGTGCTGTTTTCTTAGTCACTGGCCTGCTGGGGTTATTGGCAATTAATGGGCCAAGGTGTACATTATGTTGCTGCTGTGCCAGACATCAGGAAAACTGATAAGATGTTTCCTTGTTGTAAAATATCTCTTCACACATCATTTGTACTGGATTCTGAGCTTCTAAAGTGCAGAGTTGAAGTCCCCGTCAACTTTGGATCTACAACGATGGAGCATAGTAGGATCAAAAGAACGAGTGTTCCTCAGCATTTCCAGCATACTGCTTGTATTAATGTGCACACCAGGGAAGAACAATTAGCAAGGTCATTAATCATGACTCTATTTAATTGTAAAAACTAATTGCCTGTTAAGATAAGGCAAGCCTTATTTCCTTAATCAAAGGGGTTACAACCTGAACATGTTGGGAAAATTTGAGATGCTGATGTGAAAGACAAAATGGATGAAGTTCAAGCACAAAGCTGAAACCCCAAGGTCTTCTCATTTACTCTTGTTTACTCACTGTCTTTAATAAAAATAGAGCCTTTTACCTAGATAAGCTTTACAAGGAAAATACAGAATTCTAGGCTGTGGTTTGGATCACTCTCTACAGACGTTCACTCTTGTTAAGGACTGAAAGTGTGCATCCTCCCTAAACACACATATTGAAGTCCTAACCCCATTGTGAATGCATTAGGAGATAGAGCCTCTAAGGAAGTCAAGTGAAGTGAGGCAGTTTAAGAGTGGGGACCTGACCCCATAGAATTAGTGTCTATAAAAAGAGACATCAGAAAGCATGCTCTCTCTTTCTCTATGTAGACACATGTCCCCAGGAAAGTTCAGGGGAGCACACAATCAGAAGTTGGCTGTCCACAGGCTAGGAGGAGAGCTCTCACCAGAAATGGAATTGGCTGGCACCTTGCTCATGGACTTCTAGTCTCCAGAATGGAGGGAAAAGAATTGTCTGTTGGTTAAGCCTATGGTATTTGCTATAGCAGCCTGAGCAGACTAAGACAATTTTCTCAACACTATAGTGAACTTGGTGACACATTCTATTAAATTATCTGCTATGTTGATTCAGAATCTCCCGTGTCTCAAGATATGAAGTAGCCCATGGCTTTCCAGAAATCTCCCATTCGCAAGATGACCTGGTCTCTTTCCTAACTCTTTTCCTGCTACATTTTCAACAAATACATGAAGAGAGAATTTTTCTTTTTGTTCTATATTTTCTACTTGGCAATGACTTTCATTTTCCATAGCCAATCTTAATTTAGATTTAAAAATCACATTTTCTAGTAATTTTGGATGATAGAAAATTTTAGAATAACCCAGCAGAGAGTGTAGGTATTACCTTTGTATGAGTATTTCTAAGGAGAGCTGGAACCATCAGAAAGCATGCAAAAATCCACATTGAAAAACAATTCTTAGTATTCTCAGTCCTTGGGGATATTTATGAATATTATTCTAGGAGACTTTTGACACTATATAGCATGAATCCAAATTCCTCGGCTCATTATATCAAACACCACGTGGCTAACTCTGATTCTTGTACTCATTCAGAAGAGTTAAGAAATATATGATGCCAATGTCACCCATCTTCTCAAGCCAGGATGTCCAAAGCATTTTTCTTCTAGATGCTTTATCTTGTATCACAATGTAAGTGTCATTTGAAGCCCAGTGCTCTGAGTTTGGAGCTGGAAATGCTGTCTCTAGTCTATTTGGAATGCTGATTTTTCAGTTATTAAGACACTGTTCTTTTACATTGTGTTTCCTTCTTACTTTGGGAGCCATGGCAATATAGTATGGTGGAAAGATATGAGTGTTGGAGTTAGATTCTCAACTCTGTGGCTGACTTTTCTTTCCATGTCACCTTTCTTACTTGCAAAATGGAGACATCAATGCCTAGGTTTGCTGTGCTGTTAGCAATGGCAACACAAAGACATGTCTCTGGACATTTTGGAGTAATACATTAGTCAGAGTACAATCAGAAAACAGAACCACTATAAGAGATATAGGATACAGCATTAATTATAGAATTTTAATTAATTCATTTATTTTATTTTATGCAAATGTGAGAACAGGTGGAGAAATTTATGCAAGGCTGTGGCCTCTCTCTCTGGTGTTGGGTCTGAATTTGGCACACTCAGCTGTATTGGCAATTGGGAAAGAAGACTTAACATTGAAGTGCAGGAGAACAAGGACATTAGGAACTCGGGAAGTTGTATTTGAATCTGCAACAGTCTCTCCAGGCCTCCATCCTCACTGATGAGAATGATGTGAAGAAAAAAGCTAGTACAGTTTGCCACAGAGCTGCACACATACCTACTCCAAGATCTGGAAAAGCTTAGGGAGGAAATGTGGTGGGAGTCAGAGGAGTGTGGGCCTAGTTACAACCCACACCCAAAGGTGAACTGGCAGATCAGTGACAGCCTATAAAGTTTTACAGTGCCTGGTACCCTAAACCAACATTCATAGTCTATAGCTAAAGGTTGATACTACTTTACTTCTGCCTTCCACATCTCATGCAGATTTCTATTGTGGCAAATCCTAACCTGGAACCTTATAGGAAAAAAATCCTGGGAAAATTAGTTTCAATGTAGCTATGCTTACACAGTGTAAAGCCACTATAACAAGGATTTCCATAAGCGTTTAGAGAAGTGAAAACAAATTTATTATAAAAAGCATAACGGTTGGATCTGTGTATTTTTGGAAGGAAGGAAAATGAGGGGCATAAATTTCCTTGGCTTTACTAGTTTGTAAATAGTATATAGCTTATTCTAAGCAGGCATCTTGGTCCTCTTCCTAAAGCCCCCAAATCACCATTAGAAAATAAAAAATTTGAACCAATTGATATTCTGTATGAACCAATTGATATTCTTTCTGGAAAAACCAGATAAGTAAAGAATCTTCCAGAAAAGTTCCTGAACCAAACCTACTCCTGTTTGAATATAACATGAATTATAATACACAAATCCAGATTCATGCAATGAGAACTATGGACTGTGTAGTAAATTATCAACCATGTGTTACATGTGGTCAACAAATCTTAGCAAAATCACAGGAAAAAGGACAAAGGATTAATGCTTCTTCCTAGTTATTAACACATAACCATATTCAACCCCTGAATTAATTAATTAGTACAACTGACACTTATTTTTTTCTCCTTGATAGAAAATTCTCAGTGTAAAATATGCACTATAAGTTAACCTATCATGGAAGATATTGTTGGAAATCAAATAGCTTTATTCCTGTGGATAGATGTGCATAAAAGCAAACTAATAAAAATCTCTATATAAAAGCCTAAGTGGCTGAATGACCTGTTGACCAGTTGCTATGACCTGCATTGACTACCAGGGGGAAGACAGTCAATGCAGGAGCTACCCCCTGGTGATCAGTGCGCTCTCATAGCCAACCTGCAGCCGGCCAATCTTCTGTGGTCCCTCCCTCAAGCCGGCCAGTCCCTCCCTCCTTTTATTCCCCCTCCCCCCTCCCCTGCCATGGGCCCTGATCATTGGCTAGGCTGACGGGCTCCACCTGTGCACTAATTCATGCACTGGGCTTCTAATGTATTTATAAATGTACCAGCATGCTATATTCACTGGCTTGTCAATATGTTTTATAATGTCACTTTCAAAACTTTCCAACCCCATTTGGATTTATTTAAATTTTTGAAGGAGTCATACATTTAAATATTACATTAAATAAATGTATACAATAGAATTTGCCACCCCCATCAGCCCAGGTTCTTCTTGCTACCCCAAAACAGATAACAATTGTTGTTAGTGCCTCGTATATATTACACCAGACACTCTTACACATATGCAAGCAGAGATTCACCAGCCTCACCCCCAAATAGTATAAGTCTATATACTGTTATTTTCCACTTTACATTTATTTATTTATTTATTTATTTATTTATTTATTTATTTAATATATTTCATTAACTTTTTACAGAGAGGAAGGAAGAGGGATAGCAAGTTAGAAACATTGATGAGAGAGAAACATTGATCAGCTGCCTCTTGCACACCTCCCACTGGGGATGTGCTCACAACCAAGGTACATGCCGTTGACCAGAATCGAACCTGGGACCACTCAGTCCACAGGCCAACGCTCTATCCACTGAGCCAAACCAGTTAGGGTCACTTTTTTTTTTTTTTTAATATATTTTATTGATTTTTCACAGAAAGGAAGAGAGAGAGATAGAGAGTTAGAAACATCGATGAGAGAGAATCATCAATCAGCTGCCTCTTGCACACTCTCCACCGGGGATGGGCCCGCAACCAAGGTACATGAATTAGGGTTACTTTTATTTTAATACATCCTGAAGTTCTTTCCATGTCAGTACACAAAGACCATCCCCCATGCTTTCATTTAGTTGCTTAGTATTCCATTGTATGTAACCAAATAGTAATTCAGACTTTCAAATTTTATCTTCTATTTTCAACTCTCTGGAGCTTGATTTTGGCCTCTCCCTTCATACCTTCTGGAAATAACTGTCATTCAACAATTGGCGATTTCTCTGTTGCAAGAGAAGCAGCACAGATAGATGATGCTGACCCCAGGATTTGAGCTGTTCTGGTATTTTCACCTTCGTGTAGAGCCCACAAACACACATGCGGCTCTTTGGCCCTTTGAGTGTGGCTCTTCCACAAAATACTACGGCCTGGGCAAGTCTATTTTGAAGAAGTGGCGTTAGAAAAAGTTTAAAAATTTTGACTCTCAAAAGAAATTTCAATTGTTGTACTGTTGATATTTGGCTCTGTTGACTAATGAGTTTGCCCATCACTGCCCTAGGGGATGGGTGGCCCAGGTGGCTGTGGCTGGTCATCTCTGAGCCATCCTGGGTTCAAGAGCCTTTCCTCCAGTGCTCTTGCTATCTGGGGTATACCCACATCTCTGGGGCACAGGGGTGAACAAGCATGCACTCACCTCTGTGTTGGACAAGCCGTCTCTCAGGCATCCACAGGGTCGGAAAGGACAGATATTCTCCTTTCAGTAATCTTTTATTGACAATAAAAGTCATATTCAGGTGACTAAGAATTCATCTCAGGCCTTTTGAATCAGTCATCTGTAACAGTTGTTGGGAGCCATCAGAGTTGGGACAAGCAACTCTGTCTTAAGGAAATAGAATTAAGTTCCTTCTAGCAGAAGTTATGTGGTGCTCTGAGGGCTTGGCCAGAAGATAAGATTAACCTGCCGCTTAGCATCTTCCTGCCGCTTAGCAACTTCCCCTTCCTGATCCTCCCCCCCTAGATAGCCCAGCCTTGGAATGTTGCACCTTGGAATGTTACGCAAAGACCCCTCTGCATAGGCAACCCTTTGTTTCTGCTGTATAAATACAGCCATTTCAAAGAATAAAGTTGAGGCTTGATCAGAACCTTGTCTTGCCTCCATTCTTCCGCGTTCCTTGTTTGTTTCATTCTCTTAGGTGGTTCCTGCGTGCCCCCCGTTGTTGCCCCGCAGGTCAGGACAAACAGTAATTTGGTTTATAAATGAAAATAAACGTGAATGTGTGTATGTATTCTGCAGCTTCACATGCCCAGGTGATTATAGCATTATGATAACTTAAATTCTTATATTCTGCCAGCTTTGTAAGAGTCTTAGGTTCATTTCCATAATTTTGCAGTAATGTCCTCTTGCTTAGGGGTCCAGACGCCCTCTCCTTACTCATACTAATGATGATATAGCTAACACTTGCTGATTACTTAACTAGAGGCCCATCACTTTACATGTACCATCTCATTTAGTTACCATGAACAACCTTGTGATGTAGTTCCTATTATTATCCAAGTTATAAGATGAGCAAGCTGAGTTGGAGTGGCTAAGTGACTTGCTCAAAGTCACACAGCACATCCAAGGGAAACTGGGTTGTCTGAGTCACCAATATCATCATAAAAAAATCACTCTTTTTATTCCTAGGTATCTTAATTTTTTTGGTGCATATATTCATTGGCCACTTTATCAGTAGATCGAATCCTTTGGGTTTGCCATTGGTCCTTGTTTAGCTTCTCTCTTGGAACAGGTAATTTATAAAATTGCAATTTGAGTGGGGGGAAAAAATCACTCTGGCCCAGGCAGGTGTGAGTCAGTTGGTTGAGTATCATCCCATGCACCAAAAGGTTGCTGGTTTGATTCCCGGTCAGGGCACATGTCCGAGTTACAATGTTCAATACCCAGTGAGGAGTGTGCAGGAGGCAGCAGATCCATGATTTGCTCTTACGTTGATGCTTCTCTCTCTCTCACTCCCTCCCTCACCCTTTCTCTCTCTAAACATTAAAAAAAATATCACTATGGCACCTAGTTTTTGTCACAGATTGTTTAACAAGCTGTGGGGCTTTCTAAATTTGCTGAGAGGGACAGGGAAGAGAAAAATCTCTTTTAGGGTTTAGCCATCTACCAACTACAGAACTCTCTGCTCTTAAATTATATTCTATCCATGCATTTCATCCATCCTCTCTTTCTTCTGCTTCTTTGGCCTAATGTGGAAAATGGAAGCTAAGCATTTTGGACTCTCTCCCATTTCCAAGGTGTATTTGCATTATAGAGTTCTGCTTTCCTGCTCTGTGCTTAGCTCCTCTGGCTAGAGAAGCACATGCTACAGTATTACAGTGGTTTGTCTGTGACTCTTTTTTCCCTGTGAGCTAATGGAGAGCAGGAAAAGTGACATTCATCTTTGTATCCCCTACATCTGGCACGTAGTTGTGGCTCAGTAAATAATTGAAAGGTATTGATCATACCAGCGTCAGGGTAGTGTTGAGATAAATCTGCTAGCCTCTTCCCCTGCCATTGCATATGCAAATGAAGTTCCTGAGAGGCTCTGAGCACCCTGCCAAGTTCTGCCAAATGCCTCTAGGATTTGTTGCTCTGGTTGGGAGGCGGGATTTCTTTGTGAGGTTTGGAGCAGCCCAGTCTATGCCGGGGCTCCTTAATTGGCTCAGAATAAGGGAACTGGGTGCTCCAAGGAATTCCACCAAGGGTAAAATACGGAATTTGAGATCATTATGGTCTTCATTTTCCCAATCTTTCCTCTAAGTTATAAGGTGAGGTCAGAAAAGAGTTCCATTTCTAACAGTATGATATGATACTAAGAGCTAGGCTTTGCTAATAAAAAAACAATCCTATTCAGCTGGGACCGGTTTGGCTCAATGGATAGAGCGTCGGCTTGGGGACTGAAAGGTCCCGGGTTCAATTCCGGTCAGGGACATGTACCTTGGTTGTGGGCATGTCCCCAGTGGGGGGTGTGCAAGAAGCAGCTGATCGATGACTCTCGTCGATGTTTCTGACTCTCTGTCTCTCTCCCTTCCTCTCTGTACAAAATCAATAAAATATATTTAAAAAAAAAACACCAAAAACCAAAAAACAAAACAATCCTATTTAGGCATACGTTGGAGATTTTGCAGGTTCAGTTCCAGAGGACCACAAGAAAGTGAATTGTCACCAGACCGGTTTGGCTCAGTCTGAGGACTGAAAGGTCCTAGGTTTGATTCCAGTCAAGGGCATGTACATTGGTTGCGGGCATATCCCTGGTAGGGGGTGTGCAGGACGCAGCTGGTTGATGTTTCTCTCTCATCAATGTTTCTAGCTCTCTATTCCTCTCCCTTTCTCTCTGTAAAAAAATCAATAAAATATATTTTTTTAAAAAGAAAGTGAACTGTCATCTTTTGCTGGTGGAGGGTCTTGCTTTCAGTTTGTAAAGAACAAACATCTGTGCATTGCAATAAAGCAAAGCACAATGAAATACCTGCCTGGTTCCTTTATCTGTCTCATCAACATGAAGACCAGTTGAATCCTACAGGTCAATTGCTTTTATACACATTTCCATTTAGATTGGGGCTTGGTGAAAAATTTACAGAGATGTTGGAGTAATTCTAATGTTAGAATTTCAGGCATACCCAATTGTTTCCCAGAGCGAGTAACTTTTCTTTGGGATCATTTAAAACATATCACTCTCAATCATCTTGTCGGAAATGAGAATGATTCAAACACTGAATCCATATGTCATTAGGAAAGCCCTGTGAGAGCATGTCTACCAACAAGATTTTTATGAGAGAAATCTTAGGGTCAATGGAAGAATCACCTTAGGCTGCTATCTCTTTCCTATTACTGAGAGCTGATGTTTGTAGCCTGATACACTCTCACACTTGTGCCTCAGGACGAACTTAATTTGCCACCTCCTCCTCTGAGCCTTCCCTGACTCCTCAGACAGAGTTGGATGAGTCTTCCTTGGGGTTTCCAGAAAGTTCTGTATGCTCACCTAACACAGTACTTGCCACATTGCATGGGATATGTTTGTCTTTCCCAGTGGACTATGAACTCTCTAGATAGTTTTATTGTTTTAAATTTTAAAATATCACATGCTCATGACAGAATAATAAGTACCATTCCCTCCCAATTCAGATCAGATTTCTAGTACTTCCCAGAAACAAACCTCTCAACAGTTTCTTGTGCATCTTCCTAGATATGTATATATACATATATATATATGTGTGTGTGTGTGTGTGTGTGTGTGTGTGTGTGTGTGAAAGTAGGTTTACAGCTATAATACAAGTAAATAAAACCATAATTAAACCTACTTTGCCAACCCTGTACTTTGAAATTATCTACCTATCTATCTACCTTTTATCTACCTACCTACCTACCTACCTACCTACCTATATATCTATACATATATTTGCAAATGTTCCTTTTTAAAAAACAAAACAAAACAGAGAGCATTTTCCAGTCACCATGATATTCTGGCACCTGGCATAGTGCTAGGAATACAGCAGGTGCTCAGTATGTGTTGACTGAGTTGGGGATTATCAAGGTTTCTGGTATCTAGGCAGTCCTTTAACTATTTGATTTTCTCCTCCTCCATTCATACTTTCCTATATATCAGGGAGATAAAACCCAGAGCTATCTATTTCACTACCTACAAGCAGGAGTTCAGTGAAGACAAGAGAAGATTAATATACATGATGAGAATAAACTTGAGTTAATTTTCTCTATTGCTCCATCCACAAATGGTTCCAGAGAATAGAAAACTGACTGTATCTCTGAAAACTAGACTCCTGATATAGACTATTTACTACAATTGTGCAATAAAAAGGCCACAAAGAAAAGAGCGCCCCATGCTTAGCAGCGCATATACTGAGAACATTGTTAATATCTATTATTTTCATTTTAAAGACTGCTCTCAAGTTTTTTGCTTTGTTTTGCCCCCCCCCCACCTTAGTATCCCCAGCAGAATCATAACTTTTCAGCGAGACATCTAATTTCTTAACCACAAACCAGAAGAGAAACATTTTTCAAATTTTCCTATGATAGTCTAGCGTTGGGGGGTTGCTGAATATATATACTTAGATGAATTAAACTCAGACCTTCTTCAGTTGGACATGTGAGCAGCCCAGACAAAGATGAAGGTTAACGTAATTTAAGGATGAAATATAGACCATCCTGTGCAAAACCACTGTGTTGCAGTTTAATTAAAAGAATTCATTAAGGTGGTGCCCCATCCAGGGTAATTAGTATGCGTAATTTATGCATTGCCTAATACACAAGGGCAGTAGCCTGAATAATAAACTCAAGTTAACCTTAAGTGGAAGAGATTGAATGGTCAGATGTTTATTTAGCTCAGGTTTGCTCACTAGTTAAGGTTAAAGGGGTGAAATTCAGTTAATTAATTAATTTCTCAGATTTTCTTCGTGAAAATCCCACCTGCTCAATTGGGTAAAAGTTTTGTCAAAGGCAGGCAGCACTATTTTTACTCATCAGCTATTTTCTGACATGTCCTCTAGCAAGTCAATAACCATTTGAAGGACCAAATTTAAGGGAACTGTAGAGAGTCAGAAAATAAGACCAAAAGCAAACAAACAAAACAAAACAAAACAAAACAAAACAAAACAAAAACAAATATCGTATGAGCTGATCATTTTGTTTGTCTACAGAAAAGAACAAAACTGGGACAGAGTTAAAGAGGGTGTCACTGCCCTAGCCGGTTTGGCTCTGTGGATAGTGTGTCAGACTGCCGACTGAAAGGTCCCAGGTTTGATTCCTGGCAAGGGCACATGCCTGGGTTTCAGGCTTGATCTCAAGTGGGGGGCCTGCAAGAGGCAGCCAATCAATGATTCTCTCTCATCATTGATGTTTCTATCTCCCTCTCCCTTCCTCTCTGAAATAAATTAAAATGTATTTAAAAGAAAAAGAAGGTGTCACTAACATTATCTAAATATTAGGCTTGACTAGGATAAGGATGTCTGCTTTGTTTTCAATAACGGGCCATGAGTTTACAAATTCATATGTGTATTTGAGCTTTGTGAATTTTTATTGGCAGGAATGGCAAGCGTCTATGTCTGGTATGTGTCTGGTATGTCTGGTCTGTCACAAATATGTACCAGTGCTTATACAAGTTTTGTTTATTCCTTTGTTAGAAATATTTTCATCATGTCCCAATTCTGTGATGTAATTTTTGTGAAATTAAACTTGAAGAGTTGAAAATGATGCAATTAATTGTATTCAGCTTCAATTATAATGATGTATTAATCAATTCTGTTGGCAAGACACTGACCCAGTAGTTGTGATGGGAAGTGGCTAGGCCTGAGGAATCTATTGGTTCATGTGAGCAAGCTAATTAGGTGAATTGTTAAGTAATTGCTTCATTGGTGGCTGCATGTAGGTAGGGGTTCTGAGGTTTAGGAGTTGGGATAAGTCAGAAAAGAGCTAAATTAAAAAAAATTTTTTTGGACTGGAAAGACTATAACAATAATCAATAAATAATCAATAAAATCTATCAGTCACCTGATATTTATTGAACACCAAAGGTGCAAGGCACCAGGCCAGTCTGTGGGCTTCCATATTGAGTCTGAGCTTAAGATAGAGGCGTTTCCCCACCCTTACCCCATCCCCCTGAGCTCTAGCCCCAACCCCCTTAGGACTAATGGTCTATTTGGATGTTACAACAAAGCATAGCGAATACAATCCATCACACACAACAATTGGTTTCAGAGTTACTTGAGGACTACGTAATGGACTTCCTCTACTGGTGAGCATTCCTCCTTTCCATCTTTCCTCCATGACCTATCTTATCAGGGTTGCCAACCACCCTGCCCAGATGTGGACACATATACGACCCAAGATAAATTAATAAGATCTTCTCCTCTGTAAATTAAGACCTGAATGGAGAGACACACATGGGGAAGGAGAAGAGTTGGCACTGAATTCTCCCATGACCCACCCCGAGGAGTTGCTGAGATCCCTGGGTCTGTCATGTTCTTTCCCAGGAAGTCCTTTTTCAGCTCTTCTATTCTAGACCCGAGTGAAATCTTATTTACTATTTGTCAGCCAGAGTTAGTTTCTGAGAAAGACAATGAATGCTCCCACAGTTGAGAGATGGAAGAGCTTACTGTTGGAGCAGTGTTGAGCAACAGTGTAGACTAGGGGTGTCGAACTCAATCAGAGAAGGGGCCAAAATCTAAAATCCAGCCTAAATCGCGGGCCGAATGGTTTACTGAACAGTCATAAACTGTCATTGTGATGGAAACGCAGCGGAGTGCAGTGATGACAGCGCGGTGCGGGCCACATTGCAAGGTCTGGCGGGACGGATTTGGCCCGCAGGCCTTGTGTTTGACACATTTGGTGTAGACAGAGAGTGAGGTGCACTGGATTCTGGTCTTGCTTGCTGAATACTTCCTGTCTGTACTAAGTATTGTATATACAAAATAGGCAATCGACCCCATTTTACAGAGGATGAAACTGAGGCTCAGAAAAACTCCATAATTTATCATAGGACACACCACTAAGGAGTGGGAAAGCTGAGACTGGAACCTAGGACTTCCTGACCCCAAAACCTGTGTGCCTTCTTACAGACCAAGTGCTTCTCAGGTTTGTGGCCTTGGGCAAATTACTCAGCCTTTATGCACATTGGGTTACTTTGTGGTAAAACTTGGATGATAACAGCCCTGTGTCCCCTGCAGGGCTGTTGTGAGGATCAAAGACGAGAATGTCAGTAAAAGCACTTTGAAGCCTGTCACACTATCCAAATACTTGAAAAGGCTTCCCATTGTTAGGTGGGACTCCAACTAGGATGGGCCAGATATTGAGAGGTGGCAGGGAAAAGGCTAGAGAAGGGGGCTCTTGGGGAGAACTGGGAAAGTCTTGGGAGACAAAGAGTCCCAGGGGAAGCTGGGAACAGCAGGTGGAGGGTAGCAGAGTTTGATCCACTGATCCAGAACACGTATGACTGGGGCCTGGGGAGCCAGATGTTTGAAATAGATGGGTTAGAGACCAATAAAAGGAAATAGTGTTTGAGATATGAGTAAAGGAAAGGTATTATTTTTGAGAAATTGAGGCGTTTTCACGTGCATCATCTTACAAATCTTCACATGACCCCTAGAAGTATATGTCATCCCATTTCACAACTGAGTTTCTGAAGCTCAGCAAAGTTAAGAAACCTGCCCAAAGTCTAAGCAGAAAGAACAGAAGCAGGTTTTTAAGTCCTAATCTTACTTTACACACAATCTTTAACTTCATCAGATTCTTCTTTCCTCCTCCCCACTTCTTCCTCTCCTTACCAACTTAATAGTTGGAAAGAAAATGTAAAGGTTCTAGTCTCACCAAATGCTGTGCAACCTTGAATTAATCACTTCATTTTTCTGAATTTTAGTTTTCATTTGTACAATGATCTGGTTGCACTCTACCAAATAAGAGTTATTTTTCCCTATGGTGGGGTTCAAGGAAGAATTCCTTTCATTTGCATAAATCTTTACCCTTGAAGATCCAATCCCAGTGCTCCTCAGCTGCATCCTACAACACAGGTAGAATGGTATTATAAAGTTGACTACACCATTCAAAGAAAATTGTGCTACTCATAGCTTTTGCAGTAGTCTGAAAATAAGCCATACTTAGGATACATTGTAAGTCATGATTTTACTGATCAAACATATACCTTAGAGGGTGATCTGATTATGCTTCCCTAGAAGGAACAAAAAATGTTCCCTAATCGGTCTGATGTTCTGGGTCTGAAAAGAAATGCCTTTTAGTTTTACCATGTGCCTTTTGGTCTTGTTGCCCACATCTACTGAGAGAGAGATTGGACCATGTTAGCTCCAAGAGTAGCAATGCACAGAGATGAACATCCTTACCCAGAACCAAAGGGAATGACCTCACATTTAATAACAAAAGCTCCTACAAAGCAACTATTTGCATGACCACCCTTGGCAAAATTACTGTAGGCATAGATACTTTATCCTCTTCTAAGTTCCACAAACTACAATCACCTTGAGAACTTCTCTGTAAGCCCTTTTCTCAAGGTTTAACTTTGACAAGTCTGAGATGATATCTCATTGTTGATTTAATGTGCATTTCTCTGACAATTAGTGCCATTGAGTATCTTTTCATATGCCTATTGGCCACCTGTATGTCTTCTGTCCATTTTTAATTGGATTGGTTTTTGTTTTGGTGTTGTTGGGTTTTTTGTTTGCTTATTTTTTTGGTGTTGAGTTCTTTATAAATTTTGGATATTAACCCCTTATCAATGTATCATTGGAAAATATAGTCTTCCATTTAGTAGGTTGTCTTTTTGTTTTGTGGGTGCTTTCCTTTGCTGTGCAAAATTGTTTTAGTTTAATGTAGTCCCATTTGCTTATTTTTTTTTTCATTTGCCTTGCCCAAGGAGATATATCAGAAAAAAATATTGCTAAGAGAAATGTCAGAGATTTTACTGCCTAAGTTTTCTTGTAGGAGTTTTATGCTTTCCAGTCAATTTAAGTCTTTAATCCATTTTGAATATATGATTGACCAACTACTATGCTATACACCTGAAACCAATACAAAATAATTTTGAAAGTAAACTGTAATTGAAAAAAATGTTTAACTTTGCAAAAAACTATCTCACTGAAGTGGGTTATTTGTTGCTATTGTTTAATTTTATGTTCCTTTGCATAAGATTGTAAACTCCACGAAGGCAGCGACTTGGTGTTTTATTTATTAAGCTCATTCCTGGCCCATACGACATTATAAATACTTCTCGAATAATGTTCCAACTTTCACTCATACAAAGTCATTAAAACAATTAGAGGCTATAAACTTTAAAAGGTGGTAGGGAAATATATCACTGCATGGAGCAATGGTCATGTCATCATAACATATACGTGCACTTTGGGTTCAGACTAACATTTGTTCTTCCAGCTCCCTCACTGAACCGTGTCCAGCAAGGCCAGTGGTGAACCTGAGGAAGGGTGCTGAAGCATTAAAGAAAACAGACAAGAGAATATAGTTGGGGCCAGGTGGATCACTGCACCTGGATTAAGACACAGTAACACAGCCTGTAAACTAAATCTTTATTTTATAGTCAGATCACACAAAGCAAAACAAGGGAGTGGTCAAGATGTTTTCAATGTTCTTTTGAGTTTCAAATCTACTTTCCTGTTGTTGCAATTCTCTGAACTCTATCAAGCTTTGTTTCGGCAGCACTTGCTGCACCTCCCACAGCCCAAATCCCTCAGCTACCTAGGACAAGGTCTGACTATAAGGTCAAGCTTACATACAACCTTAGCCTTTGGCTATAATTGTGCTGGGAGGGCTTTGCCCTCCAAGCTGGGACTTGTATGTGGCTTTGCCACAAGAGGACCGTGTCAGTCTGAGGCTTGAACCTGTCCAAATGCTGTAGCCACTTTTCACACTCATTGATTAACTGTCTGACTTTGGACAAATTGCTGAATCTCAAGGAGCCTATTTCTTTTTTTTTTTTTAAATATATAAATTTTATTGATTTTTTTTACAGAAAGGAGAGAGATAGAGGTAGAAACATCAATGAAAGAGAAACATTGATCAGCTGCCTCCTGCACACCCTCTACTGGGGATGTGCCCACAACCAAGGTACATGCCCTTGACCAGAATCGAACCTGGGACCTTTCAGTCCACAGGCCAATGTTTTATCCACTGAGCCAAACTGGTTAGAGCTATTTATTCCTTAAAAAAAAAACCAAAAAAAAAAAAAACAACACCAACCCACACATATATTTTATTTGTTTTTTACAGAGAGGAAGGGAGAGAGATAGAGTCAGAAACATTGATGAGAGAGAGAGAGTCGCCTCCTGCACATGCCCTACTGGGGATGTGCCTGCAACCAAGGTACATGCCCTTGACTAGAATCAAACCTGGGAACCTCCAATCCACAGGCCAACACTCTATCCACTGAGTCAAATCAATCAGAACAAGGAGCCTATTTCTTTATATACAATGCAGATAACAACACACAGGACTGTTTTGAGAAATACCGTGTTTCCCCGAAAATAAGACATATTCCGAAAATAAGACCTAGCATGTGGAAAGATAAGACATCCCCTGAAAATAAGACCTAGCGCAACTTTGGGAGAAAAAATTAATATAAGACACTGTCTTATTTTTGAGGAAACAGGGTAATTGAGGTCATGACTTTGAAAGTTCCTAATAAAATGCCAGGTACTCTAGTTGGTTCTCATTCTCTTACTGTCCATAGCTGTGCTGTCCAATAGGGTGGCTATTTGACACATGAAGTGTGGCTACTCTGACTGGTCCCTTGTATTAGAGCCATAGGCTAGTTAAGACCATGGTGAATTAGAGGGAATGCCACTGAGAGCTTATTTCAGACTTACCAGCATCTAACTACAATGACCAGTAAATAATAAAGTGGCCAGTATTTATGGCACCTTCCACTTAGTTATCAACACATTTCTCCCCATCCCCATTGTCCCACAAATATGGCAGCCTGGTCTCCTGTCTCACTGATACTGTGTGACAGCCTACTCTTCCTCCCTTAGATATCTCATCTTCATCCTCCCCACTCCAACTGTCTGTGACCCCCAGATGCCCAGGCCACTAACTTTCTCAAGGCACTGAAACCTGGTCATGAGAGTAATAGACCATGGGCACAGAGCTCAGTTTGTTCCCAGAGACATGCTAGGGTGGCTCATTTTCCAAATGAAATTTAGTTCCACTTTAAAAGTCAAGGGTGTTATAAAAAATGACATAGAAACTGAAGATTTTACTTATATAATGGAAATCCTTTAGAATTAGAAATTGGGCATGTGCAGCTTAAAAAGTAAAATAGGCTAAGGCATACCAAAGAGGTTACCCATGATGCTCTTCCTCTTCAATACATAGTTTTAACTCAGACTATATCTTGCATCAGTCAAGTCCACAAAAGTGGTGGCTTGTGTGTCACTCTATTACGTGCAGCATTTTCAATGTATCCTTCATCTTGGTGTTACTTCTGGGGGATTCTTCAATCACACAGTACAGTCTCTCAGTCCCAGTTCTGTGGGAAGTTTGATTGCAACAAACAATAAAGCAGTGCCTCAGTCTCTTTAGAATGCACCTCACAAACCATGGCTTCCAGGAAACCTCCCTGTACATTTTCTGAATCTTTTGATAAATGAGTCTATATCAATGTGGCAACAGATGCTGAAGGGCTTACTAGTCCCATTTCCAGAGGATGAATGTTGCACCTTTTTGCTGGGGCTTATTAGAGTTTTGATGTCTCAAACGGGGAAAGGATTTTTACCAGGCAAGCCTTCTTATGACCCCTCATGTCTCCTGGCCATCTTCTCAACCCAAGCAATTCCAGCTGGTCCTTTGCCTCTTTTTTTTTTTTTTAACAGAGAAACATTGGTTTCTCCTTCAGAGATATTAGGGTGATCTCTTGGGGTTTTATGATGGCCTTTAGGATTTCTCATAAGGTTGCAGTCGAGATACAGTCATCTGAAGGCTTGACTGGGGCCAGAGGATCTGCTTCCAAGATGATGCACCTACACTCCTGGCTTGGTGCTGGTTGCTGGTGGGAGGCCTCTATTCTCGGTGACATGGGCCTTTTATATAGCTGCTAGAGTGTTTTTAATGACATGACAGTTGGCTTCACCAGAAAGAGTGATCTAAGAAGCAATTCAGAAGCTGAAATGCTGTGCATACTTTGACACTTTATCAATTCTTCATGTCCTATTGGTACTCTGATCAGCCCTATCCAATGTGGGGATGGAGGAGTTATATAAGATCATGACTACACAGCAGGGGAGGATCACCAGGGGCCATTGTAGAGATTGCCAGCCACAACTATATATATTAGAGGCTCAATGCACAAAATTTGTGCAAGAGTAGGCCTTCCTTCCTTTGGCTGCCTGCATTGGCTTCCCTCTGGCACTTGGGACCAGGCTTCCCTCTGGCCCTGGCTTCATCCAGAAGGATGTCCAGAATGATGCCCGGTCTAATTAGCATATTACCTTTTTATTATTTTATTCTATGTAATAAAGAGGTAATATGCAAATTGACCCTCATACCCTCACAAGATGGCTGCCTATGACCAGGAGAGCAGGAGGGTTATTTAGGGATGACCAAATGACTGAACAGCAGGATGTGTGGGTCAACCAGGCCAGCAGGGGGGCCATGAGAGGGTGACCAGACTGGTGGGGGGGGCAGTTGGGGGCAGCCAGGCCAGCAGAGGAGGCAGTAAGAGGCAACCAGGCCAGCGGGGGGGAGGGAAAGGACAATTAGGGGCAATCAGGACAGCAGACAGGACAGTTGGGGGTGGCCAGGCTGGCAAGCACGTGAGAATTAGGAGCCAGTCATCCAGGATTGTGAGAGGGGTGTCTGACTGCCGGTTTAGGCCCGATTCCTGGGATTGGGCCTAAACCTGCAGTCAGACATCCCCCAAGGGGTCCTGGGTTGGAGAGGGTGCAGGAGGGGCTGCACCCTCCTCCATGGAATAATTTTGTGCACCAGGCCTCTAGTGATACAATATTATGCATGCTATTGGTAACCATTTTTTTCATCATTATTGTTTCTTATCAGTATTGTTTTACAGCATTATTTTTAGTGGTGGCATACTATCCTCTCATATGATAGAATGCATTTAATTCCATAACTTTGAACAATTAATTATTTCTAATATTTTGTTTATCATATATCAGTGCTATGATGAACATTCTCATACTTGTTCACATACTACCTTCAAAATAAATTTAAAGGAAGGAAACACTAATATCCAAGGTAATTTATTCTACTTGTAAATTAGCCTATAAAAATGATTGTATATAATTCCTGGACACTTGGCCTTTATAATTACCATTTTATAAGAGCTCAAACTGAATTTAAAAAAACAAAAAACATCACCTTCTGTTAGAGGTTTCAAATTAATTTTGGAATGTTAACAAGAGCTTAAGGCAGATTAACCTAAACATGCAAAGGCCCTTGTTTTCTGTGTTGGGGTGACAATTAATGAGCAACTTTTATTAACTATTTATTTGGAGATGTTGTTATGTCTAATTTGATCCCCCCTCTTTTTTTTATTATTACAAATGTACATCTAAGAGGTAAATTTATTAAAATGTTCTCGCTGTTTGCTGTGATATTTTAGTTCCTAATGCCCTTATGTACTGATTGAACATGCCCAGAGATAGAAATCAGTGTTCAAAGAAGTACTCCTTAGGGCTCTAGTCAGCTAAGTCTCACTGATCAGATGGTAAAGCAGTAAGAACTTTAGAATTAGATAAACTTTGAATTTATTATAGACCTGATGAACTTATTTTCTATCAATTAAAAAAAGTGCGCGTAAGATCTCAAAACTTGAATTATCAAATACATTCTCAAAGAGACGTTTGTCACATGAGTTCAGAAGAGAACTCGAGCCTCCATCTCTCTGCTGCCATATTTATCCATGTATTTAACACTTGCCAAGTGAATTTGGGTCAATTTAAGAAACTGTAAATAAATATTGATACATCATAACAGGAGCTATTACTCACATTCTAAGTAAACCACTAATTCTAATTTACTCACAATTTTGCAGTGGCATCATTCCATGGAGAAAATTAGATTTTTACATATCAAAGCAAATCACAAAGCCAAAATGTCAACCTCATACATCAGGCAATTACTTGTAGTGTTTATTTTGGGGGGATTTTCTACATATATTTACTCAGAAAGCTGCACGGGTCCTCCAAAATAAATAGGGACTATAATTCTTGCCAAAAAATCCACAGTTTCAGATAGCAACTCATCAATTTCTAGCAGCATTAATGAGGAAAGGCGCTGAGATAGTCATTCATACTGTCTTTATGATAAGAATAACCTACAGGACATATCAAGATTAAAGACAAAGGCGAGACAAATGATTTGGAAGACTCTCTTTTTTTTAATCAATCATTTAAAATTTGCATTTACTCCCTGAAGTCCCCATGGAACTCTAAAAACCTTTAGGGAAGAGAGAGAATTGGTACTGAAGACATCACTGAACTATAATATTTTTAGGGTGAGAAGGCCTCTTTATGGTTACTGAGGTTCTTATGTTCCCACAAACTGGAAGATTCTCTTTGGGCTAGACAGTTCTTTGTTGTGCATTATAGAATGTTTAACAGTATCCATGGCACTCTCTTCCTAGTTGTGATAACCAAACATGTCTCCAGATATTGCTGAATGTCCCCTGGGAGGCAGCAAAGTTGCCTCTAGTTGAGAAATTCTGCCATAACATATTGTCTTTCTACAAAAATATATTTTTTTAAATTGACTTTAAAGAGAGAGGGAGAGAGAGAGAAACATCAACATGAAAGAAAAGAATCCATCAGCTACCTCCTGCACATCCCCTACTGGAGAATGAGCCTGCAACCCTGGCCTGTGCCCTGACAGGGATCTAACCAGTGACCTTTTGGTGCCAAGGATGATGTCCAACCAACTGAACCATGCTGGTGAGGGCATAATATTCTGTCTTAAAGATACATTTCAGTCTTAATGGCAGAGGACAGCCCCAAATTGGAAAACATGCCAGGGATTTACACAATGAGTCTGGAACACCTTGGTGGGATTTTTCCCAGGATGCGTATTTTTCAGTTTGGTGCTACAAGTTCCATAGAGAGTGGTTGATTTTAAAGAACAGGTGGGTAGGCGTCTACAGAGGCAAGCAGGTTCATTTGGATGAGTCCCTCATAATTAGCCACATGCTATATGACTCTAATCCTTTGCCAACTTTTCTTATGATCTGAGACTTCATTCCAAAGAATACATTTCTATATGGCAAGTTACGTGGAACAAAATAACTTTAAGTAAAAAGAACCTCTACCGTTTTCAGGTTGTAAGCAATGGTACTTAGACAGTTAGAATCTTCCAAGATGGCCATTGGACATGACTCTGAGCAAGAGAAGTTAAAAGAATGTTATCAGGACCAAAGATCTCTTTTCTTCCCAGATAACTGAAAAGAAGAAGAGGACTGAGAGGCTCATTGCATTTCCCTCCTTGCAACGTCTGCTCAGATTTTTCTCCCTGCCCCCCCTTTCCTACTTGCAGGCATAGAAGATACCTAATGAAATAGAAACAGAATAAAAAAAAAAATCAACATTAAGCCTTTTGGTTTCTGTTGATCTATTAATTTATAACGTTTCATAATCTACTTACTGTGTATTTGACCCAATTTGAGATAAAAATTATTTTAAAAGAGGAAAGGGATTTGAACTGGTTTTAATTTGGAATCCTCCCATTCCCTTGCCTCATGTCATGGCCTGTTCTTGCCTTTTCTTCACTCCTGATGCCCACGGAGTCCCATTGGCAGCCTGAGAAGACCCCTTTGTGCACTCTGGCAGGGTATATGCGATACCACCTTCCCACAAACCAGGAGGCAGACAGGCAGGCAGCCCCACCATCCAACTGTAGACCTTTGGACCTGCCTGGTAACTCTGCAGGCTGCCTTTGGGTGGCCCAGCTGCTGCATCAGGGAGGACTGATTTCCTTTCACCTGATCCATCTGTCATTCAGCCCCTGGTGTCGTCTACTCCTCTGCCAGACTCTCATTAGTCAAAAGAAGGACACTTCCTTCTAGATCTCCTCTTCAGGTCTAGCCAGATGGTGGATGAATAAATAACAGAGCAATGAGGGAAAACATACTTGCTTTTGCTTAATAAAATACTGATTGTACACGCTGTTGTCACAGAAACTATTCAAATGTCACCAGGGGACAAGTACTCACAGTGTGGTGGAAGGGAGGCCTGGAGGGAGACAGAAGACTGGGGGCAGTTCTGAGGGCTTTGTGTGCTTGGAGAAGTCAAGGAGGCTCAAGGCTTTAACCCCAGCCAAGGCATCCCATCATCTCAGGATGGCATTAGGATTCTCTAGAGAAGTGACTGCCTAGGAACCAAATTCAAAGTGGGGACAAGTTTTGCTTGAATGTAATTGCATCCTAACACCTGCTGGACAGACCTTCCTTAGAGAGAAGGAATTGTGAGCCACCCTCTCAGAAACTTCTGCTAGAGTTTGGTGCCTGGAAACAAGATAGGGTGTCCCCCTCCCCCCCCCCCCCAAATATATACACACTTTGAATAATTATTCATTCCAATGTTTCTTCTTTTCAGATTTAACCCAATGGAATGAATAGTTATTCAAAGTGTGTATACATTTTTGGGACACCCTGTATGTCTGCTGATCTGTGTGTCCCCTTTTGCTTGAGCTGCCAGGAAACACTGAAGCCCAAATCAGTACCCAACTGTTTTTTGTTTTTTTTTTAAATATATATTTTATTGATTTTTTACAGAGAGGTAGGGAGAGAAATAGAGTTAGAAACATCGATGAGAGAGAGTCATCGATCAGCTGCTTCCCGCACACTCCCTCCACCCCCCCACTGGGGATGTGCTTGCAACCAAGGTACATGCCCTTGACTGGAATCGAACCCAGGACCCTTCAGTCCGCAGGCTGACGCTCTATCCACTGAGCCAAACCGGTTTCGGCAGTACCCAACTGTTTATAGTCATTTGCCCAGGGGCCAACTGTATGCTTCAATAATCTTCAATAATCTTGGTTTTGATACTGTTTGTACTTGTAAGAACAAATAAGGTTGGTAAAAGCTTGAAACAATTTTGGATGAATCCAGGGCTAGAAATTCAACCTAAGTAAGAATAGGCAATTTGCCCTAGCTGGTTTGGCTCAATGGATAGAGCATCGGCTTGCTGACAATTCTGGCCAAGGGCACATGCCTGGGTTTCAGGCTTGATCCCCAGTAGGGCGCATGCAGGAAGCAGCCAGTCAATAATTTTTTTCATCATTGATGTTTCTATTTGTACCTCCCTCTCTTTTCTTCTCTACAGTCAATAAAATATATTTAAAAAATAGGCAATCTTGTATCCTCAGATTCCTTTGCATATAGAGAAGCTTCATGATAGTCACATATTGTTTTCAATGATTTATCCAGGCAAGCTTTCTGAATTCCACTAGGCAGTATCTTGCCACTGTAGTTCAGGGTATTGAAAATATTTATAATTTTATCCTTCTCTCATCTCTCTCCTGCTTCCTTCAATAAATATAGCATGTGTTGTATAATCACAAAGAGGCAGGCACTGTGCTGCACTAGGCACACAGCAGTGAGCAAAATGAGACAGTGACCTTCTCTGATAAAGTCTAGAGCCTCGTTAGGTGAGAGACAGTAATCAAATAGTTTAACAAACAAAACAGGAAAAGTACAATGCTACATTACATTCTATAATAGGGGTGGGGAACCTTTTTTCTGCCAAGGGCCATTTGGATATTTATAACATTATTCATGAGCCATACAAAATTATCAACTTAAAAATTAGTCTGCTAAATATGGTCTAACATTTAGTTAACTCACCCCTCATGTCTTGGCAGGACCAGATGAAATGATTTCACAGGCATTATATGGCCTGCAGGCTGGATGTTTCTCACCCCTACTCTACAATCAATAAATATATGGCGCCTTCAGCATGCATAGCTGGAAATATTTAATAGGATGGACAATCAAAAAAGGCTTCCTTGAGGAAGGGATAGCTGAGCTGTGTAGAAAAAAAGAATGAGAAGTTTGCCGAAGCCAGTTTGGCTCAGTGGATAGAGCATCGGCCTGTGGACTGAAAGGTTCCAGGTTCGATTCTGGTCAGGGGTATGTGCTCGGTTGTGGGCACATCCCCAATGGGAGGTTTGCAGGAGGCAGCTGGTAGATGATTCTCTCATCGATGTTTCTAACTCTCTATCCCTCTCTCTTCCTCTCTGTAAAAAATAAATAAAATATATTTTAAAAAAGAATACCAAGTTTGCTGATAATGAAAAAAATTAGGTAGCATTTATAGACCACAAAATAGACTACATGTATTACTGTATTTAACCTTCACTTGTAATTTGGCACATATTTATTGAGATTCGATTACATGCCAGATTACATGCTAGCCTTTGGATCTCCCTTTGAAAGAGCGAGACTTACCAAGGGTAAGATACCTTGCAGAGAATCCTAGTAATGAGAAAGGACCTGAATTTTTATATTTCTATATATGTCTCAGTGGCATTGTAACCAACACTAGTGTCACATAAATATGAGGAAAACAATCTTCTAACATTCGACAACTTCTCCACTTCCTTAGCTACTTTGGAGCAATGTTCGTTCATGCTATACTCTCAGGGTCATTAAAAGAATCCTCCAACCTCTTCATCCTACACAAGGGAACCGAATCACTACATCGCTTATAAACACTCTACAAGACAGGCATTTAGCCCAATTTGTCCAAGTTTGACTTCTTACTGCACACACCATGGATCAAAGTTCAAAGATCACCCTCAGCAAATTGTTAGGGTAAAACTCAACAATATGGTTGGCTTTTTAGGCAAGTAAACATCTCTTCACAAAACCAGAATCTCAGAGAAAGTTAGCTGTGCTACTTGGTGACGTGAGCAGAAGGCTCCACAGCAGAGCAACTGGTCGCATGGTGCCTCCTGCGGATGGAGTGGAACCAGTACTTCAAGAGCAGGTGGAGCCAGGTTCCTTCTCTCTCTCTCTCTCTCTCTCTCTCTCTCTCTCTCTCTCTCTCTCTCTCTCTCACAGTTTCTCTTTTTAATACAGCCCAACACCTCTCTCTCAAGGGAGAAATACATGTAGGGGTCAAAGCATTCAGAGATAAGGTGGATTTTCTGACAGCTAACAGTGACTTCATTGATCATACCACCTACTAGGCTGCATTCAGTCCCCAGGTTAAATGCTGTCTTCCTCTAAGCTTCTTCTGGAAGCACCTGCTTTCCTGCAGCTTACTCACCTGAGTGTGAGCTTAAACCCTATTGAGGATGAATCGTTTAGATGTGGCTGGGCCCCCAAAGCACTTAAGTAAAGAGATAAAAGATGAGGCGCAAAGATAATCTAATCATTGACAAGTGAGATTAGCAGCGTCAGTCTCAGAATCAATGCTTGGATTTATTTTGCAATTAGTTTAATGTGACCACCTGCCATCTGCAGTTTAGAATACAAATGGATTCAAATTCATGGCTAATTTTACATCAAAATAGACCTACAACAGAGTTATTTAAAAAAGAAAAAAAAATAGAATCATGAAAGAATCAATTTCTCAACTTAAGCCCTTAATAAGTAAGAGAAAACTAATTATTGAAGTAACTACAATAACCCAGTGGAATAGTTTCTAGTCTCATTTTCAGTTTAAGAAACTGAAGCTAGGGAAATTAAGTAAAACCCTGTATTACTGTGTGCAAGGACTATATCCTACTTATCTATTTATCCATCATCTGACCCCAGCTCTTCCACATAGTAGTTACTCAATAAATGTTTGGTGATTGACAAAGTAAATGACCAGAGCTGGGATTTGGACACAGATCTCTCTGATTCTAAATTCCAGGTTCCTGCTGGTCACCATGCCTCTTCCACAGCTACTGTAATGAGAAAACCCTGTTGAAATTCAGCGAGGCTACAAACTTAAAAACTATTTTCAGATGTTCTCAATACAATGTTATAAACACTCATTGAGCATCACTATGCACTTAGCTACACATCACTGGAAGCTTAGACAACATGGAAGGCATGGGGTTTATGTTAGATACTTCCCATGCCAGCTGACAGAAACCATCCAGATGACTCATAGACAAGTCCGAGCAGCACTCGAGGACATGTGTAAGCATGTGAAGCAGCTAAATTACAGAAAGGAATGTTGGGCTGAATGGAAAAGAAAGGACTTCTTGAACACTAGAGGACAAGTGTTCAAGCAGGAGTTGGAGTCTTGAACCTGGTCCTTCTGGGAACTGCAGGGAGGAGAGGAGGCATTGAAGCTGCAGGAAGGTTTGAGTGATGGTATGTGAGGGGGATGGGAGGGCCCTGGTCTGATGAAGTCAGGTACTTTGTTGGGTTTAGGGGTAAACAATTCTAAATCAGAAAGGAAAAACACAAAGCTTGTTGCCTTAAGTTCGTGGCTCTTCCACAAAATATCACAGCCTGGGCAAGTCTATTTTGAAGGAGTGGCATTAGAAAAAGTTTGAGTTTAAAAAATTTGGCTCTCAAAAGAAATTTTAATGGTTGTCACACTGTTGATATTTGGCTCTGTTGACTAATGAATTTGCCGACCACTTTCTTAAGTCATGGCTTGACTCCTGGGTGCAGCCTGATAAGCCCCTGTACAACGTTCTCAAAAGAATACACAGGCATACTCTACAAAGATGACTAGGGCAGCACCATGCCAACAGGAAATATGGTATATAGTTTTAACAAGGAGTTTGGGTTGGTAGTGAGGGGAGAATCCATCATGGACAAATTCCTTCAGAACACTTTAGTTATTTCAACTCACATAGATTATCTGGAATATTTTTACTGACTCACAAATGTCCTGGTAACAGGAAGGCAATATCACACCTTGTTATGTTAGAAGCATGAGGGAAAATGCTTTCTTAGCAATTCAGTCAATTTCTTCCATTTGGGGGGTTTCTTGGGAGTATTACTTGTTTAGCTAGTTCATCGTCCTATAATTATATAATGTCAGAGACCTTAGAATGCAGAGTCCAATCCCCATATTAAAAAGAGAAGGTGGCCTTGACTCAGAAAGTTCACATGCTTCTCCAGGGTCACACAGTTAATTAGTAGCCATTAAGTTTTATTTCCATGGGCTAAGGGTAACAATTGTTCTATTGCTCTATAAACTGAGTTCGGCTTAGTAAATAACATTTGCCCTTATAGCGACATACAAGCCACTACATAATAGTTCTGTTATCACAGACTTTCTCTCCCACCCACCTCTGCCCTTTGAAGTTTGAGCAGAGATATTAAGTCTTGTCCTACAAATGAAGACACTGAAGCCCAAAGAAGGTAAAGATGGATCCGAAAGACAGCACTCAAGCTGGGTCCCAGACCTTCTTTAGATTACATGATTTACTCCTTGGTGAAAAGTATTATAGTTTTCAACTCCTATGGGTCTCAGATTCCAGAGCATCAGCTCTTTAAGGGACACAAAAATCTTCAGAGGATTTTTGTGCTTTCACACACAACTCATGGCTAGCAAGTAAGATGATAAAAGTCTTTGATGACCACATGATTAATTGACAAGTAGTTTCTGGAAAGAATTTCCCACTGAGCATGGGCTTTGGCTCATTTTGGAAACATCCCATAAATAGGGAAAAAATGGACCCTGAGAAAAGCAATGAAATAAAAGCTGGATAAAGGCAAGACAACTGGGCCACAGACTGAGATGGGGGTGCATCCTTACAAGTCAGTTGCTCCCTCAGTTCCTCAGCCAACAGTGACACCTCTCTATTCCTGACCCCTGCCCACTCCCTGCTAATTCCTGACCTAGAAGAACCAAGTGTGAGCATGGGATTGGTTTAGGCCTGTGGTCGGCAAACTGCAGCTCAAGAGCCACATGCGCTCTTTGGCCCCTTGAGTGTGGCTCTTCCACAAAATACCACGGCCTGGGCGAGTCTATTTTGAAGTGGCATTAGAAGAAGTTTAAGTTTAAAAAATTTGGCTCTCAAAAGAAATTTCAATGGTTGTACTGTTGATATTTGGCTCTGTTGACTAATGAGTTTGCCGACCACTGGCTTAGGCCAACCTGTCACTGTAACTGAGAAACAACACTCATTCCTGTCCAGCTGAAGGTGGTCAGAGCATTCTCTCCTAACACGAAGGGCTGACCACTAATCCTTCCCCAGTGAAGGTCAAACAGGAGCTGCTCTGCTGGTTTCATTCAAGTCCTTGATGGCTGTAGCCCTAAACGCTCTCTTTACCCTGACAATGTCTAGTGGAGGAGTCAGGGGCTCCGGGGGCTCTAGAAGCCACCTGGTAAAACAGCCGAGCACTCACAGGAAGTTTGGCCCTTAACTAGGAGATTGTATTCGTTTGCTTGGGCTGTCATTAAATATCATAGACTATGAGGCTTAAATGACAGGCATTTATTTTCTCACTGTCTTAGAGGCTAGAGGTACAAAATCAAGGGGTTGACAGGTTTGGTTTCTTCTGAGGCCTTGCTTCTCGGCCTGCAGGCGGTTGCCTCCTTTCTCCACCCTCCAAAGAGAAACACCAGTCCTATTGGATTAGGGGCCCACATGACCTCACTTAACCCTCATTACCTCTTTACAGGCCTTATTTCATATACAGTCATACTGGGGGTTAGGCCTTCAACATAGGAATCTGGGAAACCATAGTGCAGCCATTACAGAGAGAAACCAGCATACATCTTTCCGGCCCTCAGTGTGTTTCTTCCCGTTACTACTTACACTCCTTGGTGCCTTCTCAGAGACATTTGTGATTGATTTAGCAAGCAATGAGGAGAATTGCCTGCTAATTGAGATCTTACAGAAAGTTCTCAAATTTTCAATTAACAGGGGAAAATTAAAAAAATAAAATAAAAAGAGGAAAAATAAAAATAAAACCACACTGCCAACAAGTAGTAAAATAGCATTTGGGACACTCTGCAAGGTGGGAGACAAAATCAAACACACTGAGGGGAGGAAGCCGGGCTCAGAAGTTCTCTCGCAGAGAAGAGCACGTGGCTGGCAGGCTGGGAGAGGTCCCGGGGGCCTGATTTCCATTTACGCAGGTGCAGAGAGCGGTCCGCAGGCTGCGGGCCTGCTCCACCAAATGCCCATGTGTGCATGAAATTAGAATGTCAACATTTGATTCATGCTGCCAAGCTGTGACTGTGAAACAAATTATGTCAGTGGGTGGCAACTGCAATATTAGCCTAAGCAGATAACATTTGACTCCAGAGCGGGGCCTGGTTCCAGAGTCTCCCCTCGTATTATCTTAATATCAACATTGTTAGACTTAGAGAGGATACGATTTTGAGAAAAAGGGAGATGTTTTCTGTGGGAGGATAGGCTCTTTAGGAAAGGACTTTTCCATTCAAGGGATATTTGCTCCTCACCCTCTTGTTGAAATTTAGGAGTCAGATGACGCAATGATTTTTACAAACCACCACCGCCACCCACTCCACCGAGTTCAAAGCGGCTGTGCCATTTGCGGGGTAATCTAAGCCACAATTAAATAATCCGCCTCTTATAAAGGAAGCCTTTGATTCCTGGGCAGAAGCTAGGATCTTGGTCCTTGAATGCATTTCAATGTGAAGGAAGTGGCGAGTATCATGAAAGGGACCGTGAGCAAATTCTTCCAACTTATTTCCTGGGCTCCGCACTAACTAATTTCGCTCAAGTGAGGTCTGTGTAGGTGTTTGAGTTGAAACCTGTTATTTTCTACTCAATTGACTGAAGTCTATGCCTATTTAAAATCCATCTTACATTAATATGCAGCTGGAAATTTGCTGAGGAATTTCATATAAAAGTAGGGATTTTGTGGGTGTGTATTTTTTCTTTAAGACGTTCTTGGTGAAGCTGCTGCCTCCTCCAACTTAAACTTGGCCTCCACGATAACAATTTTCCCATGAAATGAGGCGCACATCTATCTCCATTTGAGGCCCACTTCTTTAACTAGCAATATGGCAAAACATCAATTTGAAGTTTTATTCCATTACAAACACCCACGTAGTTAAAGTTAATGCTGTGAAAAATCCAACTTGTAGCAGTGAAATGTTTATAGAAGCAGTATGCACTTAGCTGTTGAACCAGGCCAAGGCGACTAGCCACAGAATTAGAGTGCAGGGAGAATATGGAGAGGGTTTTTTTGGGGGAAGGGGTGCAGGAGGAGATGGGTATCACTGAAAAACATGTACATCAGTTTACAATATTTTCACGTGAGGGTCTTCACACATCTCCTCAGGGTTAACATCAATGCCTATGAAGGTCCCCCTCTTTTTCTGCTATAGTGTCCATCTCCCCAGTCATACATATCTATGTCCAAAGGTTTGGAATTGCATTTTTCTTTCTACTGAAGCATAGAGTAAAGATCTGGGGCCTTCATCAAAGATGAAGAATATAATTTTATTCTTTTAAATAGATTTCCTTTTTAACGAAGAGGGTTGTGGGGAGAGAGAAAAATACTTAAAAATTTACCAGTGAACATTCGGGCACCATCCTTGTATATCAGACAGACAGCAATGCCAAAGCAATACAACTAAGGAGTTGATTTTGAAATTGTTTGCCTTGTTGACATATTTCTCAAGACATATTGATCGATCTTCATTTTTTTTTCTTTTTTTTCTTCTTTTTAACTGAATGCACTGTGATACAAACTCTCAAAGGAGCAAAACAGATTTCTCAAAACCACAAGCTGCAGGGCAGGTCGCCACCACCTTGCTCCCTTGTCTCTGCCACACAGTTCGGTGAAGCTGGGCACCAATCTGGTTTTGGCTATACACGTAAACTCCCCCGGCTGAAACGCACACATTGTCTGAGGTAGTTGCAAAAAGATGGCCTCCTTGGAAGGTCTCTGAAATACATCACTGAAGAGGGAGAGGTCTGCCGAAACTGCCTGTTTGACCCACCAGCCTAGGCTATTGCTGTGACCAGGGCTATTGATGCAGAAATACGTGCGACCCTCTCCTCCGGAGCAAGAATGTCTACTTTGAAACTTCATTCATTCTGAACACAGCCCTCGGGGTAGGCCGTATTTTCTTCCCATTCAGATGATGTCAGAGCCCGCCATCCATTTTAAAGTCTCACCCTCTTCACAGCCATATAACATATCCTGTCATTTATTTCAAAACTGCTCACAGACCAAAGGGAATATCTTCTCTTTATGGGGCAATTGCAGGCTTGTAACCTCTCCATCCTCTGAGAACTATGGAAGAAAGCTGGCACCGTCATCTGCAGTTAGCTGTCAAATGCATTTAATGCTTTATCAGGAAGACTAGAGACAAAACTGCTCTCCTCACTCCGTGTCAGGCAAGTGTATCTGGGTCCCCCTCCCTGGAGAGAGAGCACTGTATTTCTTCAGCCAGAGATGTAAAAAAAAAATCAGGCGATCGGAGAATGGAATAAACAATATTTTGGTGTAAACAGATTATCAACATGAGAGGAATGACCGTCTGGTCACCCGGGGTTGGGGGGGAGGGTGTTATTCAGTTAACACTTCCACCCCTTAAAGACAATAGTGTGCAATCAATGCATATAGGGCCTTTCAGGCCCGTTGCTAAGTGATACGCAGTGTCAACAGAAAAATGCCGGATGTACAGAGGACAGCTCCAGGCCCGAGATAGAGCAACACCCTCTGATGATATTTTAAACTTAATTCAGTTCCCGATGAAGATTGTGACAGGTTCCGTGGCCAGAGCAGAAAAGATGTTTGCACTTCAAAATCCGACTTCGGAAAGTTCCTCTGCTGTGTGCAGTGTTTAATTTGGTAACAAATGAATCACGGCCCAAACAGTAGTCGGTTCAAATAGGAAAAGGCACCCAGCAGGGGCATCCTGAATATTCATTTCTTGCAAGGCCCAGTGGTCCTCTTACAATCTCAGTGTCAGTATCAGAGTTGATCATTTGTCTCAGATTGTCTATGCATTCTCTCATTTTTTCATCTCTAAAATCTATTTTAGGAACAGCCCCCAAAGCCATTTGCAACAGCTTCTTCAGAAATTCTAAAGAAAGGAAAGAAACTTGAATAGGATCACATCACCCCCATACAACCATGAAAACCTGTTTTGTGGGGCATTCTTGAAACCAGCCCAGAGGCTCTTAAGAGTTTTTGTATTTATTTACCCATTTCTTTCCCTCCCTTCTCCTTTCCTCAATGGATTTTTATATTCAAATGCAAAAGATTTCCGTGTGCACTAAAGATCCATTTATGTATTGGTTTAGGACAGTGGTCAGCAAACTCATTAGTCAACAGAGCCAAATATCAACAGTACAACCATTAAAGTTTCTTTTGAGAGCCAGTTTTTTTAAACTTAAACTTCTAACGCCACTTCTTCAAAATAGACTCACCCAGGCCGTGGTATTTTTGTGGAAGAGCCATATTCAAGGGGCCAAAGAGCCGCATGTGGCTCGAGAGCGGCAGTTTGCCAACCATGGGTTTAAGAGATCAGGTCATAATGCTGAGAATTGCAACTTTTTCATAAATAGATGTTTACAAATTCGTTTTTTGCACCAGAAAAAAATACACTTACCACAAAGGGCCTATTTTCCATAGTTGAAGACAAAAACCTTTTGAAAAAAATAAATAAATCATGTCTCTAAACTCCAGGAAGTATTAACCTTGGCTATATTGTTGCTCAAAACTAACAAACCTATAAAATGTTTTCTTAACCAGACACGGGTGGATCCTGCATGGTCTGGGTTGCAGCCCACAATAAACACGAGTTGCACAGGCCCTGAGAGTTGTGTAGACGGGGCACCATCCATTTATTCAACTTGGGGTGCTCCATTCCCCTAGTCGAGCCCAAGCTTTTTAAGAATCCAAGTCACACAACTTTTAGTGGGCAGATCTGGCCTCCAGAGTTTAGTCTGTGTTCTAAACGAATATGAGCCACAAAGCATTCTGTCTAGTGGGCTAAAAACTCCTAAAGCAGAAGTATATTAACGCAGAATGAGAAGAGGGTGGGGGGAGGGGCTGACTTCTTGACATTTCCTTCCTGTCTCATCCCACACAGCTAATTTTATAGGGTTGCTCCTGTCATGTTTAAGCTCCAGGTAGTAAGGGGGAGATTGAAGGCAGATGAAAATGGACAATAGCATTCCCAGGCCGTTGTCTTGCCTCACTGAGGGTGGTTCTCTCTCACAGGAACATTCAGGCATTGTGAGGTGATGAAGAAGCAGTGCGTAGAAACAAGTTACAATAATTGCGTAATTGCGTTGAGACCACCTGCCACCATCTTCCTACAATGGTTGTCTCTCACTACCAGGATTCTGAAATAAGTCCCAGGCAAACTGTTCCATAGTTATCAAAGCTGGAAAGATAGGAAAGATAGGAAGATTTTGAGCTCTGGGTGAGCCAAGTGAATGGGCATATTTCAAAGGAACTAAGTAGAGTCCACAGACATTTTTGGATTAATGAGTAGGCGTAAGCTCCTGGCTGAGGCTCTTTCTTGTCATAGGAGCAAACAAATGCCAAGTGGAAGGCCCCAAACTGCACTTATAACAACTCGATATTTATGTATTTATCAAAAGGCATAAAAATGTTTGGATATTGATGAACTAAAGTTATTCTCTGAAAACTACCAGTTTCTTTACAAATATGAAAAAGTATGGAGGGGCCATAAAATTTTCCTTAAATTCCTAATAAAATTAGTTAGAGCCTGACTAACTATTTTGATTAATCCCAGTAAGCAAATTGCTTTTCATATCTCTCCTGAACTGACCCAAATGTTCACACAGGACTCATGACAACGCTTCCTGCCTAGCCCCATTGCTGAGCACTGCAGGCGACTGAAGTGAGCAAGAATCTGACAGTTTGGTTAATGCTCTAACTCAGGTACACCCAGACTTCCGAATTTTATTTTAGTTAAAAAAATATTTTCTGTATAATCATTGGTGACAAAGATCCCAGTTACTGTGATTTATTGGTCCTAGTAGGATGACTCCGCTCTTCCACTTTGTAGGGGGAGGCGTTCGTTAAGCCATTGACACTTTCTCCTTGTCCCTCTGGTGGCCAACAGGCCACACTGATGAACAGGCAGCCAAAACAAAGACATCTGCAACCTCAGCAACATGAAGTAGTAACCAGGCCACGCTCACAGGAGCCTGTGGTTTCAAAGCTTCACGGGCATGACCAGCAAACACATTGGTTTAAGTCCAGCATTTGAGCAGGTAAAACACTGGCGCACACATTGCAACAACAGAACCCGAAAGAAAACAGCCATGAAACAAGCCCCACACGGGACTGTTCGATGTTGTCCATGTAAATGTAGAGCCAGGAGCACATATTAACTTATTATACTATGAACCTAAGCCAGATGTTCTATTTCTAAAATTTCTCACTAATATTCTTCTTATACATTTGTTCTTCATTGATCTGTTTGTGTGTTTTTTTGTTTTTGTTTTTCTCTTTTAATATTTTGTTGATTTTTTTATAGAGAGGAAGGGAGAAGGATAGAAAGTTAGAAACATTGATGAGAGAGAAACTTTGATCAGCTGCCTCCCGCACAGTCCCTTCTGGGTATGTGCCCACAACCAAGGTACACGCCCTTGACTGGAATTGAACCTGGGACCCTAGTGTCCGCAGGCCGACACTTTATCCACTGAGCCAAACGGTTAAGGGCCATTGATCAGTTTTTTTTAGACAAGATCACAGTGGACCTGTGGTTCTCAGCCCGGGCTGTACATAAGAATCACCCAGGGAACTTTGAAAACTCTATGGATGCCCAGGTCCTACCCCCAGAATTTCTCTTTTAATTAATTAGTCAGAGGTGGAGCCTGAGCAATGATGATGATTGTTAATGTTCTGAGGTGAGTCCCACAGTTAATGACCCCCCTGGTGAGCTGGGGTGAGCAACACAGCCCAGGATAATTAAGTGGAGGTCAATTCTGATGAAATAAGCAGAGTCTGTGGGTGAAAAACCTAAAATTGAGGAGACACCAACCATTAATTTTCTCTTTCTGTGAATGGAGAAACAAAGTACATTCTTCACCCTTAGCAGCAGAATGTGTTTGTGTAGCTCTAGGATGGACATCCTCTTTGGGAACCCCGCGGAGACACGTGACTTAAGTGATTGGAAAGAGACCTGCACAAACTGGAAGGCAGGTGTAGGCCATATTTAGGAGAAGTGCCTATGACAGGTGTCAAAACACTGCAGAAATGTGGAGGAGGAAAGAGGAGGTGGGGCACTAGGAAGGCCTCCTAGAAGAGGTAGTTCTTGAAATGGACCTGGAATGACAGGATTCCTAGGGAGCAAGTGTGGGTGAAGGGGAGCTGTGAGGTCCAACATGGGGTCCCTTCTCCAAAGTTCAGGGCCCTTTTCATGAAAAGAAGAGTATTTCACCCCCCACCCTTTTTTTTCTTTTTCCCATTATTTTTTTTTTTCTGCTTCCAGATTAGGGAAAGTAATAATAACGAAGACTTACTACTTACTATATACTAGACATTATCCCAAAAGCCTTTCACTTAAATCCTTTGCACTAAAATCACTTGTCAAAACACTTCCATGAAGTAGGTATTGCAATTACCTCCAATTTATAGAGGGGGAAACTGAGGCACAGTAGGTGAAAGAACTCATTTCAGATCACATAGCAATTAGAGGGTCATTTTCTTTTTAAATGTACATATATTTACTAGAGGCCCAGTGCACGAAATTCATGCATGGGGGTATGTGTCCCTCAGTCAAGCCTGCACCCTCTCAAATCTGGGACCCCTCAATGGATGTCCAACTCCCTGTTTAGGCCTGATTCGTAGTCAGACATCCCTCTCACAATCCAGGACAGCTGGCTCCCAATGCTGTCCTATCTGTCTTCCTGATTGCCCCTAACTATTTATGTCTGCCAGCCTGATTGCCTTTAACTGCCCTCCTCCCCTGCAGGCCTGGTATCCCCCAACTGCCTTCCCTTGCAGACCTGGTCCCTCCAAACTGACCTCCCCTGCTGGCCATTTTGTGGTGGCCATCTTGTGTCCACATGAAGGCAGCCATCTTGTGTGTTGGAGTGATGGTTAATTTGCATATTACTCTTTTATTAAGATAGGATAGAGGCCTGGTGCATGGGTAGGGGCCAGCTAGTTTGCCCTGAAGGGTGTCCCAGATTAGGGTGGGGGTGCCTTTGGGGTTTGGGGCGGCCTGGGCGAGGGGCCTGTGGTGGTTTGCAGGCCACATGCCCCCTGGTGATCCAAGCAGAGGTCCTGGTATCTGGAGTTTATTTATCTTCTATAAATGAAACTTTGTAGCCTTGAGCAGAGGCCAAGGCTACGGGAGCTTGGCTTCTTCCATTACCAGGGAAACCCAAGCCTCCTGCTCGCTCTGTGGCTGCAGCCACCTTTGTTGGGTTAATTTGCATACCTGCTCCTAATTGGCTGGTGGGCATGGCTTGTGGTATAGAGGAGGTACAGTCAATTTGCATATTAGTCTTTTATTAGATAGAATTGATTTCATAGTGGGAGAGAGAGATAGAAACATCAATGATGAGAGACTCATCAATCGACTGGCTCCTGCACGCCCTCTACTGGGGAGCAAGTCCTGCAATGGGGCACATCATGCCCTGACCAGGAATTGAACCATGACCTCCTGGTTCATAGGTTGATGCTCAACCACTGGGCCACACCAGCTGGGCAAGGCTCATTGTCTTAATCTCTCTGCTCTTCTGCCTCTTTTAGGCACTGTCATCAGTGGAAACCACCACTTCCACCACCATAGCTCACTGGTAACAGATGCCGCAGACTGGGAGACAGCTCATGTACCATCCCAAACCAGCAGCTCTCAGAGCTGAAAAAGGCTGGTAGGCCCACAATTGCAGTCCAGATGACAAGCTGGGAGGCGCCCAGTCCACCACAGTTCCACTGAGCACAGCCTCTGCCCCAAGAGCAAGAGAATCCTGGCCCAACCCTGTCTCTGCTCATCCTTCTCACTCCGAATAAGATCAGGTGGAGACCCCCTCTCCCCTCCTTTTTAAAAAAAGAAAAAAGAAAAAATAGGATTATCATCATTAAAAAACCCCCACAAAAACCTCTCTAAATCAGCAAGTTATCACAAGTTTTAAATAGTGGATGGCTTTGCCTAAGAAATCCAGACAACAGTCGTTTAGTACATGTTTTTAAGAACGCTCTAAATGGCATAGCAGGGGCCAGTGAAATCTTTTTATTTTCCTATTCAATTTAATAGGTCCATATTGAGCACTGGCCGAGCATAGGCTTTCTAATCTGGGAAAGGAGAAAGCTGCAGCAATCACTATCACATAAGGCAAGGCCAGAAGGATCACAAGGAAAGTCCTTCAATGCCATGGCCTTTTGGAGGCAGATTCTAGGGAAGCAGGGATCCTATAGGGCTTCCTGGAGGAAGGGGTGCTTAAAACGAGCCCTGAATTTGAAGGACTTCAATAGGGAGAGGCTGTGGGCGGGGAGAAAGGGCAGTTCATTCTGTTGAGAGGAGCCACCTCAAGTGGGTCCTGGTTGTTTGTCTAGACTGAGTAGAGGGCCACAGGCTGCACACGAAGCCTGGGAAGAACAAAGAAAATGTGAGTTGCCACCTTCCAAAACTGCACAGGAAGGCAGAGTGGGAGGGTAGGGGTGGGGGTGGGGGGCGGGCAGGGATGAAGCTCTAAGGTCTTTCATACAATGTAGCCAATTTACAGTTATGGTTACACTTGAGTCAATTAAAGTGTTTTATTAGCAAGAATTTGAATCTCTTACCTTCATTAACATTTAACAGTAAATGGGAGAAAAAAGGTAAATAAAATATTATCCGGCTTTTTAAAGGTCATTTCAGACTGAGCGTTACAAAATATGATCCGGGGAGGGCGGGGAGGGCCCTTTGTGTGGCTGGTGTACCTGCAGCCCGTGCTGGAGGAGTCTCCCGGCACCGGCAGCAGCTCTCCTCCCGGCAGGTGAGGTGCTGGAGGTGCATTCATTGCAGGCGGCTCATTTGGGGAGGAGGAGACCTGACATGTGAGAATGAATTTCTCGCTTTAGATCTCAGGTTTGTAAATCATTTGGGGTATGCAGCCCTTCGTAATTACTCCCACGATCAACACCTGCCTTTGAACAACCTTAGGCTAGCAAGCCCGAGTAGATTACATGACAGGCCTAACCATTCCCTCAGAGGAAAGAAGTGCGAGGGGTGCCCTGGGCCCAGGTCTCCCAGAATCCACAGAGGGCCTGGGGGGAGCCCAGCCACAGGAGGTGGGCGGTACTCACGCCCTAGGCCCGCTGTGGACATTTCACATCAAGGTCTGCTGGTAACTGGAAGCTAGAAGGAGAAATGTGATAATTTGGCAAGGATATAAATGTTCACCCTGAAAAGGAACTGCTATTTTTAATTTCCCAAAGTATAGCATGTCCTTGAATAACATTGTTTTGTTCAACATTGTTTCATGAAAACATTGATGAGGGGGGGAAATATTCTCGGCCAGGCCACTGTCTGTGTGGGCTTCTCTCCGGCTACTCCAGTTCCTCGCCCCACTCTCCCCTCTCCACACACACACACACACACACACCCCAGGGATATGCCTGTGGAGTGAATGGGTGTGCCCACTTTGTCCCAGTCTGAGAGTGGTTGGGTGTGATTGGCCCTGCAGTGGAAGGGTGTCCTCTCAGGATGGGTCCCAACTTGCACCCTGAGTTTCAGGGATGAACTCTGGCCAACTGTGATCCTGAACTGGAATCAAACGTCAAGGTGTTCGCACCACAGGGGCATGGCCTTTCTTGAAATTCTGCATCAGCAGGGGTGGCCTAGAAGGAGAAGACCCGCCCTGCCCACCATGAGTTTTCTGGAGAGCTCCGGAGTCAGTGATGGCTGCCCTCGTGCCCTGGGTGGAGGGATGGCAGGGAGAGAGGGAACTTTAAATCCCGGGCTACACACCCTAGCAAATGGGAAGTGCCCTTTGGAGGAAGTAGCAGAAAGCACAGGCATATTCAAATGAGGATGAGTTACGGGGTGAAATCCTCTTCCTGGGCCAGCTTCATCACTAGAGCTTTTTACTTCGCTGCATTTGAACACAGGGGGGAGATGAAATCACAGCAAAACAAATATGTCCTAGTTGTAAAGAGTAAATACTGCTAATCACAGTAATTGTGTTCAGAGCACAATGCAACTACATAAATACATAGAACAAAATTTGAAGAAAGAGAGGATATTTACACATGTAAATATATATTTAAATATCTGATATGAATGCACTAAACGCATCTATTATAGTAGAGTTTTCTAAATGTCAAAGGCTGTTGCTCACTGTCCCTCTTGGTCTAGCCCAGCTAGCAGCTGAGGAGAAGGCCTCTGCTTATCTAAACCTGCAGGTAAATATCATGGGTTTCAGCCCAGAAACGATGGAGCCTTTTCCCACCACATTTAATAACTTTGCATCAGATCCAGCAGAGAAACAGAACAGTTCCTAGGAGGTGGTGCACCACGTTCCACACAGCTTCCCCCTGGGCTCTCCCAACATCACTCCACATCTTTTCCTTGCTGCAGAGAAGGCACAAGCTGCTTCTCACCCATCCTAGAAGCCCGGGACTTCATCAAGCCTGAAAGACCTTCAGCACCTGCGTGGCGAAGGCCACAGTAAAAGGCAGGGACTGAGGTTGCAACCGTCTTGAGTCTTGTTCAGAGACGCCCAGGTGCTCTATGCTGCATGCAGCTGTGTGTGCTATTACCTAAAGAGGCTGTCACCCTGGGCACGGTGACCACGGAAACAATCACCCTTCGGTCATAGACTGAGCACACAGTAAAAGCTCAGGCTCTGCGTTTTTTCTTTAGTGACCATCATCACAGCCCAGACCTTCAAGAATGGTGAGTGATGGGTAGTTTCATCTAAAACACAGAGAAGGAAGTTGGGTGGAGAGAAAGAATGCAGTGTGCCGTGGTTGCTGTTATTCCAAGCCCATGTCGTCTCTCCATCAAGCTGCCCTCTCTCATGAAGGTAATGTGGAAATAAATAAACCAAGTGACCATTTATTCCGACCAAAATGACAAAGCTCTCTTACCCACTCTGAACTGAGTACCATAGACGCACTGAGAGCAGCAGAAGAGACCTCGAGAAGCTGGATGCTTCCCCCAGGGGCATGTGGAATGGGGAGAGAGTCTGGTAACAATGACTGGGTGCTGTTGTCCCCCAGTCCAGGGCCTGCCCCTGGCAGTGAAGAGATGCTGCCCACTGAGAACCTGACTGTCCCAATCCCAGCCATCTAACAGTGAGGAAACCAAGGCCCACAGTTGGGTCTTGGATTCTAGCTCCCAATTCCCAGTTTAGAGAGTCACTTGTCCATGGTTGAACAATAGAGAAGGAATCCATTTCAAAATATGTAAATATAGTTATCCTAATGTTGTTCCTGCTTTCCTGAGCAGCCTACCTCTCTTATCAAGCCCGTGAAGGCCCACGGCTGATCCCTCACCTCTGGAGGCAAACAGGAGAAACCCCTGCAGCAACTCATGCTTATCTTTTGCTGTCCTCCCATGTAAGGAGCTTTTTCCTTGTACCTAAATTGAGCAGAAAATTTCAGTCACTCTAAAGAAAGATGTTCTGCTTCAACCAACATCTATTGGGCCCTTTTTATATACCAGGCACAGAGCATCATTTAACTCCAACGCAACACTATAATGCAGGTACTAAATCCATTTTACAGATTAAAAAACAGAGGCTTGCCGAAACCGGTTTGGCTCAGTGGCTAGAGTGTCGGTCTGCGGACTGAAAGGTCCCGAGTTCGATTCCGGTCAAGGGCATGTACATTGGTTGTGGGCACATCCCCAGTATGGGGTGTGCAAGAGGCAGCTGGTCAATGTTTCTCTCTCATCGATGTTTCTAGCTCTCTATTCCTCTCCCCTTCTTCTCTGTAAAAAATCAATAAAATATATTTTAAAAAAATAAAATAAAAAACAGAGGCTTTAAGTGGTTTATAGAAAGTGCTCAAGAATTCATGCCTAGTGACTGACCTTGTGTTAGCCCTAGGAGTCTCTTTGGCCTCCTCTTCCATCACTGGGTTCCCTCCTCATCTCAGTCCCCTCACATCCTGACATCACCCCCTCCTCAGTGAATGGAGCGGCACAGGAAGTACAGTTCAAAGCTTAAGATCCTATCAGGTGGGCGAGTTTTCAGGAGAAGTGAGCAACAGAAAGACTCATTGCGGCAGAATTTCTGAAAACTCTGGCCACATTTCCAGATGAAGACTGCAGACTTGTGTGTATACGTATGTGATTCACTTGCCACAAAACAAAACCACCTCCAAGGTGAACTGAATGCTTCTGAGAGTTGGTGTAAAGGAAAATCAATGATGAAAGCTCACGGCCATTTCCAAGAACACAATCTCTCATACACACACGTGCACATGCACACAAACACACACACACACACACACACACACACTCACACAGGATATAAACACATACCTGTGACGGCATGCAAGGGAATCCGAGTGGAATAAAGAAAACAAGAGAAGTGCAATTAATGTAACAATCTACTTGTGAGGTTAAAAATTCAAAATATTTATGGCAGTGTAAAAATAAAGATTTCCAATAAAAATGATAAAATCCCCAAAGCTGACAAGATGGTTCTATACGTATGAGAATTGGCAAGAGGAGGGAAAAAGGATGAACTCTACTTGTTAAATGGGAGTCCTCCTTAGAAATTTCATAATTACGTGCCCTTGCTGTTCATTAATTGCAAGGGAACCAGCCTGGCTTCGGCCCCCTTACCTGCTGGGAGGGCGACAGAATTACGGACTCACATGAAGGATGGGCGCTGGTGGACGGCACCCATCAGTGGGTCTGAGGCTCCAGGTCAGAGACGGCCGCCCTGATTCAGGCTGCATGTAATTAGCAGGTCTGCACGGCACAGCTATTGACCCTGGCCCTCTTAGGCATGCCAGAGGCTGCTCATTTGAGGCAACGTTCTTAATTGTGTTACCTTTGCTCTCTTGCTTTTAAAACAATAGAAATAACGTAGCTTGGCAAAATAAAAAATAAATATCCTATCGTCTGACTAGTGGTTAAAGTACAAAGGTTTTCTGTGACACACACACAGGCGCAGAGCAAACACTCAGATGAATAAGCATGCGAATTTGAGGGCAAATGAGGCATGAAACATATTGGCCAATAAACAACACAAACGAAGATCACACTAATTTTTTTTTTTTTAATCTAACAGACTAGGAAGCATTGGAGCCAAAAATACCCTCCAAGAGAAAACTTTCCAGGAAGCTGTTCTTCTGAACCACTTCAGAGTATTGGGGTTCAATTATTGGTTATAAGTCAGACAGAAAGGAGCCTGGGGTCTCCCAGAACTATGTCTTGGAAGGTAAGACTCTGTGAAGGCTCGCCATATCACATCAGTGATCTACCATGAGAGAATAAAATATGCCTGCAGTTCTCCTGTAATCACAGCTTCTTTTTTTTGAAAATGTCTCGTTCAGCAGGCCCTCTGACCCTAAAGAACTTTTCAGTCCACGAAGCTCCTCCAAAACCACCTTGCCAGGTAGACAGGGCAGGTATTAGTATATCAGCTCCATCTCCCACGTGAAGAAATCAACTCAGAAAGTTGAGGGGATTTTCCTGAGCTCTGAACTGTCACCAACAAGGCAATGCTTCCTTTGCCACTCTGGGTGAGTGCCACAGTCACTGAGAGGCGGCTCTGGGCGAGACCTCAGAGAGTCTGGCATGGGGGTGAGGGTTGGGGGGGGAGGGCAAAACTCTAACTCTTTTGAATGGGGAGCAACACAGCCCCATGGGGACCTGCCACAGTGACTCCTGTTCTAGGACCTTGTCAAGCTGTCAGTCCTGGGGTTTCCAAGAGCCACTGCCAAGAGCACACTGTTGGGCCCTGGTAGCTTCTATCTCTTAAGGCAAAGCTGATTTCAGGAGGCTGCTCTCTACCGACACATCCCATGCACTGAGCGTCCCTGTCTCGAGAGAGGCAGGATGGTGCAGCCATTGAGAACCAGGCAGTCCTGAGTGTGAATCCTGCCTACCAGTGACCTGCTGGGCCTTGGAATGTTTCTATCCCTGTGAACCCCAGCTTTCTCTCCTGTAATACTGTGATGACGACCAGTTTCTCTTGCCCTGGGTGTAATCACGGCCTCGCCCACAATAAGCATGAACACAATTTCTTCCTGGCAGAATAGAAAGGTAATGGCGGAGAAATATAAACGTCCAGGGCATGAATAGAAAAGGTTGTGCAAGGGGCAGTCCGCAGGCTCCTGGGAGTCTCAGACAGAAGAACTGAGAAACTGCGGCTTTTCTGCACATGAAATACATCAGAACCAAAGAAACAGTGAGAACGAAGGTCTCAGTGAATCTGCACCCCCCTCCCCCACTCCCATGCACACCCAGAAGCACCATGGGCGGAAAGAAATGGATTCTTTCAAGACTCCCAGACCGGTTTGAGTGCAAAGGGAACAGGTTTGCGGCCCCTGTCGATTCTGAGGAATACCTGGGCCTCACATGGCCAGGGTCACTTGCAGCTCCTCAGGGGGCTCTGTGCCTGTGCTAATTAGAGAGAGAACTCGTGTTTGAAAGCATCCCCTTCATCTGTCTTCCAACCTCGTTTTCCTCCAGAATTTGGGTGTCCGCAGGCCTAGGCCCAGTTCACACAGCCTGCCCGCCCTTCAAAGGCGAGGCATAACCCTCAGCTGGCCAAGCCGGTGGTGAGGAGGGATGTGCCCGGACTGCGGGTCTGGTCCGCTCTGCAGCTTCACTTTCACTGTGTCCGTCATCCGCGGAGCAAAGGCAGCTGGCGCACCAGGGCGTCCACACCTTCAAAAGGAAACACCGGCTAACCAGCGACGCTCCTCTTACCGGGAGATACCCATAGGGACTCGCAGCGTCAAAGGAGGAGTCACAGGGACAGGAGGGCTGACGAGCTACCCTATGAACCTGGGGAATTCCAAATTCACTTTCAAGGGTAAGAACACACAGACGGGACCGATTCCCTCAGAACCTGAGAGAAATATGCTCCTTGTGATGATGGGAGTCCTACTGCCCCAAGACCTTGGCCACCGACCCTATCACTTAATAACCTCGCCTCTTTGAGGAGCCCAGGCTTTCCCTAGGTACCCACAAAACTCGCCCTGGAATGCAGGGGAAGGGCCCCTAACTTGGGACAGGGACACTATGCAGTCCTCATGGCGCTGGCACAAGCAGTACATCCCCTGCCCGAGAAGGAGGATGCGGCTCTGCCTGTCTGCGCCCTGGGCGGCTGGGTGTGCTGAACTGGAAAGAAGTTCCCAGTGGAGCAGGGAAGGGGAGGAAAGAAGCAGGCTGAGGCTGGAAGCGGGGTGCTGTTTTTCTTTCACGGGTAGAGAGGGCTGGCCAGAGGCTGGAAGGTGCGTGTTCCAGGGCCTGGGGGACGGAAGTTCTGCTGCCCTGGCGTTTCTGAAGAGCGTCCATACGCTGGATCTCGCATCTTGAAGTGGACCACAGGCCGAAAGACTAAGATGGGAACAGAGGTGAGGTCTCCTGCCCCGCCTACTCTGCTCCTGGATGGTTTCAACTCTTCCCAGAAGCTGCCTGGGGAATCTCTCCCAGCAGTCCTCTTACCACACCCGTCCCATCTTCAGGTCACTGCAACACACACCTCTCCTCAGGAGACAGAACTCTGGCCCTGCTTCCAAAAGGGGTTCTGTCCCCAGATAAGACACGAAAAAAGGCAGCAGAATAATAACTTCCCACAGGCAAGGATATTCCAGCACAGTAGTTGTTGCTGGTCAGTTGTAGGTACAGTTTTTGTTCTAATAGTAAAAGTGTCATTTATCTTGAAGGGTGATCTTGACAGGTCTGTTCAAGTCAATGAATGCTTCTCTCCTGGCAAAGACATTTACCCAAAACAACGTGTTTATGGGGGAAGCCAGGGCTGAACTGACAGACCACCTCCTGTGAAAATATACAGGGCAGCATGATTTTGATCCTAAACAGTACTGAGCCACTCCAGGTTTTTGTTGTTGTTGTTGGTTTTTGGGGGGGGTATGGGCCGGGGGACTGAGTAGGGCATAACAGCTTGTTCCTTACAGACTAGCCTCCAGCCTGAAGGAGGAGCAAGGGAGAACAGAGGCGTGAAAGTGTGGTGTGGCTGGCACATCGGGGCTGCTTCTGTTCAGCTGGAGCTCAGAGAAGGGCCTACGGGGGTGGGAGAGGGGCTCAGAGAGGCAGATTGTGTCCATACCAGGAGGGCCTCATACTTTTTCCTTCCTGCAACCGGAAGTTATTTAAGATATTTAAGTAGCTAATGCATGAGACTGGTATTTCAGTTCTGGTGACAGTGTGTGGAGGCTCTGGAAAAAGGAGAAACTAGATGGAAATGGATGGGACCATGATGATGGGTGTCAACACAATGACTGTCCTGGAGCTTGCAGTCCAGCAGGATGTGGGGATGGCAGTGGAGGGCACTGGAGGTCCAGTGGAATTTATGATGTCAGTGGGCAATGTTTCCAACATGGAAAATTTGGTCGGAAACAGCCCCATGGAACATTACAAAGAGGTTCAGAGTCAACATGAATTTCTACAATTTTATTTTATTTTTTTCTAGTTCTCAAAAACAAGGTTTTATTTTTTAACTTTATATATATATATATATATATATATATATATATATTATTGATTATGGTATCACATAATTGTCATTTCTACAATTTTAAACATAAAAAGTAAGATTTCTAAAACTCATGTGATCTGAAGAAACTCTGCTTTCCAAGTCTGTGATTATGCAGAGAACGTTTCCCTTGAAATTTTCCTGGTGAAGCTGAGAGATGAGCAACTTGCCAAGTCACACTACAATTAAGGGGCAGAGCCTCCTTTAAACCCTGATCTGTTGCAGCCAGGGTCTGCCCTCAAGCAGCTGGGTGCAGAGTAAGGGTTTGGAGGCCAAACCCCAGGCCTGCACTCCAGTTCTCAGATTCATTCCCAGTAACCTCCCTATTTCTACATAGAAGTCGACCACTATTGCCTAATATTGCACAAAAGTCAGGGGAGAGCTGACATAGAACCACCTGAAATGAACCCTCATTGAGAATCTCTTCAATAAAGGGAACCTTGACCATCAAACCACCGCCAGCTCTTTTGCATCCCTTCTGAAGGCCAAAAGCCGCCCCCTTCCCTTTCCAACTCCCCAGAAACCAGCTCCGCTTCATTAACATTTCTTTGAGTGACATTTACATATTTTATATGATCCTCTGTAATTCAGCAAACCTTCCCTCTCATCCCATTCCACTCTCAAAGAGTTTGCTAGTCCTTAGCAAAATTAACAGATTTACTGCTATGGTTCCCACAATGCACATGTATTTATTTATTAGGTCCTGCCTTAGAGCAAATTCAAATATTTTTCTATGATTTTTTTTCAAGTGTCAAAGATCTGGCAATCTAACTTCAGCATGACTCTTAGCATACATCCCATCCAGAGCCAGCTGCACATTAGTTGTAATATTTCCAGGTCCTCTAGATGACCTGCTAATTATCTGTCAAAAATGTAAGCATCAGACACAAGTCAAATAGGTGAAAAGAACTTGATTCCACATACATCAAGCCTATTCCTTGCTCTCACACAGCACATACTTGAATGCATTCCCCCAAAGCCCACAATTCTCTGCAAAGAACAGTTTCCTTTGCTGCCTGGATTTATAAGCCAATTCTCTCTCCTCACCTGCAAATGTCTGAACAGTGTAGAGCTGTCCCAGGTTCTACCTTTCCAGAGCCAGGATGGAAATGTCCCTTTAACTTGAGCTCTGCACTCTCTGCCCACAAGGCTTGGAGGGGACTCTTGACAAGGCTGATTCTACGGCCCTCTCCTACATGGACAAATGTTGACAGAGAGATGAGCTACCATGGCATTTAGCTTTATTTCTCTTCCTGAATTCCAGGAAGAAGTCCTAACTTTTGCTTAGCAAACCACTTCAATTATGTTTGTCACACCATCTCATGTATTGCTCATTTAACGAATATTTATTGAGCACTTATTATGTAATAGTTCCTGTGCTAGGTGGAATGTAAACAAACAAACAAACAAAAACCCCACAGTACTTTATAGAAACTAACATTAATTCCTGAAAATGTCATAGAACATCAATGACCTTTATTTGATAGGAGATTGCTGTATATAGCCAACATCCTCAGTTTTAAAAAGATTGTTTACTGATTTTTTTTGAGTTCACTGAGGGCAGGGATTTTTGTCCTATTCAGGCTGTATCCTAGCATCATGAACAGTGTCTGACACATAGTAGGTGCTCAATAAATACTTGGTGAACAAATGAATGAAGCTCTTGACACTCTAAGAGAAAGGCAATTATCTTCTACATCCCTTAGATAACTAAGTAAGTGCTTGAGAAGTACTAACACTTTCTTCTAACCAACAAACGTAGGGGTATGTCTACTTTGCACTCTTTGAAAAATATGTTGTAAATGAACTTCAATGACATGAGCCAAGGTCTTTGATATCTAGCGGCATAGAAAAGCAAGTTACAAAGCAATTCAACCGGGATAAGCCCATTTTTAAGCCAAAATGTAAACAGTGACTTTCTGGTTGATGGGATTTGGGGTAGTTTTTATTTGCTTTTTATGTATTTTTTGTATTATCTAAATTCCCTATAATGAGCATATATTACTCCTCTCATCACATTTTAAAATATTACTTTAAAACAGAGATTACAATGCAGATTTTGGCCTGATTGTTCTTTTCAGTTTGCATTTTGAGTCTATCCAAGGTTCTCCATCTAGCTAGAACTGGCGAAACTATTGAAGGTGAGAAGAGAAGAGACAAGGTTTCTAACAGAGGCTATTCCACAGCAGGTCTGGAGGGAAGAGAGGTGGCCCCAAGAATCAGATAATGACCCATCAGTGACAGTGTCAAAGGGCTAATTGTGCCAGGTAGAGTGCTGGGAAGGTCAGATAGGGAAGGTGGGAACACAAGAAAGATGAGAAACCAAGAATGAAAGGGAATCTCCCTGTACCCCAGGAGAACAGGGCCACCTAAATCCATGTTAATGGTAATTAGCTATATTTCACTGGCTTCCCCAAACAGACTTCTAAACAAGATCAGGAATGGAAAGCCACTTTTAAAAAACTTGCTGCTCTCTCTTTTTCTTTTTCTTTCTCACCTCGGAAAAGGGTTAACTAGGATTTCAAAGCCTAGCCTAGCTGCAGCGTCTCCAGCGTTTAGAAGCAGTTGGGCTTTGGTGTCTGTGTGCCAGCAATGTGTTAGGATAATCACCCACTGAAGGATTTCAACACATTACATTTCCCCAGAAGCCTTTGTCTAACAAGGTAATTTATGACCTGCTCAGGAATCTGGTCTTTACAAAACAATAAATTCACACTTGCACTGGACTTCAAAGGTGCTGTGATGGGCCTCAGTAGCAGAAGGCATCCTGCAGCTCAGAGCCAGATCAACAGATAAGCGAGTTTTTAATGATCTCTTTTGGGCAGGCTGCAAATGGGACAAAGCCGACAGCCAGCAGCATTTGGCTCTTGAAAAATCTGACCCTTGAATCGGGTCCTCTTGACAATGTTAAAACCATTTCACTCACCCTCTGCTGACTGTGGGATCAGGTGCTCCCCTTGGGACAGTCAGCTGCTCCTGCCCTGGTAAGATCTTGTTGGGATGCCAACAGAAGCCCAGTCCTCCAATCCTGAAACCAGCCCCAAATCTCTCATTGGAAAGTGGGGGGTAAGCTTTTATTGTTTCCAACTATTTCAACAGGAGAGGTTTTTCAGTGTAGTCTATATCCCGCTTGCATGAGAATTACCTGGGGTGCTTGTTTATAGGAAAACAAACACAGGTGCCTGGGCCTCACTCTGGACTTGTATCAGCTCTCAACAGCTAGGCCTAAGAGTTAGCATCCTATCCCTAGACAGTTTGGCTCAGTGGATAGAGTGTTGGCCTGAGGACTGACGGGTTCCCCAGATCAATTCCAGTCAAGGGCATGTACCTCAGTTGCAGGTTCAATCCCCGGCCCCAGTCAGGGCACATTCGGGAGGCAACCAATTGATGTGTCTCTCTCCCTGTCCCTTTCAATCTCTCTTTTAAAAAATCAATGGGAAATATCCTCAGGTGAGGATTAACAAAAAAAAAAAAAAAAAAAAAAAAAAAAAAAAAAAAAAAAAAAAAAAAAAAGAATTGGTATCCTTAACAAACAGCTCAGTGATCCTTACACACACCAAGATTTGAAAAACAGCTGGCAGGATGAGAATAGAACAGTCAAACTAGGAGTTCAAGCTTGGGATGAGCAAGACCCAGATTCAAATCTAGGAGCCACCATGATCTAGCTGCGTGACTTTGGACACATGTCTTGGCATTCCTGGAATTTGGTTTACTCGTAGAAGAAAAGGAAGGAATAGCTCCTAATTTTACAGTGAGATGTAGTTGCTGGCTTTGCAGATATGGCCTGCTCTCCCCTTCAGACTTCCTACAGACAAGTTTTTGTGTCTGGGCCTCTATCTATGGCTTCCCTGCTGCCCTCAGGCCAGGCACTGCAAGCTTTCAGGTTTTCCACTCCAGGCAGCTCCCGATATTCCAGCTCCTGTGAAAATATGTGTCTTCTGTTTGAGGCACTGGGTATGTAAAAGCAGCCAAAGTGTTTTCATTCTTTTCCTCTATTTTTAAAGCAGTGGAACTCATCTTTCAAATGACATCTTTCATAGGACTTTAATTTATTTTAATCAGGTGTTTCCAACAAGCAGTAGCTTTGTGTAACAGTGGGGAAGGCTTCAACTTTGAATCCACCCCCCCCCCCCCGCACCCTCTCTCCCTCCCCTGCAAGTCCCCCCAAACACACTCAGGACCTAGATGCAAGGAGTGTCTGTGCCTGGGGGTGGGAGCAAAGTGGGAAGCAGAGTGAGGAGCCCCATGGTGCAGGTAACGAGAAGTTAGTGGTGCTAGTACCCACACTGGGTGCACAGGATGGGAAGCAAGTTTGCAGAGACAGGGGCTTGAGCACAGTTTCTGCTTCATTTGGTGTAAAGTGCATGGCAATCAGGCAAAGACAGATGGGGATTCACACCCAGAATTACAGGCAGAGATCCAAGCACAAACAGAGATGTTTCCGCCTTCCAAGTCAGTGGTTCCCAAACATAGGTAAGCTTTGGGATCATCTGGAAGCTTTAAAGAACACTGATTCCTGGGTCTCACCTCCAGAGACTCTGATGCAACTGGTAGGGGTTGTGGCTGCACACTGGGGGGTTTGGTAACCCCAGCGTTCAGCTAAATTTGGGAACCACTGCTCTCTGTGTCAAAGAAAAGATTTGTCTCTCATTTGGGCACAACTGTGCAGATGGGGGACCCTTTATTCCATATCCTCCTCTTGGAATTATATATAAAAAAGCAGAGATCCAAATGTCAATTACCATTTATATTAGTTTCCTGGGGCCATGGAACACATTTTCACACATTTGGTGGCTTAGAAGAACAGAAACTTACAGTCAGGCTTCTAGAGGCCAGAAATCTGGAATCGGTATCACAGGGAAGAAGCCAAGGTCATTGCAGCGCCACGCTCTCTCAAGAGGCTCCAGAGGAGAATCTGTTCCTTGCCCCTTCCAGCCTCTGCTGGCTGCTGACACTTTTGGCTTCCGAGGATTACAACCCCCCAATCTGTGGACACACTTTTCATAAAGTTTAAATGAGACAATAAGTGTAAAATGTTTTTTAAAACATAGTAAGTAGACCAAAAGTATTGGCAACAGTTGTAGTCTGTTTGGGCTGCTATAAGAAAAGTATCAAAGACTGATAAGCAAGAGAAATGTATAACTCACAGTTCTAGAGGCCAGGAGTTCAAGATCAAGGTGCCAGCATGTTGCAATTCAGGTGAGAAGCCTATTCTGATTACAGACTGCTAACTTCTCATGTGGACCATCACATGACAGGGAGTGGACTGAGTTCTCTGGAGTTCCTTTTATAAAGTCATCATTCCCACACAAGAGGGCTCCACCCTCATGACCTAATCATATCCCAAAGGCCCCACCTCCTAATGCCGTCACAGTGGGGTTTAGGATTTCAAATATGAGTTTTGGGGCACCACAAACATTCAGCCCATTGCAGCAACAATGATCAATAATGACAAACCTTGCAAACATGCCAAGAACTGAGGTACATATCAGGTTATTTGATGGGTCACTCGGTTTGTAACTAATAATATTAGTATCAGCTAAGGCTCATGTAGTTTTTACTTTTGTCAAACACTATTTCAAGAGCTTTACAGATATTGAGTCATTTGGTCTTCAAACACAACCCTCTAACATAGGTACTATTATCATCCCTATTTTACACATAGAAAAACGGAGGCACAGAGAGATGTCTAAGGTCACAGCTAATAAAGGGGGAAAGCCTAGTTTTGTGGTCAGCAAACTGCAGCTCGAGAGCCACATGTAACTCTTTGACCCCTTGAGTGTGGCTCTTCCACAAAATACCATGGCCTGGGCAAGTCTATTTTGAAGAAGTAGCATTAGAAGAAGTTTAAGTTTAAAAAATTTGGCTTTCAAAAGAAATTTCAGTTGTTGTACTGTTGATATTTGGCTCTGTTGACTAATGAGTTTGCCAACCACTGGCCTAGTCCATTAGAAGACTAGCCCACTTTCCCTGCTTATCGCCACTATACCATCTCAATTTGTATTTGGGTAATTTGTGGCAAAGCAATAGAGCAATAGTGTAACCTTTGTTATTCTGGCTAGCTGATTTTAAAGGCCCATCTCAGCTTTAGCATTTAAGAAGAAGGCAAGGAGAAATTTCTGACTTCCCAATTCATCACTGGATGGGAGAAATTCAGATTTCAGTACTTCCAGCTGCCAACCTCCTGCAGGCTTTGGGCAAAGGAACACCCTGGTGAGTCCATGCAGTTAACACTGGCACTAACCGTCTGGTTGCCAGATTAGAGAGAGCTTGTGAACAGAAATCAGAGGAGTCAGGGGTTCCCACCCAGGCCACCTCTTTAAACAGGCTGCAGCTGCCTCTGAGGTAGTTCTTTGACCAGGACATGGTTGCAAAGTTCACACTTAAAAGTCCATTTAAGAGGATTTAAAAGAAACAACAACAGAAGCAGGTGGAGTAGAAGTGACCTAGTCACCTTTTGCCCCTAAAGCTGCTTCAACAGCTGGGAGGAACAGGGCAAGCCAGCAACGAGGGACCATAAACCTCTGTGATGCCCAGCTGGAGGCAGCTTTGAATGAAGTGCCTACAAGGTACTCACTCTGGAGCAAAGTGACCTGTAATCAGGGAGAGGGCTGGGGCCGGGACTCAGAGCAAACATGGATGGGGACAAGAGTCTTCACTTGCAGAGCTGGAATTCAGCAGCAAAGGGGATTTGACCACTCTGCTGCCAAACTGGGGAGGTCTCTTTAGGGCCTGAAATAAGCTTGTTGCTTTAGGGGTCTCAGGTTTGATGAGGGGCATGCAGCGAGTATCACAAAGAATGCAAGACTCCAATAGTCTGCAGTGTTGGTTTTCTCATTCCATGAACAAATCATTTCAAGAATCACCCCATGTCAGTTGCTTTGTTAAGTTTATATCCTGGACTACACTTCATGGGAAAATGAGATCATAAAACAATCGGGGTGGCAAGGGAAAAAGAGTTGTAGGGGTAGGTCATATAGTGATGCCCCTGATTCAAAATCAGGAACGTTTAGGTTTGAGAAGAAAAATATTATGTCATCTATTTTTATATAAACTGCTAAATTCAAATACATCAGTAACCTCACCTGCCTAAAAGAAACAAACAAACAAACATTACTTGTCATCCCATTTCTCTCCTCCTTTCAACCCTCTGTCCAATTTGGAGGCATTGATACTTTACAGCTAGGGTTATCAATAGGGTGACTAATCATTTGTATTTGCCTAGGAGTGAGGGAAACTTTTAGTGTAAAACCACAAAGTCCCAGGCCAATAGGTCAACCTAATAATGAAGTAAATGATAGTAATGTATAAAAAGTGAGGGCTTACTATTATATAGAGACTTTTCTATTTACTCCAAACCTATTCAACTAATTAATATCACAAATAAAGTTACATTATATCAGCCATTTCTGACACATCTCCTAAAATTGCCATAATAAGATGACCAGCTTTGGTTTCAGAAAATCTCTCACCAGAGCACATCTGTTCTTCCTATGTCAGGATCATGTCAGTTCATAAACAGCAACCACAATATTTTGTTACTACTAACCAGAGTGAGAAACTTAGGCCTTTTATCCCCTTTCAAACCAAAAATCTATTTTTTATAGAAATTATAGCCTTAGATTTATTTTTAATTTAATTTAACCTTTTGAAAAACACTATCCATTTTCCTCAGTTACTGAATTTAATCTGTGTTACAAAAAGGGCTGTATGGATACCTTGGCTTGCTGCTCCATCACATACATTCATGCATGCACATTCATGCATGCACACTCGTGCATGCACACACACACACATACACATACACACATATACACAAATACACACAGAATTTTGAACCCTTCTTTGAAGAGAACATGTTTAAACAGGTTCTACCTCTGATGGATTAGAAAGAGCACAGGCTCTGGAATCAGACTATTTTGAAAGAAGGCCTTATATCTGTTTGAACTCAGATATCCAGGTACCTCACTTGGTGGCCATACATACTTCTTTAGCACATCTCAGACCCAGCTTATGATCTACTCTCCCAAACTCTACTCCTATGCTCCCACCCCTAATAATATCAATTTTATTTTTCTAATTGTTCAAGTCAAACAGTTGGGGAGTAATCTTCCATCTCACACTTTATCTCACATCCCTCACCAGACCTATCAACGAACATTGTCCCTCTGACTTCAAAACATATACCTAGACTCTGACTCTGTCTGAAACAGCCTTCTCACTGGTCTCCCTACTTCTATTCTTGCCTTCTTTGGGTCTACTCTCAACACAATAACTAGAGTGATACTTTTAGAGTGTTAGTCATATCATGTCACAAGTCTGCTCATAACCTCCCATGGCTTCCCATTTTCCTTATACTAAAATCCTTACCATGATCTATAGGGATCCATGACCTGGCATGTGCATGTGTTTCCTCTGCTTGGAATTTTCTGTCCCAGTATCCCCATAACCACATGCTCCTCCTTCATTCCCCTTAAGTCTTTACTTGAATGTCACTTTCTCAGTAAGGTCTTCTTTGGTTAAACTTAATGTCTAAATTGCAAACTTGCCTCAGGCAAATTTTCCACCTCCTGGCATCCTTACCCTCTTGACCTAATTTATGTTTCTCTATACCATTCAGCACCATCTGACATTCATATTTTGTCTGTCTTGGTATTGTCTGCCTACTCCCACTAGATCTGTAAACTACATAAGGATTAACGTTTTCCTCTATCATGTTAATTATTTAATCCTCAATCCATTGGACAATGCTTGGACAGGAAATATTAGGCACTTAATAAGTGTTTGTAGGAGAAAGAAAGAAGAAGGAAGAGGAACCAAGGACTTAAAAATGCACTCCATTAGTGTAGGTGGAGTGCTAAATATAAGAGCAATTTTTGATGGTGAATTCAAAAATTCTTGAAAAATAAATTCAGAAGAGCACTGGACATTAAGAGAAGAACAAGACCTTAGCAAAATGATTGCTTAGGCCCTAGCTGGTTTGGCTCGGTGGATAGAATTTCAGCCTGTGGACTGAAGGGTTCCAGGTTCAATTCCAGTCAAGCCAGCAGGGGAAATGCAGGAGGCAACTAGTCAATGATTCATTCTCATCATTGATGTTTCTATCTCTCTCCTTCTCACTTCCTCTCTGAAATCAATAAAGATATATATTTTTTAAAAGACTGCTTAGGATGCATACCTACTGGTACACACACACACACACACACACACACACACACGTGCACACATACAGGTGTTATAGGAGTTTCCAGGCAGCAGGAAGATTCAGATGTTATAGGAGTTACCAGGCAACCTGGCACTCAGAAGATTCAGAAAATACACTTTTATTGTAGGAGAGCTGGTGCTGTGACTCAGAGAAATCAGTTTCTCAAAGCTGAGCACCGAATATGGCAGGGCTTTTCCTTTTATCCTCCCAATTTCTTTGCCCCCAAATATGGACTAGGCTTCTGGACTTTTCACAGGCTTTTTCAGCCCCTGTGATGGTAAAGTTGCCATCCTGAATTGCCTTCACATAGGCATAAAATGAATTTACAACTCTACTAATACTGCAAAACAAGTTTATATAGAAGAAGAGATAGTCACTGGAAACCAATGATACAATTTTATTATTACTTGTTAAAGTATGTAAAATGTCATTGAAGACTGCCTTTATTGAAAGTGTGGTCTCTGTTGTGCTAGCTTAGTAAATACTTTATATTTAGTGGGATTTTATAGATTTTCTTTGTGTTTTGGCTTCTCAATCATATTTCCCCCCTTAAATCCATAACTACTTAATTTCAAAATTTCTTATAGTAGCAGGATGACAAACCCTTAAGTTGTAGAGTGAATTCTATATTCTTTTCTAAGCCTTAAAAATAAATAATAACTGAATTGATTCCATTTATCATGAAAATAAATGATATCTGAATGGTCATCCCTAATGTTGGAGCTCATGATATTCCACTTGTACAGCTTCTAATGAGAGTTCATGCTAAGCGAGACTTCAACTCTCCTCAATCCCATGAGATAGCAGATGATGTCACTGTTATTTTCTTTTACCAAGTGAGCATTAAATTATATAAAACAAATGTAAAGGAATTACAAAATAAATTAACAGGAAGGAGTTAATCAAGATAAGGAACAATTTACAAAATAGAAAATCAATAATAATAAGAGGGTAATATTCTAATTAGACTGAATGTCTTCTGGACATCATTCCAGATGTCCTTCCTGACAAAGCCAGGGCTGAAGGGAAGCCAGCCTGGGGCTCAGGTGCCTGTGGGCAGCCTGGGGGAAACCAGCCCAGTCCTGGGTGCTGGAAGGAAGCTGGTACCAGCAGATGGGGGAAGGAAGACCTATTCTTGAATGAATTTTTGTGCAATGGGCCTCTAGTAAATATCCTATCTAATAAAAGAGTAATATGCAAATTGACCATCACCCCAAGACACAAGATGGCCACCCCCATGTGCTCAAAGATAGCTGCTCCCATGTGATAATAAGATGGCTGTTACAAGATGACCTGCAGGGGATGGCAGTTGTGGGAAGTTGTGGTGACCAGGCTGGCAGAGGAGGGAAGTTGTGGCAGACCAGACCAGCAAGGGAGGGTAGTAGTAGGGGACGACCCAGGCCTGTAGGGGAGGGCAGTTGGGGGGGGGGGACCAGGACAGTAGGGGAGGACAGTGGGGGGGACCCAGGCCTATAGGGGAGAGCAGTTGGGGAGGGGAGACCAGACCAGAAGTGGATGGTAGTTGGGGGGTGACCAGGCCTGCAGGGGATAGCAGTTAGGGGTGACCAGGCCAGCAGGGGAGGGCAGTTGTGATGACTGAGCCAGCAGGGGAAGACTGGGGCAATTGGGCTAGCCAGGGGGAAGTTAGGCATTGATCAGGCTGGCAGGGGAGTGGTTAGAGGGAGAAAAGGCTGGCAGGCAGAAGCAGTTAGGGGCAATCAGGCAGAGGCAGGTGAGCGGTTGGGAGCCAGCAGTTCAGGATTGTGAGAGGGATGTCCAACTGCCTGTTCAGGCCTGATCCCACAATGATTGAGCCTAAACGGACGGTTGGACATTCCTCAAGGAGTCCCAGATTGGAGAGGGTGCAGGCTGGCATGAGGGACAACCCCTTCCCCCCATGAATGAATTTCATAAACCAGGCCTCTAGTATAATAGAAAAGATCAACAAAGAAGAGTTAGTTGTTTGAAAAATAAAAGTGACAAGTCATAATTGAGACTGATCAAGAAAAATAAAAGGCACAAATAAGCAATACAAGGAATGAAAAAGGGGACATCACTATTAATTCTTCAGGTAATTAAGAGATAATGGGGATATAATGGACTACTCTCTGCCTACTCTCATTTAATAATTTATATTAAATGGACACATTTCCAACTCATATGAAACTAGTGTAACTTTTATTCTAAAACTTCACAAACACCAGTTATAAACACTGATGCAAAAATTATTAAGAAATTTTTGGTAAGCAAAAATCAAACAGTGTTTGAAGAGGATAATAATGAATTATGATCAAGTGGGGTTTCTACCAGTATGCAAACTTAGCATGTGATAAAGTAATACTTAATAAACCAGAATTTGGAGGAAAATTCCTTAATCTGATGAGGAATATCTATTAAAATCCTAGAGCAAACATCATATTTCATGGTAAAATGCTAAAAGCTTTCTCTCTAATATTGAGAAATAGATGAGGAAACTTGCTATGATCACTTCCACTGAACCTTGTACTGGAAGCCCTAGACAATACAAACAAGATAAAGAAATAAAAGTTGCAAGAATTGCAAAGAAAAAAATAATACTCATTATTTGTTGGTAATTATGTGTAAGTAGAAAAAATTAATCAAATTACTAGAATTAACATGACTTTGTGAAGTTTCTAGATGCAAAATCAATATACAAAGTCAATTGAGAGACATTAATAAAGATCTAAATACTTGGAGAGATGTGCCATATTCTTAGGTTGGGGGCTCAATAATGTTGTCAATTCTGTATAAATATATTTACACATTTAATGATATGTAATCATTTTGGAATAATTTAAGTTAATCATAAAATTCATATGGAAATGGAAAGAGCTTCAAAAATGAAACACATTTTTGAGAAAAAAATTCTTAGGATGTCTTGCTATATCAGACACTAAGACATAATAAAGCTACTAGAGGCCTGATGTACAGAAATTCATATAAGAATAGACCTTCCTTCTCCTGGTTGCTGGCACTGTCTTCCCTCCAGCACCCAGGACCTAGGCTGCCTTCCTCCAGGCTCTATCCCCCTGGGCCACCGGCAGGCACCCAGGACCTGGACTGGCTTCCCCCAGTCTTCCCGCAGGCACCTAGGACCTAGGCTGGCTTACCTTGGGCCACCAGCAGGCATCAGGGCCCGGGCTGGCTTTCCTCCAGCCCTGGATTCATCAGGAAGGATTTTAAAATTAGGAAGGATGTCCAGTGTAATTAGCATATTACCCTTTTATTATTATAGACTAGAGGCCTGGTGCATGAATTCGTGCACTGAGGGGAGTGGGTGTTGTCCCTCAGCCTAGCCTGCACCCTCTCCAATCTAGGACACCTCAAGGGATGTCTGACTGCCAGTCTGGGACTGCTGGCTCCCAACCACTCACCTGCCTGCCTGCCTGATTGCCCCAAACTACTTTTCCCTGGCAGCCTGATAACCCAATCACACCCCTGCCAGTCAGATTGATGCCTAACTGCTCCCCTGCCAACATGATCACCTCTAACTGTCCTTCCCTGCTGGCCTGGTCACCCCTAACTGCCCTCCCCTACTGGCCTGATTACCCACAATTGCCCTCCCCTGCCAGCCATCTTGTGATGGCCATCTTGTGACCACATGGGGACAACCATCTTGTGCCAGGGCATAATGATCAATTTGCATATTACCTCTTTAATATATAGGCTAGGATATTAATCAAGATATTGTGGAATGGGTGCAGAGGTAAGTAGACTTTTGGAAAAAAATTAGAGAATACCAAAACAAACCCTTACATGTAAGAACACCGGATAGGTGACAAGCATAGCAAAGCAGAGCAGTGGGAAAAAAAAAATGAAAATATTTCAATTAATGATACTGGAACAATTGGATATCCATGTGGAAAAACTGAAACTAGTTTCCTATCTTACACAATATACAAATAATGTTTATGGATTGATTAAAAAGTTAAATGTAAAAGACAAACCTATAAAGATTTTATAAGATAATGTGAGAATATATTGATATTTAGAATCTCAGAGAAGAATTTTTTAATGAAGACACAACAAATACTAACCATAAAGGAAATGTTAATAAATTCCACTACGTTAAAACTATATTTACCAAAGACAGATTTAAAAAACCTACAAAGACAGTTTTTGCCATTGAATGAGTGAATATAATTGCCAATACATAAAATTAATACAAATCTAGCATCCAGAATATATAAAGAAATCCTGTATGCCACAGGAAAAAGATACCCCAAAGTAAATTTGGACAAACACTTTATCAGGGACTTTATAAAAGAGGAAATCCAAATAGCCAATGAACACATGAAAATATGAGCAATCTCATTTGTTAAAGAAATGCAAATTTGATACCACAGTGAGAAATGACTATACTTCTTTCTGTTTGGCAGAAGGTTAAAAGTTCTGACCATACCGAATACTGACAAGGATGTGGAGCACAGGAAGTCTGATACATTGGTGATGAGAATGTAAACTGGCCAACCATTTGGGAAGTAGTTGGAAATTTACATAGTCTTTGACCTAGGTGCTGCCCTCCCAAGCATATACCCTGCAGAAATGCAGACTATGTACAGCAAGATATGTATTCACGATTGTTTACAGCAGCATTGCTCATAATTGCCAAACATGAAAACAACTGTTAGTTAAAGTGAAGCTGGCTGCTGCTACAACAACCTGTAACATCTCAGGGGCTTGACACAATGAAAGTTTATTTTTTATTCCCATAGTAGCCCAGTGTGGATATTCCTGGTGAGGGGTCTCTATCGAGCAGTTCTCATTCTGCTGGTGGTTTAGGAACCCAGCATTTCTCTCCTTTGTGGCTCTTCCATCTTCCACACATGGCTTCCACGGTCACCCAGAGGTCATCTCCAGTCTAGTGGATAGGAAAGATCATGGAGGACCATACATAGGAGGTTTGTATGGGCCAGGCCAGAACCCATGTCCATACCTCACTGGAAGGGAGGTTGGGAACTGTAGTCCAGATGGTCCCAGGAAGAAGTGGTACCCAGGAGAAAACAGGGAAGGAGATTTGCTATTCACCTCTGGTATGAACCAAAATGTCCATAAACAATGGAACAGATAAATTGTGTGTCAGTGTCATATAGTGAGGAATGATCTGGCAATGGAAGTGAACAAACTATTCCTGCACACAGCCATGCGAATGAATCCAACAAAAGTAACGTTGAACAAAAGAATCCAGACCCAAAGGATACTTAGAATGTGGTTTCATTTCTATGTATATCAGGAGTGGGAAATGTCTGGCCTGTGAGCCATGTAAGGTCCAAAAAATTATTTGGTCTGTCCCTGCCAAGGCTTTAGGGTTGAGTTAATTGGATGTTTGACCAAATATCGTAGACTAATTTTTTTTCTCTTCCTCACCTTGCAGAAGTCTTTTATTTATTTTTTATTTTTTTATTGTTTAAAGTATTACATGTCTCCGTTTTTCCCCAACTAACCTTCCCTCATTACTCTCCCCGCAGCCCCTGGCAGACTAATTTTTAAGTTGATAATTTTGTATAGCCCACGAATGATGTTAAAAATATCCAAATGGCCTTTAGCCTCTGATCTATATTTATAAAAAATATATATACAGTTAAAAAAAACTATATAGTTTAGGGAGTATACATAGGTAATAAATTATAAAGAAAAGCAAGAGAATTGTTCCAACAAAAGTTGGGATGGGCCCTGCTGGCTTTGTTCAGTGGTTAGAGAGTTGGCCCATGGACCAACGGGTCTTAGGTTCGATTCCCAGTCAAAGGCATGTATCTCAGTTGTGGGGTGGGAGCAGGAGGCAACCAATTGATGTCTCTCTCACGTTGATGTTTCTCTCTCTCTCTCTCTCTCTCTCTCTCTCTCTCTCTCTCTCCCTCTCTCCCTCCCCCCCTCCCTCCCTCCCTCCCTCCCTCCCTCCCTCCCTCTCTCCCTCTTTATTTCTCTCTCCCTCCCATTTCCCTTCTACTCTCTCTAAAAAAATCAATGGAAAAAATATCTTCAGATGAGGATTAAAAAATCATAATGATAACAAAAAGCTGAGATAATACTTCGGTGGGAAGGAGGGATTTAGGGCTGGAAGGATAGACTGTCATAGTTATGCAGGTGTTTATGTACTTTTTCTCACATGTACTACATTTTATAAGTACACACTAACATTCAAAGACCAGATGTGCTGAAACCGGCTTAGCTCAGTGGATAGAGCGTTGGCCTGTGGACTGAGGGGTCCTGGGTTCGATTTCAGTCAAGGGCTTGTACCTTGGTTGTGGGCACATTCCCAATAGGGGGTGTGCAGGAGGCAACTGGTCAATGTTTCTCTCTCATTGATGTTTCTAACTCTCTATTGCTCTCCCTTCCTCTCTGTAAAAAAAAAAAAAATCAATAATATATATATATATATATATATATATATATATATATATATATATATATATATTTTTTTTTTTTTTTTAAGAGCCAGATGTGTTTTCTACTTTAACATAAGAGATTGTGCTGTTTGGTGCAGAGAAAGGCTGCTTCCCTGTGTCTGCAACAGCATTGCCCTGTAGCAAACCAAGCGTCACCGTCTCCCCTCCTAGAAACGCACACCCTCTAGACCTAATTTCCTCCGATTTACCATTTTGCAGGAGAAGAAAGATCTGTGCTACCATTTGACATAATTGCGAAACACCCAATCATGTCCCTGTAGGTCACTCGGTAAACGTTATGATCTGCTGCTGTCTTACAAAACCCCCCCTTTCCCGAGTGGATGGACAATTTCTGCCAAAGTCCAGTTTTGCAGTTAACAAACGCCATTTTGCTGGGAGCGTTACTCCTCCTCCCGCGATCCCTTTATCTTTGTTTCCTATAGTAGCTTGTAAATTCCAGTGGCTCATCTCTCTCTTGTTCCGGACACTTAACTTTCAAACCTGTATTTTCTACCCTCTAGTGCACAATTTGTTTTATATTCTGTTGTGTCTCCCTCTCGTCATCCTTGAATTCTACAGCTGGGCAAGGTCTTCGTCCCGTTACCCAGCCCTGAGCACCTCTGACTTTCCATTCTCCGGAGGGGAACGACTCGGACACTCAGCCTTTGAAGATAGATAATTTGAAGTATTCCCATGTCCCCTGGCATAAAAGGCGTTTGTGCTGGTGTCCTTCAGCAGAACCTACTCTCTACCTCCTGCTGAGCTGTCCAAAGGGCTGGCTGGCTCCCAGCCTGGGTTTCAGAGATGGTGGCATTTTAGTGGCAAGGTTCCCACTACCTCTTGATGGGGAAACGGATTGGAATAAAACGTAAGCGGGTGTAATATGGGGGCGAGGGTGGAGTGGAATCCTGACCCCTACCTCCCCCCTGAAAAGCCACAGCTACGTCCCCAGCTTCACGCAAGTTCCAGAAAAGCAGGAGTCAGAAAGTCTTTTCTCTCTTCCTTTCTTATTTATAGCAGCAACTGCTTTTTCTTTTACTCACCCTCAGAAAAGCAGCCTGAGAGAGAAATATTTTGTGGGGTATTTCTTTTCTCCCCCTATGCCCACTCAAATGAATGAGGAGGCCTGAAAAGTTGGTTTTCAGACTGTATTAACTACGGCGGTATTGGCACAAGGTATATATAGGCACACGCTCTGACGGAATTACCTCTTTAGAGAAAAAGCCAGCGATCGACCTAATATCAGCAACCTAATGAGTCAGTAGGTGAGCAGGCCAAAAAAGGTGTGAAGCAACATAGAAATCGTCAAATCTGATGTAATTTATTATTTGTCACGTTGCAATAGTTTAACATGTGACCTGGCTATTGCTTATGTCAGTAGGTTTCACCTTCAGATTCAAGTTTCCCGCTTGGGCAGCTGTTGTGAAGGGCCCTGTGGGAGAGGAATCTCCTGGCATCTGAGTGTGATGTTATGTAGCCTTCCCCACAGCTGAGCCCCACCCCACCCCTTTCTGTTGTAAATGACCCGACACCAGCTTATGGTAAAGAATCTGAAGCTTTTACATTTTTAAAAATAAAAGTCTCTCTCTCCCTCTTTTGACACTTACTACTTTCAAAAACGGATTGCCAGAAAAGCAATCAATCTAATGTAATTCAGTTTGTCACCTGGGCATGTCAAAAGATACTTTAAATGTCAGAGCCTGTTTTTTTTTTTTTTTTTTTTTTTAAAGCCAGAGATTCAAAATGATGCCCACTAAAAAAAGAAGAAAAAGAAAGAAAGCAATTATTTTGTTGTACCTTCAGATAAAAAATATTTAAGTAACACGATTTTAATATCAATCATGTCAGCATCCTTAGTTATGCATGGCCCAACTGAAAAAAATTTTTTTTTCTTTTTACATAGGCTTACATCATAGAAATATTTCCCATGGAAAATCATAAAAATTTCCCCACTAATAAAATGTATTGATCCCATGAAGGCATTCTAACAGTGCTCTGAATCCTTAATGATTGCATGGAGGCAAAGTAACTTAAGAAGAATTGCATATGCAATATTCAAAGTATCCATGTAGAGAGTGGGGATATTTTGTAAGGGTTCCCCCCTACCCAAACCAAGCAACATTCTTAAAAAGTGTTTTCATTATAAAGGAGAATAGATAGGATTATTTAAATGATGTTTCATAAATCAACTACAGACAGGAAATGATAAATTAAGGTACTAGCCACTAGACTCTTAAATTAGGTGCGTGCGCGTACACGTACACACACACACACACACACACACACACACATTGAACTGGTACGTTGGCAATTTTTACTTTAAATTGTCTGGGTTTTTCTGGTTAATCTCACATATTGAATACTAGCATAAAGTACTTTGGGTTGCAATCACTTACTTTGTACTAATTGTGGATTCCTTGCACTAATAATGCCTTTTAGGAGGTCTTAATGTTTAAAGTGAGGGGGGGGAGGCGGGGGGGGGGGAAAGTCCGAAGGACGGACATTCACTTTTTCCCTTAGGCTGGAAATATCCTCCTTACCTATCAGTGAGCATTCTGACAAAAAAAAAAAAATAAATTACAGATGCCCTAGATTACATTAAATCATAAAATAAAACTTAAGCATCAATAAGGTGTTTGTGAGCTGGGGAAGGGGATCTGTGAATGGGTGAAGGTGGGGGAGGGGGAGGGGCTCAGCAGCTGGTCTTCCTTTAGAAAAATAAGGCAGGTTAGAGTATTTTTCATGCTTCTGCAGAGCTCCAGCTTCCGCTCGCCGGTCACCCGGGAACACACAGGCACTCTCCTCCCGATCCCAGCTCAGCGCAGTGGCCCTCCCTCCCATCCCCTGTGTGTGTCAGTGCCTCCAGCACGGGGCTGTGTCCTAAATACTGGAAAGTCACAAATCACTGGTTCAAATAGACCCGCTTCTTCAAAGGACGGAGGGAGGAGAGATGCTTAAAGTGATTTACGACCCCCCTAGGAGAAGGGTTTTGGCACCTGGGCCATTATTCTGGGACAAGGATCTGGCTAGTAACAAGAGACACTGAAATGTAGGAGGGATCAATTTGGATGGTTCAGTCTTCCCTGGATTAGTCAAGCATTTGATATAAATAAGTAAACATTCAAATCACCTCCACCACAGCCCCAAATGCCTTTCCCCTTTCACTCACTCACTCTCTCTTCTTTTTCCCCCCCAAAGAGTGAAAGGGACTAGAGATAAGAAAAAGAGGTCTTGTGTATTCAAAGTGCTAATTCAGAACTTCTTTCTCTAATGCACTCATGAAACATTTTAATTGTCTGACTTTGCATTCAAAAGCCTTGTTTGCAACTCCTAATTGCAGACTGCTTTGAACAAATAATTGAAATGCATGACTTGTGGGGCCTGCTTAAACAATTATAATGTGCTTTGCCACTAGGTGCCGGTCCCCTCCGCCCACCGGGCCCCTTTTTGCATAATGACAAGCAGCCAGCTTGATATTTGCAGCCAAGTTAAAACCTTGCTAATTTGCCGCGCACTGCAATCTGGGGCCGTGGCGGTGTCCTTACCTGCATTAGTGCTTGCCACAGCAAAAAGTGGCTCTAATAGTTCAACGGAATGTTAAGAAGACCTTTTCATTTTCTGCTGAGAGAATCCCACAGGGGCTTTGTTTTCAAAATACAAATCTTTCATGCGCCTGTTAGTTTTGCATCTACACACAATTTATGAAGCTATTTTCCTGAAAATTCTCCCCAACCTGATTTTTAGCACAGTCCTCAACAAATAGGTCCCTTCTTTTATGGGGACTCGGGTTTAGAAATGAGACAAAAAATGTCCAGATCCCAGGACTGCCCCAATACTGGCCGCAGCCGGTGGCCGCAGACCACACACAGGGACATCGCTGCTGAAAAGGGGCTGTGACTCCCGCTGTGAGAATCTAGAACACGGGCCAGGGGTGCCTCTTTCCAGCCTCCTTGCTGGACTCAGAGGCTTATGGGAACTAAATTGTGCTCATTCCTGTTTTGAACATCATTAAAAAAAAATGATGGCCCAATACATATAACATAAAATGTACCATTTTTACTATTTTTAAGTGTCCAGTTCAATGGCATGAAGTACTTTCACATTGTTGAGTGAGGGTCACCACCATCCAGCTACAGAATTCTTTTCATGGTACAAAATGAAACTCTGTACCCAGGAAACAATAACTCCCCATTCCTTTTGGCTCCAGCCCCCCAACAACCATCTTTCTACTCTCTGTCTCTATGAATTTGACTACTCTATTTTTTTTTTTTAAAGATCAACCTTTCAGGGTATAAGATGAAAAGGATAAACACATTGCTTTTTAAGAATAAATGATTCCTTTGTTTGAATCACCTGGTTCAGTAATTAGCAATTCTTCCATTATCTTACTTATTTCAGTTCACTGTGTTGGAGGGGGGAGATGCTTAGCAGATTGGATGTTTTAAAAGTCACTATTTTAAGGTCTCAATTCTGTCTGCTAAAAAGAGCAGTAAATGTGATGTCCTTGTTCCCGGGCACCTCCCTGCCGCTCTTGGTGGCCTTGGCAGGTGGTTACAGCAGGGAGGAGAAGCCTCGAGGGGAGGCCCAGGCCCTGTTTAATTTATTATTAAGCGTTCACAATGACCCGTGAGGTAGGTATTGTCTCTCTTTCACAGATGGGGAGATGAAGCTCAGAAAAGCTGGGTAAGTTGCCCAGAGTCACACAGTGACTCTGTACGACTCTGTAGGGAGACTGAGATCCAAGCCGGTCAGTGGGACTCAAAGGTCTTTTCAAGTCACTGAGCGGCACAGCGGGAAGGATCCACGGGAAGTGGAGCTTCAAAGGCCCTGCCTGGTTGGCATGGGGGAGAGCGGATTAACACCAGCCTGTCCCAGGGCACAGGTGTAACCCTTGTGCACATGCAGGGACCGAGGAGGGAGGGGAATTCCTCATCATTGTTACAAAGAGCCATCCCGGCCAAAGGAGGTTGCACCCAGCAGGTGGTATTAGAACCCCGTTCAGAATCTCTGGCCTAGGGTTTCTTGGTCTTCATCTCCAAAGAAGAACCTAAAGATACTCTTCATAACCCACTTTGGAGCTAAGAGCCGTTCGATCCAGTAACAATAGCTGGCCTTTATTGAGTGATTACCAGGCACCAAGCTTTGTGTGCGTGTGTGTTGAAAGCAAAGGCAGCTTTGCTCTCAAGTTCACACCCTGAACACAACCCTAGGCAGGTTCTCCTAACATAAAACACAGGTGAAGCGTCTGAGAGAGCCCCATTCAACCCGAAACTTCCAGGGAGAGCCTGTGTGTGCAACCACGGGCCATTCTGCCCCAGTGACATGCTCCTCACGGTGGGGGGCAAACCAAGCTGTCTGAAGTAGGAAGGGAGGTCTTCAAATTAGAGCCCAAAATGACAGAAAGTATCGGTTTTTCTTTTCTAAGCAGGTAGCCACTGGAGAAGGTACCCACTAGAGAAGGTGACTACAGGACAAACAAAAGATGTGATGAAAAAAAATGAGTTTTAGTCATCTTGTTGCCTGAAGCACAATCTTCAATGATCTTATGCTACCCAGAAGCCCAGATTGAAAACTCAAATCTCAAATTGAAGTGGAACTCAAGTGATGCAGACACCTCTTACAGATTTCTCTAGAAAGTGTTCACTTAACAGCAGAGTGGTTAGGAGCCCCAACTTTGGAGCCTGAAAACTCATGTTTCAGTCCTGTGTCTGTCATGCATTAGCTGTGATCTTGAGCAAGTTACTTAACCCTTCTGAGTCTCAGTTTCCTCATCTGAACAACAGCACCTATATCAAAGAGATAGTTGAAAAGATTACATAAGTTAAGCGCTGAATGAATGATCCATGCTGCTACTATTGCAATATTTTAAGTTGAGAGGAAATTAGGCCTCCAAAGTATTCTTATCAAAACATTTCACCAAGCCTTTGCTCCTACTTGCAGGCTTAGAACACACACAGGGTAGCAGGTGTGCTATAAGACAAAAACATCAGACACTTCCAGAATCACGATACAGGCTCTAAGACAACTGGCCAGGATCCTCCCCTTGATTATTATTGACAAGGAGGAAACTGAGAGAGAGGGAGGAAGCATGGTTAGTCTGTTTATGGCTGTGGGCCAACTGACAAAAGACTGCTCACATTCCTTCTATGTCTCCTGGAATTTTGGGTTAATTTCCATATGGCTGTTTGTACAGATTATTTTGGCCGGTCACCCTGGAGCTCCAGGAGCCTCTGCTTCTTGTTTGCACAGAGGCTTTGCTGACTGCTGCCCACAGTCATTCCACAGGAGGGGATATTCCTGTTTTCGAACTCGGTGCCTATCTCAGAGCTGACCTCACGTCACCTTCTCCCACCTCTTACTCGATAACTAATGCAAATTCTTTCAGACAGCTTCCTTCTTTCTTCTTTCTTCCTCCTACTCAAGGTGTAAAAATGCTTGCAAACTCCCAGACGATGTACACGTATGTCTTTTCCACCCAGCCATGCTGCTGGTGAGTCGTTTGGCTAGCATTTTTGGCTCAATAAAACCTTTCCTTAAAAGAAAATTAAAATTATTGTTTAACATTATCCAACAATAATGGGTCTTCCAGTTAGTCTCATACTCCCATGTCTCCTATTAGCCTTTGGTCCTCACCAGAAGCCTTGGTGGTGGAGGAGGGGGGTGGGCTGGCAGGGCTCAGGCCCAGTTTGTAGATGGGGAACTGGTGCATGAAGAGAGCTAGCTGTTTTGCCTCCACCTCACAGCTAGTATGTATTGAAGGAAGAACACAGCATCCTTTCACCTCCACACCTGTTTTTCTCAACTCCCCTTCACCTCCACCCACCCCACCCCACTACAATGCCTCAAACGCTGAATTCACTTTGATTTGGCTTTTGTGACTGCAGTTAGGAGAACACCTGAAACAGAACAAACAGAGAAAAACTGAAACCACCTCACATCTCAGTTCTGATTTACCTTGTTGTAGATTTGCGTCATTGCCAGCAACTGACAGCATCCCCAAGGGGCCACAACTGACTCAACTTGCCCATTTGTTTGATGACAAGAGGGCACATTCAAAGGCAAACCTGCTCACTCTGCAGTTTGCACTTGCTTACTCCCTCAGACTTTCAGGACTTATCTCTTAAGTGTTAAGGTGTGAATGTGGCCATTTTTGCCCAGCATCTAGCTCAGTACAGGGCACACCCAAGTCTTTTTTTAAAATATATACTTTATTGATTTTTTTTTTCAGAGAGAAAGGGAGAGGGATAGAGAGTTAGAAACATCAATGTGCCCACAACCAAGAAACATGCCCTTGACGGGAATTGAACCTGGGACCTTTCAATACGCAGGCCGACACTCTATCCACTGAGCCAAACCAGTAAAGGCCACAACCAAGTTCTTAGATCTGTTTTCTGCTGAGCATAACTTCCCATCATTTATCATCTTCAAATATTGACCCCAATGGAAAGAATACCCACAACGGCAGGAAAAATCAAGTATCAAAATGAATAACTGACTATAATAGATTGAAGCATGGTGAATATCTAAAAATCCATGTGTCTATAAAGATACTACAAAAGAGAAAGCAAATAAATCTTATTTATCATTGAAGGTGGCTATCTTACCAACTCCTTACTCTGAAAGTTGGTAAATATCGATAGTTTATATTTTAGGGTAGCCAATAAGCCCCAGGTGATGAGATAAGGAATTCTTTATAGATGAGTACTGGTTAGTAAATGTAGAAGAAATTGTAAATTAAAAAATCACCATTTTGCAATCCCTAAGAAATGATAGATTTAACAAAGGATTATCTATGGGAAATAGGGAAAGGTTGATAGGGAATTAGATTTACCTCATATCAAAGTACTACCTCCCCCACCACAACAAATGGGGAAAAGATGGGGAATCAGGTGAAGTGACATGAACCCGGGATCAGTCCTAGTACTATACAGATATGACAGCCAGACATTATATACCTCTTGATGAAATTCAATATAAAGTACACAACACCACCCCCATAATATTCTCATCAAAAGTATTTCACCCAAGTCAAGCCAGTAGATACTATTTCCACCTTACAAGAAATACAGGTGGTAAAAAAACAAAATAAATGACATCACAAGAGGGGGGAAAATGAAACAATTCAACATTCTATGGGACAACTGGTCTTGTACCCTCAATAAAGCAATGTCATGAAAATGGAGAGGAAAGAAAGAGATGGATCCTAGCACAGATAATCCACAAGAATTAGAATTATGCAATTCTATCATTTTCTGGAAGCTGACTTTCTTTCTAGAACAGTGCCCAATGCAAGAACCAGGCCACAGTGAGCACTCAATGCATATTTGTTAAATGAAAGAATGAATAGTAAGTAAATGAATTCTATAGATGAGATCCAAGAGGCCTAAGTACTGTGTTCTATGGCAGGCAGCTGGTTGGGAGCAGAGCAAGGACTAAAAATAGATCTATCAATTCCTAACCTGGTGCTTGTTCATAATTCTCTATTTTTGTGATTTTTGTTAAGAGGCATAACAAGCAAATGTAATGTGTGGTTCCTGGTTGGATCCTGGTTTGAATAAACCAGCTGTAAAAGACAGTTTGAGGACAACTGAGAAACTGAACAGGGACTGGCTATTAGATGACATTGAGGCATCTCTGACAATGATGTCAGATGAGATATGGTATTGGTTATATAGAAGGCAATCTGTCCTTATTTTCAAAAGATATATACTAAAAATTTTAGGGATAAAAATCATGATACTGGTAATTTAAAAAACACTCAGTGCAAAGAATTTGGTGGAGCATTTATGGTAACATGTTGATAAGTATTAATCAAGAAAATGGATACATAGGTATTTATTAGGCTATCATTTTGTTTAAAAGTGCTAATATTAGATAGATAGATAGATAGATATACATACCAATAGATGGAGAGTCAAATAGAGATCCACCCAGCAAAAGTCTAGAATTCTTTTATTTCTCTATGTTCCTGGTGAAGTGATCAATTTTACCCAATTAAGACATGAATGATGTAAAATAAAAAAATTCCAAACAGCTTTTTTTTTTTTACAGATATACTGACTATAGCAAGTCTTTAAAATATATATATATGTGTGTGTGTATATATATATATATATATATATATATCAATAGTTTATTGATTTTTACAGAGAGGAAGGGAAAGAGACAGAGAGAAACATCAATCAGAGAGAAACATTGATCAGCTCCCTCCTGCACACTCCCTACTGGGAATCGGGCCTGCAACCAAGGTCCATGCCCTTGACCAGAATTGAACCCAGGACCCTTCAGTCCTCAGGCCAACTCTATATCCAGTGAGCCAAACCAGTTAGGGCTCAAAAGCTTTTTAAAAGAGCATTGACATTGACTTAATTCTTAGTAGGAATAACTGTATATTTTAATGTTTTCAAATTACACAAATTTGCACAATGCATTGTGTTGAATAAATAGCTTTGAAACCACTCAAGTGTCCAAAAACATTTAGAATGTGTTTCTCAAACAGCATGCAGGAAACGTTATTCCTTGTGACCTCCCATTAAGAAAACCAAGGCAGAAGGATGCCAAGGACCAGTGAGCGTTGTACACCCCAGGCTAGAGCAGCCTTCAGCTTTCCGCTGTCGGTGAAGCTGAGGAGAAGCATGGGCCCTCGGTTAGAGTATTCTGCCTTACAGTGGAATAGCAGTCCTAAAAGGGCTAGCAATGTGGCCTCTGCTTCACTTTGCTAACCCTGAAGGATTCAGCTACTCGACGACTTGGTTAGTTGCAGGTAGACACAGAACTCTTCTTTCCTTCCTACTTAGTCTACCCTGAGTCCACATCCAGGTCACATCCTACCTGTTTAGTGTTGGGGCTCTTTCCCAAACTGTGAGAAGAGACCATACATTTGAACACGAGGAAGCAGCCAGGAGACCATGAGTTTAGTTGCATTAGACTAAGGAACTATATTTGAGAAAACAAAAGCAGGCTGAGGAAAGAGCACTATGTTTGGAATTGGCAGATCTGGGTATTAGCCCCAGGTTTGCCTCTAACTGTCAACCTGTCATCAACACAGGACTGTCTCTCTACCTCTGTAGCTATGTGTCTCTCCATTTAGCTATCTATTCTCTCATTCCACACATGTTTTTTTGAGAGCCCAGTATATGCCAGGTACTACACTAGGAAGGCGTGACTGCTTCCAGAAACACAGACTTCCAAACGCTGAGTAAACTACTCGTGAATGATCTTTGCTGGGATCCACTTCTCTCCTTCCCCTCCTTGTGCACAGGTAACTGTAGGCACTTTTGAGAAGGCCAGATTTCTGCTAAACCATAAGAAAGCTTGTGGGAGAATAGAAATGGTCAGCATAAAAACAATACAAGAGTTCTCTCGATATTCTAAAACCAACATTGCGCCCACTTGCTGACCTAGAAGCACACCTGCAGAGCACGGAGAGCAAGCCCCAGCCACGCCCTCACCACTGTGCTCAGTGTGGCTTGCATAGTGCACCTGCCCAGTTGTTTTTCTTATAATAGGAACATTTCCCTCTATATCACTGTGGGAAAATCAGAAAGAAGACAGCAATAGATGTTTTTGGGAAAATGGTATTGAGCATACATTGGTCCCAGCCCTCTGTTTTGGTTTTTGGATTTGGGTCTTTTTTTAAAATAGATTTTTATTGATTTTCTACAGAGAGGAAGGGAGAGGGATAGAGAGCTAGAAAGTCAATGAGAGAGAAACATCCACCAGCTGCCTCCTGCACACCCCCCATAGGGATGTGCCCGCAACCAATGATTCCTTGACCGGAATCGAACTGGGACCTTTCAGTATGCAGACCGACACTCTATCCACTGAGCCAACCGGTTTTGGTGGACTTGGGGTTTTTTAACACTCTCTCTCTCTCTCTCTCTCTCTCTCTCTCTCACACACACACACACACACACACTATCAGACACCCACAGGTCTTGGGTTTGTGACTCCTCACTCTAGAGCAGTAGTTCTCAACCTTCCTAGTGCCGCAACCCTTTAATACAGTTCCTCATGTTGTGGTGACCCCCAACCATAAAATTATTTTCATTGCTACCTCATAGCTGTAATTTTGCTACTGTTATAAGTCATAATGTAAATATCTGTGTTTTTTGATGGTCTTAGGCTCTACAGCAGTGGTTCTGAAAACACAGATATTTACATACGATTCATAACAGTAGAAAAATTACAGTTATGAAGTAGCAACGAAAATAATTTTATGGTTGGGGGTCACCACAACATGAGGAACTGTATTAAAGGGTCTCAGCATTAGGAAGTTTGAGAACCACTGCTCTAGACAGAAGGACAAGTTTGCCTGTCTGTACCCTGACTCTCCAAGGGATGCCCTTCCCCAACACGAGGGTTCCGGGTAAAGCGGAAATGGAAGACAAGCAGAGGTGGCCCTCTTTCTGTAACTTCCCAGCCACAGCAGAGGCAGACCCACCTCCCACTCAGAACTGAGACACTGTGGGGATGGTCTGCCCAGTGCTCTTACTTAGTTTATGAAGAAAGCAAGCCTCGGAGAAGACAAGAGTTTGACTCAAGCCAGGCAGTGGAACCAGAACAGGCTGAACACTAGTGCGTTTCCCCCTTTCCTTTTAGATGCCTCAAGCTCAAGTGAAAGCGAAACTGCAACTTCTATTAAATCGTGTTCCTCATCATTTCTGAGCATCACAACTTTTTACGCACTGTTTCAACTCTAAATTAATTGTCTAAGTGAAATCTCTCATTCTTTCCTGGCTTTAGGAACCCAGGAAAATGAGCCTCCAACAGCAGGCCCATTTGCAGGATGCTTTGCAAAGCTTCTCCAGTTTGCTGAGAAGCATTTGAGAGCCTCATGCTCATCTCTCTCATGTGGCAAGAGAGAGCTTGCTCTCACAGGAATGCCACAAGTGCAAAACCAAGGAACTTGGTGTGGGCAAGAGAGCTCAGTGTTAAGAACATGGATTTAGAAGTCAAACTAGATCTGGCAAAAACTTTTTCTTGACTCAGTTTCCTCTTCTGAAACACTGAGCATTTACTTCACACTGTCATTGGAATTTGTTTTAGAAACATATGAAAGAAGAAAGGTTTTTTAATTTTAATTTTTATTTTTTTATTGATTTCAGAGAGGAGTGGAGAGGGAGAGACAGAAACATCAATGATGAGAGAGAATCTTTGATTGGCTGCCTCCTGCACGCCCCCTACTGGGGATTGCATCCATAATTCAGGGATGTTCCCTGGATCAGAATTGAACCTAAGACCCTCAGTCCACAGGCTGACACTCTATCCACTGAGCCAGCTGACTAGGGTCTGTCATTGAAATTTAATAAGCTAATAAACAAGATAATAACAGGCATAGTAAGTACTGAAGAGACATCAGTTACCATCATTATAACTAAGCAAACTAACATTCTGTGCTTGATCTGCTTTTCATTGTTTTTGTTTTGGAGAGACTAAATAATCATTGTTACCTTTCAAGAGTCATTTAGAAATTGAAGTTCCAACATAGAAGTTTTGGACAATGATTACAATGAAAGCACTACATTTCCCAACATAAATTTATTTTTTAAACTCTTAAAAATTTTTTTTATTGATTTCAGAGAGGAAGGGAATAATACAGAAACATCAATGATGAGAGAGAACAATTCATCGGCTGCCTGGCTGCCTTCTGCACACCTCCTATTGGGGAGCCAGCCCACAACCTGGGCATATGCCGTGGCTGGAATCGAACTGTGACCACCTGGTTCATAGACAGACCCTCAGCCACTGAGCCATGCTGGCTGGGCTATTCTTTTTAAAATCTTATGGGCCTTCAAGCCAAGTTTATCTTGGGCACCTCGGCAGGACGGTTACTCTTCTTGTGCCTGGTATGCCACACTGGATGTGCTTATTGATATTGCATTCCTTTTCCTCCACCATCAGCCCACACAGGTCCTGGGAGAACAATGTAGCAATTTCTCCTTCTCCAACTGGTACACTAACTGCATCATTTCATAACAAACTTACCTTCACCAGCGTGAACCCCAGTTTGCCCATGGTCCCTTCTATCGCCAGCTCTCCCCCTGATGGTCTGTGTCTGGAAGTTTGGAGCACAATGGTCCCAGAATATGGGAAAGTGGGAGGCGAGAAATGGGGGAGTTTGGAAATATTTGGCGATGGAACAGGAAAGCATAGGGATCCCATCTGCACATTTACGGAGTGGCCATGTGAACATGAAACAGGAGAAACAATCCAACAGCAGCTGGGCATGAACCCCACGCGTGAACTGCAGTATACCGTCGCACTGCCAGGAAGAGTTTGAATGCATCTTTATTAATCTAAAATTCTTGCAGAATGACTTTTCCTTGCAATCCTCCAAAAGATTCAGCTCCTATCAACTGCAGCAGAAGTCACTCTTCCACCCGAGGCTACTGCTAGCTCTGCTTTTGAAAACTGAAGAGAAACGAAGGGAAAGCCTAAGTGACACTTTTCTGTGCAAATTTGCAAAAATGCTTCCCACCCAGCAGTCCCCAAGCCCCCACAGAAGCAGCAACTGGCAGGGGCTGTGAGCAGCCTATTGTTAATCCCTAAGGTTAACAAACTCTCCTGAGAGGGATTGTGAATTGTGGATTATTAGGATGAGTAATCTTCTCAAATGATTTTGTTAGGAGACTTGGCTCCAGAGAAAGCCTAAGGTTTATTCTAAAATCACTCATTGTGGAAAGTTTTTTTTTTTAATTGTACAAGGCTAATAACCAACAGTGTGATATCACTACAAACTCAAGTTAATTATATACATGGATATACCACAAATGCATACGCTTGTTAATATGTCCCGGGCAGAGCAATAATGGCTAGTTTTTATTTCACTATGGGTTACCAATAGGTATTCGTTGCTTTTATTTATAATTAATATGCATTCCTTGCTTAAAGAAAGGAATAAAATCAACTAAAGAAAAAATGAATCGAAGCATTCTGGGAGCATAAGTAGGAGGAGGCTGGGCTCCTGTAAGCAGAATAACTTGTTTTCATTGATGTCTGTGAATGGCCCCTTCTTTCGGTTCACCCACCAAGGAAAACCCCACCAGGACCCCACAGGGGCCTAACCTGCTTGTTAGTGATATTTATATGTAGGACAGCATGAGAGATTTCACTTAGGCACTTATACATGTTCTAGTATAGATTTTATATTCTACTCTCCCTACATTTACAATGTGCCTACTGCATTTGCTCCTTTCTTTGGTAAAGGGAATTCCCACAAGAAGAAGGAACACTGACTTTTTAACAGTTAATTCTTTATGATTAGGGATGGAGACAGATTCTCGTTGATGCTTGGCTGTGACAGTCTCTCGGGTCTGTGATCTCTTCTCAGGCCACACTCCCAGACGTGCCCTTTTAAAGGCAGTGGTGGCCAATGTGCTCCACCAACTGGCAAGAGAATGAGAAGAGAAACCCACCAGAATGTCAAGGGCTAGTTGGTTGGTGAGAAACAGATTAAGCAATAAGGAGAGGGGTCACCCAGCCTCAAAACAATTTGCAAAGTAAGTTTCCAGTGCTCCCTTATATGTTTGCTTACCCTGTACGGATGTTGTAGACCGTGGCTTCCATGTCTCTATGGGAACATACCCTCCCGGACTCAGATTAGCTTGTTCCCTGCTGCACTTCAGATTTTTCACTGTGGCATCTACCAACGCTGCATCCAAATGTGTGATTGTTGGTGTAACTATCTCTCCCACGAGACCATGTCTGTCTTTTTGCTGTAATAGTCTTAGCACCTCATTCTGGGGCAAGATATAGTTAAACATTTATCAAACAACTGCATGAAAGAATAAATGAATAAGTAAATAAATAAGTAAATGAAATATTTTTCTAGCCTTTTTCTGAACTTCTTGCTGCTTTCTGGCATTATTGCTTACCGACATCGTGATAATGTAAATTTAAAAATATTTATTGTGCATCTGCCATATAGTTATTCTTGGATACAAATGGTCTTTCACACTTTTCCAGTGCTTTCCAAACCCTGAGGTGATGTGGTTATTGCTTTCATACTAGATTTGAGGAATGAGAGGCTCAGCAAACTTAGGGTATCCCCTGAAAATGTATAATACACTTTGAATAATTATAAAGGCAGTGTTTATTAAAATCTATTGCATTTTCAAAAGTGAGCTATAAGCTGCTGAAGTGTATATACATTTTGGGGGACACCCTGTATTTACCCAAGCAAAATCACAAAGAGCTAGAATGATATGGGAGATGCTTCCCTCAGTACGCACTGACACTTGGGATATGGGGTCCCTCTGCAACCTTGAGCACCGACCCCCACTAGGAAGTCTTTCCTCTGCAGAACTGCTATTCCTGGGCCCCCTTTTCTTCAGAGGTTCATAGCTAGTAGAGGTGATCACTGCATTTTAAACTCATTCTAGATAGATTGGTATTTCAATAGAGGCCATTTATATGATATTTCTCTCTGAAGATTCAAAAGAGATAGAACTTTATCAGTATGTATTTTCTTCTAGCAGTACTGGATACATTTGGTAGACATTTATTTTTAAATTTAATTTATCTTTATTATATTACAGATGTCCCCCTTTTCCCCATTGACCCCTGATAGCCTGCAAACTCCCCCTTCTCCCACATGCCACCCCATAGGCCTTCACCACACTATTGTCCATATCCATGGGTTACCATATACGTATACAAGTTCTTTGGTTAATCTCTTCCCACCCCTTTGCTTCCCCCCCACCCGCCGCCGAGATTAATTTGGTAGGTGTTTTGACTGTCATATCTAGATGTGTTAGCCACACAAATGTAAGCCAACGATGCCATGAACGACCACAAATGACACTGAGAGCCTAGATTCTAGGCCCATGATGTGGTGAGAGGGGTCTAATGTTTTCCTTCACGTGAAGGGAAACCACATAAGCAAGAATATACACTAGAGACACCGCAGGGAGATTTCTAACAAAGACATTTGACTGGCTATTAAAAGGAAAGCAAGCGCCTAGACATGCATATTGGAAAAAAAACAAAAACAAAAAAAACACAACAAAGCCCTGAATGTCAGCTCAAGTTTTTAAGTCTGAATCTCCACCACTCCACGGAAAATCAACCCTTCCTTTGCAGGAAGCATTTCCCACCGTTTACCATTGCTTCTCGATGAAGACGGATGGATCCTCATCTGGAATTCTAATTACATTGGAGAATAATGACCAGGAAGATCTTGGGGAAGAGAGGATAATTTATTGGGTCGGCAGCTAAGTAATTGCGGATTTTTAAAAGAAAATCAAAGACAATTTTTTCATGGAACTAAATAACTTTATTCTGTAATGTATTGCCCATTTTGATCAATGACCTTTTGCCATCTTTCAGGCAGCATCATAATTCCACGTTCAAAAAACTTCTGGTTTTTATTAGCAAAAAACTGAATCAGGTACGATTTGACATCATCATCATTATTGAAATTTTTACCATTCAAGGAGTTTTGTAAAGATTGAAACAAAAAGTAATCAGATGGTGCAAGGTCAGGACTATATGGTGGATGTGGCAAAACATCCCAACCAAGCTCCATTAATTTTTGCCGAGTGACCAAATATGTGTGTGGCCTTGCATTGTCATGATGGAATACAACACCTTTTCGATTTGTCAATTCGGGCCGCTTTTCTTCAACTGCATTGTTTAATTTCGTTAGTTGTTCAATGTAGACATCAGAATTGATCGTTCGGTTGGATGGTAAGAGTTCAAAGTAGACAATTCCTTTGTAATCCCACCAAACTGATAACAAAACCTTCTTTTGATGAATATCAGCTTTTGATGTTGTTTGAGTTGGTTCACCTAGCCTGCTCCATGATCTTTTCCGCTTGATATTGTTGTAAACAACCCATTTTTCATCGCCAGTTATCAGTCGTTTTAAAAATGGATCATTTTCATTACGTTTCTTTAGCAAATTGCAGCTGCTAATGCGTTGCGTTAACTGTGATTCTTTCAGTTCGTGAGGAACCCATGTATCGAGTTTTTTAACATAGCCAAGTTGTTTTAAGTGATTTTCAATGCATGTATGTGATACATGAAGCTTCTCTGCAATCTCACGTGTTGTACTGTGACAGTCCGAATTGATTATTGCTTTGATTAGGGCGTCATCAACTTCAACTGGATGACCAGAGCGTTTTTCATCTTTGAGTGAAAAATCACCAGAACGAAATTTGGCAAACCAATTTTGACACTGCCGTTCTTTTAAGGCTTCGTCACCATAAACAGCACATAACTTTTTATGAGCTTGCGATGCGTTTTTCCCTTTGCGGAAATAAAAAAGCAAAATATGACGAAAATGTTCCTTTTGATTTTCCATTTTTCAACGAACGCCAAACAAAAACTACAAAACAGATCAAAAAACTTTTTTTACTGATTAACAGCTGAATAGCCAACTATCAAATAACAAAATGTGTTTTACATTTGTACTACGTCTGCAAACCTAAAAATTCAACTGAAGCCATATATGTGTGAAACCCGCAATTACTTAGCTGCCGACCCAATATTACTCACATTACTTCTACCCTACATAAGAAGTGTTCAGAAGTAAACCATCTAATTCCCCCAGAATTCACTTATTTCTTGGAAAGCAAAACACAAGTTGGAAACAGGAAGAGCCTTTTTGCTTTGGCCCTGTTACAGGGGGGTCATGGCAGGAGCCCCTAGATATTTCCAACCATTTCCATCAACTTTCTACCTGGAGAAGGACACTATCTGCAGGAGAAGGGGGTGGTTGCAGTAGTTACCATATGTTACAAGTTGATATGTGCTGGGCCTATTTAATTCTCTACATAAGCCTTGGGAGGTAAATGGAATTATTCTTATTATACGGAAGGAGCAAATAGAATATTTAGAAAATAACCTGCCCAATGTCACACAGTTGGTACATGATGGAATGAGTTTAAACTCAAGTCTGACTCTGTATCACATGCTCTCTGATGCCCTGCTGCCCTCCTTAGTGACCACCTCCAAATTAGCTCTCATGATGCCCAGCAACTATGGCTGGGGCATCACAGTGCCCAGTAGCAATTTGCTACAGTTCCTTGGTATGCAATAGTCATGACAAGTGATGACAACTTGCCCATCATTTTAATTCATTTCAGAGTCAATGCCAGATTTAACTAAAGAAGGGGTGGGGTGCTCTAAAGGCAGAGGGACTGGGCCCTAGCATGAGAGGTTGCTGCATCCTCCTTTGCACATGTTTGCTCATCTGTTTTGCACAGGCCCTCCAGCTCTAGTCAACTGTGCTTCCTGGGGGTGAAGCAGATGCCCTCTGCCATTCTGAGAGTTAAATTGACCAATAGATTTATATTCTTCCATTTTATCAACCCGCTGGCTTTTTGGTGTTGGAAGCAGAGGAAGGAGGTAGCTTTGGTGCAACGAAAACCTGACAACAGTGATTGCACCATTTTTTAAAAGAGGCACTTTGGCCAAATCACTTAACAGCATTATCCTCAGTTTTCTCGTCTGTAAAACAGGCCTGATGTAGAGTACCTACCTCATGGGAAGAATCACATGTGTATGTGTATGTGATGCACAATACAGGACAAAGTAGCAGAGAGAACAGAAAAAGAAGAAAAATAACTTTTATCTGACCCCCTTAACATGCTAACCTTTCTATACTATCTATACTATCATAATATTGTAAAAGGATAATATGCTAATTAGACCTGGAATCTTCCAGGCATCCTTCTGGGACAAAGCCACGGTGGCAGGGCTGAGGCAGAGGCAGTTAAGGACAATCAGGCCAGCAGGGGAGAGAGCAGTTAGGGGGATCAAGCTAGCAGGAGAGAGCAGTTAGGGGGATCAGGCTGGCAGGGGAGAGCAGTTAAGGGGATCAGGCTGGCAGGCAAAGGCATTCAGGGGTGATCAAGCAGGCAGGGGAGCAGTTAGGGGCAACCAGGCAGGCAGGTGAGTAGTTAGGAGCCAGCAGTCCCAGATTGGAGAGGGTGCAGTATGTGCTGAGGGACCCACCCTCATGCACTAATTTTGTGCAGTGAGCCTCTAGTCCATATATATAAAAAACTAGTGACCAGATATGATGTCCTTTGTGACCAGCAAACCAGCCTGATCAGGGGCAGGGCCAGCTGGCCAACCACCTGCAGCCCCTCCCCCTAGCTGTCCCCACCTCTGATGGGCCCCCACTACCTTGATCAGCCTGTGACCCTGCCCCCCAGCCAACTTCACCCCCAATCAGTTCCCCCACACCAATCATGGGTGGGGCTGGCTGGATAATCTCCCAGGACCCCTTCTCCAGCCACTGATCCTTTATCAGTCCCCCCTCCCACCCCATTTGGGGGCAGAGCCAGCTGGCTCACCACCCACAGCCCCTCCCACTACCAACCCCACCCTCAATCAGCTCCCCCCCACCTCAACCAGGGGTGGGGCCCACTGGCCAACCACCCACAACTCCTCCCCTCAGCTGGCCCCACCCTGATTGAGCCCAATCAGGATGGGCCAGCCAGCCAAACTCCCACTGTGGTCTCCTCCTTATAGGCCCGGCCCCATCTACCCCATTAGGGCCAGGCCAGCTGGACCCCACCCATGCATGAATTCATGACTGGGCCTTGAGTATGTTTATAAATATGTACCAGTATGACTCTGTCTACATGGCTTTGTTTATTTCTGACAACAGTTTGCCCAGGTAGGTATTGTTACTTCCTTTTCAGATGAAACAGGACACAGCAAAGTTAACTGACCTTGCCAAGATTCACAGCTAGTATATAACAAATTTAGATTTGAATTAAGGTGAGTTTGACTTATTTTTCATAGTCCTACACTGCCTCTCAATATAAAAATTGGAGACTCTATTATGTAAACGAATGAGCTTTCTCACACTGGAAATGATCAAATACAGATACTGGGTATAATGTTGGGATTGATTAGCTAGCAAGTGCCTTCAAATGCTAGAATGTGTAATTCTTTGAGTCTAATTTCCATTCATTCGTGGATTTATGCATTCATTTATTCAACACATTTATCAAGTACCTATTATGTATCAGAGCTGCTCTAGATGCCAAAGTAAAAACAAAATAGAATAAAAATAAAGAACATTTCAGGAAGCAAATGTGTTCTGAAGTTGAGTGAACAGGGTCTTAGGATAATGAGTCCCTGCTGGGTTATGGGTGATCATGGGGAGAGGTGCCTATAGATGTGGCTCTGGCAGGGAAGGCTCCCTGCGGAGGAGGTATCTGAACTGAAGCCCAAAGATGAGGTAAAAAAAAAAAAAAAAAAATCAGCCACCTGGAGGTAGCAGGAAAGATCACCCCAAGTAGGAGGAACAATAAATGCAAAGGTTTTTGTTTTTAATACATTTTTATTGATTTCAGAGAGGAAGGGAGAGGGAGAGAGAGAGAAAGAAACATCAACGATGAAAGAGATGCTGCCTCTTGCACACACACACACCACCAGGGATTGAGCCCGCAACCTGGGAATGTGCCTTTGGCCTGAATCAAACCTGGGACCCTTCAGTCCACAAGCAGACACTCTATTCACTGAGCCAAACCAGCTAGGGCTAAATGCAAAGATTTTGAGGCAAGAACAAACTTGCAAAAATGGAGGAACAGAAAGGAGGTGACTAGTATGGCCGGAGGGGACTGAGCATGAAAAAGGAATGGAAGGGTACACATGAGGAGCTGGGAGAGGCAGGCAGTGGCTGGGCCTCTTGGGGTCTGCAGTACATGGTCAGAAATCACAACTTATTCTAGTCCTGGGTCTCTTTCAAAAGAATCTAAAACAGAGGCTATCTCTGCTCCCTACCCCAAATGAATCATACAAACTCCCAGTATGTCAGCTTCCCATTTTTTCCCCCACAGAATTGAGAAATTACAGCACTATAAGTCTTTGTGGATTTTGACCATATCCTACATAGATCCATACATTTGCATTTGGGCAAAAATGTGAATTCTCTCTGACAGGCACTAGACTAGCCAGTATCACTGAGAAACCGCTGGGCTGTAGACCTGGTGTCCTTGCTGATCACAGGCCCAGAAAGTATTGGGTAGGCAACTAAGTAATTGCGGGTTTCACACATATATGGCTTCAGTTGAATTTTTAGGTTTGCAGACGTAGTACAAATGTAAAACACATTTTGTTATTTGATAGTTGGCTATTCAGCTGTTAATCAGTAAAAAAAGTTTTTTGATCTGTTTTGTAGTTTTTGTTTGGCGTTCGTTGAAAAATGGAAAATCAAAAGGAACATTTTCGTCATATTTTGCTTTTTTATTTCCGCAAAGGGAAAAACGCATCGCAAGCTCATAAAAAGTTATGTGCTGTTTATGGTGACGAAGCCTTAAAAGAACGGCAGTGTCAAAATTGGTTTGCCAAATTTCGTTCTGGTGATTTTTCACTCAAAGATGAAAAACGCTCTGGTTGTCCAGTTGAAGTTGATGACGCCCTAATCAAAGCAATAATCGATTTGGACTGTCACAGTACAACACGTGAGATTGCAGAGAAGCTTCATGTATCACATACATGCATTGAAAATCACTTAAAACAACTTGGCTATGTTCAAAAAACTCGATACATGGGTTCCTCACGAACTGAAAGAATCACAGTTAACGCAACGCATTAGCAGCTGCGATTTGCTAAAGAAACGTAATGAAAATGATCCATTTTTAAAACGACTGATAACTGGCGATGAAAAATGGGTTGTTTACAACAATATCAAGTGGAAAAGATTGTGGAGCAGGCCAGGTGAACCAACTCAAACAACATCAAAAGCTGATATTCATCAAAAGAAGGTTTTGTTATCAGTTTGGTGGGATTACAAAGGAATTGTCTACTTTGAACTCTTACCACCCAACCGAACGATCAATTCTGATGTCTACATTGAACAACTAACGAAATTAAACAATGCAGTTGAAGAAAAGCGGCCCGAATTGACAAATCGAAAAGGTGTTGTATTCCATCATGACAATGCAAGGCCACACACATCTTTGGTCACTCGGCAAAAATTAATGGAGCTTGGTTGGGATGTTTTGGCACATCCACCATATAGTCCTGACCTTGCACCATCTGATTACTTTTTGTTTCGATCTTTACAAAACTCCTTGAATGGTAAAAATTTCAATAATGATGATGATGTCAAATCGTACCTGATTCAGTTTTTTGCTAATAAAAACCAGAAGTTTTTTGAACGTGGGATTATGATGCTGCCTGAAAGATAGCAAAAGGTCATTGATCAAAATGGGCAATACATTACAGAATAAAGTTATTTAGTTCCATGAAAAAATTGTCTTTGATTTTCTTTAAAAAATCCGCAATTACTTAGCTGCCGACCCAATATTTGCCTGCAAGGCCAATGATGCTGGGCTGTCCCTCACCCCCAGCAGTGGTTGGCACTTACAAGCATCCAAGCCCATGACAACACCCTGGAGAATTTTTGTTTGCACAAAAATTAGAACACATTCTAAAAACACTACATTTTAACATCTCTACCACCACATTTTATGTTTTTGCCATCATATTTTATAATTTTTATTTATTTAACTAAATAAAATAATATATATGGATATGAGTTGCCTTTCAGATTTCACATATAAGATGATCAAGCATATCATTACCTCCTCCAAATCTTTCCCGCCTCAGCAACTTGGAAGAACAAGTTCAGAATCTTGTCATTGCGGTGTAAACTGGATTTAGACTCAGATACATGGATAATTTAGAATTTTATACTTTGCACGAAAGGAGTTAACCTTTTTGAGCTCAGTTTCCTCATTTATAAAATAGCAGTAGAAAAACAAATCCACAGCACAGTTGCAGAATAAAACATGTGTGAAAGTACCCTGCTCTGTGCTGACATGTATTATGTATTAAAATGTATATCTAAAAAACTTGGAACCACACTAAACCTTGCCCCGTGAACCAAGGATCAGATAAGAAAAACCACCTGGGAATGGCCATAAGCCATTTGCATCCTGTATCTGTGGAACAAGAGAAGGGGAGGACAAGAGCAAACTCAAAACATTACTTCAAAATACAAATATCTCCAGTATCGAAGAAAATGTAAAATTTAAATATTAGACTCAGCTAAGCTTGGGAGATGGGAAAATGAATAATAAATGCAGGTAAAAATTTAAAGTTCTGTTTTATGCATACAAGGGGAATAATTAACTAATCTCAAACATGTAAATGAGGGCTTAGAAGCACTTTCAAATTACCACATCCAATTCCAGTTACATATGCAGAATTTGCTACATTATAATAATTAGGTTTTTTTTCACAAAAGATTTATTTATTTTGAATAGAAGTATTAAATATTATACTAATTACTGGTTATTTTACTTTGCACCCAGGGAAAAGAAATGAATATTCATTAGCTCCTTAAGCTACTGATCCTCCACCGACTAGACAGATTCCAACATCACTGCGAAGCTGTGGGTGGGTAGAAAGTGCTCCCTGTAAAATCAGGCTTGTGCTACAAATCACAGTCCAATCTATTCTGCTAATGTGCACACGCTAGAATCCCCATGTGGATTCTGCTAACGCTGAGCCCCCGGAGCCCCCAGATGAGTGGCCAATAAGTGAGAATAACTGTTAAATTGATTGTAAGACAACAGAATGTTTCTGTCTACACAATTCAGTCATCTTGAACAAGACAGTTCTTAAAATATTAAACATGGTTTCACACAATAAAACTAACATCTCCATCTGTCTAAAACATACCTCGTTCATTCCAAAAGAATATTTCCACATACACATTCGGATCATTTTCTAGTTCAGTTTTTGATCCTACTCTAAGGAAAATAACTCCAAAAAGGACCAGGCTTGAGATTCTAATTTATGAGGCATCTTCATCATAGCTCAATAGGCAAACACTTTTATCTCCAGTGAAAGGAAAATCTAAGTAGGCAATACATTTCTCGATACCAGTCTAGTTAACTTTTTTTTAAGTCCTCACCTGAAGATATGTGTGTGTGTGTGTTTGTGTGTGTGTGTGTGTGTGTGTGTGTGTGTGTATAATTTTATTTTTAGAGAGAGAGAGGAAGAGTGAGAGAAAGAGACAAACATCAATGTGAGAAACATTGTCCTGTTGCCTCCCATACATGCCCCACCTGAGGATCAAACCCACAACCGAGGTATATGACCCAATTGGGAATCAAACCCGCAACCCTCTTTGGTGTACAGGTCAACACTCCAACCAACTGAGCCACCCAGCCAGGACCAGTCTAGTTAACTTTTAATCCTTGCTCTGTTTAGGGCACCTCTATATCAGAGTCCATGTGATGCTAGATTTTTCACTTTTTGGTTTGTTAAGTTTTATGAACCAATTTAGTGTTCCTGCAAATCACTACCCCAGAGTAGGAAAGAGTCTGTGACCCTGGGAGAAACCTGGTTTTACATAAAGGGCCTTCCGTTTCCCTCTTGGCTTTGCCTGTAATGTCATGTGCAGCTCCAATGGGGCATCTTAAAAGTGCAGAGAAAGGTAATCACACTACATTGGACTGGGAGAGGGTGACCAGGTCAGGCTGCACAGAATGATGTTGGCTATATGAAACTACGTGAGTAGAACTTTGGGGTGAGGGTGGAAGTATGTGAAACACAGTAGCATGATAGACTTAGTTTTCCAGTAAAAATTCCTCATTGTCTAACATAGACACAATAGAGGAAGTGTGTACCTCTATAGGAGATTTCACATTTCTGGAGGTTAGGACAGAAAAGGACTCATTCATCAAGTATTTATTGAGTACCAAGCATATGCCATTCACTGCTGATACTTTAAGGGTGGTTCCTCAAACCAGCCACATCCACAGACCAAGGAGCTTCTTAGAAATGCAAATTCAAGTGTCTACCCCAGACCCTATTAGCATGCTGATACAATTCTTACATTAAACGTTGAAAACCGCTGCTAGAGACTGTTAGGCATTCATCATTGATCTCCACTTAATATGTATAAAATAAAAGTCCAGGTTACACATCTGTCAAAACATGCTTATGGTACAACTTAAGATATAACTCTAATTCATTGCAAGGGACACAGCACAAACATCTACAGCGATGTGAGACATTCAGGCACCTTTCCTAAAGACCTCACATACCAAGCCCAGGGATAGCCTTGCTTCAGGGCAAACAAGTGTGCCTCAGCTACCTGCTGCAGGTAAACTAACAGGTACTCCCTTCCTAACCTCAGGTTATTTCCACTCTAGACACTAGGAAGACCTAGGAAATAACGGCTGGTCTCATCTTGTTTCCAGCTGACACGGAAGGAGGGCTAGAAGGAAAATTATCCAATTCATTTAGCTAGCTAATTTATTTAGGTCTTTCACTAGTCCATGGCCCTAGCATGGGAGACATCACATGAGGTAGATAAACGCAGGGGAGGGGTTGTCTCCACTGATTTCATTGGGCAGTTGTGTTACATTTTATCTTCATTTTCTGCTCTAATAGATCTGGTAATACTTCTTGACAGGTTGTGTAGAGCCACAGATTTCCAAAGCCAAATGGAAGTGACTTTAAAGATATTGTAGAAATTAATGACCCGTGAGGGTTTTCTGTGGACTTATATCTACCCTCCCCAGAGCTTCCTCCATGTCAATCTTTATCAGCTTGTCTATTCTCAGCATCTTATTTTTTCACCTTTAAAATCTTTTTCAAATTACAAAAGCATTATTAAGTTCACATTTTAGAAAAATCTTAAATACAAAAATATATATAGAAAAAATAAAAAATATTTTCTTTATTCCCCAATCTAGGGTAAGCACGGTTAACATTGGGATGCATTTTCCAGACCACATTCTATGCTTTTATGGGGTTTATGCATATATACACCTGTAGTCCTTTACATTTTTAAGCCAGACTATGCTATTATTCTTTTCTTCTTACTTGTTTTTTCCTTTATTTTTTTAAAATACATTTTTGTTGATATTTTAGGAAGAGAGAAAGGGGAAGGGAGAGTGAAACATCAATGTGAAAGAGAAATATCGATTGACTGCCTCCTGCTCACACCCAACTGATGATCAAGCTCACAACCTGATCATGTGCTTTGGCCAGGAATTGAACTAGTGATTTTTTCAGTGCATGGGATGACATTCAACCAACTGAGCCACATTGGCTTTATCTTGGAGATGGTTCGTTCTCTCTCTCTCTCTCTCTCTCTCTCTCTCTCTCTCTCTCTCTTCCCCTCTCTATCGCTATAAACATATATTTTTTTTCTTAAGAGCTATATCATGTCTTATTAACTAGATTTGCCTTAATTTAATCATTCCTCTATTGATAAAGATTTAGATGATTTCCAATCAATTTTTTAACAATTATGACAATTTTCTCAGATTCCAGATATAAGAGCAACATATGAAAATCAAGAACTCATACACTACGAATACCTAATTAGAAATGCCATTTTTAAAAAGCCTATTCACAGTGATAGAAAAGAAGAAATGTGCAGGAACAATGTGAGAAAAAAAAATCTGTAAAATCTATTGGCAGATTTAAAGGAAGACCAGAATAGTAGAGGCACATATATCTTGCTCCTAGGTGAGACCATACAATATTGTTAATATATCAATTATCTCAGTTATTCTTTCAAAAATCAAAACTATTCTAAACAAAATGGTATCGGGATAGTTTATACAACTCCACAAACTGGGTGTAGTTATTCTAGAATAGTAAGTGTGAGAAATATCCAAATAAACTTAGGAAAGAGAAAGAAGAGAGCTAAGATACCCTTTGTTGGGGAGTGAATTTGTTTTATCTTTAATATTACTATAACTTAGGAACCCACAGCTAGCAAAAGTATGTTTTTGACTGGAGAAGGGGAAGGAGGGAGAGGAGGGAAGGAAAGGAAGATAAAGGGAGATAAAGAGAGAGAGAGATAAAAATCCAATAAGATAAATTTGAAAATCAATATTCCATAATACTATTATTTAAAAAATAATTAGTTCTTTGTAACTGTCAATTACAATAAAAGTTTAGGAATTATTTTGAAGGAAGAGATGTTCTCTATTGGCTAAAAAAATAATACATATTCATACTCAAGCTTGGGGTGGGAGGGGCAGGCGGTGGCAGCGGAGGCGGCGGCGGCGGCGGCGGTGGTGGTGGTGGTGGTGGTGGTGGTGGTGGTGGTAGGCGGGATGGGGTGGGCAGCTGTGGCAGGAGGAAAAGCATGAGGTGGGAATCTTCCTGCAACAGGCCCCTAGTCCTATATAATAAAAGGCTAATATGCAAATAGACCAAATGGTGGAACAACTGAACAGTGCACTGACCATCAGGGGGCGCGCACGGAACATGATAGTCGTTGGCCATGGCGGGATGGTGCTGCAGGTGAGCAGGGGCTCCAGACCAAGGTGGAGTGCTGGTTGCTGTCATCAGGGTAGCTTCTGGTGATTACTGAAAATTCTTTGCTCCTGTGTGCCACAGTCCCCCCTGGCACTCGCATCTGCGGCTAGCATCTGACATCAGTCCCAATTACTTTGCACCATCAGTGTGAGTGGTGGCTGCTGGCCCCAATTGCCCATCAGGGCTTCTCCACCTCCCCCTGCTCCTGAGGGGCAACTGGGGCCAGCCACCACCTCTCATACCCATTGTTGGAGCCGGCTCCAATCACTCTGCACTGTCAGCAGGTGCAAGTGTGGCTGGCACTGTTAGCATGTGGGAGTGGCAGCAGCAGGAGCGGGGCTGCCAGCAGAGAGGGGACCAGAAGTGCAGAGGACGGCCCACAGATCCTTTCAAGGTGCACAAATTCGTGCACTGGGCCCCTAGTTATAAATAATGCTGCAATGAACATAAGGAAGCATATATCTTTTCAAATTAGTATTTTCATTTTCTTCAGATAAATACCCAAAAGTGGAATTGCTGAGTAATGTGGCAATTCCATTCTTAATTTTTTTAGTAACCTCTACACTGTTTTCCATGGTAACTATACTAATTTACATCCCCACCAACAATGCACAAATGTTCTCCTTTCTCCACATCCATGCCAACATCTATTATTTGCTGTCTTTGATAATAACCATTCTGACAGGTGTGAAGTGACATCTCATTGTGGTTGTGATTTGCTTAGTGGTCTTGAGCATCTTTTCATATCTCTATCGGCCATCTGTATGTCTTCTTGGGAAAAATGTCTATTCAGGCACTCTGCCCATTTTTAAGTTTAATTGCTTGAGGTATTTTTCATATTGAATTATATGAGTACTTTATATATTTTGGATATCATCTCTTATTAGATATATTCAATAGGTTGACTTTTGTTTAGAAAATCCAATCTTTATCTTTAAAAAAAAAGTTATATTTTTTATTGATTTCAGAAAAGAAGAAAGGGGGAGAGAGAGAGAAACATTAATGATGATCCAAAGCCGGTTTGGCTCAGTGGATAGAGCATCGGCCTGCGGACTGAAAGGTCCCAGGTTCGATTCCGGTCAAGGGCATGTTGCAGGCACATCCCCAGTAGGGGGTGAGCAAGAGGCAGCTGGTTGATGTTTCTCTCTCATCAACGTTTCTAACTCTCTCTCTCCCTTCCTCTCTGTAAAAAATTAATAAAATATATTTTTTTAAAAAGAAAGAAACATCAATGATGAAACAGAATCACTGATCACTGGCCTACTACATGACCCCTACTGGAGACTGAGCCAAGAACCTGGGAACGTGCTCTAATGGGGAATGTAACTATGATATCCTGATTCATAGGTTGAACCTCAACCACCGAGTCACACTCAATTGTCAGTAGGTTGCCTTTTTTTCTTTTTCTTTTTTTAATCATTACCCAGAGATATTTTTTTCATTGATTTTATAAAGAATGAAAGAGAGAGGAAAAGACAAAGAGAATCACTTCGATTGGTTACCTCCTGCAATAGCTCCAACCAGGGCCTGGGCTGGGGAGAAGCCTGCAACCAAGGTACATTTGACTGCAAGCAAGCCTGGGACTCTTTGGTCCCACAGGCCAACACTCTATCCACTGAGCCAAACCGACTAGGGCCAGTTTGCTAATATTTTGCTAAGGATATTTGCATCCATTTTCATCAGGGATATTGGCCTATAACTTTTTGGGTAGTATTTTTGTCTGGTTTTGGTATTGAGGTAATTCTTTAGAATAAGTTTGGAAATGTTTTTCCCTCTCCAGTTTCTTTGGAATAGTTTGAGAAGCATAGGCATTAACTCTTCTTTAAATATTTGGTAGAATTCACTTGTGAAGACATCTGGTCCTAGAATTTTGTTTGAGAGTTTTTCTTTTTAATTTTATAACTGATTTAATTTCATTACTAGTAATTAGTCTGTTCAGATTTTCTATCTCCTCCTGATTCAGTCTTGGAAGATTGTATGTTTTTTAAATGAATCAATTTCTTCTAGGGTATCCGATTTGTTTGTGTATAATTGTTCTTAGTATTCTTTTAAAATCCTTTGTGGTGTTGGTTTTAACATATCCTCTTTTATTTCTGATTTTTTTTTTATTTGGATCATCTCTCTTTTTTTCTTGATGAGTCTGGGTAAAGGCTATTAATTTTGTTTATCTTTTTAAGAAAACTACTGTTAGTTTTGTTACTGTTTTCTACTGTTTTTTAGTCTCTATTTTGTTTATTTCCACTCTAATGTTTATTATTTTCTTTATTCTACTAACATTTTTTGTTTGTTCTTCTTTTAGTTCCTTTATGTGTGAGATTAGATTGTTTATTTGAATTTTTTGTTTGTTTCTTAAGGTTGACCTGCATTGCTATAAATTTCTGCTTTAGAGCTGCTTTTGCTGCATCCTATAGATTTTGGAATACCATGTTTCCAGACAAAACCCTGGGAGGGGGGCCTGAGGCAGAGACAGTTAGGGGCAATCAGGATGGCAGGAGAGGGTAGTTGGGGGCAGCCAGGCTGGCAGGGGAGGGCATTTGGGGGTGAAGTGACCTGTATGGGAAGGCAGTTGGGAGTGAACTGGCCTGCAGGGGAGGGCAGTTGGGGATGAGATCAAGTTGGCAGGGGGTGAGGGCTGATCAGGCCATCAAGGGAGGGCAGTTGGGGATAATCACACTGGTAGAGGAAGGCAATTGGGGGCAAGATCAGGCTGGTAGGGGAGAGCAGTTGAGGGTGACTAGGTCAGCAGGGGATACCAGGCCATTTGGGGGTGATCAGGCCTGCAGGGGAGAATAGTTTGGGGTGGTCAGGCTAGCAGGAGAAGGCAGTAGGGGGTGAACTGTCCTGCAGGGAGGACAGTTGGGGATGAGATTAGGCTTGCAGGGGGTTAGAGGCTATCAGGCCATCAGGGGAGGGCAGCTGGGGAGGGCAGTTAGGGGTAATATCAGGCTGGTAGGAGAGGGCAATTGGGGGTGATCAGGCTGATAGGGGAGGCCCTTGGAGGTGACTAGGCTGCCAGGTAAGGACAAGGGTGGGCAGTTGGGGGAAGTATAGGCACGCAAGCAGATGAGTGGTTAGGAGCCAGTGGTCCTGGATTGAGAGAGCAATATCTCAGATTGGAGAGGGTACATCCCCCCCCCCCCTCGCCAAACTCCAGTGTATGAATTTCATTCATTGGGCCTCTAATCTATAATAATAAAAGAGCAATATGCTAATTAGACTGATGTCTTCCAGACATCATTCTAGACATTAATCTGGGGATGGAGAGAGCCAGCCTAGGACTCAGCCTGAGGAGGGAAGCCCAGGTTTCAGGTGCCAGAGGGAAGCCAGTGCCAGCAGCCAGGGGAAGGAAGGCCTACTCTTGCACAAATTTGTGTGCATCAGGCCTCTAATTAACTGTAATGAAATACAATAATACATACTAATGGAAATAGGCATACATTATTCTGGGGAGAGAGACCCAGGAAGATTAAATCCGTTCTGGAGAGTCAGGGAATGCTATCTTAAATTATCCTTATTCAAATGTAACCTCTGTTTCTTACTACCCTTGTTTCTGGCAGGATTAATTTACTTCTTTATCAGTATTTTTATACATTTTTCATATTAATCAACAATATCAATAATAACATTTTACTATAATCACTTGCTTATAATTCTATCACTTACCAAAAAGATGTCAGTTTCTTGACAGCATGATACGGACCTTATTTATCTTTGTATTTCTAGTACCTGAGTATCTGCAGTACAATGAAATCAGTAAATATTTTTATCTATAAGTATGTGCATATGTGGAAAAAAGAATAAGGTAGTATGACATTATTATGATCGGTGTATTCATAAAGAAAGCTGTATTACTTAACAACACAATAATCTGTGCAGATATTAGAGCTATTATGTGCTTAATATGAAAAAGGAGAGCCTTAGTTGAACACATGGGTGAATATCAATATGATACTAACATTCATAATTATTTGTTATTTAATAAACAATTATACTAATTTCTCTGTATGTCTTGTAGAAATTTACCCCTATTTGATTAAACATTTCTATCCTGTTCAAAAATGCTCTTTCATACTAAAATTAATGTATGACTACTTTTGTCTCTTGTCTAAATCCTTGGGATCACTTTGTTATCTTGAGGCTAATCCAGCCATTCAAGGCGCCCATTATAACTCTAAGGAGATGAGTTCAGATGCATTTGGGATGACTGCCTTTAAAAACTATCCCAGCGTTGTGCTTAACTATAAGGTGGAGGGGAACTTAGCAAATCTCAGAGGGTAAAAATACCAAACTCTGAGATTTTAATATTCTACTATACAAAGTATATCTCTAAGAGTCTTAACACATGCCATTTTTATGCTTCTCCTTGGAAATGGAATTAACATTCCTGTACTAACTGGAAATGGTAAATTCTTAAATTGTTAATAGCTTCCTCAGGCTTCTGCTTCTTTGCTGTGCTATCATCTTGGCTCCAAATTACAAAAATATTGCTATGTGTGCTCATCAGTCTACTATCCTAAGGCTGTTTCTACTACTGAAAACAACTTTTAGACTGGGGAATAAACTACAGGGGCCCACTCCTGGGAAGGAAGTATTTTAACATAGAAATCCATTGCACATTTTGTACCTATTTTCCTGGATATTAACAGATAATGCATCTGGATTTTAGGCTTATCAAATTTATTTTGCTAAATAATGTTCTGCTTAGCATACAGTAAATCTTGCCTATTGTCATGGGTTCAGTGCTCAAGAGGGTGAGGGGATGGGTGTTAGTACCTGCTGGTAGCTAGTATGTAACTGGAGGAGGCATTGAATGGGAGAGAAAGTGAAACTAAAAATATAAGAAAAGAAAAAAAAAGGGATCTTGATACAAAAACATAAATGCAACAAGCTTCAAGAAATTAATGAATAAATGTAGGCAGAGGGAAAATATGGTAAAGAACTATCCAGATGAAGTAAACAGACAAGCTGACAGCGGACAAATGAGAGTTCAAAATATCAACCAGCCCTGCACAGAGTTCCATGTACATGTTCCATGGTGTCCCCGAGAAAAATGTGCTCAGTATCATACCCAACACAAGTTTCTCACAAATCTCCTCACCAAGAGCCCACTGTATGCAAATGTAGGTGTGCTATATGACACTTAATGGAAACTTTAGAAAACCTCCCTAGCAAGACTACCTATTGTTTGTAGATACTTGGCCATGCACTAACAGCACACAAAATGTGGACAGGAAAGATACTAGAGTAATATTACAATGTGGCTATTTTTTTTTTCAAAAGAAAACTTAAAAAGCTATGTATGTTTCCTTGCAAGCAAAACAGAAAAGGGCATTATTATTGGTACTATGATTATTAAGCTACAGACACGTAAAATCCACAAAATGAATTGGTGGCTTGGGAAATGCAATATCACATCACAGGTGCAGACTGTTTTGAACTGAAGCAAACCTCAACCCCTCCAGCAATGAACTGCCCAGAGATCTTGGTAAAGCCAGCAAGGCCTGCTCTGAGGCAGGGAGATCAGCCATCGTGACTGGCAGCCCATGGATCTTCCCGCCAAACCCACCGAGAGGTTGTGGGATTCGCACTGCACCCAATGTGAGGCACATGCATCAGCGGATCAACTTCCAGATAGATTTCTATAAATATGTATAAATCAGTTACAGGCACTTGAAATGTCTTTGGCTGGAATAACCCAACATCGCAAGAGAATGTATTCACAGAGTGTCCAGGCCCAGGCTGGCGTCAGTAAGCAGTGCTTACGGTTTACTCAGTCTCTCTCAGAAAACGGGCAGCTGTGGGATTAGGCATCAGCCACAGCAGCCTTCTCAGGACAAAATTCAGTGTTCTGACGCAATGTGCTAGGTTTGCCCTTGATTACTGCGGAGCAAAACCTCGTTACCACCATCACGAAGAGGAAGTAACTGGTGTGCATGAGGTGCAAATTAATTCATGAACCATCATTATCTGGAACAATAACTGTAAGCTCGGGATTAAGGTGTGGTAGACTTTTCCAATGCCCCCCTTACAGCACCAGAAAGGATTGCACTCTTGAGCATATTTTGTGTTGGCATCTCTAACAGTCACGAAGATCCAGGACCAGAGTGTGGCATTGCCGTGGGCGTCGGGAGCACAGTGCAGTGGCTGCACTGTGACGGGGAACACACCAGGGTTGGCTGTGTCATGCAGGCTGTGAACGCCATCTGCTCACAGTAATGGAAGGGCACAGCCATCCGCACGCTAAGCAACTGGCAGGGTAAATCTAATGTTTATCTCTTCATGGGCTTCCCTGCCTGAGAGTCCAATCTGATGCCCTAAGATGGTCGAGTACAGATGGGTGATATTGTGAGGGTACCCTCCAAAGTGTGTTTGTGGGTCCAGGGTGAGGGTGATTGCAATGGAGATGTTAAGGGCCTGAATCCTCCAGTGCCTCTGGGGACTGTGTGGACACTCTGCCTGCCCACTGGTCGCTGTGCTTTCTGGAGCCACAGAGTCATTTGTGAGATGCTTTAATGTTTCATTCTCTGATACACACATGTCCAAGTCATTAAACTGCAGCAGAAAAGTATTCCAGTCCTCCGCCATTCCCGGTGACTTAATCTCCTTGACTTTGAAGAAGTAGCTTAAGGTCATTGCCAGGACACTTACACTGATCATAAAGACCACCAGGGAGGCCGACTGCTGATGGCAGCGTCAGGTTCTCCAGGTGCTTGATGTCTGACCACCCACCCCACGCCCGGGGGCAGCAGTGTGCCCCGGGCCAAGCCTGTGGCTGCTCTGCCCTCACTCATGGTGGGTCTGGAGCCACTCAGCACCATCCTCTCTGCTGCTCTGGGAGCAGCACAGACACAAGGACCAGATGCTTAGCCAGGTGCATGCAACTGTGGCATGGGTTGGTCGGGGTCTCACAGCCATGGTTTGACCTTATTATATTCTTTATTCCTGTGTTATTTTAATTGCAACACCTCAGCTAATGAAGAAACAAGTTCACATCTGCGTATTTTTAAGAGTGATGTGCAAATTGATCGTCACTCCAACACACAATATAGTTGCCCCCGTATGGTCAAAGATGGCTACCCCATACAAGATGGCCGGCAGGGGAGGGCAGTTGTGGGTGATCAGGCCAGCAGGGGAGGGCAGTTAGGGGGGCCTAGGTTGGCAAAGGAAGGCAGTTGGGGGGGGCAGGCCTGCAGGAGAGGGAAGTTGGGGGCAACTGGGCCTACAGGGGAGGGCAGTTGGGAGGGACAAGGCCTGCAAGGGAGGGCAGTTGTGGGAGATCAGGCCAGCAGGGGAGGGCAGTTAGGTGTCATTCAGGCTGGTTAGGGGGTGATCAGGCTGGCAGGCAGAAGTGGTTAGGGACAATCATGAAGGCAGGCAGGCAGGCAAGCAGTTGAAAGCCACCAGTCCTGGATTGTGAGAGGGATATCCAACTGCCCATTGTAGGATAGGGCCTAAATGGACAGTTTTACATCCCACGAGGGGTCTGAGATTGGAGAGGGTGCAAGCTGGCCTGAGGGACACACACACACACACACACACACACACACACACACACACCTCTTGTACAAATTTCATGCACCAGGCCTCTAGCCTATATAATAAAAGCCTAAGTGACTGTTACAGCAGAATGATCAGAACAACTGGTCACTATGATGTGAACTGACCATCAGAGGCAGATGCTCAGTGCAGGAGCTGCCCCCTGGTGGTCAGTGTGCTCCCACAGGGGAGCACTGCTCAGCCAGAAGCCAGGCTCATAGTTGGCAAGCACAGTGGTGGTGGCAGTGCTAAGGAGGAGTGAGCAGGTGGTGGTAAGGAGAGAGGGGTTCTGGACTGCAAGAGTCTAACTGCTGGCTTAGGTGAACACCCCCCATGGGGTCCTGGACTGAGAGAACTGTGCTATTTCTTGTTCCCCATCCTCAGACTATCTCGAGAATGACCATAACTGCACAAATTAGCTTTTGCAGGGGGGCCTTTATAAACATTCAAACAAGTGTCTTTACCTTGGTGTTTTGTGGGTGTTAACAAAGCCTTGCAATGTGAGCCTCCTGGAAGCAGCCGGTATAGTCCCTTCCCCCAAGTCAGATATTTACCCATCGTCTTTCACAGGCCAAAGAACCCTGTAGTATATACCATGTGACTGCACAATCAAACGTTTGTTTCTCTAGTCTGACCAGTGGTTCTCAAAGTATAGTCTCCAGACCACCAGCATTGGCATCTCATGGGAAACTTATTAGAAATGCAAATTCCAGCCCTGGCCAGAGCATCATTCCAATACACCAAGGCTGCAGGTTCAATGCCCAGACAGGGTACATATAAGAATCAACCAATGAATGCATAAGTAAGTGAAACAACAAATCTCTCTTTCCCTCTCTATTTCTCCTCTCATCCTTCCTCTCTACAATCAATCAATCAATCTTAAAAAAAAAAAAAAAAAAAAAAAAAAAAAAAAAAAAGAGCCTTGGCTGGTTTGCTCAGTAGACTACTGGCCCATAGACTAAAGGTTGCAGTTGTTATTATATATATAATAACATCGATTTCAGAGAGGAAGGGAGAGGAAGGAAGAGACAGAAACATAATAATGACAGAGAATCATTGATTGGTTGCCTCCTTCACACTCCCCTACTGAGGATTGAACTCGCAACTCAGGTATGTGCTCTTGACCAAAATTGAACCTGGGACCATTCAGTCTGCAGGCCAATGCTCTATCCATTGAGCCAAACCAGCCAGGGCTGGAGCTGCAGTTTTGATTCTGGTCAAGGACTCATACCTTATTGCATGCTCGATCCCTAGCCCAGGTTGGGAAGCCTGGGTTCTTCTCACATGGATGTTTCTCTCTGCCTCACCCCTCTCTTTCACTCTCTCTAAAAATCAATGGAAAAAATATCCTCAGGTGAGGATTAACAAAGAAAGAGAAAAGAAATGCAGATGAAGCTTCACTTCAAACCTGATGAATCAGAATTCAGGGGATGTGAGTACCAGCAATACTTTTGTTTGTGTTTTTGTTTGTTTTGTTTTGTTAATCCTCACCTGAGGAAACCCTCCAGGTGATTCTGATACTTGCTGAAGTTTGGGAACCAAAGATACTTATGGTTCTGGTCACAGGAGAGAGTAGTATAAAAAGTGTAGATTCCAGAGCCAGACTTTCTTCATATTCCAGGTCTCCCACTAACTATTAATACATTTTAATGTACACATTGCTTCACTTTCCTGTGCCTCTGTTTCCTCTCTGTAAAATGAGGTTAGTGGTCATATTCAGATGCAGAGGATTGTTGTAAGAATGAAATGCATTGTTTTTGTTCATTGTTAGCTACTTTGTGAGGTTGAACAACTCACTGAGGCAGCTCCTTCGGAGGAAGGGCGATCTGGAGCAAGCTCTGGCCTGGGCAAACCCCTTTCCTTCCCAGAGACACAGCGACTTCCTCTGTACAAGGGGCAGTTACCTCTGAGCCACTTACCTCACTAGGCCGGTGTGAAGACGGAGTGAGGAAATGTGTAAGTTCTTTGTAAACTGAAAGTGCTATTTAAGGCAAACATATGCCACACTCACCCGCGTGACTATGATTTCCCGTCATCAGGTGGAGTGCGAACCCCAGGAACTATCTCTAGGTTTCTTTCCAACAGCTGATCACCGTGCCCCCTTGTTCAGAGCACTCGATTCATTCTGAGAGCAGCTGCCCTAGTCTACAAGCTATTTCTCTAGTGTCTTGTGTAGTACTCATTTCCATACTTTTTTTTTCTAGTATTTTGTTAGATGCCAGACATTATCTCTCCTCTTCGGTGACATCATTCTCACTAAATAAATATTTGTTACTTCCCCAGTAGTTTCCATCTGAGTTTAACACATGCCATACTTAGAATGACTTACTTGTTGATACCCTTTCAAACTTAATAAAGATACTGAAGTTGCATTACAATAATAACTATTTGTTGAGCAATGATTAGGAACAAGGTACTATGCCAGAGCTCCACATATCTTATTTCATTTGTTTCTCAAAACAATCCTGATGCAAGTGCTACAACTATCCCTGTTTTACACATAAGACAACCAGGGCCAAGAGAGGTTAAAGAACTTGACCAAAGCTTTCCAGCAAGGATTTTTTTTATTTATTTTTTATTCCAAGAGTTCTTTCAATGGGCTCACCCTTGTAAAACAAAATCCTAAAATCATCTTGTCCTGAATTTCTTTGGCACTTTGAAAACTGAACACAGTCAAAGGTGAATGAACCAGCTCATGTCACATGCCTTTCAATAAGAAAACCTGTGTTTGGTTCAGTGTTGAGTGACATTTAAAAAGGAGTACTCAAGAAGTATTTCGTCCTTCACTCCCTCTTTGTCACCATAAAGATCAAGGCTGTGCTTCACATGGGTACCTAACTTTCCCTAAATAAACTGAAGCTAAACGATCACTTCCATCACATCAAACAATTAGTTTTGTTAAACTTACCACAGTGCTTTATTTGTTCTCCAACCCCACCCCGAAGGCACATAATTTTTAACCAGTTGAAATGACATCACTTGTCCATTCAAAAACATCTCTTATTAACTTTTATATGCCTTTCATCATTTATTTTTGTCTTTGTTGTTTTGTTTCTGTTGTTGTTAATCCCCACCTGAGGATATATTTTCCATTGATTTTTAGGGAGGGAAGGGGAAGAGAGAAAAAGAGAAACATAAGTGTGAAAAAGACACATTGATTGGTTGCCTCCTGCACGAGCCCTGACAGGACCAGGGATCAAACCTGCAATTCAGGTATGTGCTCTTGACCAGGAAGATGTGTGAGAAAAACATCCATCGGTTGCCTCCCATATGCACCCCTACTAGGGATTGAACCCAAACCTTTTGGTGCACATGGCAATGCTCCAACCAACTGAGACACACCAAACAGGACTGCTTAAACTCTTGCAGTAGATTTTGTAAAGGTCCTTAGCTGCAGAGTACACATTTATGGAGTGCTAGTCTGGATGAAAATAGCATTAATAACAAAATGCACCATTAATACTTTAAAACCCAGTATGATTTATATTTATATAAATAACATAAAAGAAGCCAATTAAACCAAAGTCACTGGAGTGTAAATAACATAAAAACTTATTGTTCTGTGAGCTATGAAGATAAACTAATAATGAAAGTATTTATCATATGTCTAGCAACCAAGCAGGTACGAGTGGGCTAAGCAGACTGCGGGGGAAAACATTTTTATTTTTCTGACATCTCTTAAATGCAGCACAACATTTTGGCCCAATTCAGACCATTTGAAATGTGACTTTATATCTGAATGTTGCCTTTTGTCCATTTGAGTAATTAATAATTTTAAGTGTAACAAGGACATCTTGATTCAAACACTTTGTAATCTGACTGGGAGGATATTTAAAATTCATTACAGTACATTAAACTTGCAGTGAACAGTTAGCTTCATTGCAAAATAAATAAATAGCCACTTTGCTTTGATCAGCAGAAATTCTGATAAAATCAGCAAAACACCAATTAAAATGTGAAAAATGTCACCTACCGTAGTTATTCTAATGGAACATGGACTTAGAGGAAGGAACTGATTCAATGTTGATTTTCACGCCAGCTGTGGCTTCCAGATGTAAATCATTTTGCTTTTTGCTGGTGTAGCTGGCTTACTCCTTCACAGGCCCTGGATTGGTCCTATGATTGAACCATTACATAACAAGGCAGCTCTATTGGGGCTACAATTGCATTCTCTTCATTTTCTGGCAAATCACTGTTTTCTTTAGATGTTTTATCATGACAGTTGTTCCTGTCATATGTGGACACTGTCATGATTGAGGCCATCTCTCTTGGAAGAATCATGACGTGACCCATTGACCTTGCTTCTTGTCCTGTCAGTCATTTTAGTCCATCAGCACAATGCTGCTATCTGTTCACAATAATTCAGACTTCTGTCACAGCATGACAAGCTCAAGGTCAGTATGTGTTTGTTCATTTCTAGTACTTAGCCTTGTGCTGGGTGCTAGGTGGGTGCTCAATAAATGAGTCCTGGGAGTGATACTGTTGTAATGAACTAGTTATTAATAACAGGAAAGAAGCAAAGGGAAGGCCAAACATTATAGGCATGTCATGTGAGCAGCTCTGCTAGAGTGCTGCAGCTTTAACTCCCCAGGGATTCAACAGAGGGGAGACAGACATGTACCCAATGAAGTTGGGGTTGCTTCGGAAAGGTACTTGTCTGTCAGTCAGACTTGGGAACAGATCATTGGCCAGAATGGGTGTGGTTACTGCCAGGGCATGGCATTTGAGATATTTAATCACCTAAACCAGGGGTGGGGAACCTTTTTTCTGCCAAGGGCCATTTGGATATCTATAACATCATTTATGGGCCATACAAATTACCACCTTAAAAATTAGCCTGCTATATTTGGCCAAACATTTAATTAACTTATCCCTACTGCCTTGGCAGGACTTGACCAAATAATTTTGTGGACCTTATATGGCCCGTGGTCTAGATGTTCCCCACCCTGACCTACCCAAAGGAGTTATTGATAGTTCTCTTGGTCTCTCTGTGTTGTGTTATTGGTGTGTTGTGCTCTCCTGCATTCTCGGCCATGTGGGCCCCACACACAATGGGCTGTAACTAGCCTGATGCTGAGCTGGACCTGCCTGCAATATGGAACGGAAACCCTGGACACTCGCTCTGATTTTAACTCCACTGAAACCCCAATTACATTTCTTCTATAACTGGATTAAGGGAAATGGGGCTTTGGAAATGCAAACATGTAATTCCATTTAAATAAAAATCATTCTACCCTGACTGGTTTGGCTCAGTGGATAGAGCGTTGACCTGCAGACTGAAGGTTCCCAGGTTCGATTCCGGTCAAGGGCATGTACCGTGGTTGTGGGCACATCCCCAGTGAAGAGTGTGCAGGAGGCGGTTGATTGATGTTTCTCTCTCCTTGATGTTTCTAGCTCTCTATCCCTCTCCCTTCCTCTCTCTAAAATAAATCAGTAAAATATATTTTTTTAAAAAATCACTCATTCTCCCAGGCAAGTCTCAGAAAATTCTTTTTCTTGAGATATCCTAAGGACTCCACCCCCAGCACTCATTGGGGAAAGGGATATATGAACTTCTCCGATAACAGAAGGACAGAGGAGGCCCACCTGAACTTCAGTTTCTTTCAGTGAATTCAATGGCAGGTGCTTGGACCTCCTGCTCTCAGATTCCAGAAATCAATTCTCAGGTCCTCAGACCTCCATAATAAAGGGGTTAATTATGGTGAAAGAGGAAAAAAACTGTTAATTGCACGCCCTCTTCATGGAATTAAAAGAAAAAATAGACTTGCTTTGAACTGCAAGATGTGTTTTCTTTCCTGTCTGTAGGCAGATTCTTCCTGACAGAAACCATGAATTCATTTCTAACAATTATTGTGGAATCTGTCAGTTCCAGCTACTTCAGAAATCAGTAATAGAAAAACAAATGTGCAAAAATGAAAACAATTGTGCTGTGTCGTGACCACTGTTTTCTTCTTTTGATTGTTTCCCCAAAATGTTGCTTCATCCTCCTTTCAATAATCACACACAATAGATGTTTAAGAAGAAATGTTATGGTAAGACCCTCAGCATGGAACCTGGCCCATTTGCAAATGAACTCGCTCATTTTGCAATTAGGAGATGGAGGCTATGTTCAAACAAATTCACAAACATCAAAATTAAATTTAAACATCTCAGGCAAGCATAATGAATTTAAATTTAGATGAAATAACAGTAATTTTACTGAGTTTAAAACAATTAATTGCTTGGGATCTGCTTACACTTATTTGAAGCTTTGTCCAATTATTATCACTGCATTTCACACCTTGAATTTATGTTTCTGCTATAGTTAGGATGTTCTTTTTAATAACAATGGCGTGACAAAATTGGATCTCTCACCCTCTATGTTACAGGTTAATTACATAACCATACTCTTCTGAGGTTGCCTCTAAAAATCATAGCCTTTATTCTCGGTGACCAGTTACCAATAATGAATTGAGGATTCCAGTTCCAGGGGAAAAGGCAGAAAAAAAATGACAAGGAGATGAACTTATCATAATAAGACAAGTTCTGCATGTAAGCCTTAATATACATTGCAAAATTCAACCTTGAATATGCCTGTATGAATTTAAGACTGTTATTTGTACCTTTAAAGAAACGTTAGACTACGTGATCTTATCAGCAACTGGTCATTTGGTTTCATTTCTTTAGAAAGCATGATGGTATAGTGAAATCAGAAAGGTCTTTGTACAGACTCCAACCAGGCTCCTCCATTACATGTTTGCTGTGATCTCAAGGAAGTGCCTTCACCTCTAAGCCCCATTTTTCTGTAAAATGGGATAATAATATACCTAATTGAATGAACTGTGAAAAGTGGATGATCATAAATATAAAGCATGTAGGATAATGCTCAGCACATAGTAATCACTCAATAAATTTCAGCCTCTAGAATTATGCACTCTTATGCCATATTTTAAAAGCAACGCCAGTCCTGCCTGTATGCTCAGTGGTTGAGCATTGAGCTATGAACCAGGAGGTCATGGTGGGTTTCACCCCGAGAGGATGGGTAGAGGAGGCAGCCGATCAATGAATCTCTCTCATCATTGATGTTTTCATCTCTCTCTCTCTCCCCCTCTTCCTTCCTCTCCAAAATCAATATATATATAGTTTAAGCAACATCAGGCACGTGATTAAGATGCAAGTCTTGGTCCTCCAAAGCATTGCCAGATGTAGCAGAGAAAAATACAGGATGCAATATTTGGGAGATACTTGTACTAATGAGTTATTCAGTGTCTGCAATGCAAATTTTATGGGGCATCCTGTATTTTACCTAGCAATTTAGTGCTTAAGTTCTGATACTTAAAGACATTACGATTTCATAGTTTCCTTTAAATATTTGGGGATCGAGTAAAGGGCAGGTTAGAAATTAAATGTTTAGATTATTGCCTCAATTCTTCGCTTTGGTTTGGGCATAGAGAAAGCTGGCTGCCACCGTCACTCTGGATGTCCTTGGGTTACCTGACAAGCAATCAACATCACCTGTGCTGGCTGATCATTCAGAGGATACGGTGCCCTTGTTTATAGCACCTTCAATCCCAAAGACGTTTTTACTTGACTAATTCACTGTTTCCTACCAGGCAGGGGGCGGGGAGGAAATCATTCAAACTAAATGCAACTCTGAAGTTCAGTTACTTGGCTTGGAAAACAGCAGATAAATTGACAACTGCAAATGGTCTGAAATGTGAATGATTCTTTTTCCACTTCAACTAAATCTATTGAGCACACCCAAATAATTTAAAAGTGCTGAAAATAAGCAGTATTGGGGATTAATGAAAGCAATATATTCACTTTGTTGCATTTATTATTTTTAAATTATAGTACTCCCTCTTGAAGGAATGCAATGAGGTTGAAATGAAGCAATTTTGTTGTTAAATATTGTCATTTAGAATAAAAAGCATGAGACTCTGGAAATGAAACAGTACAGCTGCTGCTGTTTTCCATTTATCCTTAGTTTTTTGTGTGTTTTTTTCCCAAGTGAATAAAATATAAATAAAAAATAGTAATCACAAGGAAATTCAGCGTCTCAGCGATCGCATGAGGGATGGATCAGACTTGGCACAAAACTTGCTCAGGATGCGACGAGGCAGAGATGGGTGTTCAGATCCCTGTCACTCCTTCTGGGGCCCAGCTAGCAATGGCCCTTCCTGCTTGTGGACTGGCTCTGACCCAGTACCCCCAAGGACAGTGTGGGTCACAGAAAAGAGAGAGATCTGGGCATCAAGATGTTCTTTGGGATCACAGACCCTATCCTCACAGAACTGAGATGTAGTAGAGGAGACAGAAACAATTAAAGTATTTTCCTTCAGGGGATGAGTGTTGTGAAAGGAAAATGGACTTTTTGACTGTGTGACTTAAGGCACATTTCTCACCTTCTCTGAGCTTCATTTGCCTTATCTAAAGAATGGAAAATAGATTCTACCTGCAGGGTCCTTGTGCAGACTGGAAATGATGCATGCAAAGGGCACAGTTCCTAGAGAACAGAAGTGGTAACTGTAATTGTTTTTATTGCTATTATTTCCATTATAGTTTCTGCTCTGTCTTGTTAGAAATGGAAATCGGTAAAGGTAGGGTTGGTAAAACTTATATCTGAAATTCAGCGTCAAATTGCCAGATGAAGTTCAGGATGCCCAATTAAACACGGATTTCAGATAAACAATGTGTAATTTTTTAGCATACGTATGTCCCACACAGTACGTGGAACATGCTCATAACTTCAACAGAATCATTTATTGCTTGTCTGAAATTCTAATTTAACTAGGCATCCTGCATTCTAAGCAACTAGTCCCTTCCAAGAAGCCTGTTGAAATTAAAATTCTTCTGAGTCAAGTTCTCCTTTCCTACTAATGTTTTTGTAATGTTGATGCTTTCTTGATTTCCTTTTCTTTTAAATTTGTGTGTGATAGCAAATTCTTTATTGGGGAAAAGATACGGAATGCTAACATCCTCAGGGTAGTTAGGTGTTCCTTGGAGCAAAGTTGGTGTACATGGGATCATTGGGAGAGTCTCCTCATCTGTAAAATGGGGGCAAAGTACAGTGACTCAGCTTACATCACACTGTGGATGGCAGGCTCTAACGTATGTGGGGAACTAGAGGTGGAGCTTGGCACAGGTGAGTTATTGCTATTCTTCCCTTGGAAAGGAAAGCTATTATTGTTATTGCTCAGTCATTCATTCAACAAATATTTACTGAGTTCTTATAATATGGCAGATATAATCTGAGGCACAGGGAAAACCATAAGGAACTCCCTGCTTGTTGGGAAGTTCTATATAGCACAGACCCTGCCCCTCATAGAATTTCATTTTTAATGGGGAAGAAAAACTAATACTTTATAACAGATGATGTTAAATGCTAAGAAGGGGAGGTGGGCAGGAGGGTGTAGTTAGAGTGACCAGAAGTCCCTGTTCTCAATAGAGTGACTGGGGAAGGAAGGCAATGCTGCTGAGTGACTCAGGGAGCAAACCTGGGGAAAGAACATTCTAGGAGGAGGGAACACTCAGTGCAAACGCTCTGACGTTGCACATGAGTGCTTGACATGTCAGCGGAAAACCATTAGCAATAAGATTGACTAGGAAAACATATTTTGATTTCCTTGAGCCAGTTTACCTGGAAATGCTGGCCTCACAGAGACCTCAGGTTCTCAATTTCAGCCCAGAGGGAATCACTGCTTACAAAGCTTATGTTGACAATCCCTTGTCTCAAGGTTGGGGAAGTTCCACTTTGGGAGCCTATTTTTAAGGGGAGCAAATACTCTCCCAGCTGTGGCCACTGCCATTCTCTAACCCCATGGAAATTAACAGATGGTGTTTCCACAGCCACCGAAATACCACACCAAACATAGGACCTTACAGTGGGATGAGAGCTTACCTCACCCAATTCTACCTGTTTTCTCTTTCAGCCATTTTTCTTTCTCAACTTTTAGTTTCTACCCTTTGCCATATTAAATGATTATTATAAGATTCTGTCCCTTCTAGTCTACAACCTGACCTCTGGCATTTGTCCATTATCTCTCCTTCTTAGTCATCCTGCAGTGGTGTGAGTTGGTAAGATGACCTTCAAGAGAAATCTAAATTATTCTTTTTCCCCTAGAGCTCTTGAAAGTGCTTTCAAGAACAGGGCAGAATTATTTAAAACAATCATATTCATTTGTAATATTCCAGCACTGTTAGGTCTGATCAAATAATTGAATTGATACCCCTCCTCCAGTAACTAGCTTTTCAGGTCATTTCACTATGGACATTCCCTTTGCCGAGACCACATTTCACTTGTGGTGACCAAATTCCATTATCTCTTTTCTCTCCGTGTATGCTTAAAGAAGTCTCCACCCAGAAAAGAGCCCACCAACAGTCCTTTAAAAGCCACTGGCTCCCGTCACTGGTCACTGGGTACTAGAGCCATCCAGGCTTTCAGCCACCTGGTGAGCAGATGATCGAATAAATTCATAATACCTCACCACTCTGGCTTCCTGTGTTCCTCCTCCGGCAACCTAACAAGCACTATATTAAAAGTGGGTCTTGGATTCAGTAATTGTATCTTATTCTTAAACAATGTAAACATTTCTTTCATTCACATTACTTTCTTCTATATAAAGTATAATGATCAGCTTCAGTAAGATCCTAAATTAACTTGTTAGGATCATGTTCAGTGCTATAAAGGACTTCTTATTAAAGTATAAAGATCAGCTTCAGTTAAGATCCTAAATTAACATGTTAGGATCATGTTCAGTGCTATAAAGGGGTTCTTATTTTTAAAGTTCTTTGTATTCTTTCAGTAAATATTTGATCACTATCGTGGTCAGTAGTTAAGATACTAGCACATTTTCCATGCTGCTGCTCTTATAAAAATCAACCCTGATGCCTCCACTTTATTGGGGCATAAAAGAGTCCTTTTGATAGAGTTTCTGAAAGTTTAGCAGGAGCAATTGAAGACCTGGAGGTAATGGTTCCTTAAACTCTACACAAGGACATGTTTATGACTTTTTGACTGTTTTTAGCAAGACTTTTGAGTAATTTCCTGTGTTATTGACAACAACAACAACAACAACAAACCACTAACGGGAAAGAGTCATTCAGGCTAGAAATTCCCTCCACTGAATCCTTTAACCTGCTGAGAGAATGCAAAGGTGACATTATGGGAAGTAGCTAGGTCATCCTTTGGGGTGGTGAAACCTCCTCTACTTTTTGCTGGCAGCCTTTCCCCCACTCCAGTGCTTACCAAGGCTTTCCATTTTTATGGGAAATGACCACCATCTCACATTCCTTTGCATTGAGATGCTTGGCTACAGTTTCTATCATCCTCAGATCTTGTTTAAACTCTCAAAATGGGAGTCATAAAACACACACACCCCTAATCCACTAGGCTGGTTGTATCCAGAAAACCTGAATAACAAAAGCAGTGTTGTACTGCATGTCCACCCTATGAAAGCACCAACTTCTCATTGTAATTATCCACCTTTAAAAAAAAATTCTACCTGGAGGTCGAAGTGTTCCTGAACACTTCATTTTGTGACATTGAAGGTGAATCTCAGCCTCCCAGGAGTTCTTTTCATTTCACAACAAAAATACAACAACATCTCCTCCATCCACCAAAATAACCTGGAGAGGAGAATGGTTGCTATTCTAGACAAACACTATGAAAATGTAGTGTATTGGTTAGTGAAGAAAAATAAAGTTTCCTCTCCATGCTGTTCAGTTATCCTGCTCATTTCTTAATAGTCCTACATCCATAAAAGGCCAAAGGACTCTGACCTTGACAAGCTAACTGAGCAGGAAAAGGCAATCATGTGTACAAGGCTGTCACCCACCCTACAAATTATGATAAAATATACCTCAGGGTCGGAAAAAAGAGTTGCATATTCCAGTGACACCCACAGTGGTATGCTTAGGGATTTGAATAGAACAGCAATTTATTTTGTACGACCATGTTTTATGGTTATCATCAAGCATTATGTCTTCCAAGACAGAAAGGTGTTGTTTTTAATGGACTCTGGCTCCTGGTTGCATTATCCTCACAGCTCAGAAATTACTTCTTACTCCTTTTTTAATTTTCCCCTTCTCACCCTCATCCCTTACCCCTCAGTTAACAAAGCAGCTGTTTTTGTAAATAAATAAAAAAGGGGGGGGGGAAATAACTTGAATCCGAATTACATAAAGGGCACAAAGTGAACAGATTTCCAACCCTGGATAGTTTCAAAATGAATGATTATATGGCTAATTAGTGAAATAAATAATAATAATTGCCTGTCCCTCCTCATTAGAGGCCTTAAATAGTAAATGGAACTCTAGTGCAGAGTTCCAGTGAGCTGGCTTCACGGCACAGGACTCAGGTCTGCGTTGGGAAAAGGAGACACAACTCTATCTTACAGGTCCCCACGTGTCTACCCTGAAAACCAGAAGAGCAAGGAAAATGAGGGAGGCTTCGGGATCTGCAAGGGAAATGGTTTGGGACATAGAGAGAATATTTCTGGCTTCTTTCCATGCTTAGGATTATATTGCACACATCCAAGAAATGAGAGCTATACACATAGAACACCGGGGCCAGAGCATATCTATCCAGCAGCATCCATGTTCTTCAGCTCAGACCTAATCCATCTGCAACATTACCCACCCAGGCTTCTTGTTAAACCTGTGAGCCCCTGCTCCCTCACAGATCCCTGACTCAGAAGCTCTGGAGTGGGCCCAGGGTCTGCATGCTCCACAAGATTCCGGGGCACAGTGCATTCACCTGAAACTGGAGCAGCTCTGATAGCCAGTGGCTGGAGAGACTGGGCTGTGCTGTGAGATAAAGCATGTCTCTTCCTGTAGAGAAGGTTACTCTGTGGTTCAGCCACAACATCCTCCTGCCAGGGCTCCTCTCTGCACCAGCCTCACCACAACCTCTGAAATGAGCAGAGAACCTTTGCTCCTGGAGGCGGTTCAGCCAAACCCATTACTCAACACAGAAAGCATTTGGCTGGCTTCTAATGAGGCAGCAGATAAACTTTAAGGGGTCTGTTCTCAGTGTGATGTATGAATGGAGAGCCCTGGTAATGTTCATCAGTGGAGAATTCCCACGACTCTGGCAACTGTAAAGCTTGACGCTCAAATCATCTTTCTGTTTGGAAATCCACCCCTGTTCAGGTGCTAGCAGGAAATGGGGATACATTCATTGTCTTTAACCTTTTCCTGTTTTCTAACTAAACCTTTCAAGACTCCCTTGGTCTCTAATCCATGCTGCTCTCTCCACTATGACACATTTGACCCAACCATGTGAAATAATTAATTAACTTAACTATAATGTGCTTAGTACTGGGGAGGCAAAGGTGTTTCTTTTTAATATCTATATATCTATATATCTATATATATATCTATATATAGATATCTATATCTATATCTATATCTATCTATCTATCTATATATATATATATAGATAGATAGATATAGATCTTTTACAGAGAGGAAGGGAGAGGGATAGAGAGTTAGAAACATCAATGAGAGAGAAACATCAATCAGCTGTCTCATGCACACTCCCTACTGGGTATGTGCTCTCAACCAAGGTGCATGCCCTTGTCTAGAATCGAACCTGGGACTCTTGAATGCACAGACTCTATCCACTGAGCCAAACCAGTTAGGGCAGAGGCGTTACTTGAGTTTGAAGAACATATAGTCTAGCCTGGGAGACAGACTGGTAAGCAGACAATTATAATACTACAGTAACCCTGGAATAAGCTGGGGAGAAAACTGGGGTGGGTGGAATCTCCAATGATGAAGAAGATGCTCAACAGGAGAAGGAATATGCTCAAGAGGAGAAGATACTTAGAGAAGAGCTTTCCAGTGAGAGAAGAGAGGGCTTATGTCAGGGCCAACTTAGCCAAAAGACTCCAAGTTGTCTGAGCTGCCCACAGAGGTACAGTGCTCAGGGTCCAAGATACGTGTAGGGGACTGCAGAAATATTTTAGCTCTAATTTATTCTAAAATCAGAAGGAAAAAATGAATACAATGATAAGGAATATAGAATAATGAATCTAGCCTGTGTTTATACTTATCTTTGTTTAATGGAAGAAGAGGCCCATAGAGGTAAAAGTGTCCAGGGTCCTCAAAAGCCATAATGCATTAGTCATAAGCCCTGGCTTATGCGAAGATACAGGTGAATGATCAGGTCTGGCAGTGCAGGTGACAACACCTAAAACACACCAAGCCCTCACTCTATGTGAGGCTCTTTTCTGAGAGCCTTGAAAGTATTACCCTCTTTACCCCTCACAACTCCGTGAGGTAGGTAGCATTACCACTGCCCCCATTTTACAAATACTGAAATCAGAGCAGGAGGGAATAAGTTCCCGAAGTCACACAGATAATGATACACTCAGAGAACCAGGCAACTATCGAGGTGCTACTACTCCAGGGTCCACACACTCAAACTCTCTGCTGACGCTCCCCAGTTATTTAATTACTAGAGGCCCAGTGCACGAAAATTTGTGCACTTGGGGGTGGGGGGGAAGGGTCCCTCAGCCCAACTGGTACTTTCTTGCAGTCCAGGACCTCTTGGGTGATGTTAGGCCCACTGGCCAGGGGATTGGGCCTAAGTTGGCAGTCAGACATCCCTCTGGCAGCCCAGGAGCCCTTGAGGGATGTTCGGGTAATGACTTAGGCCCACTCCCCACAGGGACATCCTTAGCACTGCCACCACTGTGCTGGCCAGCCATGAACTGGTTTCTGGCTGAGCAGCACTCCCCCTATGAAAGTGCACTGACCACCAGGAAGCAGCTCCTGCATTGAGTGTCTGCCCCCTGGTGGTCAGTGCAGTCATAGTAACTGTTGTTAGGGTCAATTTGCATATTACCTTTTTATTACATAGGATCAATGATGAAAAAATTATTTTCTTCTTTTCTAATCAGTCATGACCAATATCTTTGTAAACACACACATACACACAAACCCACCAAAATAATAAAAATGAATTGCTAGAAAAAGTGAAAAAATAAAATAAAAACAGACAAATGGTAAGCCCAATTTTAAAAAAAATTAAATTCCACAGACATAAAATCACATTTCAATAGTATGCTTACTTGTAGCAGCCATGACAAATTTATTTATTTATTTATTTATTTATTTATATTACTTATTGTTGACAATATTACAGATGTCTCCCATTTTCCCACTTAACCCCCACTCCCCATCCCCAGGTCTTTACCACTCTATTGCCCATGTCTATGAGCTATGAAGGGCTATGCATATAAACATATAAGTTATTTGGTTTCTCTCTCCTCATCCTCTTCACCCCCACATTGAGGCATGTCAGTCTGTTCCATGCCTCCCTGCTTCAGGTCTTATTTTGTTGGTCAAATCATTTTGTTCATTCGATTCCCCAAGTAAGTGAGATCATGTGATATTATCTTTCTCTGATGGGCTCATTTCACTTAGCATAATAGTCTCCAGAGAAGTTTCCCTTAACATCTCTGCTCACCTCCTCTCAGGTAACAAAGAGTTTGCAGAGCCCAAGGCCTGTGCAACGTACGCGAGGAGCATGCTGGGTGCTGTCCTGCTGGCCCCACAAGTGACAGTTTGCTTCCTTTCACAGAAGTGGAGTGGAAAGGAGGCACGCAAAGGAGGATGCCACTCCCCAAAATGCTGGTGAGGGGGCGTGAGAAGGGGAGGACTGGGAGGGGCTCAGAGTGAATTGGGGTGCATACATTTCTAACCAACTTGAGAGTGCTCTCTGTGTCAAGCTCTGCCAGTCACAGGCAGAACTGGGGCCATGTAGCCTGAGCCTCCCGTCTGTGGTCACCTGGGATTTGGGTATTTAGAATTTCCTGTTAATGGCGAAGTCTGGAACATCGCTGGACACTGTCCTGAAGGAAGAAGAACAGCCTGGGGTAGAGACACTGTCCATAGGGATCCACATAAGTGTCCACCCAGAAATGGACCAACACAACCACTCTGACGATGCCCATAGACACCTCTGAGAAGGGGGAGGAAGCCTCTGGGAGGCAGAGTAGTCGCCCCTCCTAAGAAGTAATGCAACAATGTGTTCTCATCCTATCACCCCGGGAGGCGTGGAGCTACCCAGGAGGTCTGGTGACCTGTTATGATGAGATGACAATTCCAGCGCTCTCTTCTAAGCACTTTACATATTGTTACCTTATTTGATCCTCCTGACAACCTTGAGAAATGGGGACCGTTCATTTGCAAAGAGAGAAGTGGAGGCATGAAAACGGTGCATAGCTTTCTCAGGGTCACACAGCTAGCGAATGGCGGTGCTGGGTTTAGAATCTGGCGGCACAGATAGGTGCTTAATGTAACTTATTATATTAATTTGACCCATATTCTTCCATGTAGATGCTTTACACAACCCATTGGAGGGCCCTCTTCTTCAAGGTTATGAGCAGAACTTCAGATACAAGAGAGAGGCAAGCTGGCATTAGCAATACTCAAAAGAATCACCATAAGAACCATTTACATAGGAAGAAGTTTTCATTATTTATTTAATCCTCTGCATTGCCTGAAACCAGTTTTTCACCATACCCATATTACAGATGAGCAAAGGATGCCTTCAGTTGCCACAGTCACATGACTGATTTGGGCTCAATCAGAGATAGGAACCTGCTATTTCCAATTCTTTGCTGGTTCCCAATCACCATTCTATGGAGTTTGGGAGCAAACTATTGCTATCTGGAGTCCACCCCTCTCCTCATAACTGAACAAATACAGTTATGCCAGGTCCTCTCTACCCTCTCATCTTGTCTAGGTCATGCCTGAAGCCAAAGATGAAAAAACATTTAGACAGTTTAAAGCTTAGTTGCAAATTCTAGGATTGAGAAAGGTTGCCCTGCCCTGTGCAGCCTCCAGTGCTATAACCAGTCAGAGGAGCCTCCCCACAGGTACAGATAGTTTGTATAAGCTGAGCTGAAACCAAGCAACCCAACCCCAAACTCTAATAATTACTGAAATTTGTCGAGAATAACAATAGCTCAGCAAAGCCCAGTGTTTCCCTAAAGGGCAAGCAAAATAGGCCTATAACCTCAAACGTGTAAGAATCATTTGTTATTCATGTCAATTCCCTCACCATTGCCAGCCACATCAATCTTTTTCAAAGGGGGATACTGGAATGAAACATTGAAGTGTAAAAGGGGAAAAAAATAGGCCTATAAGGTGAGCAACAGCAGACAGCAAAGCCATTCTGTGATTCTGCTTGTTGCTGCCAGGACTTGAAATGATTCATTAGGGTTCACCCTTCATCCTATACCCATGTGCCTCCAACTCCCTAGTAAGGCAAGGAGGTGGGCCAGAAGGAAGACAATACCACTGAGCCATTTCTGGCTATTTTTAGAAGAATAACATTTTTTCTTTTAAGAGTTTTTAACCATGGAGGTCCAGGCATTCTTTGCTGATTCAGTTTCAACTCATAAACAGTGCCCACTTTAAAAAATGTACACACACCCAGGCAGCCACACCGGTCCCAGGACTTAGCCTTCAAAGTTACAGGTGTATCTCCAGCAAAAAGGATGCTTAGGAACAGGCAGCAGCCAATGACAGAGGACAATGCAACACGGATGGAGGTGGCTCTGGATGGAAGGCTCAGCCTCTGGGTAAACCTCTTTCCAGAGAAGAAATACATGGTGGTGATATCTTAATGGCATCCCCTCTGCCCTTTTACTTAAATCATGAATGATGATTTATAGGAGGCATTTTCCATCACAGTCACAGATGGCCCATCAAATTTCTTCGTTTCCTTGTTCTATGCACATGAAAGAGAAGGGAAAGTAAAAATCTCTTCCCTGAGCCCCCCACCACACACACATTCACTCTAGCTTGCATGGACATGGCCTCAGAAAGCAGGGGCCCTGGTGAGGTACAGGTTTCCCGGCTCTTGGCCTTTGAGGGGAAACAAGGCTCCAGGCTGGGTGGATACTGGCCAAAGGTCCTAATGCTGGGAGACTAACTTTGTGTTTGCTTTCATTAAACAGGGTATTTGATCCTCCCCTCTGTCATCAATATGGAGCAAGCCACACACACTTCTAGGCTCAGAGGAAGGAAGCCCCAGCCATGGCCCCTCCTGGTCTCTCATGAGCGGGTGGCCTCCGTAGCCTAGAGTGAGGCTTCCTCTTTTAAACATTGCCTGGGAATAAATCAAAGCAGAGACTGGGTCCTGCTGCCACCAGGGCAGATGAGGGAGGGAGGTAAAGGGGGGGGGGGGCAGAAAAGGTCTGAGCCCACAATGATCAGGGCAGGCCCAAGAGACAGTGGCACTGATCATACAGAAGCAGAGCAGATGCCAACAGTTACCTAAATAAATTATTTGGGTTTGTCAGGCTCATACCTCAGCAGCTAAAAACTGGTTTCATTTCTAGGGTATATTTTCTTCTCTTTAATAATTTTTATAATTTCTAAATTTAAAAAACTTACATGTCAATTATAAGATATATTAGTGGCCCAGTGCACAAAATTTGTGCACATTAAAAGGGAATTAATTAGAGGAAATATTTTAATGTTGCTATTTGCCTTTTCTCTATAATAGAATTGTCAGAGATGAAATAAAGTTAGTAAAATGTATATGAAAACCTTCCTCCAGTCAAAGTCTGGGGTGTGCCATGGAACCCAGAGTCAAGTTCCTATCTACCAGCACATGCCTCAAAATCACACGAGACCCAGGCCCAGCTGGCCCTACCCCCATAAATCCCTGCTGGCCAGGGGGCACAGCCTCAGGTACCCTGTCAATCCCTGCTGGGCAGGGGGTGCAGCCTCAGGACCCCAGCACACCCTCAGGTCCCACTGCCCAATGCCAGGGTGGGGGTCATGACCTGAGGTCAACCATCAAGCCCCACTGGGTGGGGGTGTGGCCTGAGGTCCTTCTATTAATATTAAGCTCCACTGGGCAGGGGATGCAGCCTGAGGTCCCCCGTCAAGACCTGCTGGGTGTGGGGGCGCAGCCTCAGGTCCTCCGCCCTGGTCCAAGGCCATGCATCCTCAGGTCCCTGCTGATCACTCATTACAGGAACCCTGCCTCCACTGTGGGCACAGCCATCTTGTGATAGCATGAGGGTTAATTTGAACATTATCTCTTTATTATATAGGACTAGAGGCCCATTGCACGATATTCGTGCAAGAATAGGCCTTCCTTCCCTTGGCTTCACTTCCAGTCATCTAGGAGCCGGCAAGTCCCCACTCTCCAGCCACCTGGAAGCCAGCAAGTCCTCACTTTTATCTGTAGCACCACTCCAGTAGCTCCCTCCGCTGCCCCCTTCCCCTCATAGCAGGCTTCACACCTCTCTGAGCCTGCATATGCAAATTAACCCCCATCTTTGTTGGGTTAATTTGCATACTCACTCTGATTGGCTGTGGGTGTAGCAGAGTGATGGTTAATTTTCATGTTTCTCTTTTATTAGGTAAGATTATCAATAGACATGTGCAAGTGAAAAATAAGAATGCTTAAGTCTCTCCCCATCCCATCCATCCTACCCAACACTGTTAATATTTTGAGGCATTTCCTTCCAAAATGTTTTCTAGGCACATCTCCTGGCATACATTACTATAGATCTATCCTCCCATTTCTCTACTGATTCTGCCTCTGAACCCTGTGTTTCTCTGAATCTGCTTAGTCTCTAATATTGGATACAGCCTCAACTTCATGTCTGTCATGTGTTCAGGCTAGGTTCTCACCCACAACAGCTTTGCCTTGATTGCTTGGCCTAGCTCTCAGTCAGTTCAGCCATTTACTGTATCTTAGCTGTGATTTCATCAACTTGAGAGCCTCTTGTGGTTAAAGAATTGCCTGGCCTTCCTCTTATCAGCAATAGAAGAAAATGGGCCATGGTGTCTTTATAAGCCAAAATGCAAACAAGAAGCTGTGAAGAAGACCTTCTAGTCTAGAGGAAACAAGTAATATTTCCTGCATTATAAGAAAACCTGGCCTACAAGATTTACTAACAGGTATTTGGGGCAGAAATAACAAAATACTATATTAAGCATATTTACAAACTGTAAGATGATTTTATGAACTATAAAACATTGAAATGTTTATTTTAATGTGCATTTTTAAATGAAGAAAATTCAGTACTTTCACCCACTTTTAATGATGTGAACTAAGAACTCACGTACCCCACTCCCATCTTTTGGCCCCATCTTCCCAATATGTCATCTTAGATATCTGTGATCTTACAAGATGAATAATCTCAAAGACTGGATGTCTGATGTGAACACGAGTTGGGACCTGAATGGATCTAAATCATCTTGATGTTTTGCGCTGGCAAACCCATTTTTGCTATGAGAAGGCTGACTGGAATGATTTCCCCATTAGGAACCTTGCCCACAGCCCTTTAAAAATAAATCATACCTGTAGATGATCCTTCTCTTCATGGTTGGCAGAAGTCATGGGTCTTAGTCACAAGTCTAGAAGTTGATGACATGAATAGAATCTGGAAATATAAAGTTAGGGAAAAATTTGAAACCAAGTGTGATCTCTCATGTTTCAGGATAGGGTTCCCAAAGGAGGTATGCGATGAGGTAGTAACTGGTCATGTAGCAACAGGCACCACACTCCACTTCTTACCAGTCAGCATGTAATTCCTCTTACAAATAGTTTTAAATGCCAATATGTAGGGGGTAATCAGGCAACAAGGTTGGCATGATGAGTGGGTGTAACTTGAGACATACAAAATATCATGACCCCACTCAACCTGAGAAATTCATTTATTTGCACTTATGAGTCCCTGAGGAGAGCAATATCTTAAACTATTTTCACTTAACTAATTCATGATTAGAAAGCTACCAGAACTCAAGGGTGAGGAAAAGACATAAAGCAAATATCAGGAAGGTGAAGATGGACATTTAAAAGGAAGTTAATGTGTCAAAAACAAATAGCAGTGCCTTCTTCATCTTGCTTATGGCTTTTCCTTTAAAAAAAATTTCTTCTTGCCGAAACCAGTTTGGCTCAGTGGATAGCACGTCAACCTGCGGACTGAAGGGTCCCAGGTTCGATTCCAGTCAAAGGCATGTACATTGGTTGCAGGCACATCCCCAGTTGGGGGTGTGCAGGAGGCAGCTGGTCGATGGTTCTCTCTCAACAATATTTCTAACTCTCTATCCCTCTCCTTTCCTCTCTGTAAAAAAATCAATAAAATATATATATTTTAAAATTTCTTCTTAGAAGAGGAAAACCCTTAGAATGACAAATGATTCACAATAAGGCATCTGGAAGAGGACTGATTCTAAACAGATAGATACTCATATATTTTGGAAGCAAGAGGAGAAGTACTTGTGGATTCTCGCCATCCTGAACCTCTTTTCCACACAGACTATCCCTCACAAAGTTAACACTCATGAAGAGAGATTATGTCAGGAAACAAAAGCCAGGATTGAATCCAACCAAAAGACAACCTCATTTAGTTTTTAGACCCTCCCTGCTGTGGGGCTATTTCCTAACAGAAACAACAAAAGTATTAAAAAATTTAATAAAGTAACCAATTAGGTATTTTAGCGAGCTTTGTTAAAGCATTTTACTATTTGCATTGATTAGCATGTGGCTTCTTATTGGGATGCCCGTAAATCTGACTATATTAGGTTCATAGGCCTGTATTTCAGATCACTTCTTCTCCCTATGTGGACTAGCCCAGGAAATGAGATTTAATGAGTCACCATTCTCCGTGGTAATCACAGGAGAGCTCATTAGCTTTTTGTCAGATTTGTACCTACTATCTGCCCTCAATATGCCTATGACTTCTTTTGAGTTAAATATGATATTGTCGAAAGGGAGAGCTCAAACGAGCATGTCTGTGCTGAACCCTGTGGACTTGAAACACTACATAAATATTTTTATATAGGTTAAAAGGCAACTGAGAATAGAAGAGAAAAATAACAGAAACACATCTCCATTGATGGCATTGCTATTTAGATGACATATACCATTTTTAAAAATTTGACATTTATATGTTGCAAATCTGTTTCAATGCCTAAGCTGAGTCAAAGCAAGAGAGGGTTCAAAATATAGAAGAAAACAGTCTAATTCATCAAATCTGAGGAGTCCTCTGTCACACATCTTAGGACACTTCACCAAGGTGTACTACTCTCATGACCTTTGGTATTGACTGGAAGTGACCAGAAGGCTCTTGCAGCATTTCATAGGAAGGGATAAAACCCTGATTACTCTTAACCAAAAGCTTGAAGTGAATCTTCGGTCCTCCCACAGACAATCTGAGTAATGCTTTGATATTGCCCATAAAGGAAGTCATGACATGGATGGCCTTCAGCAGAAACCATCCGAGTGATTTATCGTCTGGAGCTTTTCTAAATACAGGGTTCTCATTTGGGGATTACCTTGGTACAGAGAGTAACCTGGGTGAGAGTTTTGCTCTGCATGGCTGAATGACAGCAAGGACTAGTGCCAAGCTCCCAATTAATGCTCATTAAGCTAAACATGGGCCATAGCACCTATGTGAAATGTATAAGAGTATTTAGCTATAATGCCCTTAAAGTCAAACAAAAGTGGTTCTTAACCTTTTTTTGGTTACATATCTTTTAAAGAATCTGATAGAAAATATGGACTGATTCCTAAGAAAAATGCACAAATGTGTGTGTGTGTGTGTGTGTCAATTCCAGAGAGCTCTCAAACACTCTGATCTTATTCCTAGACCTACTTTAGGCCTCTGGACCTAATTTTAGGATTTATAGAGATTATGATATCAAGGGATATAATATAAAGTAACATTCATTGAGAGTTTACTATATGTCAGGTGCTATTACATCTCATTTAACCCCTACAGTAACTTTAAGATGTATGTCTATTACTCTCCCCATTTTACAGATAAGAAAACTGAGGAACAGATAATTTAACAAAGAGGTAGTTAGTGGAAGATTTAGAGCTTCAATATGTCCTGGCTCTGGATTCCATGCACTGAGCCACTAGATTATGCTGCCTCTCTTAGATAACACATTAAAACATTTTAAGGCATGCCCACTTCTACTTTCTCATTTCATTTTTGCAATCTCCTCCAGGAATTACATTAGATAGATATCTCCATTTGAGTGGGTGTTGAGGGCATTTCCAAAGTGGACCACGAGATTTACTTTATATTTTTGTAGACAACAAAGTCGCAGTTACTAAGATTAAAACTTAAAAAAAAAATTTCTGATTTGAGTCTGCTTCCTCCATTAACTACAGGGTATATTTTAACACCTCAGGAACATTCTTAATTCCTCTCTTCATACTGCCCACTGCTTTGAGGACTAAGTTTGTATGGTGAGGTTTTGAAGCCATGTGGTGCTCTCTGCAAAAAAAAACTAGCTTCCTGCAGTTCCCAGAGCATAGCTTTGCTTCTACAAAGGAAAAGGCATAAAGAAGAGCAAGAGGAGGGAAGTTGTCAATCTGCAGAAAATAGCAACATTGTGCGCATTAGATTGTGCTGGATGCAGATGCCCCCCATCTTTATCCTTAAGTATACCTCCAAGTCTAACTGACATGCAGACACATTTTAAAATATTAAACACTCCCTTAAAACCTCTACCAGCATGTTCTGCCCCATAATTCACAATCATTCCATGGCAGAGGTTGGTCCCAGCTTCATGTTCCAGTGAAATGGCAGACTGCATTGGCATGCCCTAGTCTCCTTCCTCAAAAATGGCTTAGAAATGCTAGAGGGATTGTAGCAAAAATATTTTGAAACAAAATGGAACTTGAAAAAATTAGGAGAGCACAGAGAAGAAAGGCATTCCCAGGCACTAGAAATGAAGAGAAGTAGAGCCAGACTGCTGCTTTGCCCCTGATGAAGTGACACTCTGGTGCCCAGGAGGTGTGGATCCAGATTGAGGGCCAAATGGCAGGAGGTTGGGCTTAGATGCTCACTTAACAACAGAAAATGTAGAACAGGGAAGGGTCAAGGAACTTGGTCCTTTATCAGCTCCAAGCAGGATACCAAAACCCTCCTCCTGTTCAGGTGTACAGGGTGCAGAGTCCAAACACCTGTCATCCGCCCATATGGACACCTCAGTGAAGAAATTGAAATAGCAATAGGTTGCAGACCAATAAAACCATCAAAAGAAAATGCAGCCCTAGCTCATTTGCCTCAGTGGATAGAGTGTTGGCCTGTGGACCGAAGGGTCCCAGGTTCGATTCCGGTCAAGGGCACATGTGTGGGTTTGTGGCTTGATCCCCAGTGTGGGGTGTGCTGGAGGCAGCTGATCAGTGATTCTCTCTCATCATTGATGTTTCTGTCTCTCCCTCTCTCTTCCTCTCTGAAATCAATAAAAAAAATTATTAAAAAAGAAAATACAAAAAAGTACTCTGTACAAACATTTCCACAGCCCAAGGAGCAGGGAACATCCCCAAGATGGTGATGAGTAAGCTCACAATTGGAAGAAGAAAAAAAAATTACAGCTCACAAGAAGAAATGATCCCCTGAAAGAGAGAGTAAGCAAATAAAACCAATGGGAAGATTATACTCTAAGAATTTAAGATAATAGAGCAATCTGAAACAGGCAAGAAAACTAAGACATTCAAAACGACTAAAGACATAAAAGATTAGAAACCATGATACAAGCACAGGAGCCACAGAATACAAAGAAATAGATTTGAAAAAGTCACGTTGTACTTCTGGAAATTAAGACAAACACAGGGTCACTGACATTTAAACTTAACAAATGGCATATTAGTTTCCTAGCTCTGCTATATCAGAACAAAATAACCACAAAGTTCTGAGTTGTGTAGAACTACAGCAATGTGCTCTCAGAGCTGCAGAGGCTACTGGTCTGAAATGGAGGTGTCGGCGGGCCGGGCCATGCTCCCCTGAAGCCTGAGCGGAAGATGACCCTCCCTCACCTCTCCAGCCTCTGGTATCCCAACTGTCCCTCGACTTGTGGCAGCATAACTCCAGTCTCCCTGGCATCCTCTTCATGTCTCCTCAATTAGTCCTCACGTGGGGCATGCCTCCATGTCCAAATGCCACCCTCATCTCTGTTTTTTATGGACAACAGTCAGCTTGGGTTAGAGCCCACCCTAATGACATCATTTTAACATTATTTCTATCAAGACCCTATTTCCAAATAAGGAAATATTCTAAAGGACTGGGGATTAGGACTTCCATGTATCTTTTTTGGAGGACACAACTCAACCCATAATGAATAGGTTTAATATTAGATCAGACACAATAGAAGAGAATCAGTGAAAGAAAAGAAAAATCAGAAAATTACACAGAATGCAACATAGAAAAATTAGGAGATAGAAAATATTTTTGAAAAGTTCAAATTTATACAGGGAGAAATAATATCACATATATACTCTATACATATATGCACACGTACATATATACATATATATGTATATACATATATCTATATCTTAGAAGTTTTATAAAGATAGAGTAAAAAGGATGAAGAGAAGCAATATTCAATGAGATAATAGATGAGATTTTTCCATAATTTATGAAAAATGTCTTTTTCATTTTAGTATACATAACAAGTATAGAGCAAATAGAGCCCATAGCCATATATATCACATAATGAGAGTACAGATAGTTAAAAACGAAATCTTAAAAGAAATGAATGGAAAAGTTTAACTATAGATAAAGATTACATTGATGGAAGAGTTCTCATAAGCAAAAACAGAAACCAAAACAACACTAATACATGCAGGTAGAAGTCAAATAGTGTTTAATTATTGGGGGGTTGTAGCTGGCAGGGGACATAAGAGAGGCTTCTGAGGTGCTATCAATGCCCTACTTTTTTGTCTAGGTTTTGATTGCCTGGGCTCATTGACCTGTATACTCATGATATGTGAGCTTTTCTATATATGGATTTTAGTTTAGTACACTTTTTTACAAAGAGACCAGAAGACAAAGGAATAATATCTTCAAAGTACTGAGGAAAAAGTCAGCAAAATGATCTCTCAAAGAGCATGATAAAATACGGACATTTTTCAATCAAACAAAGAGTGTGAGATTTACTATGCATTGACTATCCTGAAAAGTACATACACAGCAGCAAGAAATTGAACCCATACTGAAGGAACAGCATTATGAGGAACAATGGTGAGAAAGAAATTGATAAACATGTGAGGTAAATATAAATAAACACTTGCTAAAACACCAACAATAAAGATTTCTAGTTTTGAACCAATGAAGAATTAATATCCTGAAATATCATGGGTGATAAGAAGGATCTTTGGGCACAAAGATTCTTGTATAATTTGGGAAAATGGAAGAAAAGTTAAATTTTGGCTTCTAGTTTGCATATTAAAGGTTGAATGATAACCACTAAAAAATAAAAAATAGAATATATAAATTTCAAACCAGCAGAGAGGGAAAAAGAAATAAAGAAAATTTAGTCTATCCAAGGGAAGCCAGTGAAGGGTAAAAACTAAGCCAATAGTACAAAAAAGTCAACACATAAGCGTGCCCTGTTGGTAGGAATGTATATCTGGATCTATTTTTGTTCATCAGTTTATGTTGTTCATATTCCACAAATGAGTGAGATCATGTGTTGTTTAGTACCTTTCTCCGACTGGCTTATTTCACTTAGCAAAATGCTCTCCAGATCCTTTCATGCTATTGCAAATGGTAAGAGTTCCTTTTTTACAGAAGAATAGTATTCCATTGTGCAAATGTACCACCATTTTTTAATCCACTCATCTGCTGATGGGCACTTAGGCTGCTTTCAAATCTTAGCTATTGAAAATTGAGCTGCTATGAACATAAAGGAGCATATATCCTTTCTTTTTTTAAATTTAATAAATCTTTATTCTCAGATTATTACAATTGTTCCCCCCTGCCCCCCTTAACTCCCTTCCACCCTGTTCCCACCCCACCCTCTGCCCTTACCTCCCCACCATTGTCCCCAACCATAGGTATACGATTTTAGTCCGGTCTCTTCCTGTACCCCCCACACCTCTTTCCCCCTGATAATTATCAATCCACTCCCTGTCTTTGCCCTTGATTCTATTATATTCACCAGTTTATTCTGCTCCTCAGATTTTTAATTCACTTGATTTTTAGATTCACTTGTTGATATATATGTATTTGTTGATCATAATTTTTATCTTTACTTTTTTCTTCTTCTTCCTCTTCTTAAAGAATACCTTTCAGCATTTCATATAGTACTGGTTTGGTGATGAACTCCTTTAACTTTTTCTTATCTGTGAAGCTCTTTATCTGCCCTTCAATTCTGAATGATAACTTTGCTGGGTAGAGTAATCTTATTTGTAGGTTCTTGCTATTCATCACTTGGAATATTTTTTGCCACTCCCATCTGGTCTGCATAGTTTCTGTTGAGAAATCAGCTGATAATTGTATGGGTGCTTCCTTGTAGGTAGCTAACTGTTTTTCTCTTGCTGCTTGTAAGATTCTCTCTTTGTCTTTTGCCCTTGGCATTTTAATTATGATGTGTCTTGGTGTGGTCCTCTTTGGATCCTTTTGTTTGGGGTTCTGTGTGCTTCCTGTACTTGTAAGTCTATTTTTTTCACCAAGTGGGGGAAGTTTTCTGACATTATTTCTTCAAAAAGGTTTTTAGTATCTTGCTCTCTCTCTTCTTCTGGCACCCCCATAATTCTGATGTTAGTACGCTTGAAGTTGTCCCAGAGGCTCCTTACACTATCTTCAACTTTCTAGATTCTCTTCTCTTTTTGCTTCTCCAGAGGAGTGTCTTTTGCCTCTTTGTATTCCAAATCTTTGACTTGATTCTTGCATTCGTCTAGTCTGCTTTTGGGTATCTGTATAATATTTTTTTTATTTCAGTCAGTGTATGTTTAATTTCTAGTTGGTCCTTTTTCATATCCTCAAGGGTCTCATTAAATTTATTGGTCTTTTCTAGGAAATGCTTGAAAAACCTTATAACTGTGGTTTTGAACTCTATATTCAGTCATTTTCTTTCTTCCATTTCTTTCGTTTGAGATTTGTTTCCTTGTCTCCTCATTTTCACTGCTTCCCTGAGTTGGTAGGGTGGCTTTGTGTGTTTGGTATCCTATATGGTCCAGTGGGTCAGCCTCCCCAGTCACCTGAGATAGACACTCTTGGTTCGCCCCTTTGTGTACCGTGTGTACAGCCTTGTTGTAGTTAAGTCTTGATTGTTGTTGGTATCACTGGGAGGAATTGACCTCCAGACCAATTGGATGTATCAGCTGTGTCTACGCTTCTGTGTTGGAGACAGTCTTATAGGACCAGACTTGCAAGATTGCAAAAGCCTCTAAGCTCAGCTTGGATGGGGCAGAGTCTCAGGGCTGAGTTGACAGTCTTGGCTTCCCATCAGTCCTGCCCTTGTGCACGTGCCTCAGACCTCTGCCTTCCACAGATCCCCTGAGTTTCCGCCTGATAGTTCAGATCCCCCCTGGAAGAGTGTGGGTTCCCCAGGGGCTCGCCTGGAACTGGGTTGGGTCTCTGTATAATATTTTTAATCCCAGTGCAGTCAGAACTGGGATTCAGTGCAATCAGGTGTTTCTGACTCCTTCCGCTATGGAGAAGTTGCAGCAACCTCCACAGTCAGACCTCTTTGCCCGCACTCACTCTCATGTTCTTCTAGACTAGGGGTGTTGAACTCAATCAGAGAAGGGGCCAAAATCTAAAATCCAGCCTAAATCGCGGGCCAAATGGTTTACTGAACAGTCATAAACTGTCATTGTGATGGAAACGCAGTGGAGTGCAGTGATGACAGCGCGGTGCGGGCCACATTGCAAGGCCTGGCGGGACAGATTTGGCCCGCGGGCCTTGTGTTTGACACATGTGTTCTAGACCCTGCCTGCTGTGGCTCCCAGCTCCCTCGAGTCTCCCAGTCTCTGAGTCTTCAGGTGCCTTTCTCTACATTCTAGACTCCACCCGTATGAGCCTGGGTCCATGGGGTTACGGCTGGGGCTGGGGTTCAGTGCAGTCAGGGGTTTCCTTTCCCCTTTCCCCTCCTGCCAGCCAGGCACTCAGCTGCCTTTCCTCTCTGCAAGCATGTCTCCCTACCTCAGTGCTCTGTGGCTCCCCTGATTCGTGACCCTCTCTCCTTCTTTCTAGTAGATTTTCCACTTACCCAGCTTTTCTGTGGTTATGGATGATGTCTGTTCTGTTTTTTAGTTGTTGTATTGAAATTGTTCTGTGAGGTGGCAGTTTAGGTGCTTGCCTAGACTGCCATCTTGTTTTCTCCCCCTTCCTTTGATTTTTAATAATTCAGTTATAAGCTGTTTTAAAGGAGAAATGCATTAAATATAATGACATAAAAGTTGAAAAGTAAGGAATGGAAGTGGATATGCCAGTCAAATACTAACCAAAAGAAAATTTTTAAAGTGCTAATATCAAAGAAAAATAATTTAAGCGGGGAAAACACCTTACTAGGAGACAAGAAAGATAATTAGTTTATGAGAAATGAAGTGAGAATTCTCAAGAAGATATAATGATCAAGAAATAGAGTGAATTAAACAGCATTGGCTCAAACTATATGAAGAAAAAACTTAACCAAATTACAAGAATGAATTGATAAATTCTCCACCATGCTGGGAGATTTTTTTAAACATCTCTGTTTTAGATTTGATACATCTAGTTGATGGGCATACATCTCATCTTCACAACAAAACTGTAAGAACCTTGAGGTCAAGATGTATGTCTTCTGCCAAGTTCCCCAGCATATGAGTTGTATTTTCCCTCCCTGAAAGAGTAACAGTATTTAACCCCTTCTCATATAATGAATGGAAGACTAAGCGCTATAAGCAAATGCATGGTGCAAAAAGCATGTGATAATAATTTGTTACTGATAGTAGACATTTTTTAACAAGCAAAATTATGACAGGTAGAATAATTAACAAAGACATAAAATAATGGATTGAAAACAGAAAAGAATGTATTATCCCACTCTACTTCTTTTGCAGCATTTATGAGACACGGGGCTTATTAAATTATTAAATTTTATAAAATTACTGTACTAACCAGAGGATCACTTATATTCATTCTAAATGGGGGGGAAATATAGTTCTTCTAAAAATTAGGAATCTGCAAACAGAATTCACGTTTGATGAACACAAGACAATAGCAATGATGCTACCCTCTAGTGGCACAGCTCAGCAACCCAAAAAGTTGTATGTCTTAGAGGTCATTTTCCTAACAAAAATATTCAGCTACCATACATGGTGGTGTTACATTCATGTCTGCTGTTATTGTCATCAATATCATCATTTTCATCATGATCAGCCTATAACTAAGTGTTTGGTGTCAGGTAGCAATTTCCAGACCATCAGCTATGGCCAGGACTGCAAGGTCACATCATACAGAGAGGCAGTTTATATTCAAGGAACAGCCTTTGGCCACTTTTCTCAGAAGGGGGCACTGTAACCATCAGACACTTGGATTCCTAGCCTTTCTATTACTTCATGCAAAAGAAGCTCTTTGCAAATCAGTAATGTGAAATTCTATTCTAGAGAACACTGAGTTCTCTAGGATATGGAACAGAATGCCATTTTCAGATGGCCCTCAATTTAAAAAAATGAAGGAAGATAGACATTTCAGTTATAACTCAATATGTCCATCCCATGGATAAGTATGTACCATATGGTTGATTGAAAACAAAGACCCTATTTTATTTGCTAAGAGAGTCTCTTACAGTAAATATGATAACCTGTAGGTTGCAGGCAGCAATTGCACCATATCTTATTTTAACAAGGATGCAAAATGGAATTTGTTGAGAAGGTGTGGTACTATGTAGTTTCCATTAGGGTAGGTTTTCCTCTGAACTCAGTGCATTAGAGCAGGCTTTGCACAATCTACTGCTTTAACAGAAAACTGCATATCTCATTCTACACAGGAAGTAATATTCTTTGTAACTTGAGTAATTTCACCTTGGCTTTAGGACGTTTTAGTTGTGTGTTTTAGACCAGTCCAGTGGAATGCTTAAACAACAATATTAACTCTTTTTTATGAGTTAGACCTAATTGGTAGGAAAGGGAGCTGGCGTTGGTGACAAACATGGAAGGAATGTGATCAAAGGCAATTTGAAGATGCTCTGGAAGTCTAAAATGCAGTGATCAAAACAGCCTGCTTTAAATGTTTAATGTGTGGACTTCACACAAAAGGAAATGGAGCAAATTGTGATTCCAAATCAAGCATAAATCTAATCAGTTGCCAATCTATCTATTATGTTCTTTTTTAAAAAGTTTAAAAACTTTGCTGATTGTTAAAATCACAGTTAGCTGTCATTTCAAACCCACTAGAATGGCGAAAATAAAAAGAAATATACAGCCCTGGTCAGGTGGCTCAGTTGCTTAGAACATCATTCCAATGTGCCAAGGTTGTGGATTCAATCCTTGGTCACAGCACTTAACAAGAATCAACCAACGAATGCATAAATATGTGTGTGGGGGGGATCAACGTTTTCTCTCCTCTCTCTGTCCTCTCTCCTCTCTCCTCTTTCCTTTCTCTCTCTCTCTCCTCTCTCTTCTCTCTCTCTCCCAACAACAACAACAACAAAAAAAGTGTTTAAAAATACTGAGTGATGACAAGGACACGAAGCATCTAAAACCCCACCCACACTGTTGGTGGGAGTGTAAAATGAACACATTGGAGAACCATTTGGCATTTTCTTATATAATAAAACCTACATATAACCTATGACATAGTAAGTCTACTCCTAGGTACTTAACGTAAAATAAATGAAAATGTGGGTCCATAAAAAGATTTGTACTTGATGAGAAAAAGATTAAAATTTGAAGAAGTCCTACTTATTGGTTATTCACTTTACAGTTCTTGCCTTTGTATCTTACCTAGGAAAAGTTTTGCCTATCTCCAGGGTTGAGAAGATTTTATTGATCTTCTCCTAGAAGTTTTATTGTTTTCACTTTCATATCTATGTCATTATCCATTTTGAGTTAACAAAAGAACTGGTACATAAATGTTCATAGAAGTTTTACTCATAACAGTCCAAAACTAGGAACTATTGTACCATGTCCAACAACAAGAGAATGGATAAATGCAATGCGGTACATCCATACAGCAACAAAAAGGAATGAACAATTGATACACACAACATAAACTAATCTCAAAAACATTATATTGAGTGGAAAATGGCAGACACAAAAGGGTACTCTGTATGTTTCCATTTATATGAAGTTCAACCACAAGCAAATCTAACTCACAGATAGAAGTCAGAAAAATGGCTGACGGGCTTAAGCATGGGAGGATGCTGACTGGAATGAAGCACAAGGGAAATTTCTATAGGAGATGAAAATATTCTATACCTTGTTTTGAGATAGTTACACAGGAATTCATTTGTCAAAACTCTTCAAACTGTACACACTTAGGAATTGTGCATTTTACTGGTATACATTATAACTCAATAAAAAAAGGAACATTGCTGATCTCAACGCTGACATTTGTTCTGATGAATTTAATCCGCCAGGGAACACCTTCCAAGACACAAGGCTACTTACCTGGAAATGAAGTACAAGTGTTCGCAGCATTTGGGGTCTTGTCCTTGCAGTGTTGTCACAGAGAAAAACTGGGAAGCAGAAAAGTGAAACCAGGGCAGTGTGGAGTTACATTTCCTTTTTCCAGTGGCTGTTATTCAGCAATTCACTAATAATGGGATCTTAAATCCTGGCCACTGTTTTCCATAGGTATAGTTTAGTTACAATGGACAGGATTCATTTTTTATTAACTTAATACTAAATAGTTTTATTTTCAAAATAGAAACATGCAGAATCCCAGATTCATTTTGAATTCAGTGTCCCTGTTTCATCCATTATTCATCTACACTGCACATCCTTGGTTTATGATTTTACTAAATTTGTTCATTTGAATTATGGCCTTGTGGTCAACAGCAGGCGATATATTATTCTTATATAATTTTTAAATACAAAGGCAAATGGCACAGAACAATTAGAATCGATGGCTTGAGAGTCTAGCTCTCAGATGTCACCGGCAAACACTGTGCTCTTGACTTTAACCTATGGGTTCCACTTCATGTGGATTGTATTCTTCATACATCAGGGGTTTTTATAAATTTACTATTCAATCCAGCAGCCCTACTTTGTTCACAAAATAGAAGCAAAACAAATATGTCAGGGTAATGATGCCAGGACTCTCCCTTATTGAAAAAAGCAGTTTATTAATACCTTATTGCTACAAGCTAGATCTTATTATCATCTTGGGTCATTTAGAATCTTATTAGGTATTCTGCTGGTGGATGAATAATCCTGTGATAAATTCTTTGCCATGTCCTTCACAGTTGTCATAGCAGGATCATAAACAGCATTTATAACAATCTAGCCTAGAGGAAGGGCTGACAATGGTCTGCTTAGCATGCAGGAAATATTCAGATTGGCTGTGTCTGGTTAGACACAGGCCCACAAGAGAGACCCCCAAGTTAAATGTAGCATGGGTTTCTCTGAAGATTCCCCTTCAAAATATGCATGAGGTCAGGGGCATGGGGACCAAACACATTTTGGAAGTCACAGATAGTTTCTTCCCATCAGATCTGCCAGGTAATAAGGGGAGGCCCAGGTACAAGCCATTTTTTTTCCTGACAGGCTGTTCAGGTCTTTATTTGAAAACTCCAGATCAAGGTACGAATTATTTTATATTGACTGATTTTTGTTCTCTTTTTTAAGTTCATGTGCAAAACTGTGATTCCCCTCTGTCACTGCTCTGTGTTTAATTAGTGCACTTGATGGAAAGATGAGTTGAAAGAGAACAAGATTATGATATGGGTGCAATTCCCAGCAGAAGCCAGGTACTTTTTAAAAATTATTGATTTCAGAGAGAAAAGAGGGAGAGAGAGAAAAACATCAACGTGAGAAACACCAATCGGTTGCCTCCCCAACCAGTAAACTAACCCGAAACGTGGGTATGTGCCAGGACCAGAAATTGAACCCACCACTTTTTGGTGTACCGGTTGATGCTCCAACCAACTGAGCCACATGGGCCAGGGGCATAAGCCAGGAACTTTTGCTATAAAAATACATGTTAAACATGTGTGTATAAATGTTGCATATATATAATTTTTCCTGTTCAAATAAGAACTATGGGTAGATTAGTACAAATCTGCCAGCATTATTCTTAGAAAAAAGTCCATACAAGAGACAAACAAGCTGGTCCAATATTTCTCCAGCCTCAACTCCTACTACTCCTGTCCACACACCTCACAATTAATCCACAATTAATTTTTCATTATTCTCTAAATATGTAAGGCCCTTTGCCTACTCTGGGCTTTTATAAAAGCATTCATGTTTGTCCAGAATGCCCTTTGCTCTTTGTTCTTTTTCTTTGCCAGATGTCCCAAGTTGGATTCTCCCAGAATCAGAACCTGAAACAAGCATTTGAGGGAAAGTAATTTATTCTGGAGGAGACCCTGGGAAGTACGGGTGGGGCGTTGAGGGTGTGGGACAGCGAAGACCCATAATCCTATAGTGAGTGCAAAGTGTGAGCAATGGAGGCTCAGTCCCCTGGGGATCTCTGACAGTGTAGAATGCAACTCAAACAGCCCACCTCTGCCAAGCAAGGAAGCTGGGGTATTTATCAACTGTTCCATTGGCCGTTGTGGGCTTCTCCTGGTGGGTACTTCATTCCCCAGAACTTCCAGACTACTCCCTGCACTAGCTTAGCTATATCTCAGATAGGTTAGAAGTAGTGGGGTCAAGGAGGATACATGGTGAATGCCAAGGATATGTAAGACACTGATAGCATCTACTCCTCAGGCTAAGTCTTCTGTAATCTTCAAGTCTTAGTCTCAGTGCTATTTTCTCTGGGAAAGCTTCTTTGATTCTGCCAGTCTGAGTTAGATGGTCCTTTACTTGAGTCTCATAGCATCATGCTTAACCATGGCACATATTAGATCATACTATAAATGTAACTGTCTTCCCTTCTAAGCTTCTTTAGGGAAGGGTTGTGCCTGACATATTTGTATCACCATATAGTCCCTGACCCATTAAAGAACTCAGTAGACCCATACATTCCACAAATCTTTACTGAGGATCTACCATAGGCCTGGCACTATTCTAGGAGCTGGGGGATATAGCAATGAACAGTATATTCTACTCTTAGAATGGGCAGGAGAGGGTATGTCTTATAATTTACAGAAGGAGAAAAAAAAAACAGCCAAATTGATAAAAATTCAGGTATTAGTAAATGCTATAATGAAAATTTTAAAAAAAATTGTGAGGGGTAGATAATGACTACAATGAAGAGAGGTTGATATTGTTAGGCTGCAGAGGAAAGTCTTCTCTGAGTAGGTAATATAAGAACCAAAATTTAAAAAATGAAGAGGGGTTACAAAGGGAGGAGGGATGAATAGGCAGAGTAAAAAGGCTTTTAGAGCAGTGAAACTATTCTGTATAATGTCATAATGGAGAACACATACCATCATATATCTATCCAAATCCGAAGAATGTACAACACCAAAAATGAACCCTCATTTAAACTATGGACTCTGGGTGATTACGATGTCAGTGTAGGTTGATTAGTTGTAACAAATGTACTATACTGATGGGGAGGTTGATAATGGGGAGGCTGTGTGTCTAGGGAGGTGTGTATTTGGGAAAACCATGGTACTTTCCATTTAGTTTTTCTGGGAACCTAAACCTGTACTAAGAAATAAAAATTCTATTTATAATAAATAATATATAATAAAGAGATAACATGTAAGATAGCTGCACCTTCAGCAAAGGTGGGGTTCCTGTAACAAGTGATCAGCAGGGACTTGAGGCTGTGTGATGCCAGGCTGGGGCAGGGGAACCTTAGGCTGCATCCTTCCGCCCAGCCAGGGACCTGAGGCCGCCCCTGACCAGCGAGGCTTGATGGAGGACCTCAGGCCTTGCCCTTCACCCCGGGCTGGGGGACCTCAGGCCATGACCCCCACCTAGTGGGGCTTGACGGGGGACCTCAATGTATGTCCCCCCCATTCAGCAGGATTTGACAGGGACATCAGGCCATGCCCCCTGCCCTGGCACCAGGCCGAGGGACCTAAGGGTGCATCAGGGGACCTGAGGCTGCACCCCTTGCCCATTGGGGTTTGACAGGGAACCTGAGGCTGTGCCCCCTGGCTAGTGCCAAGCCAGGGGACCTGCGGTTGCATCCCCCACCCAGTGGGGCTTGGTGGGTGTGGGTCTGGCTGGGTCTGGGTCTCACGCGATTTTGAGACACAGGCAGATGAGTGGGAACTTGACTCTGGGTCCCGAGGCACACCCTAGACTCTGGCAGGAGGAAGATTTTCATATACATTTTACTAACTTTCTTTCATCTCTTACACTTCTATTATAAAGAAAGGGCAAATAGCAATATTAAAGTATTTCCTCTAATTAATTCCCTTTTAATGTATACGAATTTCGTGCACCAGGCCACTAATATAATGATAAGGACTAATGCTTGCGAAGATACAGAAGAGAGTTCCAGGAAAAGGAAACACGTTCAAAGGCGTGGAGGTTGGAGTAATTATGGCACCCTGGAGGGTCAGAAAAGCCAAAAAGTCTTTCACTGTAGTGAATGAGGGAGAAAACGTCAGAAGAGCTCAGAGAGGCTGGCAGGGCCAGATCAGGCAGGGGATTTTCAGTATTATAGAAGCCTGGTACCTCCAAATCAACTAGAAGAAAACTCAAGACTACTTAAAAGCATTTTCCTCAACTGTCTGGATAGGTAGGATAAGGTTGACTTCTGGATTTGTTTATCATGATACCTGCCTCAGACTGTCTGGTAGAATGCTTTCTCAACCACCAATTTACACACACATTCGAGGTCACACCAAAGAGCCCATATATGAAATAGCCAGAGCAAAAGTGAAAAAATAAGTACCTTATAGGGCCTGTCTTCTTGCACTGGCTCCCATACAACTGACCTTTGGGAGCCCTTCACCATCATATACTCAGTTTCTTCTTGAGCAAAGTAAAGGGTAGGGACTAGGTGGCCTTTAGAACATCTGGCAGCCCTACAACTCTACATCAAATTGTTCAAGGTGAGAATAGGAGTTATGTGGTTGATTTTTTATTTAGCTGTCTTAATATAGAAATGTCAAACATTCACAGAGTGGAGAGACTATATAATGGACCTGCCTGAAGCCATTATCAATCTTCGCAACTTAGGACCACTGTGTCATGACTGGATTTTTTCATGCACATCAGAATTTATGCAACCAAATATCCACAACCCTTCAAGGTGGACACCCTGAGTTGCAATCCCTAACATGGAGTGAGACAGTGTTGTGCATATTCTCAGCAGGGAAGGCTGGCTTGAGGACAAGGCTGAGAACCAAAGCCAGAGAATAAGGTAGGTGACCATTCCGATGGTAAATATTAAATAATACATATTGAACTTCTACATTGAAAACAAATAATTTAAGAAAGGAGGTTGCCTCTTTTTTATGGGGTAAAACTGGCTTTGAAAATAAATATATGTTATCCACTATTGGAATGTGTTTATCCGGTAACTACTGCCCATGAGACCCCACACAGTAGCCACTGTGAGGGATACAAACATGCCTGAGACAGTTTTTCCTCCAGGAACTCACCACCCAACAGATCAGTATTTGAGGCTATGCTGGTTCCTGCACTTACTTCCCAACATGCTTGGCCACACAGCTGTCTTACCAGCACATCTCAGTATTCTGACATGTCCTTGCTTCTCTTTCAAAGGCAGCTTTTGTTATAGTTGACAGTCACCTCTATCTCCATGTTGGTGCACAAACACATGTAATTCTAACATGTTTTCCTTCCCCAGCATGAGGGGCAGGAGGACCTGCTTTTCCTCAAACCTGCACATAGAGGTGGGGATGCATGCTGCACTTGACCAGGCGTCACGGACCCCGCTGCCAGGGCCTCTGCAGCATCCTGAATAAGCGATTCCTCCTGAAGTGTCTGGCACCAACTAGATCGATTACTCTCATGATTCCCAGTGTGTGAATGTGCAACCCTCGCCCTGATTGATTGACTAAACACCAGCCAATTAGAGCTTAAACTGTCCAATTAAGCCGGAGACAGAGCCATCAGCTCGCTGAAGTCTGAGGCCTGTTACCTTTACCTAAACAATAGAAGGATGCCAGGTGTGTAGTAGCACTGGGAATACCTCGTAAGCCAGAGTAAAACAATTTGCAAATATAAGATCCTCTGAGAATGTTAACAAGGATAAGCAAAAGATATGTCTATACTAAAAAAACAAAAACAAAAACCTGTACAAAATTCATATACTACACTAATATCCTCTTTCAACATATGCACTTTCAATTTATTTTTTTTATTTTAAATTCTGCATTGTTTAAAGTATTACATTTCACTTTCTATTTAAATAACACAGAGTTACATGTGCATCATTACATAGGACTCCACCATAAATGGTTCCCATTTTTATTTTTTGTGTGTGTGTGTATGTGATTATCCTTGACCAGTATTGTTTACTACACTGCAACTATCAAGATAGCTCTATTACAATTGTTTGACCACAATTCACTATTAATATGCGCTTTTCTCAACTCCTACATCAATAACATAATTACTCCCCAATTTTCCCTCCTCTAAGAACAATAAAAGTGCTCACTTCAGAGGCATAATGATTGCATCCTCTTCAAGAGCAAATGATAAATATTTACTGATTTGCTTTAAAAATCAGACTGTTCATCTATGAAAAGATTTAAATTGTTCACCCAAAACATTCTGTTTTTGTTTTTGTTTTTGTTTTTTTTTACTGTAAAACTGGCCTGGCAACTGCAACAACAAGAAATATACATGGAGAGTTGTTGCAACTGGCTTGTTCAGCCAGGCACAGATATTTATAAACACCACAACATACAGAGACCCCACCCTGGCCTGTACTCAAAGCTATAGCTGTGTCGGCCCCTGAGATAATACTTAGCAAAGAGGCATTTTAAGAGAGAGAGAGAGAGAGAGAGAGAGAGAGAGAGAGAGAGAGAGAGAGAGAGAGAGAGAGAGAGAGAGAGAGAGAGAGAGAGAGAGAGAGAAAATCTTCTCAGGTATATGTACGTTATTAATCATAATTAGAGCATATTTGACAGCTTCTTGGCAACAGAGACGATGAGTTCCTTTCTCTAACATCAAAATCCTACAGGAATACTTGCTATTTCATTAGAAACTTCAATGATCTTTACAACTATAATACTTGCTCTGAGAATATGAGGTTTTAGAGAAACTGATCTCTGCCCATGACTATTTGCCCACCCCAGACACTATGCAAGGTACAACATAAGCTGGGATCTTATGGAGATAAAGTATAGGGAACCACGAACGCTGGGGTTAAAATGTGAGTCCCAGAAAAACACATGGTCCGCCCTTAATGCATTTCCACTGAAGGGTCATCCAGATCTGTTGATTTTTGTCTGTGCAGGTAGCTCTGCACTTTTGATTTCCCATTAAATTGGAAAGGGAGCACTTGGTTCCCACTGCAATGACAGCCTCTGATAAGATGGTGAGAAATGGAAAATGGATCTGTTTCAAGAGAGACTCATTTTAATAAAACCAAACAAGAGACTCACTTCCATGTAATCATGCCCAATTTCATTAACGCGCTTTCTAAAGGGAGGCCTCTTTGGAAAGGTTCTTATGATGGCTATGTCCTGGAGGAAACAATCCCCAGGATTTCGACTTGGTGCCTTTGCAGGTGATTTCAAGGAATTTATTCTGATCATCTGTTGAGCACAATTTCAGTCAATTTTTTTTTCAGACCCGGGACAGAGATTTGGCCTGTTACATGCAAATTCCCAACTCACTTTTTGCTGCCTTCTTTCCCAAAAAACATGGGCATAAAAGACCTTTGCTTAGTGTGGCATCTGTTTAAAGCATGGGTTGAGATCAGGATGGTTCTCCACATAGTATGTTTCTACTGATCGCTGTTTGCTATTCTAGAATCTCTTGATTACTCTCCTTCTCCTCCTTTTTTAACATTCTACTTCTTAAACTGTCTCTTACTTTCTCCTTCTCCCCACTTCTCTCTTTACCTTCTACCTTCCTCCATCTCTTCCTTTTAGTCATCTCCTGTCTCACTGCCTCTTTTCCTCAGTCCAGGCTGAGAAGAATGGGAGTCCAATGATTTTGTCTCTATTATGTAGGTGAATTGAAAGAAAGCGAATTTTAAAATCTTAACTACCCAGTGTTCGACTTAAATTTTCCCATAGACATCTAGAAGTAAAATCTGTGATGCTCTGGAGTTGGAAGGGACAACTCAGGGACGGAAACAAGTTAACTTCCTTCATCATGGCAGGTCTGCCCCTCCCCAACAGTTGTTCATTAATTAATGGTTTCTGCCTCTACTACTGCAATATCATGACTTTTAAATATGGTCTTTAAGATATTAAAGTCACCACCTCAGCTGATTTGGGGTTTTATTATCTGTTCTCGGCTATATCTCATCTTAGTGAGATCTCACGGGATTTAGCAATTAGCATGAATGCCGCAGTTTGATAACCAAAAGTAATTAATGACATCAAAACATAATCTTGTCTGCTTCTGAGGACTTGTTACACACATCAGGACCTTTCTTTTTAAATAGTACTTTCTTCCTGTTAGAAAATTATCTACCACAAAATTCTATGTTGATAGAAAACAATTAGCTTACTATGTTGACATGTTTAAGATAACATTGGAAAAGTGACTCAATATGCTAATTAGCAATAAGTTCTTAACCTACTAATAATTAATAATTTTAACAACAAAAGAAACAGCAAAGATGGTCTTTGCAACTATACATACAACATATACTACAGGCACTACGGTTTCTTTTTTTTCAAAAAAGTGAAAATGCAAAATAGGGATTCTGTCAACTGTCAAATGAAAATTTAAGAAAAATTATGGTTATTTATTTTTTCTTTCAGAACACTCATTTAAATATTGCTGAGAAAAGGGAAAGTAGAATGAGATACTTTATTGTAAGTATTCAATTTACCATAAAATTTAGAGAAATTAAAAGTTTTCTTCCACCCTCTAAGGGTCCCTGGCTGAGTCTGAAAATTAAATTATAAAGACAGATTAACAAGAGCAAAGCACACAATTTTATTTAATATGAATTTTACATGACACTAGAGTCGTCATAGGGAAATGAAGAACCAAGGAAATAGTTATACCTGAGTATTTTTATGCTCTGATTTGATGAAGAGTGGACAGTCAGGTAGAAATATGCTAGATCAGCAGAAACTGGTTTGGCTCAGTGGATAGAGCATCAGCCTGCAGACTGAAGAGTCCCAGGTTTGATTCCCGTCAAGGGCATGTACCTTGGTTGGGGGCATGTCCCCAGTAGGGGGTGTGCAAGAGGCAGCTGATGGATGTTTCTCTCTTATTGATGTTTCTAACTCTCTATTCCTCTTTCCTCCTCTCTGTGAAAAATCAATAAAATGTATTTTAAAGAAAGAAAGAAAGAAAGAAAGAAAGAAAGAAAGAAAGAAAGAAAGAAAGAAAGAAAGAAAGAAAGACTATGCTAGATCAGTGGTTGGCAAACTCATTGGTCAACAGAGCCAAATATCAATAGTACAACAATAGAAATTTCTTTTGAGAGACAAATTTTTTAAACTTAAACTTCTTCTAATGCCACTTCTTTAAAATAGATTCCCCCAGGCCATGGTATTTTGTGGAAAAACCACACTCAAGGGGCCAAAGAGCCGACCATGGTGCTAGATCTAAGGTAAATGTAGTAAACTAGCAGAAACTTAGCAAAGACTGTTGCTTTAATTCTTCTAAGCATCTCTTTGTCTTCAGGGATAAGGATATTCTTTCCCTCCAGGTATAGGGAGGGCACCTCTCACATGAGAGTTTATGACCTGTTTCAGGGGAGAAGGGTAAGGTCAATGAGGGACCTTCCTACTTCTGTTTTTGAAAACTCTTTCAGCTTAAAATATTCAGTATACAAAGAGGCCACATTTGAAGCAGCATGTCCTGAATCCCAACAGAAATAAGTTTCAGTTCAAAGAGATGATTGCACTTCTGTCTGAGAACTTCGGATTCCCTTTAACAAGTCACTGCTTATTGTGCCATTGGTGAAGGTGATCCTGTCTTCATATCAACAGAGTATAGGGGATGAGGGACGAAGGCTAGGAAAGGGGAGCATGTATCCAAAAGTCAAGCCTTTCTCTCCCCAGAAGAACTTTTTCTTAAACTGAATTTCATTTAAAATGTCCCCAATTTCAGATAGGGTAAAGCTCAGCACACATGAGCACTTGGAGTTCTCCACATCTGTAACTCATTTCCATTTCTTAAAGAAATGATGTTTGCTTTAATGCCCAAGTTCTCCCCTGACCACAAGGGATGTTAGCTTTGGGCAGCTTGGCATCATTACTTACAAAGCAAACACTTGGACTTTTAGAGTAAAACCCAAAGTGAGAGGACTGAGACGATGAGCTGATGTCAAAGTAATTTCTGTGTTTGGCATCTCTATCTCTAGTGTCACTAATATTAAGAAAAAACATCAAGTTTGGGCAATGAAGAAACCTCTGATACCACCTGTTAATCTTCAGATTAAATAAATGTAAAGTTTTCCTATTTAAAGTTTCTTCTGTATAGAATTATAAAAATGTTAACCTGAAATAAAACTTATTTTGAAGTGTACTTTATTTTAATTATATTTTCAACCTGTTCTGTGCTCAAGAAATTAATGAGAATAATTTCTGAAGCTTAGAGCAATTAAAAGAGATTAACACTGAAAGACAAAGGGATTTGAGTGCCTGTTCTCCAGTCTACAGAACTGGAAACATGAAAGTAATTTGCTGATTTCTTATAGGCAACTAGGTAAATGTGCAACTTCTAGCTCACCCACGTTACTATCTACCAACAATGACTGGGTATATTTCATCCAGATTGAAGATAACATGTAAAAAATAAAAACAGACTCAAGCCCTGGCCAAGTTTCAAGGTTGGTTGGAGCATCAACCCATACACCAAAGAGATTGAGGGTTCAGTTCCTTGTCAGGATACATATCTAGGTGTGGTTAGATCCCCTGTGGGGGCATGCAGAAGGCAACCAATAGATCTCTCTCTCTCTCTCTCTCTCTCTCTCTCTCTCTCTCTCTCTCGAAATCAATGAAAGTATGTCCTCAGGTGAGAATTACAAAGAGACTTAAAAATTAACATTAAAACCAATATTTTTAAATTGGGGCCTTATACGGCATTTGTAGGCATTCATATTTATATGTCCTTTATAGCTGCAGTCATATAAATGAGCAGCCCTTATTAAGTTTCCTTCTAAGTAATCTCAAAGGTTATTTTTATTATGAAATATTTAATGGAAACAAGGATAGAAAATCACTTACCAATGTCATCGCTTAACATTTTGCTAGATTTGCATCAGATCTTTTTTCTTAAGAAAATGAAATATGACAGATACAGCTGAGGCCCCTCAAGTATCCAAAACTAATTCATTGCCCTCGCCCTACCCCAAAAAACAAATTAAGAAGCAACTCTGGACAGGGAAGCTGTACTACCTAATGCACGTTAGTCCTGGAGCTGGTCTAGATACTGGCATTGTTCATACCATGTTTGCAAAAACAGCTATTTGGTTTATGAGGTTGACCATTTTTGCTTATTAAAGTCATCTTGAACTCATGGAGGTATTCTTCTGGTATCTTTAAAAGAGATTCTTCTAAAATAAATATTCCATTGCATAGATGCCATGTAATAGTGACAATTTATTCTCCAATACTTAGTAGAAATAGAAGATGTATCATCAATGTAAGACATACTTTTTATTATCAACCCTTATCTCTAAATGGGGGCAAGATGCAAATGTGTGATCATTTCCATTAGATCAATTCTGTTAGATGAGGGAGATAGTAAACAATTGCATATTTAATACATCTAAACTCACCCCAAATGAAATTATATTCCCAACACAGATGGTCAATGCTTGATAAAACCAGAATTTAGCTTTTGAAGGCAGGAAGACCTTAGGTAAAACTGTTCACCAAGAGGCCCCTTCCTTTTCTTTTTCCCACTCCTCCCTCACTCTACTCCTTTTCTGTTAAAAAAAAAAAAAAAGGAAAAAAAGATTTTATTTTTTAATTCAAAATGTTTCCATACTTCCAACTTATATAAAATGATATAATAATGCCCCTGTACCACAATACATATTTAACAAATGTTATTATTTTGCCATATTTGCTTCAGATTCCTATTTTTACAAAGTCATTATTGATTAAGCTAAAGCTACAATAGATCCTTTTATTAAAATGTCTTTTATTGATTTTTTACTGAGAGGAAGGGAGTTAGAATCATCAATGGGAGAGAGTCATTCATCAGCTGCTTCTTGCACGCCCCCTACTGGGGATGTGCCGCAACCAAGGTACATGCCCTTGACCAAAATCGAACTGGGACCCATCAGTCCGCAGGCTGACGTTCTATCCACTGAGCCAAGCCACTTTCGGCTACAATAGATCCTTTTAAAAGTGGTTACACCCATATGTTCTGCCAGCAGCAGCTTGAGGACATATTTCTTCTTATTAGGGTGTATAATAATGGTTTGTTGCCACACCTCATAACACATTGGGGGGAGGGGGGGAAGGCTTTAATATCTCAACCCACAGGAAATAATTTTAGGCATCAGTGATAGATACAGAAGATTTAGACAGGGAGCTTTTCAACATCTCATGTACTTGTTATTTTTAAAGTGTTTCCATCATCTTTCTTGACCTCCTTATCCATTCCCCATACTTTGGTTAGAGTGATCTTAAAAAAAAGCATCTCAAATCTGGTAATGCCACTCCCAACTTTGAACTCGGGTGCCTTTCCAACACATTAAGGAGAAATCCCAGTCCCTTCATCCCAAACTGTCAATAAGGACCTCTCATCTTTCTCGTTGTCCTCTGCACTAACCACACCAATCTTTCAGTTTCTTAAAGGCGTTATGCTCTTTAACAAGTCACTGCTCCTTTCTCCTGAAATGCTCTTTCTCCTCTGAAGGTATCCCAGCTCTGACACATCTTTGAGGTCTCAACTTAAAAGTTCTTTAATAGAAAAGTTTTCTAAATTTACCAGAGTAATGCCTATCTCTTATGTAATCAAGAATTATTTCTTGAACAAATGGGTAGAGATTTCCAGTTCCAGACCTCAGGATTTAAGGCAATTAAGACTGCATAATTGCCTTAATCCTTTTGTCTTTGTGTCTACTAACTCACAGTATCTACTCTATCCCTTCACTTCATTTCCCTACACATTTGCATCTTCCCTCCATTTAGAAATGTGAACTAAAAGTTTGTAATAAAAGGTATATCTTATGTTGATGATATATATTCTAGTGTATTTCTAAGTATTACAGAATAAACTGTCACTATTACCTGGCACATATGCAATAAAATATTTATTTCAAGTTTTAGAAGGATCTCTTTTAAAGATACGATAATACCTTCATGGGTTCAAGATGACTATAATAAGCAAAACTGGTCAAACTCATAAACCAAATAGCTATTTTGCAAACATGGCATGAACAAAGAATTCTCAACTCTAAGCTTGAAGAAGGTGTCAGTCCATGACCCAAACATGGGGCGGGGGGGAAGTAGGCTTGAACAGAATTGCAAGGATCATTAACTGCAACTGAACAGTCATGTTCCCTTAGGCAATTCTCACAAATGCCATACACCATCTTGTCATCTAATATTCCGAGACCCATTTGGAGGTTTAAAATTGGATTTTGATCCTGGATATAAACATTTCTCAAGTCACTTTTAAAAAAAGAAGAAGCAGTAGTAGAAGCAGCAAAAGGTAGCACATCACCAAATTAAAACTCCATGCTTAAAATTAAATAAGTCAATATCCTGAAAAACACTGTTTTTATTTAAGCAAAATAAATGTTTTTACATACATTTTTCAACCTCTTCATTCACTTTCATACATTTCACTCAACTACTCCATGTTTCCTTTCCTGCAAGAACTTTGGATATGGTTTGGAGCTCATGCCTCTCTCCCTTTAAAACTGAGATGTTCTCAAGATTGGAATAATTGCACTGAGGAGACAAAGCAGAGGAAAATTGTTCTCATTCCCCAAAAAAGCTACAAACAGAAAACAGAGTGTTGAATTCAAAATCCAAAATTTTGACTAGAGGATGTTATTTGCTGTGTTCTTTTGGGACTTTTCTTTTGTTGCCCAGAAACCTGCAATCCCCACTCTCCTCAGAGAGATGCTCTGGCCAAGGAATGACCAGGCTCCCAATTTCCTTCTTGATCTTGCTTCCAAACTAGTCATCAAAGGTAAAGTGGTGGGAGGAGTCAATGAAGACCCTCCAGTGAAACTTTTAAGATACTCATTCACTCATTTATTCATTCATCAAGCATTTATTGAGTTTCTATCTTGTGCTAGAGCACGGTGGCCACAAGGAATAAGATGATAAGCAAAAAATTTCCCACCTTCATGAAATTTTCCTAGGGATGGAACACCAACACAAATAAAACAATTACACAAACAAATACGAATCTACAAACTATAGTAAGTTTTTGGAAGGAAAAATATATTGTCCTATAGGAAATTATAAAAGGGGAAACAGACTTTGTCTGAATTTTTAGTTGAATTATAAATAAAAGAAATATGAACAGGTATAAAGGGATAAGAGAGGGGAGGGTATCTCCTTGGCAGAGGGAATGGCGAATGCAAGTGGCCTGAAATAAGAAGGCATGGAGGGCAGCATATCCACTGTGTTAAGGAGGGTCCAGGGGAGAGAGGTAGAAATGAACCTAAAAGGTAGGCCAGGGCCAATCACCAAGAGCCTTGAAGGCTGTTGTAAAAATTTTGGTCTTTTAAGAAGAATTTAAAGTCATTAAAATGTTGTAAATAATGACTTTCGTGATCTAATTAAGTTTTCAGAGCACTCTGACTGCCATGTTGAAATGTATTAAAGAGGATCGAAGAACAGAAGTAGGAAGACTAGTGACAACATGATTTGATGTTTAATTCCTAAGATCACTGGCTACTACGTTGAGAATGAGTTGGAGGGAAGCCAGAGTGCACATGGGGAAATTAGTTCATTGGCAGGTGCAGCCACCCAGGTGAGAGATGCTGATGGTCTGGGCCAGGATGGAGGCAGCATGGCTGAAGAATTGCCCTGGTGACACATGAGTTGGCTCAGTCCCATTCTCCCCTCACCAAGGCACTGCTTGGGTCTAAGAGAACCATCCTCCAAAATGTCTACATGGACATAGAGAAGCTCCTTTTTTAGAAAAACTCCTAAAAGACAGCAGTCTTTGGCATCAGAGCCAAAGCTTTCTTGCTTCTCCTGAGCAATTGACTTATTTTAGCCTTTTGTGAGACCATCACCAATTATGGCACCTTTAATGTGTTTGTGGAGGTAAGACTCAACAAATTTGAGGTCCATTTTCACCAAGGCTACTACACTTCCCAGCCTGCCTTTTTGTAGCCAAATTCCATTTTCTTTCAGCTTACTTTCCCTATTTTCTTCTTTAAAAGGTTTTTTGTTCCATTGAGTATATTGAATTATATGTTAATTTTAACACATTGCTATGTTTCATTTAGCAAGATTCTATAAAAATTATTTTTAACCAGTAACATTAATTAAAACATACTTAAAATATATAAGATCAGCACCTATTTCGCTACTCAGAACAATTCTGTCACCAAATGTGTTGGGTTTTCCATATCAAGCAATTGCTATGGTGACACATGCAAATACCAACTGAGTACTATACAATTTAATTAAATTCTGACACTAACTACCCAGAATTAATGCAGACCCTATAGGCTAAGGACTCAGTCCCACAAGACTGCTCTACTTCAAACTCCAGTTACAAGTATTAGATGTCAAGATATTTATATTTTTTGTTCATCCAAACTAAAAACTAGAGATTTCTACAATCTTCTCCCCAGGTTTGACAGTTTGCTATAATGGCTCATAGAATTTGGTGAAACACTTTACTTACATTTTTTGGTTTATTAGAAAAGATGTTATAAACAATAAAATGAAGTACCAGATGAAGAGGTACATAGGATAAGGTCCAGGAGGGTCCCAAGCAGAGAAGGTTCTGTCCCAGTGGAGTTGGGGTGCACTACCCTCCCAGCACATAGATGCATTCACCACAGTTTAACAGATTTTCATGGAGGATTCATCTGTAGGCATAATTGATTATTAACTCAATCTCCAGTCCCTCTCCCCACCGCACCCAGAGACTAAGGGGTGGGTCTAAAAGTTCGAAGCTTCCAATCATGGTTGGTATTCCTGGTGACCATTCAGTCCCCATCCTGAAGCCATCCAGGAGTTTCCAGCCATCAGTCATCCCCCAGACACTCTTATTACCCCAGATTCCAAAGGTCTTAGAAGCTCTTGTGTTTGGAACCAGGGACTAAAAACAAATATTATAACAAAAACCGCTCCTATTACCCACATCACTCTGGAAATTATAAAGTTTTTAGGAGATTTATGCAAGGAACAAAAGATGAATGTTAAATATATGTTTCTTATTATATGACTAGTAGCCTTGCACATGAATCCGTGTGCAGTAGGTCACTGCTCCCCCCCCCCCCCCCGTAGCTCTTCGCCCACTGCCCCCTCCCTTGGGTTCCCCCTCCCTTCCCCCCCCCCCCCCCCGCGCCCCTTCCCATAGCTTGCTGCCCTGCCCCTCCTGTAGATCTCTGCCACTGCCCCCTGTGGTTTGCTGCCCCACTCTCCTGCAGATCTGGGATCTGGTCATTATGCGATCAGTTGTTACGCCTCAGGACATAACGGATAATTAGCATATCCTTTTATTATATAGGATATTATCACAAAATAATACATATTCACTTGCAAAAATATTGTGAAATATAGACAAACTCAAGAAGAAAATAAAAATGATCTGTAATCCCACCATTCACAGATAATATTAGTTAATATTTTGGAGCATAGTCTTTCAATGTTATCTCTAGATCTATCTATATACTTATTATCTTCCAATCTTTTCTATAGAAAAGAGTGTGTGTGTGTGTGTGTGTGTGTGTGTGTGTGTGTGTGTGTCAGAGGGGGACAGAGGGAGACAAGGAAGGGAGAGGGGAAGAGAGGGGGGGGGAAGGAGAATGCCTGTGTATTATACACTGAATGGCCAGATTATTATGATCTCTGGCATAATAATCTGGCCACTCAGTGTGTGTGTGTGTGTGTGTGTGTGTGTGTGTGTGTGTGTGTGTGTAATCTGGCCAGCCTGGCCAGGGAAAGGGGACATAGGTGGTTGGCCAGCCTGCCTGCTTGTCGAACTCTTGGTCAAGGGGACAATTTGCATATTAGCTTTTTATTATATAGGATATATACTGAGTGGCTAGATTGTTATGGTTTCAGAGACCATAACAATCTAGCCACTCAGTGTATATTAGTGTGTGTGTATTTGTATAGGTCTCTTAAATTCATGTTGAAACAATGAGAGAAACAGAAAGATAAAGAGATGGATAGATGATTAGAGAGATGGAGATAGATGGATAGATAGATGCAAGATAGATAATAGACATCCCCCACGCCCCCACATTTTCATACAAGATGATTTAAATTCTCAGTTGCTTCTTTGACAATGTTAAAATTGTTTCTTTCCAACCACTTCTACCAATAAATAATACTCCTGCTGACTCAATCAGAAGCAATTGTTGATCAAGTGATGAATGATGTCTTAGAAGTTATGTGATTCCTGTCTTTCCATCTTGAGTCCTAAGAGTATTCAGGTTGATGGAAGACTGACCACAGGTAAAAAACAAACCCTCCCCATGGTCATGTCACTTGCTACCAGACCACACAGCATATTATATTTTAAATTGTTTATATAGCAAAACTAGATTGTCAGTGGAAATGACAAATCTCTTAGCTTTCTGGTTTCTAGTAGCAATCTGTGAAAAAGCACAAAATTGCTCCTAAGTTATATCAAGACTACTTCCATAATTATTTGTTATGAATTACAAACCAACCTGAATTCAGTTCCCAAAAAGAAGATATAATTAAGAACTACAATTTTCTTTACTACCTGCCTTAGCCAGGCTGTAGCAAAAAACACCTACCACAGACACTACTTGGAAGTCTTACAGTAAAGACCCATGACCAAATTGCTCTTTAACAGACACCCAACCTTGCCCAACTATTCTGCTGATAACCAATTGAAATGGTTTAAAAAAGCAAATACCTTCTAGCATATCTAGTCCACATAGTTTCATTTGGGCTACATCTATGTGGCCATAAAAATTTGTGGCCACTGTGCCAGAGCCCAAACCCAAACCAGAAGAGTATGTCTGAAATATATTAACTAGAAGGGACAGAGTGCCTGCTTCCAGGTCTCCACCACCTGAATTCCTCCCTCCCTCCCCTTTCCTTTCTTCCTTCCTTTAATTATTGTTAAATACCTCAATGCTTTGAAGGTGTACTGTTGAGGTAGATAGTGTTTTTAATTAAATAATTCAGAATATTGATTGTATGGAATTTTTTTACATGCTAGACACATCAACAAGTCATCTTCTAATTCAAGCATGTCAAACTCAAAGGCTAAAGTGGGCCAAATAAACGAGGCATGTAGCTCATGGACTGTGAGTTTGACATGCTTGTTCAAATCCCTTATCCTTAATTAGTTCAGGAAAGGTAACTTTATTGCAGTATTAATGTAGCTCAGTTTGAAAACATTTATTGAGCATTTAACTTATTCTGATACCATTCTAGGTACTGGAGACTCCAAAATAAGGAGATATAGCCATCTTCATGAATTTTGTAGTTAACTAGATATTTCATGTGGCTGTTGAAAAAGAAGATATCTACTAAGAAGGATCATGGTGGCTCATTGGCTCACATTAAAAAAAAGAAAACAAAATGATCTTAACAATCATTTTTATACAGGGGCCTCTCATGCAGACCACCCTTTAGGGAAAAGCCTGCACTAAGCTACCTGCCTCTTACACTGAACTGACTGCCTGAAATCTGAGCCAGCTCCTATAAAGGAGCTCCTGGAATCTTATTTCAACCAATAGAACTGAGATTTTCCCCAGCCAATTGGAGCTGTACAGTTATATCCCCACCAGTATCTTCACTGATCAATCAGAGCAACTACATTCTGAAAAATCAAGAGAGTGCTCTTTGATTCATTAATCTATGAGGATTTGTAGTCCTCATTAGCATGAAGACAGACCAATCAGGGACCAAGAGTGGGGACTTCTGTTTATATAAGTCAGCTGTCCTCTGGCTCAGGGAGTGCATTTTCCCTTTCCATTATAGAGTGAAGCCTGCATTTCCCAAGAGCAGACCACAAGAGTGGAGAGGACTGAACTGGAGCATGTAGAGCAGATCAGAGCAGAACTGTGTAGCCAGAGAGAGGCCTCACCCTGGGACCACCTCACAGCAGTGCTGTTCCAAGATTAGGTTACAAAAAAACTATCCTGTCTTACCCTCCCTCTCTGTTTCTCACACTTGTTCTGATAGTCAGACACCATAGTGAGCTGATGTAGAAAGGAGGTCTAATTAAGGAATCAACATCTCTAGCAAATAGCCAATAAAGATCTAAGGTCTACCCAATAGTTATGTGAGTAAATTTCAAAGCAGGTTTCCCCCCACTGGAGCCTTCAGATGAGATCACAACCCTTGACAATTCTTTAATTTCAAATTTGTGAAAGCCTTAGAGACAGTGACCCAACTAAGCCACACATGGATTCCTGATACACAGAGACACTAAGATAATAAATGTTTGTTGTCTGAAGCTACTGAATTTTGGGATAATTTTTTACTCAGTAAAAGAAAACTAATTTAGCCTCTCTCTTAAGGCCTTCCAAAGAAAAATTAATCATCTCTCGAGGACTATAAAACTATCCAGAGTTTCATATTAGCTCTAAAATTTTATACATATTATCTGACATTTAAAAAATAATTAAATGTGCATAAAAAAACCTGACAATTAAAAGAAAAAAATGTTTCAGCCTCACTAGCTATACAGACAAAAGAACTTTTAAAAGACTGACTAATATATTTAAGAAAGAAGATGGTATAATAGAGAATTTCAGCAGAGAACTAGAAAGTATTGCTTAAAAAGAGTCAAATAGAAAGTATAAAATCAAAAATATAATAACTGAAGTTAAAAATTCAATGAATTGGTTTAATAGCAGATTTGACTGGCTAAAGTGAAGAATTGGAAACTGAAAAATTGTTCACACATAAAAATAGCCAGACTACACATTAAAAAATAAAAATGAAGGGGAAAGGGGAAATAAGGGAGAGAGATCAATCAAAAGACTTGTATGCATGCATATAAACATAACCAATAGACAGAGATAGCAGGGGGATGAAGACATGTATGGGAGTAGGGTAGGGGAGAAATGGGGGTAATGGATAAATAAGTAATAGTTTAATCAATAAAAAAGCAATTAAAAATAAAAAATGAAAAGTAAAAAATACTATGTGCAAGAATTTTATGGATAAAATTATAAAACTATTAAAAGACAGAAAAGAATATCTAAATGAGTAAAAATATGTACAATAATTATTAGGCAATAATAAATGTGTCACTTCTCACTCAAATTGATTTCTAAATATAATGCAATTTCTATCAAAATCCCAACATGGCTGAGTGTATGTGTATGTGTTTGTGTGTGTGTGTGCATGTAACTTGACAAACAGAATCTAAAATCCATATGGAAGTACAGAACTATAAAATAGCTGATACAATTTTAAAGACTAAGGACAATGGGAACTTACCAGATTGAAAGACTTATTATAAATCCATAACAACTTAAAAAGTGTGTGGTGGTTCATGGATGGATAAATAAATCAATGAAACAGAAGAATCAGAAAAGTGAGTCCCCCATGCAAACTTGAAAGTAACAGAATTACCAAGCATCAAGAAAAGGAAGAACTCATTGCCAAATAGTGCAGAGTCAACCAACTATCCACATAAGAAAAAAAAATTATATCATAATCTGATATTGTACATAAAAATACATTTTAAAAGCATTGCAGAATAAATGTGAAAAAAAGAAACTTCTAAAACATTTAAATAAAAAATTATATAGGAGAGAATATGTGTAGGAACTAAAAGTATAGGAGTAATTTTTCAAAAACACAAAAGACCTAATTATACTGGAAAGATTGACAACTTTGAGTACAATATAAAATTAAAACTTTCAACAACAAAAATCCCCACAAAGTTAAAAGACCAAAGCACTGATTAGAAGAAATCTTGCCATTCATACATAGAACTAATAAGAAATTAATAGCCAGAATATATATAAAATTCCTACAAGACTATAAGAAAGATAAATAATACAAAAGAAAAATGAACAAAGGAGGATATGTAAAAAAGTAATTCACAAAAAAAGAATCTATAAATGACCAAAAACATAGGGAAAGTGCTCAACCTCAGTAAAATCAGAGAAATAAAAATTAAAACAACAAAGAGATATCATTTCATACAGCCCGATTGTCAAAAACTTTAAAAACATAACAATACCAAATATAGAATATGATGTAAGATAACAGGAAAATAAATATGTACAATTATGAAGCACAATTTGGCAACATCTAATAACATTGAATCTTATATAATAAAAGCCTAATATGCTACGTGTACAATTGTCCAGTCAGCCATTCAACCAATCAAAGTGTAATATGCTAATAATATGCTAAGGCCACACAACCACTCGCTTTGATGTGCACTGACCATCATGGGACAGACACTCCAACCAGTAGGTTAGCTTGCTGCTGGGGTCAGGTTGATCAGGACTGAGCAAGATGGGCCAGACATGCCCTGGAGCTCTCCTGAGTTCCCTCCCTGGCTAGCCCACCTTCAGCATCTCTCCCTGCCCTGATCAATCATGGACTGGTGGGGTCCTTTGGCCTGGCCTATGCCCTCTCACAATCTGGGACCTCTCAGAGGATGTCAGAGAGCTGGTTTCAGCCTGATCCTGCAGGCAAAGCTGAGAGACACCACTGGTGCATGGATTCGTGCACTGGTCCTCTAGTATATACATATTTAACAAATTAATAATGCCATTTCTTGGTAAATAAGAAGAATAATACAAACTTTCTTACAGGTTTATTATGTGACAAGCCCTGTTATAAATGTTTTATATATTAACTCATTTAATCTTTCAACAACCCTATGAGGAAGGTACTCATTGCACAGACAAGTTGCGTGACTTGTCCAAGGTCACATAACTAGGAAACAACAGGCAATTTGATGCCAGAGTTCATGCTTTTGGTCATTATGCTATGCAACCTCTCTTTTTGTGTATGCGCATAAGGACTAGGCTATTGACTCAGTATTATTTGTATCATAAAGTTAAATGAACTGATTTAACAGTAGATTAGACATAGGGAAAGAGAAGAAATGGACAATTGTTCACAAAAGAAATAAAAACATCCAAACTAAAATACAGATAAAAAATAAAGATAGAAAATATAAAAAAGTTCTATGTGCAAGAATTTATGGGTAAATTTTAAAAAACTATTAACAGACAAAAAAGGACTAGTGGTAAAAAATTGGAATTAATCTAAATGTCATTAAGAGGAAAATGGAAACAAAATGTGGTATCTTCATTGAGTGGAATATGGCATAGAAGTTAAAATGAATAAAATAGACTTATGTGCATAAATAACGATAAATCTGAAAACCTTAGTATTGAGTGATTTAAAAAGTTACTAAAAGATAAATATCAGATCATTGAACTAGAATTTGTCATTATACATAACCAACCTATAAGGCAAAATTACTCCAATGCTAATGAGACAAACTTCAGAGCCCCTTGCTTATCTGGGCCCCTTCCAAATCTCTCAAAGGGGCAATGTGTTCAATGGTCATGTGATTGTAAAATTTGTATAAGCAAAATACTTTAACAAAGTTGGTTAATGAAACTGCTTTTTAAGAAAATGGATGGGATAAGTTTTGCCTCATTCTGTAAAATGCAATCTCTTAATTTTATTTTATTAAATAGTTAAATTAAGTGACATCACAGGAAAGAGGGCTCTGCACAGAAAATACTGTCAAATGTTACAGTTTGTAAAACGACAATCTATGTGCAAGTATTAATAAGAATGTCAATAATATACCTGAAACTTACTGAATAGTCACTATTTGTCAGATACTCTTATATGTGTCTGACAAGTATTTGTCTCATTTAACATTCCCAATAAGCCTAGGAGGGAGATACTATAATTTTTTCCATTTTACATATCAGACCAAATATGTAACTTTTTTTTCTTTGTTGATTAAGGTATTACAAATGTGTCTTTATTCCCCCATTGCCCCCCACCCCAGTCCTGCCCTCCAAATATGTAACTTTCTGATGGTCCTATAAAATAGTCACCTATAGTCCGGTGTGGCTCAGTTGGTTGGCATGCCATCCAATATGTCAAAAGGTGGCAAGTTTTGGTTGGGGCATAGGCCCACATTGTGGGTTCAATTTCTGGTCAGGGTATGTGAAGGAGGCAGCCAATCAATGCTTTTCTCTCTCCCTTCCTTTCTCTAAAATAAGTCAAAAGCAAGTTTTAAAACATTTACCTATAGTATTTATTTAATACCTATAAAATACTTAAGTAAGTCGGTGCTTTACTAATTTCACTTAAAAATCGTCAGTCCATCCCAGCCAGCATGGCTCAATGGTTGAGTGTCGATCTATGAACCAGAAGGTCACCGTTTGGTTCCTGATCAAAGCACATGCCTGGGCTTCAAGCTAGATCACCAGTAGGGGGTGTGAAGGAGTAGCCAACCAATGATTCTCTCTCTTCATTGATGTTTGTATCTCTTTCTCCCTCTCTTTTCCTTTCTGAAATCAATAAAAATATTTTTTCAAACAAACAAACAAAACCCCATCAGTCCAAATACATGATGTGATATTAAGGGTAGTGTAAGCCAGTGTTTTTCAACCTTTTTGGGCAAAGGCACACTTGTTTCATGAAAAAAATCACGAGGCACACCACCATTAGAAAATGTTAAAAAAATTTAACTCTGTGCCTATATTGACTATATATAAAGTAATTCTCTTGAATAGGAATCAAATAAACACAAAGAAAGTATTTTATAATTACTTTATTATGAAATATTAAGTAAACAAAATAGTGAAAAATTATAAAATTCTTGTCTTGTCTGCACCTACGGCACACCAGGCAACATCTCGCGGCACACTAGTGTGCCGCGGAACAGCGGTTGAAAAACGCTGGTGTAAGCAGTGGGCAAAAATGCTGCAAATGATTATTAAATACATTTTCATTTTTTAAGTAGTCACGGTATCATACATTTTATTCCTACTTAAATATTAATCCAGATTCCACACTATTTCTTCTAAAATAAAGACTCAGCAAATTCAGAATATTTTTCTATTAAATTCAAAAGTTTCATTTTGGTATTTATCTGTGGACTCCCTAATTTACCTAAAGCTACAACATTCTACAACTTAAATGAGAAAATTTCAGCATTATGAATCCCTCGTTCCATTAAGTATCATGAATTCAACAGCTACACTAATATAAACTAGAAATTACATGCCACAAACTGGGGATTCAAAGACAAAAATATTTGCTGACCTCACAGGGCTTCCAGATCCAAACTGAGCCAGCCAATAAAAAATAAATAAATAAAATAAGTCATAAAGAGAGACACAGGAAGGCAGATATCAAAATGGGGGCCTGAGGACATAAAAACTGGAAGTTAAAAAATCGCCAGAGCAGATTCTTGGTAGACCTCCATAGTGTGTCCCTCTTGAAGAGACCCAGTACAACAGCTTCATTACCAATCCCTTGTCAGGAGTTTTGAAAAATCACATCATGGATCTCAATCGGAGTTGGGGTGAGAGGGATCTTTGGCAAAGCAAATGGGGGCCAGGGGAAGTTGGACGGAAAATTTCCTGCTGGAACATGTTGGGACTGTGTGGTGTTTCAGCCACAGGCTCCTGAGGATGGAACTTCAGCTGCTGAACATGAAGATGATTTCAGCACCCTACAATTATGTGCCTAATTAAAATTAAGAAATTAGAACACAGTTAAAAGGAATAATATTTTGCTCACAGCTAATTTCATTAAAGTATTAATGAACAGGACTCTTTTTATGGCCAGAGGGCAACCACTTTCTACAGAGTACTTCCATGCCAGCTAATTTATTCATGCATGAAAAACAATCCAATGAGAAATGAGGGAACAGAGAACGGCTGGTCCTAATTAAAATATTTAAAACACCACGTCTATTTTCTCCCATCTAGCCAAATACCTAAGCTTGAGCCAGCATGGTGCCAATTAACATGGAGAAAGCAAACACAAACACCCACAGTTTCTGATTAAAGTGCACATTATTGTGCCATGCGATATATTGTTCGGCACATATATGTAAATGTTTAATTAACCCGCGTCTAAATCTCAGCAACATTCGAAAATCGATACTTTAATCCCCAAACAAGTGGCAATCTGTGTAGGGGAGACACTTATTTATCACAGTGTTTTATTAAAACCTAATTTGAAGCAGTTGTGCGCTCGACATGCGAAAGTGTTTCTTAAGGGAAAGAGCAGGGAGGAGATTCTTTGCTTGGCAGGCTTCTCTTCAGATGGCAACGAGATTGTTAGTCGCCAAAGACTTGTGAGAGGAACTAGGTTAGCCTCAGGTGATCTGCAATTTTTCATTAATAATGTAGGGGGGAAGTCTGGATGTACACCCATTTGTCAGCCTGGACAGCAATGACAATGATCTCACACACACACACACACACACACACACACACACACACACACCCGCCTTCTTCTTTGTTAAGTAAAGACCTGTCTCTCGGAACAGACTCCAGAGACATCCCTGCCATGGGAGCGTGTTGGAGAAATGACTGCAACACTGAGAAACTGAAGATTTGAAAACCTTACAAATATTAACTGGAGCTTTATCACTACGGTAAAAGCAACCATAAAAGGAGAATTAATATTGTCATAGCTGCTACATTTGGTCTTACTCCTGTGAGGCAGGCTGAGCATGGGAAACCAGAGCGGAGAGCAGTCAAGTCACTTGGGGAAGGTCACACACAGCCCATGCTAGAGCCAGAACTAGAACCCATGTTCTTTTAACTCCAAAATTGCCCCACTACATACCGCACCGACTTTAAACAGCTATCCATTTTCTGTTTACATAGAGAGATGTGGTCTTAATTAAGAAACCTAATTACTACCCATTTAGCTATTAAAAATCACTTGTAGTTTGCTTTTGAGCATTTCTTCGAAGTGGTTGGGAGAGTGAGAATGTATGAAACAACTTTTCCTCCTTCTAGGGGTTCTCACTGCTTTTCAACAACTAAAATCATGACATTTTAGACTAAGATCTTCAGAGTCATTCTGTCAATAGAGTTTTTAAAGCTGCAGAATCCTTTTTTCAAATACAGTCTCTCATGAAACACCCGCATATTGACACAGGCAAAAGCAGGACACTCTAATGGAGAGGGTGGACGTCACTCCCCACGATGGCAGCTGAGGCACCACCCAAGAACCCACCTTCTGAAAACCATTGTGCTCATTAAACAGCTGGAGGAATGGAAGTCCAGAGAGGTGAGCACACAGGTAAGTATTCATGCTGCATAACAGACCTGGAATGTGCCTGCAGGACCCCTGAGCTCCTGCCCACTGCTCTTTTGATAGCACCAGGTACCTAATGGAATCAATGGAGGCCATAATGCATGGGAAGTTAGAGAGCCAAATCAAGGCAGGATTGTTTGTGCACAGCTGTAGGAATGTGTGGCCATGAGGCAGGTTGACCTGGTGCACAAAGCAAGAGGAGAGATGGGAGGCATGAGAAATTTATCTCTGCCCCATGACGATGGGCTCTTCATTTCACTTCCCTGGGCCCCAGAATCCTCATTGTCAAAGGGGGTTAATATCTCACAGTATTGTTTTAAAAAACAAATAAGAATCAATGAACATGTGATTACAAAAGTAATTTATCATACTGCATTGCAATCGCTTCCTTGTCTATTTCTACTACTAGACGCTGCACTTATTCCAAGATAATGTCTATATTTTACTACCGCTGTATCTTCAGTGACTGTCCAGAAAAGGTGTTCAATTAGCATTGCGTGATAGTGTAGAATCCATAACGATAATAATAATGACTAACACAGATTAAGCATTTACTCTGTGCTAAGCACTTGATGTTAATTATTTATTTAATCCTCATAACAACCTTATAAAACTAATATTATCATTCCCCTTGCTGCACAACTGAAAAAGTGAAGGGAAAAAATTACAGGGTTTGTCCAGGATTCCAGAACTATTGCGTCGTGGAAAAATTATCCACACTGTGATGTCAAAGCTCAGAGCCCAAGCTCTTATCCGCTACATTCTTCAAACACAGCAACATGGGGTAACAACCTGAGAATTACCTGCCGGGGACTGAGGCAGTTGTCACAGATGGAAAAGCATGTGGAACACACATGCATCCACTGAGAAACAGGAAAAGCAAATTCCAGAAAGTTTTGTTCTAAGAATCAGATGTTAGGGATGATAACAAAACATATCCGTAGAGACGGATAACACTTTGAGGCCATGTTTCCACCACTGGACTCTCAGGACTATGGCTCTGATTCAAAATGTCTAAAAGAGGAAGACATTCAAGTCTGCAATATCCAAAGGAAAAGAGGAATCGGAAGAAGTGGGGAGGAAGGAGAAGACCCCACATCATGGTTCACAGTGCACCAGGAATTACCCCTGTGATCAGCAGCCTCATTGTTTCATCTATAATAATGAAAGCGTAATATACTAATAAGACCAGACGTCCTTCCAGATGAAGCTGGGGCTGCGAGGACCAAGGTGGCCTCTAGGACGGGTGGGGGCGGAGGCAGAGGCAGCCACCACGCCCGCGGCAGGGGCTGAGCTCCTTGCATGAATTTCATGCATTGGGCCTCTAGTATATAAATAGCACACCTGAAAACCTGTGCTCAATGGTGAAGTAGATGTGTCTGGTCACATGCAGACTGATGGGAGTCTACAGAAAGATGGCACTGATCCTCTCTCCTACTGAAACACTGAACCACTGGCATCAGCAAGGTTCATAGAACCTTATTAATGACCTTATTAGAGGCCCGGTACATGAAATTCATACATGGGGGGGGAGGGGCCTCAGCCCAGCCTGAATCCTCTTCAATCTAGGACCCTTCAGGGGATGTCAGACAGCTGGTTTAAGCCTGATCTCCAACGGCGTGACTCACCCAGGGTGCACTGGGGACAGTCTGCCCCACCCCCCTGTGTGCCCCATCACCAGGGGCGGAGGGGTTGAGGAGCAGTCAAGCCATGGGAGGGGCAGCCCGGCTCCCCTGGAACACTGGAGCACCCCTGTGGGGTAGAAACTCCCCCTCATGGTAAGGAAGCCCCCATAGGGGTGAGTGAGCACCAGGAGGGGGGAGAATGCAGCGACAGTTCTGGCTCCCTCGGTCCCAGGATTCAGTAAGCGCTACTGCTGGGATCTGTAACACTTGGGGGTTGGACCCCTGCCAACCCAGCAGTCGGACATCCCACTCACAATCCTGGACCGCTGGCTTCTTTTCGCTTACCTGCCTGCCTGTCTGGTTGCCCCTAACTGCCCCCTTCCCTGCTGGCCTGATCGCCCCCCATTGCATCCCCACAGGCCTGGTTGACCCCAACTTTCCCCCCCCTGCCGGCATAGCCCCCCCTCTGGCCTGGTTGGCCCATGCAGTCTGCTTGTTCAGTCGTTTGGTTGTCCCTCACTAACTCCCCTGCCAGCCTGGTCATAGGCAGCCATCTTGTGAGGGCATGAGGGTCAATTTGCATATTACCTTTTTATTATATAGAATGTAGCCATACCTGATGATAAAGGAAGGTTGTGTACACCTGGGGTACATTCCAGACATTTTCAGGAACTTATTTTTGGGCAATTATAATCAATGTTATGGTCAGAAACTGAATTATGGGCTGGTTGGACCACTGGTCTAACTCTATATAATATAATGCTATGTAATATTCTTAAAACTATTCATATATACAAAGCCTCTCTTTAAAGACATGTTCCTTGGTTCCTAATTTGCAGCTGGCATTGGCTGAGCCCTTGGTGATTATACTTTTTCAATTATTGAAAAGATTTCAGAGACACAGTTAATCCTACACCATTTTATCTCCTACCATTTACATACATCCTACCAAATTTCTCAGTTGCTTAGAATCCCAAATAATTTAATTAAAAATATTTTCTTATAATCTGCTAACATGTAAGTTAATATTTCATAATCTGTCATTTCCTCCAAAATAGCCAGGATTAGATAACTAAATTTTCAAAAGATTTGTTTGTAATTCTCTCTCCATAAGCAAATTTGGTTTTTGAAATTTTCACTTTCAAGGGGGGGAAAAAATAGCATATCTCCAAAACGGAGGCTGAATTTTTATGCATCTTTAGCCAGATAAACATTCGCCCTTCCCCAGAACTGGAGCAGCTATTCTGAAGAATGTAAACTTGCTGTTTCTCAATATGCAGATAGGCTGTTGTCACAGATCCACAGGGTAATGAACAACTTCTCAATATTTAATAAGCCTGGCATTCCTGTCCCCAGGCAGAGAGCACAGACGGTTGGTAGCCGGCTACTCACTGACCATTAACATACAGAATCTCCCTTTAAAATGTGCTTCACACACAGCTCTATCACCTGCAGTGGGCAGTGAGCACACTCCTGTGCCAGGAGGTGGCCGCTGCTCCCACCTGAAGAGATCTGGCAGGAGCCAGAGAGTTAGCCTGCTCAGTACTCCAACAGGGGCCACAGCACATCCCGGCTTGCCACCACGTTTCTAAAAAGGGAGGGGGAAGCCCATGAATAGCCCCTTCTTTTTGCAGCTGTTAGCCAAGCAAGTGGAAATTCAAAAATCAGTTGTTAATTTTTGTTTCATTTTTAAAAAATATATTTTATTGAGTTTTTACAGAGAGGAAGAGAGAGGAATAGAAAGCTAGAAACACCGATGAGAGAGAAACATCAATCAGCTACCTCCTGCACACACCCCACTGGGGATGTGCCCAAAACCAAGGTACATGCCCTTGACCAGAATCGAACCTGGGACCTTTCAGTATGCAGGCTGACGCTCTATCCACTGAGCCAAACTGGTTTGGGCTTGTTTCATTTTTTAATGTAAAAGAATGAAACTGTTCTGGACCTCTGTTTTTTCATTCTTTTCATGCTTGCTTGTACACAGGAGTGTCTTAGGCTGTCTCTGGTGTGCTGTGTGAGTATAAATATATTGCAGTAGTAATGGTCACAAATTGGACAGGGAAGCCATTAGTTTAGAACAATAATATTTGAGCATGTTAGCAGTGGCTTTTTTTTTTAATTCAAGGAGAAAAATCCAATCTTAATATAAATGTAGGGAAATTCAGAAAAATCATTAATGCAATTATTAATAGATAATTTTTTGAATAATGGAAAAGCTAACATATTGAGTTCTCCTTACTCTTATAGACCATTAAAAGAAGATATTTGTAACTATAATTCCAGGAGAACACAAACATTCCCATAATCACATTAAGCATATAGAGTTTTTAAATTCTTGAGTGAGCCTACCACAACTCTTGTTACCATCACTTCATATATATATATATATATATATATATATATATATATATATATATATATATATATATATATATATATATAAAAGGCTAGCCAAAACTGGTTTGGCTCAGTGGATAGAGCGTCGGCCTGTGTACTGAAAGGTCCCGGGTTCGATTCCAGTCAAGAGCATGTACCTTGGTTGCAGGCACATCCTCAATAGGGGTGTGCAGGAGGCAGCTGATCGATGATTCTCTCTCATCGATGTTTCTAACTCTCTATCCCTCTTTCTTCCTCTCTGTAAAAAAAAAAAAAAATCAATAAAATATATATATTTTTAAAAGGCTAATATGCAAAGTGTCCCCTCAGGAGTTCGAACAGGAGAATGGGAGTTCAATCAATCGGTCATTATGATCAGGGGGTGGCATGGAACATGGTGGGCAATCAGTGGCTGTGGCAGAATGCTGAGGGAGGGAGGAAAGGAGGAGGCGGGAAGGCGGGGGAACCTGATGGGCCCTGATTGCTGGCCAGGCCTAAAGATCCTACCCATGCATGAATTTTGTGCTCCAGGCCTCTAGTAAGATATAATTGCCTTTTCTTTCATCAAAAGCAATAGGAATTGGTGTGTTTTTCAGGACAATTTTTCATGAAGAAGAGAATTTTGTTCATAACCATTTCAGAATTGTTGCATGCATAATGATGAGGGGGAAGTGATGAGGATGCACATGTGAGTGATGGACAGTTGGCTTCCTGGCAGATGATTGGGTCTCATCACCATCCTCCAATGACCCCAATCCAGGCCCCAGGAACACTAAAAATGACAACTAAATCACCCTTTGGGCTACTTTCCAGGAACATTAATTCCAAAAGTATTTATGGTCACATGCAGCCAAGCAGTAAAAGGAGCTAAACTGTCCTGTATTGTGTCAGAAGACAAAACTAGGACCAGGAGTGAAAAAATACCGTGATGCAGAATCAGGGCCCCCACAAGAACCTCCTAGTGACTGCACAGTAAGGAATGAGTAGGGTGAATTATAGGTAGAAGCCCTTATAGAGAGGCTGAAAGACTTGTGGATGTTATTAACAGTGTTTAAAACAAAATAGTGTATTTTCTCAAAATCTCATGTAAAATCCCAAAATATGACAAATAAAAATATCACTGCTCTGGTTGAAGTAGAGGATGGAATACCTAGCACTTCATGCATTCACCTTGCTTCAGTCCCCAACGTTCTCAGCCAAACCCATAGCGCTCCAAGGAACATCGTTTAAAAACCACTGCTATAAAAAAAAATTCCTAAACTATGTGTGAGGTCATTCTAGTCCAGCAATTCTCGAGTTTTTCTTTACTGGGAAACACACGACAGTGATAATTAACATAAAACTTGAACTCAGTTGTGCCCAGATTCAAATATCCCATAGATTTGTGGGAAAGTCATACACCACAAAAATTCCCAGGCTTCCCAAGGGTTAAAAGTACTCATGGGTCTCAGAGAGTAATTATAACTCAGCCTGCCTCACCTACTCAAGAAACCTCCCAGAATGTGAGAGAATTAGAAATATCACTGAGGTAGCCTTGATCTGCTTTAATTTGTAAAAGTAATTTAAATATTCACAGCATTGAGTATTTTATCAATAGTGATCAATTATTTGGGTCACACCACATAGCTGATCACAATACATCAGGGTGTTATAACCTTGGGCTTATGACTGGACGAGGTGATAGCCACACTCAAACTAAAGCCCCAGAGCTGAGATCAAAATAAGATAAACATTTGCATTAAACTATACAACCATTTTGAAATATCCAAATGCTTAGGATTTTATGTATAAAAGCCAACAGTGGTCAATTTTCTGTGTTCAGCCGAGGTTTAGGCATCATATAAAAATTAGCTTAATGAGATTTTACAGCTCTTGCTCTTTTGAAATTTTTTCAAAGTACTCAATATCATGGTCAGCAGTTTAGACCTATCCATGTAGCAGAATTTCAAACAATGGTGTATCTTTTGAACAAATAACATTTTTAAAATATTTGTTGTGCATCAGGCATGGTTCTAAGTGTTTTACATGCATTGACTCATTTAGATTTCACAAGAACCCCAAGATACGACTATTATTATTGTTCCCTTTTTATAGATGTGGAAACTGAGGCTTGGAGGAGCTAAGCAGCTTATCAGGCTCTACACAATGGCTAAAGTTGTAGAGCTGGGGTTTGAACCTAGGCAAACCTGACACCATGCTTACAAACTTAACCTATATAATATGCAAGGAGTCAGAAAGATCCCACTGCCCAGAAGGAAACTGAAGAGATAATTCACAAAAGAGCTGATTCTCAAATTGTTATATGAGCTTCCCTTCTTTGCTCTTATGTTGTCAGTGATCAACAAAAAGAAAACAAAAAGTAAAGAATAGAGTTGGGGAATTAAGCAACTTTTCCTGCAAAAGGCAAAAATGTCAAGAATTCAGATTAGTTCACCCAAAGGTCAAAAGAAGATTTTTCTCTCTTTTGAGAATATAAAGATGAAATGTGCTGGCTGGCCCCAAGGCTAAAAAATAATTAGAAATCACCCCCCCCCAAGTTAATTGATGGGTCTGGCTCTCAGCTGTACTCACCACAGTGCTAGTAAACCTCGAGGATCAGCCCTGAGCAGGACACACAAGAGACCTGTGGCTCACCAGCGGGGACTGGCATCAGGTTGGTAACAACTACAGCAATAACATCACTAACAAAATATCTAGGGAGTCCTTTAGAATTGCAAAGCCTCCAGCCATCATAGAGTGTGAGCCTCATACCCAACCTGTGGAACACAGCTTATCACCTGTTTTAACAGATGAGGACACTGAGATGCAGAGAAGCTCCCGTGGTTAAGGGCAGAGTTGAGACTCGGGTAGTCTGATATCAAAGCTGCTCCTTCTTATCATGCCCCTCGGGACAGATGTTACTCATTTGCTAGACGCAGTAGAGAGCCTCAGCATAGATGTGCAGGCTATGGCCTGGGCTTGCATCATGGCTCCACCATTTATGTTTGCTGGGTGACCCTTGCCAAGTTACTTAACCTATCTAAGCCTCTGTTTGCCACGCTGTAAGATGGGAATCATAATAGCACATGCCTCATAGGGCTTTGTAGTGACTAAAATTGAATGAGTTAATGTATATAAAAAGTAAAGCACAGTGGTTAGTAATGGTAGGTATTCATCAGATGTTACTTTTTATTATTAATCCTTTTCCCATTTAATTAACTTTGATCTCACAGTTATTCTGCACCAGTGAGAATATGCTTGGGTCTGATAATATGTGACAAATCAGGCATGATATGTGACAACCCCTGCCCTGAGGTTGCTCATAGTCTTTGAGAGACCAACACAAAGAGATTTATAAGGTAAGGGCCAAGTATGATGACACTGGCAAATTATAATACTGGATATCATACAAGCACATAAAATGGCCTTTTTTATCCAGTGCAGCCAAAGCAAATTGTGCAAAGAGATTGTATAAAACAAGATCTTCTAATACTTATAAAGGTGCTACAAATTAAAACATCATTCCAAGTTAAATATCAATCTCACAATACTTTTTATAAACCAGATAAACAACAAAACCCCAAGATTCAGAGTTGAATACCCTTCATTTAAATCCCAATTCCATAATCTACCAACTATGCGATTTTAAACAAATAATTTAACTTTTCAAGACCTCAATTTACTCATTTCTAAAACTGAGATATAAAAGTAACACACATCTCAGGGTTGTACCATGGATGAAATGGTGTATGTGAAAGTGCTTCATAAATTTTAAAATGGCATAATTATTACCAATTTCAGGGGAGGGAAGAGGCTACAGTGAAGGGAAAGGGAGAGAGAGGAAGAGGAGAAATATGCAGGCACATGGGGCGGGGGGGGGGGGGGTGTCTGTGCCTGAGCAGCCACCCTCAGCAGAAGTCTGTTGTGCTCCCAGTCACAGGCATGCACACAGAGAGTGTTTCTATTTAAATATGGCAGAAGGGATTTTACCAAAATTTAAATCCACACAACTAGTTCCCTCCTATGTGATCAGCTTCTTTCTTGTTCTCAGGCCTGTACACTCCTCTGAGATTTGAACATCTTTACTTGGGGAAACCACGTCTGCCTATGAGTATTTGCAACTCGAGGCTGCCATTTGCCTCCATCTGGGAGGCCTTTTGTTCCCTGGGGCTCACTCCCTTGTTGCAAAGAATGTCACTACCAGACCTGGGTACGTGGGTGAGCAACTCATCCAAAGGCACCTGCAGAAATGTTTTTCAGCACAATTCCTCCAGAGGCCCAGACAAACAACACTGAATTGACTCACAAGAGCGGAGTCTGAGTTTCCCAAGGGAACAAAGACAGCAAATGGCATGTGCAGGGGCACAGACTGGGGAATATCGTAGCATCATAAATGGGCCTGAGGGATCGATGGAATCAAGAGTGTACAAAGGAGATGGAGTGGGTGGGAACTGAAGGGCCACATGAATCAAATTAAGGTGTTCAGACCTTACTATAGGGGTGTGGGAGACATGGGGAATAGAGCATGATCTATCTGAAGAGGTCACCCAGCCATAGAGGCATAGAGAAAAGACTAGAAGCTAGGGGACTAGGGTAGCAAGGCCAGTTCCCTGGAATGTTTATGAGGAGGACATAGATTCTGTTTCAGTGTTCCTGAGAAGAAAGGGAAAGGGTTTAAGAGCTACTGAAAAAGGAAAAATCAACAGGATGTGGAGACTTGATTGGATATAGGGGAGTAAAGCAAAGAGTGAAACTAATGATGATTCCACTTTGAGTGACTGGATTGATGGGCTATGGTTTTGTCAAAACAACAGTCAGCTTCAGTAAAAATATCTCTTTGAAAATGAGTCTTATTTTTATTTATTATAAATCTAATTTGCTCTTCCTATGAGTTTGATCTAGCTCATGGGTCAGGTAATGCCTCCTCTCTACAGATGATGGTGAGGCTCAGAGAGATAAATGCTAACCTCAATCCACGCAGGCAGCTAGAACAGAGAGGAGTTAGCATTAGCCCCATTAACTCAAGGTTGACAAGTAGGTCTCAAGTTGTCTACCAACTCAGATGAATTGGTAATCATCACTTGAAGCACTATGTTGAGATTGTGACATTGAATCTGGCTTGGGAAGCCACTGTGACAAACTGATGATGTCTGCCATGATAGCAGGAAAAAGAGGGTGGCAGCCTATCAGATTTTTGCCAGCCTTGATCCAGACTATGCTAATTCATGAGAGATGAATAGAATAAGACAGCAGATTTGACTAGATCTGGAAAATGGCTCCTACCAAAAAAAGTCACTGGGCACAATTCAAACTTTGCACCAATTGATAAAACTGATACCAGCAAGGTTGTGAGGTGACCAAAACATTCTTAAGTCCTCCCACTCTTCTCCTCACTTCATTACTGTCAAATGGGAGGGTCCATTTTCCAGATGACAAGAGCCATGTTTTAATTTTTTAATTACAAAAGTGTACCTTATTCCTCCCCACTGTACCTATTTTAAATTTTCAGACAATGCAACATTTCATTTATGTCCCACAAGATGCAGAAATAACAAATGAAAGTATAGAGACTGGAATTGAGAACCTTTTCTTTATCTTCAAAAAAGAGATAACACTCCAATCCCAAAGCATTAAAAGGATTAAATAATGTGTGAATATGCATGGCATGTAGTAATAATTCTACACATGCTTTAAAATTCTTATTTACACAATAAACTAATAAGATGAAGGGAGACAAAATTGTGATCAGACAGGATTTTGGCTCTCTCAAAGTCCTATCTCTAGTTAAGGATAGTCCTCCTGCCTCAAATGACAAATGTTTCCCCAATCTGATGTCGGTACAATTTATTTCAGACTAAATGAATCCAAATTCTTTTCACTGGTGCTTAATGTTCAAAGTCAAAGATCAAAATAAATATTGTTCTTAAGTTAAAGGGTCATACCCTAAGGCTACTCAACAACATCAGTGATAAAAGTTTCTTCTTATTTAACATTCCATGAGTCCATCAGTTGACAAAAAGTTTTTCTCAAACAAGCAAACCTTCTCTTGAGCGACGTGCAGAAGTAGGTGACTGAGCCTAACAGTGTTAAAAGTGCAGACTTAGTAGTCAAAGAAACATGAAATTGAATTCTAGCTCTTTCATTTATTTGCTATATGGAGAGTCATTCAATTGCTCACAGTCTCAGTTTTCTCATCTGTAAAATAAATAATATCTTTTCCAGAGTCTTTGATCAAACCAAAAAGGAAGTAATGTATGTAAAACACTTAACAAGGTAAGTCACATAGTAGAGGCTAGGAATTACAATTATCGATATTATTAGGCAGATGGGTTAAAGTTATATTAAAAAATGATGACATCTACTAACACAGTATTAGTATCAACTGACATGACCTGGTCTCCCCTCAACAGTTTCCTAATTATAATATTCTCTGTATTTTCAAAGTAGAAAGTGTAAACTACAGACTTCTAGGGAGTAAATTCTATCTAATCAATCCACATATTTAACAATATATAATAAACATCAAAGTGATGAGCAGAGCCGAAACCGGTTTGGCTCAATGATAGAGCATCGGTCTGCCGACTGAAAGGTCCCAGGTTTGATTCCGGTCAAGGGCATGTACATTGGTTGTGGGCACATCCCCGGTTGGGGGTGTGCAGGAGGCGGCTGGTCGATATTTCTCTCTCATTGACGTTTCTAGCTCTCTATCTCTCTCCCTTCCTCTCTGTAAAAAATCAATAAAATATATATATATTTTTAAAGTGATGAGCAGAAATTTAGACTGAGTTGGTCCAAATATGTTGGTAGTGTGTAAACTTCATAAGTACATTTAAATTATTTTATAGAGTCATCATTTTCTGTGTGTAACACAGCAAATTCAAGTTCTCATTTTATACTGAAAAATCCACTCAAGCAGAGGAGTTAAGAAACTAATAAAACCACTATTTTTCAAGCTCTTACTACATACTTAGCATGGTTATAGGCATGACATGGATAGAAAGAAAGTATAAAGTATGGTTCTTAAGTAAAATTTATAATCTCCTTGAGGAGACATGATTGAGCAAAGGGGTTTCTCTCAAAAGCCATAAGAAACAGAATGTAGTTTTGCCAGCAACCAGAGATCATCCACAACCAGGCCATGAGAACCAGGCCAAGCTAGTATTGGGAAGAAATGAATTTGCCAAGAATGCGCAGTTAGCTAAGGAGTCCTTTCCCCAAGAAGTCATTTTCTTGACAGCGTCAGGCAATTGACTATAGCTAAAGAGAACATTACTAGTGTCCTCTGAGCTATTGATCTTTATTGGTACAATGTTTACAGGCAAATGAAAATAAATATTTTCCCATATTGAATCCCATTATTAAAACTTTCAGAAATTCCTCCCCTGCCACTATCACAATCAAAACACACAGACATACACACACACACACACACACACTTCGCAGCTCTGGGACTCTCCTTAATTACTGTGATCCTTTATGGCTCAGCAATATTATAGGTAGGGATCTTGTTACAACTTGGGTGAACTTTTTCTTGAGAACCTATTGCTACATTCTAAGCAAGAAGCCTTTCCCCCTGCCCCACAATCCTTTCAGCTATCAAAAGATCCATCAGACATCCTTCTCCCTCTGAACAAAAGGGCTTCCAGGATGTTTCCCAGGCTCTTCTCTGTGAGTTTGAAATTATACACAGCAGTGCCAAAGGTAAGACATTTCTAGAGGTTTTTTCCTTTTTCTTCTTCTTCTTTTTTATATATATAACAGTTCTGGGTGTTATTTTTTTTCTTCACTCACTCTCCCTCTTGTGGTATATATTTGTGGCCTACAGCAATCACTTTAGACTTTTTAGACACGTCTGGATAGAGATAGATGACACAAGTGATCTACTTATCTTCCTTTCCCATCACCAATAAAAGTGACAGCCCGCCTAATTAGGCCTAATAAAGCAGCTGCAGAAAGAGTGGCACAGCAGCGATCTAAAGAGAGACGGCACTGACCCAGAGATACAGGTGCTGCCTTAAGGCGTTGCTGCTATTACTTTATCTCCAGTACATTACAGCACTGCTCATGCCATATTCAAATGCAAGTAGCATGTTTTTCCTCCTCGATTCTTAGATCAAGAACAAAAAAAATCCCATCTAATCAAAAAAGGCACTGACAATTTTTTAGCCCCACATTAAAAGCAAAGAGTCATTCAGAACAGTGCACTCCATATTCTATTTTATAATATCACTTTAAGCTATTGCTTTGAATCTCAGACATTTCTTTGTTAAGGAGGAAAATCAAAAATTCATCAGAAGAAGTTCTTTCTTCCCCCACTCTTCTTTTCTTCTTTCAGGGCTAGCATGGGGTTGGGAGCTGGAACCAACATTTGTAGAAGTTAGGGGTCCTTAAGCAATTATTGGCGACGAGAGTTTGACACGCTTGAGAGTTGTCAACAACTGGCTTTAAACAAAGTGGAGGGAAAGAGAAATAAATGGTTCTCAGCAAAATTATTATACAGGTCTGCAAATTAATGATGTCGTGTATTTTTTTAAACAAGGGGAAACAATCTGAACTTTGCATGAAACAGCATCGTAAGTACAGTGTTGCAAAAATTATCAGATTGTCAAAGGGCATCAAAGCAAATTGAGTCTGCAACTATTCATAATATTTCCATATATGCTAAATGCAAAATTTATCTTGCTTTATTCACCAGATCTGTGGCAATTATTCAAAGCTATTAGAAAGGGGGAAATGTCCTTGATCTGATTTACCAATGCTTGTACCAATGCATTTATTATAAAAAACACAGAAACCACCTCATGCAACTTGAGTACTGAGGCTGATCTGAGGATGCCTTGGGACTTTTGTTGACCTTCCTCGGGCCAGATGGTGGTAAAAGCCAGCCTTGGTGTGCAGCTTGGTCCTTCCCACACACACCTAAGCTGGGTAGAGGCATCCACAAACTGTGAACCACTTTGTAGCTCTACACAGGTTGCTCAGAGCCAGTCACAAGAAGCATCTGAATTGGCCTACACCAGAATCCCTCCTAAGAGGCCCCAGAACCAACACACTCAGTGGCAAGGTTCAAACAACATCAGAGCAGGATCCAATGAGCTTCAATAGTGGCATATCCAAAGGGAGATCTCAGCAGGCACCAGACCCTGATGAGGCAAATTTCACTTTGTGTATTCAGCAATGGAACAGTACCTGTACACTGTGTTTGGTATTGACCCTTTCAGCCAGCCTGAGCTTAATCCCACAAACAAATGGGTCAATGGCAATCAAGACTCAATTACAACAGGAGGGTCCACATAACTCACACAAGAGACATTAATGGAGCACTCAGCACAGGTGATCAACTGTCCTGAATCCCAAAGGACACCTATTATATTTGGCCACCTCACCAAGACTGGCATACATAGCACAACTTATTTAAAGTAATAAATAGAAACAAAGACAAAGATGCAGCCAAAATGAGGAGACAAATGCCCCATATTTCAAATGACCCATATAAAATAGGAAAAATCTGCGGGGGGGGGGGGGGGGCGGGAGAGATAAATAGGCAAGCAATTTATCAGATATAGAGTTCAAAAAAAATTATTATAAGGATGCTCAAGAAACTTAAAACTACAAGAGCATGAAAGAGAACATAGAAACCATAAAAAAAGAACCAGTAAAGATGAAGAATACAATATTGGAAATGGAGGATACACTCTAAGGCACATGTGTCAAACACAAGGCCCGCGGGCCAAATCCGTCCCGCCAGGCCTTGCAATGTGGCCCGCACCGCGTTGTCATCACTGCACTACGCTGAGTTTCCATCACAATGACAGTTTATGACTGTTCAGTAAACCATTTGGCCCGCGATTTAGGCTGGATTTTAGATTTTGGCCCCTTCTCTGATTGAGTTCGACACCCCTACAGGAATAAACAGTATGTTGGATGAAGCAGAGGATCCAATCAGCAATTTGGAAGACAAGGTAGCAGAAAACAATCAGAACAGCAAAAAGAACAAAATAATTTTTAAAAATGAGGATAGTCAATACCGGTTTGGCTCAGTGGATAGAGTGTCAGTCTGCAGACTGGAAGGTCCTGGGTTCGATTCCGGTCAAGAGCATGTACCTTGTTTGTGGGCACATCCCCGGTAGGGAGTGTGCAAGAGGCAGCTGATTGATGTTTCTCTCTCGTTGATGTTTCTAACTCTCTATCCCTCTTCCTTCCTCTCTGTAAAAAAAATCAATAAAATATATTTTTTTAAATGAAAATAGTTTAGGGGACAATATGAAGCATAACAATACCATCTCATAAGGGTATCAGAAGGAGATGAGAAAGAGCATGGAATCCAGAACTAAAGTAATAATGACTGAAAACTTCCCTACTCTGGTAAAAGAAAATGACACACAAGTCCAGGAAGCAGAGAGAGTCCCAAACAAGGTGTACCCAGAGAGGTTCACACCAAGACATATCATACTTACAATGGCAAAGGTTAAAGACAAAACAAGAATATTAAAAGCAGCAAGAGAAAGACAGTTACCTACAAGGGAGCTCCCATAAGAATGTCAGATGATTTATCAACAGAAACATTTCAGGGCAGAAGGAATTGGCAAGAAATACTCAAAGTGATGAAAAGTAAGAACCTAAAAGACTACCCAGAAAGTAAATCATTTAAAAGTAATGGGGCCCTAGCCAGTTTGGCTCAGTGAATAGAGCATCAGCCTGTGGACCAAAGGGTTCTGGGTTTGATTCTAGTCAGGAATACATATCTTGGTTGCAGGCTCCTCCCCAGCCCAGGCCCTGGTCAGGGCTTGTGTAGGAGGCAACCGATCAGTGTGTTCCTCTCACATCAATGTTTCTTTCTGACTTTCCCTCTCTCTTCTACTCTCACTAAAAATCAATGGAAAAATATCCTCAGATGAGAAGAAAGAAAGAAAGAAAGAAAGAAAGAAAGAAAGAAAGAAAGAAAGAAAGAAAGAAAGAAAGAAAGAAAGAAAGGAAGGAAGAAGGAAGGAAGGAAGGAAGGAAGGAAGGAAGGAAGGAGGAAGGAAGGAAGGAAGAAAGAAAGAAAGAAAGAAGAAGAAAGAAAGAAAGAAAGAAAGAAGAAAGAAAATACAATATGCAAATTGACTGTCACTCCAACATACAATATAGCTGCCCCCATGTGCTCAAAGATGGCCACCCTCATGTGGATACAAGATGGCCACCACAAGATGGCCAGCAGAGGAGGGAAGTTGGGAAGGACCAGGCCTGCAGCAGAGGGAGGGCAGTTGGGGGTGACCAGGCCTGCAGGAGAGGACAGTTGGGAGCAACCAGGCCAGCGGGGAGGGTAGTTAGGCTGACAGGGAGGGCAGTTAGGGGCAATTGGTCTGGCAGGGGAGCAGCTAGGTGTCAATCAGGCTGGCAGGGGTGTCCTTAGAGGGTGATCTGGCTGGCAGGCAGAAGTGATTAGGGGCAATCAGGCAGGCAGGTGAGTGGTTGGGAGCCAGAAGTCCTGGATTGTGAAAGGGATGTCTGGCTTCCCATTGGATTGGGCCTCAATGGGCAGTCAGACATCCCTGGAGAGGGTACAGGCTGGGCTGAAGGACACAAACACACACACACACACACACACACACACACTCACACACACACACACACACACCCTTGTGCATGAATTCCGTGCACTGGGCCTCTAGTAAATAAATAAATAAAAGAGAAATAAAGAGCTAAAGGATTTTGTTACCACCAATTTAGTATTATAAGAAATGCCAAATGGCTTAAATGCTCTATCAAAATACATAGGGTTTCTGAATGGATAAAAAAACAAGTCCCAAGTATATCTACAAAAGATCCACTTCAGAACAAAAGATACACACAAAGTAAAAGAATGGAAACAGATATTTCATGCAAATGTAAGTGAAAGAAAAAGCTGGGATAGCAATAATTATACCTGACAAAATAGACTTTAAAACAATCCAACAAGAGGATATAATCCTTATAAGCATTTATGTACCAACTTAGGAGCACCTAAATATGTAAGGCAAATTTTAATAGACATAACGAGACAAAACAACAGTAATATAGTTATAACAGAGGACTTAACACCTCATTAACACCAATAAATAGATCTTCCAGACAGAAAATCAGCAAGGAAACAGTTGCTTTAAATGACACACTAGATCAGATGGATTTCATTTATATCTTCAGAGCATTTTATCCCAAAGCAGCAGAAAATACATTCTTTACAAGTGTTCATGGAACATTTTATAGACTAGACCACATGTTAGGACACAGAACAAGTTTCAATAAATTGAGAAGATCAAAATCATATTAAACATCTTTGGCCATAATGGTATGAAACTAGAAATCAATTACAAGGAAAATAATAAACAACACACAAAAACATGGGATCTATATAACATCTTACTAAATAGTGAGTGTGTTAACCATGAGATCAAGAAAAAATAAAAGATACCTCAAAACAAATGAAAATGAGACTACAACAACCCCAAATCTATGGGATACAGCAAAAGTAGTCATAAGATGGAAATTCATAACCTCCCTCAAAAAAGAAATCAAATAAACAATCTAACTTTATACTTCATGGAATTATAAAAACAACAACAAAAAAGCTCTAAGGAGAAAAAAAGGAAATAATAAAGATCAGAACAAAAATAACAAAATAGAAACAAAAACAATTCAAAAGGCCTGCCCAGTGTGGCTCAATTCATTGAGCATTGTCCCATGTACTGAAAGGTGGCTGGTTTGATTCTTGGTCAAGGTACACACCTGAGTTATGGTCTTGATCCCCAGTGAGGGGCAAGCACAGGCAGCAGATTAATTGATGTTTCTCTTTCAACAATATTTCTCTCTCCCACTTCCCTTCCCCTCTCTCCCTCTAAAATCAATTATATATATTTTTACAAAAATAATATACAGAATCAATGAAACCAACAGCTGGTTCTTGAAAAGATAAAAAAGATTGACAAACTTATAACTAGGCTCATTAAGAAAAAAGAGAGAGGACCCCCCAAATAAAATCAGAAATGAAAGAGGAGAAGTAACAACATCAAAACAATATAAGGGATTGTAAGAAAATATTATGAACAACTATATGCCAACTAATTGGAAAATCTGGACAAAATGGATAAATTTCTAGAAACATATACTCTTCCAAAACTGAATCAGGAAGAATCAGAAAATCTGGACAGATTACAACTAGTGAAATTGAAGCCATAATAAAAAGACTCCTAACAAACAAAAGCCCTGGACCAGATAGCTTCACAGGTGAATTTAACCAAACATTCAAAGAACTACCGGTAATACCTATCCTTCTCAAACTACTCAAAAAATTCAAGAGGATGGAACACTCCCAAGCTTATTTTACCAGGTCAGCATTACCCTAGTCCCCAAACCAGATAAAGACACTACAAAGAAATAAAATTATATACCAATATCTCTAATAAACATAGATACTAAAATCTTTAACAAAATATTAGCAAGCAAGATCCATGCACTGATCCATGCACATTTAAAAGATCATACATCATAATTGAGTGGGATTTATCCCAGGGATATTAAGTTGATATATCTGCAAATCAATAAATGTGATAGATCACATAAACGAAATGAAGTATAAAAAATACACAATCACATTAATAGACACAGAAAAAGCATTTGATAAAAATCCAGCACCCATTTAACTCTTAACAAAATGGAAACAGAGGGAGCATACTTCAATGTAATTAAGGCCATTTATGACAAACCCACAGCCAACTTCATATCAATGGGCAAAAACTAAAAATGTTTCCCTTAAGATCAGGAACAAGATAGTGACTTCTGTTTTCACCACTCTTATTCATAGCAATCACACAAGAAGAAGAAATAAAAGACATCTAAGTCAGAAAGGAAGAAATAAACCTCTCATTATTTGCAGATGACATGATACTGTATATAGATAATCCTAAAGATTCTACCAATAAACTACTAGCCTTGATAAATAAATTCAGTAAAGTAGCAGGATACATCCAGAAATCAGTTGCATTCTTATATACCAATAATGAACTATCAGAAAGGGAAACTAAGAAAAATAATTTCACTTATAATTATATCGAAAAATACCAAGGAATAAATTTAACCAAGGATGTAAAAGACCTGTACTTAGAAAATTGTAAGAGTCCTAACCAGTTTGGCTCAGTGGATAGAGCATCAGCTTATGGACTAAAAGGTCTCAGGTTTGATTCCAGTCAAGGGCATGTACCTTAGTTGAGGGTACATCCCCAGTAGGGGGTGTGCAGGAGACAGCTGATTGATGTTTCTCTCTCATTGATGTTTCTAACTCTCTATCCCTCTTTCTTCCTCTCTGTAAAAAAATCAATAAAATATATTTTAAAAAAGAAAATTGTAAGATACTGAAGAAATTGAAGAATATACAAATAAATAGAAGCATATACCAGGTTCATGGATAGGAAGAATTAACATCATTAAATGTCCAAAGCAATCTATAGATGCAATGCAATTTATATTAAGATATCAATGGAGTATTTTACAGAACTAGAACAAATATTCCAGGAATTTATATGGAACCACTAAAGATCCCAAATATCCTCAGTAATCTTGAGAGAAGATCAATATTGGAGAAGTCATGCTACCTGATATCAAACTATACTATAGGTCACAGAAATCAAAACAGTATGGTACTGGCATAGAAACAGACATATAGATCAATGGTATGAACATACCAAGTAATCATATATATTTTTTCTGATCTTTTTTTAATCCTCACCTGAAGACATGGCGAGAGAGAGAGGGAGGGAGGGAGGGAGGGAGGGAGGGAGGGAGGGAGGGAGAGAGAGAGAGAGAGAGAGAGAGAGAGAGAGAGAGAGAGAGAGAGAGAGAGAGAGAGAAACATTGATGTGAGAGAGAAACATTGATCAGTACGCATCCTGACCTGACCAGGGATTAAACCTGAAACCCAGGCACATGCCCTTACCTGGAATCAAACCAACAACCTTTTGGTGCACAGGACAATGCTCAACTGAGTCACTCTGGCCAGGTGAGACCACAGTAATCAAAATAGCATGATACTGACATAAAAGCAGACATATAGATCTATGGAAGAGAAAATAAACCCATACTTTTATGGTTAATTAATATTTTACAAAGGAAGCAAAACATACAATGGGGTAAAGATAGTCAATTCAATAAATGGTGCTGGGAAAATTGGACAGATATGTGCAAAAAATAGTGAAACAAGACCAACTTCTTAAGCCATAGAAAAGAATAAACTCAAACTTGATTAAAGACTTAAATGTTAGACTCTAAACAATAAAATCTTGGGAGAAAACAGGCAGGAAATATTCAGATATTTCTCATAGCAGTGTCTTTTCTGATGTATTGTCTCGTGCAAGGAAAACAAAAGAAAACAATAAACAAATGGGACTACATTGAACTAAAAAAGGAAATCATTAACAAAATAAAAAGACAACCCTCTCAATGGAGAACATATTTGCCAATACATCTGATAAGGCGCTAATATAAAATATTTATAAAAAACTTATAAAACTCAACACCAAAACCCTCACAATAATCCAATTAAGAAATGGGCAGAGTACTTAAACAGACACTTCTCCAAAGAGGACATACAGATGGCCAAAAGATATAAAGATGCTCGACATCACTAATCATCTGAAAAAATGCAAATTAAAACCACAGTAAGATATCACATCACACCTATCAGAATGGCTATCATCAATAAATCAAAAAACAACAAGTGCTAGCAAGGATGTAGAGAAAAGGGAACCTGTGTGCACTATTGATGGAAATGCAGATTGGTGTAGCCACTGTGGAAAGCAGTATAGTGATACCTCAAAATACTGAAAATGGAACTGCCTTATAACCCATAAATTCCACTTCTGGGAATATATCCAAAGAAACCCAAAATACTAATCCAAAAGCATACACACACCTCCATGTCTATTGCAGTGTTATTTTGTAGTACAATAGCCAAGATTTGGAAGCAACCCAAGTGCCCATCAATAAATGAGTAGATAAAAAGCTGTGGTATATTTATATAATGGAATACTACTCATCTGTAAAAACGAATGAAATTTTACCCTTTGTGACAGCATTAATAGACCTAGAGAGTATTATACTAAGTGAAATAAGCCAGAGAAAGACATGTACCATATGGTTTCACTTATATGTGGAATTTAATGAACAAAGTAAACTAACAAGCAAAATAGAAACATATTCATAGATACAGAGAACAGACTGACAGCTGTCAAAGGGAAGAGGAGATTGGGGGGCTGGTTGAAAAGGTAAATGGATTAAGCCAAAAAAACACACCTCATATACACAGACAACAGTATGGTGATTACCAGAGAGATACGGGAATAGGGAACAAGGGAGAAAGTAAAAGGGGATAAATGGTGATGGAAAAAGACTTGTGGTGAACACACAATGCAATACACAGATTGTGTATTATAGAATTGTATACTTGAAACCTACATAATTAATCAATGTCACTCTGATCCTATATAATAAAAGGGTGATATGCAAATAGACCAATGGCAGAACAGAACCAACCAAAGTGTAATATGCTAATGATATGCTAATGCTGCTCAACAGCTCACTATGACATGCACTGACCATCAGGGGGCAGATAGTTAATTGATAGACCAGTCGCTATGACATGCACTTACCATTAGGGGGCAGATGCTCCAACCAGTAGGTTAGCTTGCTACTGGGGTCCAGCCAATTACACTGAGCAAGATGGGCCGGACAAACCCTCAAGCCCTCCAGCGGTCCCTCCCTGGCCCAATTGTGCACTCGTGGGTCCCTCAGCCTGGCTTGCACCCTCTCGCAATCCAGGACCAATTGGGGGATGTCAGAGAGCCAGTCTCAGCCCCATCCTGCAGGCCACTCCCCTTGGGAGGGTGCCAGACACAAGGCTCACAGCTGGAGAGTGCTGCTGTGACAGCACGAGCCTCTCCTGATCTGGACTGATTGGGCCGAACTAAATGGGCATGAGCCCGCGGCAGGCACAGTGGGGCCAGGATGAGTGAGAGTGGCAGGTAGAAGCTACAGGCAGCATTGGACTGTGCATTTTGCCCGATCCCTGCAGGCCACCCATGCACAAATTCATGCACTGGGCCTCTAGTAAATTCAATAAATTAAGAAAACCATCTCCACCTTGCCCTCATGTGTGCATACACACACACACACACACACACACACACACACACACACACATGTAATGCACTAATAACTACTGGCCAAGTGCTACTCAGCCCTGTACTTCTCTCTATATATAACTTACTAGAGGCCTGGTGCACAGATTCGTGCACCAGTAGGGTCCCTCAGCCTGGCCTGGGGTTGGGCTGAAAACAGCTCTCTGATATCCCCCAAGAGGAATGGACCGAAACCAGCTCTCTAACATCCCCTAAGGAATCCCAGAATGCAAGAGGGTGGTTTCTGGGTGACACACCCTGTGCATAACCTGAGATCCACAGCCGCCACGTCACTGCAGCTAGGTAGCTCCTACATTGAGCATCTGCCCCCTGGTGGTCAGTGTGCATCACAACTACTGGTTGGATGGTTGCTTAGGCTTTTATATATAGAGATTACAGCAAATAACCCATCTACTCATATGGTTCTGATTGCCTCACACATGTAAGTTTTCCCAATCTTCACCTTCAACTTACTTCTAAGTCACCTGCATCCCAAATGAAGTCCATGATCTTCCAATCCTTGCCCAGTCTGAACCCTCTTAAAACATTCCTTCTCTTCCACATTCCCTTCTTACTAACAGCAGTTATAGCTCCACTGTTAATAGCCTATAATCCATCCCAAACCTTCTCTCTCCATTGGCCTTCCAACATGGGAATGATGTGGGTAATATTCCTAGCCATCATCTATGGAGGGTCTGCCAGGTGTTTTGCAGGAAAATATATGTTGTATACAGCATTAATTAGCATAACCATTCTGTGAAATAGGCATTTTTTTGTCTACATATTTAACTATGGAGGGTCTTTGAAATGTTATATAATTTATACAAGGCTGCACAGTAAGTAAGCAACAGATTGGAATTTGCACTATTATGACAAATTTGAAAGAAAAAAAAAACAAACAAAAAAAACAAAAACAAAAAAAACAAAAAACAAGGAAAGGGGAAGCTCTGGAATTAGTGGCCAGCTTGTCTCATTTTGTCATGAGCATCTTCATAGGTATGTGTCCCAACCACTTCTCCTGGGTCCTGCAATAGGCCCTTAGCTGAGTTTTTCATCTCTAATGTCCCTCCAAATCTGTCATATTATAAGAGCAAACCCCATTTCCTCACAGTATTCCTGTCACTGCCCCCCAACAGCTGATTATCACTGGGAGACTTACCTTCCTTGAGTCCCAGTTTCTCGTTCTTCAAAATGGTGTTTAGAGGCTTCTGGTCAGGATCAGAGAGCATGCCTGGAAAGGGCCTGGCACAATAATACCTGCCATCTGGCATGTTTAATTAATAGCAATTTCTATTATCATTCCTAGTCCTTCCTGTTAGATCATGTCCTTTTCTCTTTTTCCTGGTCTTTCAAGATTCATCCATAGTCACTTTCTCCAAGAAGATGGACTGGGTCTCAGAATCACTTTCTGGGTCCCTCCCTAAAGGAACCTGGAATTGTGTTCAGTTATTATAGATCCATCTTTCTCATGGCATCACAGGGCATATGTAGACAGCAGGCTCTCCAGTTAGGCACCTGAGTAGAAGTTCAGCTCCTCCACTTACTCAATGTGTCTTCAGGTGTGTTGTTTAACCACTCTCTGCTGCAGTTTCTTATTTATGAGACAAGGATAATATCTCCTATGGATGTTGTGAGGATTACTTGAGTAAAATTGTTGAGACAGTGCCTGAAAAATAACATATGATATATAAGTAGTAGCTATTACTATTAGTGATGGTAGTAATAGTAATGGATATAAAATAATCTAGAACAGTGCCTGGCATGTAGTAACTGTTAAATCATTGCTAGTGATGATGATGATGATGATGATGATGGTGGTGATGGTGGTAATGGTAGTGGTAGAGGTGGTGGTGGTGGTGGTGGTGGTGGTGGTGGTGATGGTGGTGGTGATCATGTCCTTTGACTCTTTGGAATCACAGCTCCCAAGTGTCAAAGTTAGGAAGGAAAGATTGGGCTTAGAATTTCAAACCTAACTTGGATGCTTGAGTTTGCCATTTGTTGCATTGTGACATTGGGTAAATCACTTACCTCTCTAGTCCTCACCTGTATCAGTAAAAAGTGGAGACAACATGAACTGACTGTTCAGTGTTGGTGGATGCTCTAAATGTGAGAATATAGAGAAAGCTCCTAGGACTCTATCTGACATGCTAATTAAATACAATCTCATTACAGGACTAAGAACAGCAAGTAGTACCATTTTTTCCTCCAACACTGGTTAGAATCTACTGAAACTGGCTTTTGCATTTCCCACCCTTGGCCTTCTGCTCCCTCTTTTGAATAAACCTCTTTTAGTAACTAATTAGCAAAGAAATTCAAAGAAATACCCTTCCTTCCAAGCACCTGCGGCCATTGTGGGCTCTGCATTACTCTGTCAGGGCCGATTGATCATAAGTAGAACTGAAGCCTTTGCCCCTTGATGAAATGCAATGATGTACCCTCCTGATTGGCCCATACCTCTCCCTCCAAAGATGGTACACATCCCCCCACATGCAGAAGTGACATTTATCACTATTCTTTTAAGGAGTAATAATGAAAGCAGTGTCAATAACACAAAAATGAAGCCACCTCACCTGTAAAGAGGCAGAGGACTCCATGGCAAGACTGTGTCCCTCCCATGTTGAAGGCCTGTGCTCAGGCATCCACCCTCCAGAACTGTTTAGTGAACTCCAGAGCAACATGGGAAACAGGCATGCCGGAGTTGAATCCACGAAGTGATTTTACCTTGAGAACATCTTCCTTATCACAAAGAGCAGGCTTCACAGGTTCCACCCAGCCTATCATGCCTGGCACTGACATCACTTCTTGCCAAAGGGAAAAAAATTGCTTTTTAAATATTGACTTTCTCAATCATTGCCAAGGCCAAGCGGTCAGCCATGAACCACATTTGTTGCTGCCGTCTTCCACAGATCTGAACTCTGCTGCTTGCCAAGAAGCATCACCAGGGCAATAGCAGAGCTGTAATAACTATCCCGAGCTGAGATTCTAGGCATCTGAGCCAGAATCTTCAGGTTAAGAGTCACCACTCAATCTCCTAGTGACATGTCTCAATGGCACCTCAAATCTCTGCATTCTGAGTCCTTACCCTTTACCCAAGCCAACCTTGCCCTGCGGAGCCAATCTTCCCACCACCACCACCACCAGCATCACCATCATTACCATCACCACCACCACTACCACCAATACCATCACCAGTACCACCACCACTACCACCACCACCACCACCACCACTACCTCTACCATGACCACCACCACCACCACCACCATCACCACTATCACTACCACTTCCACCACCACCACCACCTCCACCCCACTACTACCACCACTACTACCTCTACCACTACCACCACCATTAACACTACCACCACCACCACCATCACCACCACCATTACCACTATCATTACCACTACCACCACCACCATCACCTCCACCCCACTACTACCACCACTACTACCTCTACCACTACCACCACCACCACCACCACCACCATCACCACCACCATCACCACCACCATTACCACTATCATTACCACTACCACCACTACCATCACCTCCACCCCACTACTACCTCTACCACTACCACCACCACCACTATCACTACCACCACAACCACCACCACCTCTATGACTACCATTACCACCACCACCACCACCATCATCATCATCATCATCACTAGCAATGATTTAACAGTTACTATGTGCCAGGCACTGTTCTAGATTATTTTATATCCATTACTATTACTACCATCACTAATAGTAATAGCTACTATTTACATATCATGTGTTATTTTTCAGGCACTGTTTCAACAATTTTACACAAGTAATCCTCACAACACCCCTAGGAGATAAGTACCATTATTATCCTTGTCTCATAAATAAGAAACTGCAGCACAGAGTGGTTAAGCAACTCACCGGAAGATACATTGAGTAAGTGGAGGAGCTGAACTTCTACCCAGGTGCCTAGCTGGAGAGCCTGCTGTCTACACATGCCCTGAGATGCCATGAGAAAGACGGACCTATAATAACTGAACACAATCCCAGATTCCTTTAGGGTGGTGATTCTGAGACCCAGTCCATCTTCTTGGAGAAAGTGACTATGAATGAATCTTAAAAGACCAGGAAGAACAGAAAAGGGAGCTGTTTCTTGAAGGGGTAATAGTGCAGACACAGGCCTGGGGATGGGAGTAGAGATGGTTTTTCAGGAACTCCAGGCAGTTCCAAAGAGTTAGAGCAAAGAATGTGGAGGAGAAGGATTGAGAACAGTGAAGAGCACTGAACCCAGTCCACAGCAGCCCTGCAGCTCAGCCAAGGCTGGACTGATCCTGAGAACAGCAGCCTCTACAGGATATGACGCCAAAGCACTTCACATTGTGTTACACCTGGGTTTCCTTTTCAGAAATATCCCTTGGTCACATTCCACAAGAGAGAGAACTAGTTAGGATGCTATGAACATAATCCAGGTGAGAAATGATGAGAGTCTGACCTAATGCATTAGTAATTATAAGCAAAGAAGAAAATACCCAGTCTTGATCATTTTGATATTGCTTTAATAAAAACATACCTGTCTACACATGGGATCCCCAAAGTTCTTTTCCCTTAGAGGACTTGACTATAGTCAACCCATCCACTATAGACCTCATTGGTATAGTGTCATATTTTAAAATTAAGTATAAATGAACTCATTCCAAGTTTCATTGAATTAGAGCTCAACTGCTTAGCTGTTTTCAATACATAATAAAATATTTAATTAGCTAAAATACTAACAGTTCATGTCTCTCTAACAAAAAAACAACAACACATCCTCCTCCTTCTTCATATGAAGCAACTTTTACCACAGAAATTAAAAAAATAAATCTCTACCATGTCTCACCTTCAACTGTGGTTCCTATAATAATGTCCATAGTCTATACCCTACCAAGAAGCCACAGGCTGGATGATCTCTTACAACATCTGTACAAAAACGTGATACCAGACCTGGCTAGATGCTCAGAAGGTTTATGGGGGGGGGGGGTCAATTGGTGAGTGGGTGGAACCTATAATAGGTCTTAGGCATAAAATATTTTCGTTTAATATTTCACAAACCCACATGTTATCCTATCACATTACACAAAGTCTATGCTATTTTACCTCTGGTCTCTAGCAAGGTCTCTTATAGGGTGCCTTAATTGTAAACACGGTGGTTTGGGTGACTCAGGTGACGGCAGCCCTTTGACCAAAAGAGTTTGAGAATTGCTGTGAAGGGCCTTAGGCGATTTCAAAGAAGCTATTCCTCATTAGTTTGGTAATCACAGGAAGCTCAACTGGGGGGTCATTTGAAAAAGGAGATACCTCAAAAATATTCCACAGGTCACTAGGTTTTTAGGGCTGGAAAAGATTGGCCCAGAAAGGTGAAGGGATTTATCTAAAGTCATTCAACCAATCATTGGCAAAGCTGAGACCAGGACACATGATTCTTAATTCCTAGACCTGTATTCTTTTCACTGTCCCATGCTGCCAGTTCATTTTGTGTGAAATTATTATTAAAATCTAAATTGAAACTTGATCATGTACAAGCCAAAGATTTGCAAATCACGCTGAGATGGTAAACAAGCCTCAGAAATCCTAGTATTTTGTTCTGTTTTGCCTCCTCTAATTGAGTGGCCACTTAATTTGTTAATCTCAGCTTTCCTGTTTGTTAAAGGCAGTAAATTCACCAGCCCTGCTTCCCGCTGTCTGTGAGGCTGGGCACTTCCTTCTCCACAGTTGCTTCCCCTGTTTAGAAATCTGTCATAGCATGCTGGTCTCAAAACCCTGTCTTCAGCTCAACAGACAACCTGGTTTCCCCTCTTTCCTTTAATAACCAGATTGCTAAGAGGAATCTACACTCACAACCCCATGCTCTGGGCCAGAATTAACCCCTCCAAGACTTCACTGAGAGACATGGAGCAAATCAACCTCTTCAAACCCTGATTCCCCAGGTGTAACAGAGAGTTATCAATAGTTCCCATGGATTGTCAGGAGGTTTAGATGAGATAATGGGGTGCAGCACATAAGCACTCACTCAGCAAATACTGATTTTGGCACCTGCTCTGCACTGAGTAGCATTCTCGGCACTGGGGATACAGTAATAAACCAAAACAAACGTGAGCTCTCATTTCCACAAGTCCTGAGTATTCCACTTCCTCCTCACTGCCCTTTGGTTGCTGACAATAAGGTTAAGCAGAGCGTGCCTCTTTGCCTTAAAACTTACAGGAGCTGAGCACCATATCATAGGTGAAAACTGTAAAAGAAAACGATAACACCACCACAAAAACAACACACAAATGGTAGAGATTTTTTATTAGCACTCCTCAAGCATAAGCAAAGATTTGGCAATCCAATCCCAATATTGCCTTTCCCTCCTTGGGACGCTGGAATCTATGATGAATTAAAACCTTCCTCAGGCATCTGGGTAAGAAGCCAACGCGCTACCCCAGCAAATCACTGCGTTTTCTATTCGAGTCTCCAGGCCACAGAATTTGCAAATCTGTTTAAAGTGAAGTCTCCTTCAGCAGAATTTTCTTAACAGTCTTCAGATCTGCCTTCTCACAATGACCTCCTCCCACTCGGTGATGTTTTTATCCGTCTCATCACTCCCACAAGGCCCTCAGGTCCTGGAGGGCAAGCTGTGTGTCTGGTTCACACTGTCACCACCTCCCTCTCCTAGTCACGTGCCTTGATGCCGAGAGGGCTCACACAAAGGCTCCCCGGTGAAGAGCCACACGGATCGAGGCCCTCCAAAAGGCAGTGCATTTTGGTGGCCACCCCTCCTGCCACACGCACGGCACTTTCCGTGTAAGCCCCCTGGCGTGCTTTATAAGTAAACAGAAAATGCTAACCTTAGCATATTCAAAAGAACGTTTTAACGTGCAGCAATTAGGTTATCTCTTGGTTATTTATTTCTTCGGCTTGTTATTAGCTCTGTGCAGAATATTATTCTAATTATGTCAGCCCAATCAGCAGTATTGCATGTCCAGGCTCATTTCCATTAGTTTGAGCTTTGTCTTTCACACTGTGATACTAATTCAATGAGACATCAAACATTTAAATCGACCCGGGATGCCGAGGTCAGGCAGTTTTGCCCTTCCACTCTATTAGCACTCGGGTGTAATTGTGTTTGTCACTCCCCACATGACGAATAGTATCAGGGTGACTATTGGAGCACAAATGAGCAATGTGCCAATATATTATTTTTGTTCTATAATATCAATATGTGTTTATTCAGTGCTCGTGCTAGCCTACTTGAAACGGTCACTTTAATACAACCGCGTCAAATGCTTCTACTCCTACTCCACGACAAGCATTTATTTGGAACGTTTGCTAGACTTTCAGTAACATCCATCCAAACGGGAGAAAATAAAAATGGTTGCTGGGAAAAGCACCATGAAGATCTCAAAACTCAGAGCCTCTAGGGGCACCAGTGAGAACTTGGAAACCACAAGAGCAAAAGGTATGAAGTAGCTTTCTTACCTCCTCAGTGTGCGCTGCAAAACTCTTTCATATTGTGGTAAATAGTTACACCATCAAGGCACAGCCAGGTTTGAGCTAATATGAACTTGACCAGGAGTTAGCTGGAGATATTGATCTCCATGGCTCTGGTTTTGAGAGGGAGGAAATAGGCAAGCAAAAATAAAAGGTTTTGGAAATTTGATAGTTTTTGTTTCCTTGACAGGGTAGCCACCTGACCTTGAATTTTATCCCTGAGACCCCAACAAACATCATCTTTTCTGCTGCCATATGATTTATCCTCATCATTATGAGGCTTAAATTTGAATATTAGTGCAGCATATAACACAGTGTTACCTGTAGTCTTTTCTATTCTAGTTCCTTACTTCACATTTTAACATCTAGGAACAATAGTGAGGGAAGCTGGTTTGGCAGGAAGTCTGAGCCAATGTGATGCTCTGTGGCCAGAAGGCACAGCTGATTCAAACAGGAATTCTCCTGCTGGGTCTCACTGCCCCTTCATCATCACCATAGGGCAAACTTTACTATTCCCAAGGTGTAAATGAAAAACTTGGGCCTGGAGGAGTTGGTGTCTCAGCCCAAGATCTCTCAGCCTGTCAATGACAAAGCCAGAACCAAGTCCGCATGCTCATGACTTGCTGCTCCAAAACCCCACGCTGCCTGCCCACATCGCTGGGCTGTCCGCCAGAATCTGGGTCACCCTGCTCTGGCACCAGCCCTTATCAAGGCTCTTTGTACATTGCTTCCATATGGCCTGTGCTTGGTGCTCTGCCCAAGTTGACTAATCTATCTTCTCCAACATATAAACTACTTTTTAAAATAAAAATCCTCATCAGAGGATATGCTTCTATTAATTTTAGGGAGAGAGGAACAGACGGAGAGAGTGAGAGAGGGGGAGAGAGAGAGAGAGAGAGAGAGAGAGAGAGAGAGAGAGAGAGAGAGAGAGAGAGAGAGAGAGAGAGAGAGAGAGAGAAGAGAGACGAGACACGAGAGACGAGAGACGAGAGACGAGAGGAGAGAGAAACATCAATGTGTGAGAGAGAAACATTGATCAGTTGGCTTCTGTATTCACCCCAACGGGGGGTCAAACACACAACCTAGATATGTGCTCTGACCAGGAATCAAATCTGCAGACTTTTGGTGTACAGGAGGACACGCCAATTATGACACTACAACTGACTGCGCCACCTGGCCAGGGTTCCAAACCATAAACTTCTTAAATATCAGAGCTATGCTCAGCTTTGACACTGATATTGAAATTATCAGGTAGGAAATTTAAAATTGTTATATTTACCCCTGACAAATATAGATAAAAAAATTCTCAACAAAATATTAGCAAATCAAATTCAACAATACATTTAAAAAATCATGCATCACATTCAAGTGAGATTTATTCCATGGTTACAAAGATAGTTCAACATACCTTCCTCCAACTGATGGACGGAGAATGACGTAAACCCCACCTGCAGCTGGACATTCCTGAGCACTGAACCACCAATCAGCATCTGTCAAATATCCTAAGCCCCTGATTCCTAATTCCCTACATCCCTAATGATATGCCTTACATGAAACCACCAAACAGCATGTGCTGAGTGCCCTAAGCCCCACCCCCTCTCTTTCATCCCCTTAAAAAGTGCCTGAACCCCCGCCCTCGCTCTCCTTCTCCTCTGGAAAACAGCCAGCAGTGGTACTCTCCTTCAACAAAGCTTGTGTCCTGGCATCCAGGTCTCCAGCCCTCTCTGTTTCATCATTCAAATACAATTACGTTCAGTAAAAATCAAACTACAGATTCACCGGGATTAAATATACTACCTGATGGTGAAACCATGCAATTGACTGCACTGTTCACACACAAAATGCAGTTATTCTGAACCAGACATTAAGTAGCCCTCCGAAGGCTTCTGACACCAACGTGCTTTTAGATAATATCCATCAAGTGATTTCATAAGAGCAAGAGAGATTAATGTTTTAGAAAGAAGTCATTTAAAACAGACTCCCTGAGGTCACTCCTGGCTGTGCAGATTCCACAGTGGATTATTTCTTGAATTTCACTCATCTCTCCTGTCTATACACAAGATCTGCAAGTGAAAAGTTTTGATAGATCAATGCCATGTAAGTAGTGCTATAATGACAGTATTACAATTGGATTTTTTTTTCTTTACATTTCTCCATCTGCAATCTGGGACTTTATGGAATGGCATAATCACAAAGGCCTGCATAAATTTAACAATGTATGAAAAATCTCCAAGAGAAGGCATTTTTAATAGTACTGTTATCAGGATGAAAGCCTTTGAGCGTATGTATTGGTCGGGTTAACACATGATCTACTATAATTATTTTTCATCTGAAACTGACTCTAGTGATAGTAAATGTAATTTGAGTTGCTTTTCTGGGAGTTCTGAGTAACCCACTCTCTCCTCCTCCCTCTACCCATTAGTGAATTTGTTTTCAAGGGCTTTGAAGAGATGATGGGTACATGGACTCCAGGAGATAATTTGTTCCCTTGCAAAAACTGACTAGCTCTTTGGGGACTGAATGCCCAAGCTTTGCTCCTTTACCACCAGTCGTTCACAACTGAGAGATGAGTGGACCCCGCTTCCCAACAAGTAATAAAAGGGCTGCTGAGATTCCGTCTGCCTCAGCCTTCACCAGGACAGATTTGGTAAGACAACTTTCATCTGCTGATAAGAGTTTTTGAGATGGAAACACTTCGAAGAATGGCATGAAAACAGCTTTAGTCAAATGCTTCTCTTTGTTTCTGAGTAATGATCTACATTATAACTTATCTGCCATGAAAACCTAAAAACAATTCATCTCCATTGCCTTCTTTGTTCAACATCTAATTAGCATACATTATCTGACCTCATTATTCTACATTATTTCTCAAATCTCACTTTTTAGCAAACAAATCAACTCTTGGTGCCCTTTGCAAAGGAACACTTCCTGGGTGCCTTGAGGTGCTTAAAGAACTAAAGCTATTCACTGTCAATAGATTTTTTTTTTTTTTGACTCTAGAGCAAATACACTGCATGCATTTAAAAATGGTGTGCTTTAAATCTGATACGTTCCCTGATTCCCTTCTAAAGTTTGTACCATTTTTAGATTTTCTCAACATAATTTTCAAGTTAATGAAATAAGTACCTGATAGATTCTGTTTTGCCTTTGCCTTTTACAGTATTTATCCAGAAGCTATTTATTACCATTCTTACTTCTAAGCTAGATGTCTAGTCATTTCATACATTCCTTCCACAATGTATCTTCTTGTCTTTAGAATGTGTATATCAGAGTAAACATTGGTCACCACAGCATTTGTAGATTTGCTTGTATCTACTACTGAATATCAGCTCTGATAATATTTTTCTCACACAGAGAAATAGCATAACAGAGTTAGTGAATAGCACTAATATCCTAGAATTGAAACAACCCAAGAAGTGAGGGAAGTTCATTGTTGTTGTTTTGTTTTTTTGTTTTTTGGTGTGTTTTTTTGTTTTGTTTTGTTTTATTTTGTTTTGTTTTTGGCTTTACATTAAAACCACAAATTTAACTTACAATGATTTGGAAGTGGAGAGAAGATGGAACTTCTTTATTCCACCTAAGTTTTCCTTCATATACTCCCACTCACTACTTATTGAGGGGGGAAATAGCAAACTATTTAATTGAGTTCAAAGTGAAGTCTGATCTGATTAAGTCTTTTAGGAAATGGCCAGTTGGTCAGCCTTTCCTTCTTGCTGTTGCTCTGAAAGTATCTGTGTTCCTGGAGAGGGGGGTGACCTGCATGTGCTGGTGAACTAGAGAGGGTGGCCTTGGGCATGTGCTGGCTGCTACTTCTAGGTCCAGGACACTGTCTGGCTGTTGGGTGTCCTGACAGCCTCAGTGCTGGAATTAGCAGCTAGTGGATCTGTGGTTCATTCTGTTGGCTTGGCCAATACTCCCTGTGATGGTCTTAGCCTAACTGGCTGCTCTGTAACCCTAGAGACAAAGGTACTGTGCCCTCCTAGGGTGACCCTCTCAGCAAACCTTTATGGGATACACACCAGGTTGGTGTGGGAAAGCCTGAGAAATGACTTCATCCCAGAGTTCTCAAGGGGAGCTAGGTGGAAGAGAGGAAGTAGGAAGAGTCCCTTTGGCTTCAATGTTACACTCGCATAGCATGAGGTGGGGAGGGCAAATGCTCTGGCTCTGGCATTCTGGGTGGCTCGGCAGCATTCCTATGGCTCCAGAATTTGGCTTCAGTTATTTCCCCATGTGATGTTCTAGCTTGTTCATGGCTTGCCCCTAGATACACCTTAAAACCTCCTTCCCCGCCCCTACCAGAAAAGTCTTAGGTAAGAGAACTTGGAAATACATATAAGGACAGATGGGTTATAGCATATAATCTTACTGGTCTGTAATTAGCAAAGACTTTACTACAGAATATTTAAAAGAAATCCCCACTATTATCTTTTTTTTTTGCATAATATATACAGTAACTAACAGGAAGCTAATTACATCATCCAATAAGCCTTAGGAAACAATGTCAAAAACAGCCCAGAAAATAATTATTTAGAAGTAATATATTATTCTTTTATAAGTGAAAAGTTATGTAATGTCCTTAGGAATCCTTAAAGACTGTTCACTCATAGAGTGAATCTGTTTGCAATCTTTATATTCATTATCAGGAAAGAAAAGTTTGTTCACTTTTAAAGAAACTAGAGACAAGCCATGACTTGTCTAGTTTTAGTCACATTACAATGACTAAAGCAAAATTAAAGAAGTCCTCCACATTACAAATCCAATGTACATTTTCTAAACTGAAGTCACAGTAGAAATTTATGTAATATACTAAAGGCTGAGTGCACGAAATTCATGCAATGGCGGCAGGGGGAGGGGGTGTCCCTCAGCCCAACCTGCACCCTCTCCAATCTGGAACTCCTCAAGTGACATCCCTTTCATAATCCAGACTGCTGGCTCTCAACTGCTCGCCTGCCTGCCTGATTGCCCCTAACCGCTTCTGCCTGCCAGCCTGATCGATGCATAACTGCTCCCCTGCTGGCCCAATCATCCCCAACTGCTCTTCTCTGACAACACAGTAACCCCCAAATGCTCTTCTGTGGATATTCCATCTTTATTAGATAGGTTTTTTTCTTTTACATATTGGGTAGCCCTAACTGGTTTGGCTCAGTGGATGGAATGTCAGCCTGCAGACTCAAGGGTCCCAGGTTTGATTATGGTCAAGGGTATGTACCTTGGTTGGGGACACATACCCAGTGGGGAGTATGCAGAAGGCAGCTAATCAATGTTTCTCTCTCATAGATGTTTCTAACTCTATCCCTCTCCCTTCCTCTCTGTAAAAAAAAAAAAAAAAAAATCAATAAAATATATATTTTTAAAAACATATTGAAAGTGTACCTGCCGTGATCTTGACAAATCAATAAAAGTATAAACCCAAACTAAGTGTCATAAAATAAACTCCTTAAACAGGAATTTCATGAGACCTTGGAAAGGTGATATCATGTGGTTTTTCTTCCTTTTTTCCTTCTCTTTCTTTTTCTTGATGTTTCATCTTTTGTCCTTTCTTTCGTTTTTCCATTTATTCCTTTTCTGTCCTCTTTTTCTTTTAACTTTTCCGTTGGTAGAATCAAAAGTACTTGAATTGCTCCATGGGGCATGTGCACCTCCCAGCCGGACACCCGGAGCTGCCACTGGGAGGGGATCATGGCATGGGAGCATGGGCACCTCCCAGCCGGACATCTGGGGCTTCCCAGCTCTCAGTGGCAGCCCTCCCTGGGATTGGAGGACTCCAACGGTGCTGAGAGGACTGGGCGCCGCCATCTTGTGGTTATGGGTGCTGCCATTTTGTCGTGGAGTGACAGTTAATTTGCATATTATTCTTTTATTAGATAGGATTGTTTGATAAAAAAAAATGCCGAAAATATAAAGAAAGGGGTAGTTTTCCAAAAATCAAGTAATTTTGTAAAACTGAGACATAGCTCTGATTCAAAATGCTTGGGCCAGATTAGTAGTTTTTATTCTGTCAAATCCCTGCCTTGCTTTCCAAAAATGATGGCCTCACCACTGTTAGTTTTAATGTGCTCCTATAACATCTTAAAATATTTTAGCAACAGTCTAATCTAAACAAGCATCAGCCAGCAAAACCATGTTTCAAGTGGTTTTGGGAGATACATCCAATGTGACTGGTCTTACTACTCCAGAGGCAAATGAGGTAGGCACAATTAAAGTCTGCCTTTGGGACTGGAGCCACCATAGGACAAGACCAACAATCACATTTTTATCAAGCAGCTAGTGTGATAATTCTACAGGGAACTTTTAAAAATGCTAACTAAATTCATCCTTCATCTTAAGCAAAATACGGAAAATTTTTTAAAATATTTTTTTTATTGATTTTGGAGAGGAAGTGAGAGAAAGAGAGAGATAGAAACATCAATGATGAAAGAGAATCACTAATCGGCTGCCTCCTGCATGCCCCCTACTGGGGACTGAGCCTGAAACCCAGGCATGTGCCCTTGACTGGATCAAACCTGGGACCCTTTAGTCCACAGGCCAATGCTCTATCCACTGAGCCAAACTGGCTTGGGCAATATGGGAAATTTTTAATTAAACAAAGTGCTTTGGAATATATCTTTAGATGTCTAAGACTACAAAATTAGTCATATAAATTATGGTGCATCCACACAATGTAATACACAGGAGTCATTAAAAATCATGCTCTGGATGCTGACTGACATTGGAAATGCTGTTATGTAAAATGTTATTATATGAAAAGCAAGTCATAAAAAAGTAGGATCCATTTTTGAGGTTTAAAAAAATATATACATATATATATATATATATATGAAAAGACATCAAAAGATTAGCAAAGATTATTTTACATGATTTAAATTTTTTTCACTGTTTCATTTCTCTAAATTTTGTACAATAAGCATAATTTTGATGTGAAAAAATATTATAATTCTATGAAATTGATTAATCTGTTTAACCATATTTTCTAGTTAACTAAAATATAAGCAAAGCACTTAGGGATGGTTCAAGTATTTTAGTCCATACCCTGCCTACTGGTCAACACAAACCAAATGCTATGATTTTATTCAATGAAAGCAGTAAGGCAATCAATCTAGCAAAATGCCCTTGGTGTATTTCTGACATATGTGATATCCAAAGTAGTTAAGACTTCGTTTTTATTTTCATTCAGTTATCACAATGCTAAACTGGTAAGGAACTCTTCATAAATTTGAGACAATTAAGCACAGTTACATCTTTTTATTCTTACTGAAGTATCTCATAGGAATTATATGCAGCTTATGAAGCTAACTATCACTTATCACCAACATGAACCATGACTGCTGGTGTAACAGTGTGACATTCATTAGTTCCAATATCATGGTTTGGAACAGTGTTTAGTGACTAAATTCCAGCTTTACATTTCTTGTTTTTTTGGTATTTGCCTCAAAAGTTAAATGCAACACAAATTCCCAAGAGCTTAGCTCGTTAGAATTCCTGTTGCAACTGTTATAATATAGTATAATGACTTTTTTTGCCATTTCATATATGCAAGTTCTATTTAAGTTCTTATCCAATTTCTAATTTTAAAAAAATGTTTATTTGTTGTTTTGATTAGGTAAAATATTCAGGTGGTTCAAACATCAAAAAATACAAAATAACATAATCTGAGAAGCCCCCCTCCCATCAATATACCTATAATACTAGTATACAGTTCCCACCTTCCCATAATGGATAAGCACTGTTATCCGTTTCTGGTTTGTGCTTCCAGAGATTTTATTAAATGTACTAGAGGCCCATTGCATGAAGATTCATTCAATAGGCCTTCCTTCCCCTGGCTGCAGGCACCAGTTTTCCTCCAGCACTCAGCCTTCGCTCTGGCCACTGCCTTCCATCTTTGCTACGACCAGAGTCTTTGTTCTGGTCAGAGCCTTCAGCCTTCACTCTGGCCGGAGCCTTAAGTCTTCTCTGCTCTGGCTGAAGCGCTGCTCCTGTAGCTCCCTCTGTCCCCTTCTTCTCCCTCATAGCAGATGTCCCGCCCCACCTGGCCACTCTGTTCCTATGTATGCAAATTAACCCACCATCTTTTTTGGGTTAATATGCATATGCACTCCTGATTGACTGGTGGGCATCACAGAAGTACAGTCAATTTGTGTATTTCTCTTATATTAGTATAGATACTGTTATTCACCTTCCTGGTCTTAGTATTTTTGAGGACTGTTCTTAGACAGCTTCCTCTATTTCTGTGATATATCTGTTTTGCTCCATATCTTTTTAAGTCTATTTTGATAAAGTATTAATGTGCATTAAATTGAGTAAATTAGTGTCTTATAATTATCTCCTTTTCTATAATTTTCCCTTAATCTTCCTGATTTGCAAGGTTTTTGGCTTTATTAGTTCTACTAAACTTATTTTCTGTTTATATTCTTTCCCCTTTTCAATTTATTGTTTTTCATTTTCTGACTTTTAAGTTGGATGCTTTTTTTATCATTGTGTATTTTTATCATTGTGTACATATACATATACATACATATATATATATATATATATATATATATATATATACATGTATAAATGTATAAATTTTCCTCTGAGAATTGCTTTAGTAATATCTCATGGTTTCTGATAACTGGTACTTATATAATCCTTATTTTCTAGCTATACCAACATTTCAGTTTACAATTTCTCTTTGACTCAATTGTCGCTTAGCAGAGATTTTATTTGATTACTAGAGGCCCAATGCATAAAATTCGTGTAAGAGGCTCAGCCCTCGCCAGTCTGCCCTCTTCACTGTAGATTGCCATCTTCATCTTTGCTGCAGACTCTGCTTGGAATCTACCATCTTTATCTTCACTGCCAACTCTGGCCAGAGTCTGCCATCTTCACAGCAGACTCTGGCTGGAGTCTGCATATCCATCTTCGCTGCAGACTCTGGAGTCTGCAGTCTTGTCTTCACTGCAGCAAATTGCCTCAGTCCTTGTAGCCTGGCTTTGTCCGGAAGGTCATTGGAAGGAGGTTCAGAAGGTTGTTTGGCTGTCTGGTCTAATTAGCATATTATACTTTTACTAGAGGCCCAGTGTAATAAATTAGTGCACAGGGGTGGGGATGTGTGTCCCTCAGCTCAGCCTGCATCCTCTCCAATCTGGGATCCCTCTCACAATTCATAACTGCTAGTTCCCAACCGATTGCTCCTAGCTGCTTCTGCCTGCCAACCTGATTACCCCCTGGCAGCCTGATCAATAATTAACTGCTACCCTGCTGGCCTGATTGCCCCTAACTGCCCTCCCCTGCTAACCTGGTCACCCCTAACTATCCTCCCTTGCAGGCCTGGTTGCCCCCAACTGCCCTCCCCTATAGGCCTGGTCACCTCTAACTATCATCCCCTGAAGATCTGGTCACCCCAACTGCCTTCCCCTGCTGGCCCAGTCACCTCTAACGTCATTCCGTTGCCAGCCTGGTTGCCCCTAACTGCCCTCCCCTGACAGTCTGGTCACACCTAACTGCCCTCTCCTGTAGGCCTGCCCCCCCCCCCAACTACCTACCCCTGCTGGCCTGGTCCCCCCCAAACTGCCCACCCTACATGTCTGGTTGCTCCCAACTGCCCTTCCCTGCAGGCCTAGTCCCCCCCAAATGCCCTCATCTGCTGGCTTGGTCACCCCTAACTGCCCTCCCCTGCAGGCCTGGTCACCCTTAATTGCACTCCCCTGTATGCCTTGTTTCCCCCCTCCCACAACTGCCCTCCTCTGCCAGCCCAATCATCCCTAACTGCCCTCTCCTGCAGGCCTGATCACCCCCAACTGCCCTCCCCTGCTGGCCATCTTGTGGCAGCCATCTTGTGTCCACATGGGGGCAGCCAGCTTTGATCACATGAGGGTGGCCAACTTATGTGTTGGAGTGACTATCAATTTGTATATTACTCTTTTATTATATAGGATTATTAGAGATAATGGGATATATAATATATTTTTTCCTGTTATTCTAACTCCCACATTAGTCTCAGTCTTGATTATACTTAAATATACTTAAATATTTTCAGTGTTTCCTTCCAATCCTTTTGTGACTATCACCTAGTCATTATCCTAGTAAGCTAAAATTTTGTCTTCTAGTAGTTTCCTCAGGAAAAGCTCATGACAGTGTTGTGCCAGGCTGAGGGACCCCACCAGTGCACAAATCCATGCACCGGGCCTCTAGTAAGATATAGGCTTTGATACTTCAAGAACATTGCATCCTCAGGAATCACAGAAATTTCAAAAAGCTCATTATGTGGAAACATCTGGAGGTGGGAATAAAGAGGGAAATTAAATAAGGAGTATTTGTTTAAAGGCTATATAAAAATAGACTCTAAGATCCAGGCCATGGAATAAGTTCCCACCCCAACCAATAGAGGAGTGAAAGGTGTTTTTTCTAAAATTACTAGGAACAGTTGGTGGTGGATGTGCCATTCACAAAATGGGGAGAAAATGTGAAACAGATCCTCCTCCTGGACACGCTTCACTTAACTTAGAGGACCCTGGTGCCAGGCAGTCACTCACAGGAGGAGCATGGAAAAATTTATGTGGTCTCACCAGCCCAAGAGCAAAGACTTACACACATTGGCATCACAGTTCCTCACCAAACACTCAGTATAACCCTTCTAAAAAAAGCTCACACCAACAAAGTCTGCCTATGTGCTCCAATATTCCAATCAGAGTTTAGTCTCTGCCTTAGTCGACTTGGAGGGTCATAACAACGTGCCACAGACTGGCGTAAACAATAGACATTTATAAAACTGTTTTCTCACACTTGTGGAGGCTAGAATTCCATGATCAATGTACCAGAAAATTCAGTTTCTGGTAAAGGTTCTCTTCCTAGCTCTTAGATTGCCACCATCTCACTGTGTGCTCACATTGCTTTTCTATGCATGTGCTTAAAGAGAGAGTGATTGCATGCACCGGTATCTTTTTTCATGAGGACACAAATCCTATTGGGTCAGGGCCCACTCTTATAACCTTATTTAATCTTAATTACTTTCTCTAAATATGGTCATGTTGAGGATTAGGGTTTTCATATATGAATTGGGAGGGGGAAACACAAGCACTTAGTCCATAAACATCCCTCAACTATTGTCAAAAAAAGCTATACCTATGGATTTCATTATATGGATAGTGACTACCAACTGTCACCTTTTCCTTTATTTGATTATTTTACCTCTGGGTGTGCTTAGTGGGAAAACACTTCCTGTTTCTAGATTAGATAGGATCTGGTGCTGCCTTCTGTGGACACTACTGAACCTTCTTTCTGAGTTTTAAGTCTGTTGAAGTCTTATAAAATTGGTACATACAGAGAACTGAGGAGTGCCGATTAACTTTTTTTTTCATTGAATATAAATGCACTCAATTATAAGGCATTGTTCAAAAATATTGATTGATTGGTATATGAAAATATATAGCTATCCACACCCTTTGTAATAAGTCATGTCTGTTTCACTCATGTCCACCCCCTTTACCCCCTGACAACTGTTAAGCACAGGTGGATCCCCCATCATCAACAGAGGCTATTGATGGCTTCATATTGGAATGGGTGAGTATTGCAAAACAGCCCAGGTGGGGACACCCACATGCCACTCCACCAGCCAAGTCATCCCTTCAGGGCACCCTTATCCCTACTTATGTGGGTTCTTTGCCCCCTCCCATCTGTCTGTAGGTTCTAGAAGGAAACTCTGATCTTCCAGCAAACCCAGCTCTGAGCAGTGAGTTTATGTGAGATATGTTGTCCCTTTGTTTGCCGCTGACAAGCGTAAAGAACCACTTTCACTGCTCATAATAATGGTTAATTTATCACATCCAGCCAAGGCTGACCTCTGGGTGTCCCAGCCCCTCCATCACCTTCACACCTGCTCAAGCTAATTGTTCGAGCCAGTGTAAATGAAAATCAACTGGGCTAATAATGAATGGAGCCCATTACTCGCAACAGCACATTGCTTTACAAAGGTTTATCAAGAAACATGATAACCAGTCCCCTTGTCACAGTCCCCTGTTCCGGAGAGGAGAAAAAGCAAGCAAACAAGGGGAGACCCACACAGGAAAAATGACACAGAGACTGGAAACAGAACATTTGGCCTGAGCTTCCAGAGCTCTGGAAAAACCACTTCTATATTTTACCAAAATTCACTCATATACCAAAAAAAAGGGTGTTAGGATATTTCTCCCAATGTTGTTTTCATCTGTTTACATAAGCAAATGAGATCATTACTGGATAGGAAGGCCTTGATTAATATGCTAATCTCATTTGTCCATCAAAACCGTTTTTTAAGGCAATCATCTCCATGGCTTCTCCAGTCACTGTCTAGAACTGCCTTGCCAGTGCCCTCTTTCAACTGCTTAAAATGAAATAACAGGATGCCCATAAAAAGAAGCTGTCTAAAGAAAAACTCAGAAAGCTTTACTTGATATGAATATTTTACTGAGAGAGAAACAAAACTGTTCAGTAACAGAAAGTGGTTAAGAAGTTCTTTGCGCCGAAACTGTTTTGGTTCAGTGGATAGTGTCGGCCTGCGGACTGAAAGGTCCCGGGTTCGATTTCGGTCAAGGGCATGTACCTTGGTTGCGGACACATCCCCAGTAGGGAGTGTGCAAGAGGCAGCTGATCAATGTTTCTCTCTCATTGATGTTTCTCTCTCATCGATGTTTCTAACTCTCTATCCCTCTCTCTTCTTCTTTGTGAAAAATCAATAAAATATATATATTTTTTTAAAAGAAGCTCTCAGTAGTTACAGCTCAGTTTATGAAGCATATGGGAGTAAATACATTGATTTCCATTGTGATTTGTTACTAGAAACTTACATTCCTTATCATCACATAAGCTTCCGTGTTTGCAGCTGATTGGCTAGGAAGCTGCAAGGTCCTGCTGACATGTCAAAAGCTTGAGTTTTGTTAAAAGGCCAAGTCAACATTTTGGGGAAATTAGGGTGGTTTTACATTTTGGTTGTGTGACTGTGAGTGTTCAGTCTAGAAATATATTCAAAATGTAGACTCCATTTTAATTTCTCTTTAATCCTGAATATCTCCAAGAGGCAAATATTAGACTATCAGAAATTGTTGACTAAAGTTTGAAGACACAGCCCTGAGGGAGTACGAAAAATCACTTCCCATTGCCAAATCAGGGGTTTCATGTATTTGGGGAATGTTTTAAAAGTTTTTCATGTTGTAATATATTTGTTCATTTTAAATGTGCTTATTAGCAGTCGATATTCCCCACTGCAAGCCATAAATCAAAAGAATCATTCATCCCCCAGCAAATTCAGTGACAGCAAGAAATGCTGTTAGCCCCATGTGTCTAAGCACACACTTTATATGGACTCTATCCCGTGATCTTCTGGATTTATAAACAAGTCAGACCTCTAACGCATCAGTTTCAGACCAGTTTTTGGACCAAATATCAAGTCATTCTGCACTAGACTTGAATCAAGCACTGGGTGCAAATAACACAGTTACAACTTTAACAACAAATGGGACTAAGTCCCCATGATCTTGATTTCTTGCCCAATTTCCCAGAAAACTACTCTTTTGAAATAATATTTTTTTTTTATTGATTTCAGAGAGGAAGGGAGAGGGAGAGAGAGAGAGAAACGTCAATGATGAAACAGAATCATTGATCAGCTGCCTCCTGAATCCCCCTTACTGGGGATTGAGCCCATAACCTGGGCATATGCCCTGACCAGGAATCAAACAGTGACCTCCTAGTTCATAGGTCAATGATAAAGCACCAGAAGACTACTTTTAAACTTGGCTGAAGATCTAGGACTTTATAACAACAAGGCTTTTCTTTATCATATGCTTTAATCTGGGCATCACTCTTACCCAGGTTTTATAATATCTCTTGGAGAGAGACACTAGTCTGTGATTTCTGTGGTATCTGCCTAAGCACCTTAAGTTTTGAAGACACCATTCCAGACTTATACTGCACACCATCTGCTTGTAATATGGCAAGACCAGGTAGGCGAGCACATACTTTCTGAATATAGTAGCAAACAAGATAATAATAATTGTTCTGGGGGAGGGGTGTGTGGAGGGGATGTTCCTTGATTGATTAAAATTAGAAAATATTGGGTTAGATTATATTGAGTAGGAGTCTTTTTCTCAATTTAGAATTTCTTCTAGCTAATAAACATCATCAACCTTCTTTTAGCTCCATGAACACAGAATTCCTGTTTCACAGAACACTGTAAACATCTGAAGTGACACCAGGATAAAATAGAACATGAGTAGGAAACACTACTCTAAAAGATGCAAATAAGGGCCAGTGGACTGCTGCAGGATGGAAAAACAATCACTCTCCACCATGTTCTATAATTGCATTTGCACTTAGATGAACCCACATTGACTGGCCAATTCTATTTTACACTGTATTTTAAGATCTTTTCAGGGTAGGCAACTTCTTTAGGCGGCTGGCAAGTGCTGTGAATACTGTTCAATCATTGGGTATTCAGTGTTATTAAAGCAGGAATGGTCAAGAAATCATTCCAGCCAGAAAAAGTCCAAGTACTGTCATGATTTATGTGCGTGCCTGATGTGACCAACATAAGTCAACTGGTTATACAAGGAAATACAACCATTGAGTGACAGGAACTGCAGCATATGACTCATGCTGTGTCTACCCTGAGCCAAAACAGTCAGTCAACTCTAAAAGTATAAACATCAATCAAATAAATGATTTGGCAGCCCAAATATTTAACAACTGGATGATGACTGGAATTTTTGCCTTTCAATCATTCATGCAGATATGGTCTCAGTAAAAGTAATAACTAAAATTTAGAGTACTTTTTCTTTTCCTAAGTCATTCACCCCCAAACATTTGTTGAATGCTTACAGTGCTCTAGCTACTCTGATTAATTTTAGGAATATAAATATGGAAGACAGTGTTAAGAGTGAAATTTATTCTTCAATCTCTTTCTCTACTAGCATTACATTATCTAACCTGCTAAGCAATTTTCTCAGTGGCCATTGGCCTCTAGCTATCAGAATCCAGTGATCTTCACCATTGCTCCTTTATCAAATATTTTTTATCAGGAAGAAAACCCAAATATTTAACCAGAATTTGCTTTGGTTAAATATACATCTCATGAATTTCAAAAAAGTAATTTGGAATAAGATTACTGCTTCCTATGAGATTGATAGAAAAATCCATATGATAAAAATTTATTACTATGATGTATATTATAAGATAGGTGGTTAATAATAAGCTTTGTGTTCTACAAACACCTAAAAGCCAAAGGTAATTTAACACTAACACAGATGTCTGATACAAATGCTCCAAGTTACACAAACAGGAAATCCCACACAGAGAAAGTTAACTTCAGACAACTTGGCCCTTTCTTTCCCTATACTCTTTCTAGATATAAATGTATACATTCCCATGGCATTTCTATACTAAGTCCTTAGATAGCAAATAGATGACTAACACACTTCAATAATCGTTTATCATAAGCTTAGTATTGGGGGAAAAATAAACTCTTGACAAATACCAAGGACTCCTCTATTCTTAAGTCCCCTGTATCCTCAAGGACTCTTTATTCTATGCAATGGCTCCTGAAAAAACTTCCCTTTTCAAGGATACTTTTTTCAAACACAATCAATAATCTACAACCAACTTTGTACTTTCTTTAGAAGCCAGGACCTTTTCAACTTTGGAATTTTTAAGATAAAATACATGGCTAGTCCTAGCTGGTTTGGTGCAATGGATATAGTGTCATGTCAGCCCAAGGATTGAAGGGTCCTAGGTTTGATTCTGGTCAGGGGCACCTAGCTCAGTTGCAGGCTTGATCCCCAACCTTGGTTAGGGCATGTGTGGGAGGCAACCAATCAATGGCTCTCTCTCTCTCTCTCTCTATCTCTCTCTCTATCTCATTGATTTTTTTTTTCTCTTTCTCTCCCCCTCCCTTTCACTCACTCTAAAAATCAATGGAAAAAATATCTCCAGTGAGGATTAAAAACAAAAACAAAAAATATTTTTATATGCATGGCTGGATTCCTATAGGACAATAATATAAATTTTTGATTTTTATTATTAATCAGGTTATTAAAACTCTTGTTTGATACATAATGGGAAGTCAATAATTTTAAAAATCATTAGTTTTATTTTATTTTTTACCATTTTTTAATTTTTTTAAATAAATATTTATTGTTCATATTATTACAAATATTCCTCATTCCCCCCCTCCATTGTTCCCCTCCACCAAGTTCCCACCCCACCCTCTGCCCTTCCCCCCCCCATTATTCTCATCCATAGGTGCACAGTTTATGTTCAGTCTCTTTCCACACCCTCCTTTCCCCTTTTCCCTGAGAATCATCAGTTCACTCTCCTTCCATACCTCTGATTCTATTATATTCACCAGTTAATATTGTTCATCAGATTTTATTTTTAATCCCCTTGGTTTTTAGATTCACTTGTTGATAGTTACATATTTGTTGTTCATAGTTTTTATCTTTATTTACTTTCTCTTCCAAAAGAACCCACTTCATCAATTCATATAATTCAGGTTTGGTGGTGATGAACTCCTTTAGCTTTTTTTTTTTTTTTTTTAGTGATAGCTTTGCATGGTAGATTATTTTTGGCTGTAGGTTATTACTATTCATCACCTTGAATATTTCTTGCCATTCCCGTCTGGCCTGCATGGTTTCTGTTGAGAAATCAGCTGACAATCCTATAGGTGCTCCTTTATAGGTAGCTACCTGCTTTGCTCTTGCTGCTTTTAATATTCTCTCTCTGTCTTTTGCTCTTGGAATTTTAATTATAATTTGTCTTGGTGTGGTCTTCTTTGGATTCCTTTTGTTTGGAGTTCTGTGTGCTTCCTGGACTTGTAAGTCTAATTCTTTCATCAGGTGGGGGAAGTTTTCTGTCACTATCTCTTTCAGTATGTTATTGATATCTTGCTCTCTCTCTTCTGGGACACCCATAATTCTGATGTTGGTTCGCTTGAAGTTGTCCCAGAGGTTTCTTACATTATCTTCAATTTTATGGATTCTCTTGCCTCCTAGCTTCTGCGGAGGAGTGTCTTCTGGCTCTTTATGTTCCAAATCTTTCACTTGATTCTTGGGATCTTCCATTCTGTTTTTAGGACTCTGTATAATATTTTTTATTTCAGACAGTGTATTCTTTATTTCTTGTTGATCCCTTATTAGTTCTTGTTGATCCCTTATTATTTCTAGTTGATCCCTTTTCATACCTCATAGGTCTTATCAACCTTTTCTAGGAAATTCTTAAAAAACCTTATAAGCATGCTTTTGAACTCTATATCCAGTCACTTCTTTTCCTCCATTTATTTTGTTTGTGATCTGTTTCCTTGTCTCGGCATTTTCACAGCTTCCCTGAGTTGGTAGGGTGGCTTTGTGTAGTAAGGTGTCCTATATGGTTCAGTGAGTCAGCCTCCCAGTTACCTGAGGGGGACAGTCTTGGTGTAGCCTAGGGGTGTCGAACTCAATCAGAGAAGGGGCCAAAATCTAAAATCCAGCCTAAATCGCAGGCCGAATGGTTTACTGAACAGTCATAAACTGTCATTGTGATGGAAACGCAGCAGAGTGCAGTGATGACAGCACGGTGCGGGCCACATTGCAAGGCCTGGCGGGACGGATTTGGCCCGCGGGCCTTGTGTTTGACACATGTGGACTGTAGCCCTTTGTGGGCTGTGTGTGCAGTCTTATTGTTAAGCCTTGCTTGTTGTTGGTATCAGTGGGAAGCTTTGATCTCCAAGCCAGTTGGCTATGAAGATCAGAAGTGTCTCAGCTAGGAGGGTTTCTGTATTCCGCTTGAATGGGGCAGAGTCTCGGGGTGGCACAGACAAGCTTTGTTGAATCCTGCACATTTGGTTGCAGGCATGCGCACCTCTTTGGTATAGGCACAGACAAGCTTTAGATTCCTGTCTGTCACTCCTTAGGAGAGTCCCATTCACTAAGAACGAGAAAGCTAGCCACTGGAAGGGCTTCTGTGCTCCGCTTGGATGAGGCAGAGTCTCAGTTGGTGCAGACAAGCTTTATTCAGCCCCTCCCTACAAGGGTCTGGTTTCTGAGTCCCGCAGTAATGGTCATTGGCTTCACACACCTCAGAGATCTCTGTCCACTGCCTGATAGTCTGGCCTCTCCCTGTCTGGGGCCCTCTATCAGCACAATACAGTGGTTCTATTTTCCTCCCAAACAAGAAAGCCAGCCGTGCGTTAGCTGTTCGCCCTCTCCGTGCGCCAGGAGTAAGCCAGTAGCAAACTCAGCCCACCCTCTCCACGCTCCGCAAGCAAGCTGGCAGTGAAGTCTGTGGCTGGCTTTTCTTCACACACAGTTCTCTGTACCTTTACAGTTCCTGAGGTTCAGCATGCCTTCTTTCTCCTTCCCAGTTGGTAGAGCCTCCTCTCAGCCAGCTGTCCAGCGCTTCAGGGTGATGTTTCCCTTGTTTTTCAGTTCTAAATTCAAATTTGTTCTGGTAGGCTGCATTCAGGTGTCTACGCCATCTTGGTTTCTCTTCTAAAAATCATTAGTTTTAAAATTTGAGTTGAAATGTGTTTCAAAGCACGTTTGGTCCAGCCCCTATCTAGAGCTTGAGTGTCTTTTGCAACGTCTGTAACACATGTTGTCCAGCCCTTGCCCCAACACCCCAGCAATGGGTAATTCACTACCTAATGAGGGAGATTATCCTGTCTTCTCACATTACCTCAGACATGTCTTCCTTACTCTGGGTTAGGTTTTTTTGTCCATGATGCTAGTTATATGTCTTAGGTTCTCTTAGGATGTGTGTAAGCCCTTTACATGACAGCTCTCTAGATATCTGAAATCCTCTATCATGTCCTGAACACTCTCTTCTAAAGATGCCCAGTTCCTCGGATCATTCCTTATAGAATGTGATTTTGGTTCCATGACCATCCTGGTTTCTGATATCTAAATTAGTGAATTTCAACCATGATTTTGAACACAATCATTCTTGTGATCAATAAGAAAAGGAAGGGTAAATTAGACATGGCAACTGTACTGAGAATTAAGGATAACTTCCTTTCTCCATCATTTTATGCCATAGCCAGGAGAGAAACTAAAAATACCCAGGTGAATATTTGCTCCTGCAAAGGTGATTGATCGTGTTACTAATGGTAGATTAAAGGCTGGCACCATTGCTTTAAATATAGCCCAGCTTGTCTACATTCTCTGGAAAGTGTTGTAGCCAGACTGAATATAAAAACTAAATGGTGGGTTAGCCAGGGCAATGCAGACTTGTTCATTAAATGAAACATTTCTCTTCTTTCTACTCCTACATGCCCTTCAGGACTCAGCTAGTCTTACCTCCTGTATGAAACCCTTCAACTGCAAAAGATAAATTTTGAATCCCCAAAGTGCTTCCTCTGGATGCAAGTGTAAGGTGGACTCCAGGGTCCTCCACTTCTGGCCATGTGTCCTGAGACAGTTTCTGAACCTTCCTCAAACCAGCTTCCTCAACAGTACCTCACCGAGCACCTCAGGGTTTCTAGCATAGTAGTTGGCAGTGTTAATTCATTGCCTTTCTTTGATTGTGCTCAAAACATTGAACTGCTAAGTTTCAAATTCAGGGTACACCCTGCATTTTTGAGACCAGGAGAAAATATACTGCTCTAAGAAATTGAAATGAATAAAAGTCAGTATAAAGTCATGCATTGGCCATTTGTGAATCATCCTAGAATGTTTTCCCCAGTTAGAGATGACTTATAAGACAAAGGTGCCTCCCAAAATGCTCTCTGCAATGCTTCCATCCAAATAATAACTACTGTCAGGTGGTTTATAGACGAACCACAACTCATATAATCTAAGAGAGTAGTTCTTAACAGTTTTCATCAAAAGAAAAAATTATTTGTAACTATGTGTGGTGATGGGTGTTAAGTAGACTTATTGCGATCATTTCACAATATATACAAATATCAACTCACTGTTGTACACCTGAAACCAATACAATGTAATATGCCAATTATATTGCAATAAGAAAATATAATAAAAAAACTTCCAATTTACAGTAAAATTATTGTCCATGAGACTGTTGCTGTCAAGCTAATCAGAAATATCCTTAGATTGGAAAAGGGCAATTCATAAAGTTATTGCTTGAGAATATTCAATTCCTCTACTTAAACTTGGGACGCATCTAGTAACCTTCTAATCTATAATATAATATCCTGAGTGTACAGACATGAAGGAGAGTATGTCTGGTGTGGGGAGTGAATGTCAGTCACATGCTCCCTCCGCCAATTAATACATCATCACCCCAGCCTAAGCATTGGTCTCCTGTGGGATCTGTGCCTGTGAATTGATTTCTCAGCCTAATCCCCTCTGGGAAATGAGTTTTGTTCTTGAAAAGCTGAGCAATACAATCTGCACTATGAAGACTCCCACACTGGTGCTGACTCCAACATGCCCTGGATCACTAACGACAACACATACATGTCAGTGCTTCATCAGATGTGTGGGAGATGGGGACTTTGCAGCCCCTTACCCCTACCAGGCCCTCCACTGCCCAACTCCAAGGGAGGACAAGTTGCTACTCTGATCTGACTCAGAAACATCTGTCAGGCCACTGACAGGATAGGACAGGGTGGTTGTCCTCAGGGTCCCCATTGATGCTCTCCTTACTCTCTTCTTCTGTTACCTGGGTCCCAGCTATGGCTCTTTTCCTCTGAGATGGGAAATAGCTGGGACTACAGACCCAATCACCTTCCACTCTGTTCCCATAGGCTCAACTAAAGGCAAGATTTCCTTTATTTTTATTTAAAAATTTTTTTTCAATTATAGTTGACATCCAATATTTTATTAGTTTCAGGTATACAGCATTCTGGCTAGACATTTATATATCTTACAAAATGATTCCCCCTATAAGTCTAGTACCCATCTGGCACACCATACACAGCTATTACAATATTATTGACTATATTCCTTAGGCTGTAATTTACATCCCCGTGACTATGAACACATGGGTTTCAATATTCAATTTGGTGATCAGGTGAGGAGGGTGTTTTGAATGGAATAGGATGTATCATTTGTCCTTAAGCCAAAGCCTTATCTTTTTCTTTCTAAATAAAATTCTTTCTAAACCTCTGTTGGTGGTAAAAGGTGTCTTTCTGGCTGCCCTTTGCATCCTGTTAGATAATTCAGTTCACTTTTGCTTTGCTTCCTTGTGTCCTCCAGCACTGGTTACAATCATGGGAAAGGAGGGTGTCTGTGAGGCACACTCAGCAAGAGAGCACAGGAACCCCTCTTGGGTTTTACATTCAGAACAGTTAGAGCTTTAGAGAATATTTAGAAACCACTTCTCAGCTGGAGACAATTCCCCATTTATTTTTAAGGGTTCAAAGGCAGCAGCATTGGCCACCCCACTGGATACTGAGGGACAGATGCCAACAGGGAAGGAAGGGGTGTGGTGCCTTGACTTTCCAGCCCTGAAGGAATCAGGACTCTTTATGTGGTAATACTGGGCCATTGGTGCTGCGGCAGGATTGTCAGCACGGGGCCTATGTCTAAGACTGAAAAGAAGTTTTCTTTGTTTCCCTTCCCATTTTTGCCAAAGAGCCCTAGCAAAATCTTAGCCACTTAAGCCCTACAAACATGCCAACTGGTTTCATTCATGTTAGTCTAACTTTCCCAAAGGAACTGTAATCGCTCTGAAAGCATGACTGATATTCCAGGTTCTTCCTGCATCTTTTGTTTTTCCTATAGCACCTGGTACTAAATATTTGCTGAGTTCATTTGTTCTTCATCTAGTATGGATATATTCTTTTCTTTTCTTTTTAATATATTTTATTGATTTTTTACAGAGAGGAAGGGGGAGAGATAGAGAGTTAGAAACATCGATGAGAGAGTCATCTACCAGCTGCCTCTTGCACATCCCCCACTGGGGATATGCCCACAACCAAGGTTCATGTCCTTGACCGGAATCGAAGCCGGGTCCCTTCAGTCCCCAAGCCAATGCTCTATCCATTGAGCCAAACTGGCCATGCGATTGGATATATTCTTTACATCTCAAGAGTCTGGACTTTTCTCACTAGCCCAAATCAATAAACATAGTTGGGTCCTTGGTGCCAACACAATTAGAAATACAAATGCTACATGGGGCCTGGAGTTGTGGAACAAGGTGATCTTTTAGAGACCTAAAGTGCAGCACATTAAAATTTTCTAAGGCTTCCCTGAAATATTTACCAAAAAAATGTAAATTATTATAGAGAAGACATACTTTAAAATATATTTGAAAACTCTAATTTGCAAAACATTGGCTACCACACTCTTCATTGAATTTATTGGGGGTGAATAAGGCTGGGGAGTGTTGGGGAGGTGGAGAAAGAGATCAATCAAAGGACTTGTATGCATGCATATAAGTACAACCAATGGACAGGGTGGGGGCGATGAGGAGATATGATAGGGAGTAGGGGAGGCTGGGGGAATGTCAATGGGGGGAAAAAGAAGATATTTGTACTATATGTAATACTTTAAACAATTAAAAAAGTAAAAAAAAAAAAAAAAAAAAAAAAAAAAGCAATGAATCTGGGTGAGGGAAGCCAGAGAAAATTTATAAAGTTTTACTTATGAACTTTAAGTTCATATGTCTCCTCCATTTTGAAAACAGAAACAGTGTCCAGAGAACATAAGTAATCTAAATAACGGTTCACTAATAATACGTCCAGGGGTTGGTAGGAAACAGGCAGGAGGGGGCACCTTGGTAGACATATAGATAGAATACTGGTGTCTTTTCAGACGTTTGTGGAGCCTGAGCTTTCTCAAGAGGTGGGGAAAGAGCCAATGACCTTGGGCACAATAATTTGTTTTCACCCTGAGAAAAGATCAGGATGCAGTAACTAATACAAATGGAACGAAAACAGTTAAAGTCACAGAGCAGCTCAGCATTCATTAGGGAATCGGGATGTGGCAACACACAGCACTAATATTAACTATGGTTCTTAGCCTTCAGAGTTGGCGAGATGATCCCAGCTTCCTGCAGACCAAACACTTATGCTAATTGAAGAGAAACTTTCTAAAAAAAAAAAAAAAAAAAAAGGCAGCCAAATCTAAGAGACTTGTCAACTCCAGGGTCATCAGTGAAGTGCTAAGCAGGAAAGAGCTGAAATCAAAGGCTGTCTCTGCCTCCCCCTACACACTGGGAGCCCATGGTGGTCACAGCTCCTTTAACAATATTTATAATGAAGGAACGATGTTGGAGATGTCAACCTTGATTATTCATAAAGCTTCCTCCTGCTCAGATCCACCCCGGGGCTAACAGTAAAAGTACCTGATTCCCAATTCTCAAACACAAAAGCACACAGAGCTTGAAAGAGGAGCTGACTAATAAAGTTTGCATATCCCTAAGAAAAAGAGCATACAAGGAAGAAGAAAAGGAATGGCAAGATTAAACAAAAACAGTAAGCTTGGATGGGATATGATAAAAATTTTAAAAGGCAAGAACTTAAATCTATTTTCCTTTTTTTCCAACGTCCTTGTCCATTTACATTTCAGTGTAAGCCTTTTGGAGGAAACAGCTGTTTTATTTCCCCGACTAGAACACAGAGGTGCTTTGAACCCTTACTGTGGGAGCATAATATTGTTAAACTCTGTTCTGGAGTTTAAAGTCTAGTGACTTTACACTGTGAGGAGAGGCCGAGAGAGGCATTCATCACTGATTCTGTTAAACCGGAGGCCTCACAGCGGAGGCTGGGTGGGCTCAGTGAGGCCATCTGTGTAGGGGGAAGAGTCCCAGGCAAGCACTGGCATTTACACCCTGGCCCTCCTGCCTCCAGCTCTATGATCTAGTTATTCATTTGAGCGTCTCCCTTAGTATTATCCTTTGTAAAATGGGAATAATAATAATACCACCTTCCTCCTAGAGTCACTGAGAACATTTAATTAAGTAAAATTGTCTGGCCAGTATGTTAAGCATCGACATGTGAAAAAGGTCACTGTTCAATTCCCAGTCAGGGCATATGCCAAGGTTGAGGGCTCAATCCCCAGTGGGGGGCAGGAGGCAGCCAATCAATGAGTTTCTCTCATCATTGATGTTTCTATCTCTCTTTCTCCCTCTCCCTTCCTCTCTGAAATAAATAAAAATATATTAAAAAGAAAAATAGAGTCCATAGCTAGGACTACAGTGAGCACTTAATGTCACTTATTTGCTACTTGCTTCCTCTCTGAAATCAATAAAATTATATTTTTAAAAAATTCTATTAAAAAAAAAAAAAGAGGTATGTATGGTTTGAGTTTATGGTAACGACTATTGTTGGTTACCAAATATCCTAACTCTTCTCTCCTTCTGGACTCATGCTAGACTAGAATTATACTTTCTGGCCTCATGTAGTTGGGTGGTGTTCATGCCACTAGTTCTGGCCAATAGTTGTGAGAGGAAGTGCCACGTGTCACTTTTAGGCCAGAGTACTTAATTGTCAGTGTAAAAACCTTCCAGAACTCTCTTTCCATCACCATCATACCTACAAATGTTCCATCAATCTGAGCACTAAGGCTCATAAACCTCTTGCCTTTTAGTTGATTTAATACCTTTTCTCATTTTGGGAAATCCTAAGTTAGTAGCTCTTCAAATGTGGATTCTGCCCATTTTCTCCCTTGCATATATCCACAAAAGACAGTAATAAGAATATTCTTATATCAATTGTTCATCATAGGTATAAATTAGAAACAACCTCAACATTATCACTAAAATGGTCACTAACTTGAAATATTACATAGTAATTAAAATACTGAAACAACCATGGAGAGACTAACAAAGCACAAAAGCCAAACACTGGCTAGGAAAAAAGTGTGTTTTTTATAAATGTTTCAGAAACACTATGTATGTTTAGAAGCACATAAACATGTACTTAAAAGTATAAATATCTGCATGCTATTGATATATATAAAGTAAAAATATATGTTTCTGAGAGAAAAAAAACCTTGGGATTGAAAATGAGAATAAATTCTAAATATAACACTTTATTACTTTAAGAAAACCGAAAAAGAAAAATATAAACCACATATTACAGAATATTATAATTGTGCACGTTATAAATTTTCCATAATTTTTAAACATATGTAATAAAGCATACATATAAAGATACACACCAATGTATGTTTCTACTAAATAACAAAGAGCAGTTCATGAACACTTCCTTAAAAATATATTTATTATTTATGTCCAATCTCTACAGAGATCCAAACTACAATGGGTAACTCAGAACAGAAATGGCTCTTCTGTGGTCACAGCCAGGAGCTGGTGGTCTGGGGCTAGTGGCACAGCTCTGCCATCCTCAACTCAGGTTTCCATCTCCGGGTCCAAGGGGGATGCTCTCCCCTCTCCATCACCCCCGGCATAGCCAACAGGAGATCAAGGACACATGGAAGACTGTGTGCTTCATTCTTTTTCACGAAACTGCCTCACAATATTTCTTTCCACACCTAACCAGCCAGAATTTGCTGCATGACCCTATCTTGGGGAATGTGAGAAATGAAGCCTCTGGCTGGGAAGCCAGGTGCCCAGCTGAACTGCAGTTCTATTTTTAAAGGAAGAAGAGAAAGCATGGACACAGCTGGCCGCTGGCTGCCTCTGCCACAGGATGGACTGGGTGGAGCCCTGACAGCAGGGCAGCAGAGCTTTTATAAACAGGAAACGTGTCCTTCTGTCTTTATTTAAGGACCCAGACACACAAATGGTCCCTGCTCACCTTTCTTTCCATAGCTTCCCAGATCTAGTCTGACTCAGCTGCCCTTCATTCCACAATCTCCTTTCATGCACTGGACACTATAAGGTGCTGGAGGTTCAAAGATGGGATGACATGGACCCAGCCTTCAAGAGAGAAACACAATTGTGATACCCAGGAGCAGCACTAAAAGGGCAGTGTCATTTGCTAATCAGAGCCTTGGGGAAGGCCCTGAGCCAGCCAGGGCCCTACAATGAAGTCGTGGAGGTTGACCAGGGGGCTGCCAGGGACACAATGGGGCACTGACCAGAGGAAAGAAAAAATGCAAAGGTAAGAGAATGAGAACTATAACATGTTCAGGGAAACAGATGTCAGTGTGAATGTACATTAACAAGCAGTGAGCAGAAGCAGGCAGGTTAGGCGGGATGGGATCACAGAGAGTCTTTCACCCACACAGAGGGCTCTGGCTTTATTCTGCAGAGGGAGCCACAAACAAATTTTGAATAAGGAAGGCACAATATTAGATGTGTTACAGAGTTCACTGTGTCTCCCGGGCCTCACACAAAGTGCCCCTCATGGGGGCAGAATGAATATTTTTAGAAGGAATAAATAAATGAATGAAAAAATAAAGGCTAGGCGCCCAGCAAGAATGATAACCTGTTTTAGTCACATAAAACAATGTTAAAGATTTTTCTCATCCAACTATGTCATGATGGTAAAATAATTTTTTAACCATTTTTCACTAATACTCATCATAATCACCTATCCATGTTGACAGCTGTTTCTAGTCAAATAATCTATATACCTCTAGTCACCTGCAGAAATGGGACACCTGGTGGAGAAAAGTAGCCAACAACATGTGAAAGTATTGCATTCCTTACACAGTAAACTCTCCTTGTCTAAAATAGATATTCCTGGGCAGAAAGACATCCCACATTCACCCTCTTTCTCCTTTTCTCACATCCATGTCTACTTACAGCAAAAAAAAAAAAAAATTATTTAATTGCCAAGCAAAAGTCCTTATGCATCAAGCATGAATAAAGGACTATTTGCTATATGGGGGGGGCTTTGACAATGAAGAGGAAGAAGGTGGAGAGAGGGAGGGTCGGGAGGTATTTCAGAGGATGCACAGGAGCGCAGGTGAAGCGGCGGATTCTCTTTGATCAGCTCTTGCTGGTTCTGCTACAGATGCCACAGGCTGGTGGCGATTTGGCCCTGCTGTTAAACTCAACTACAGCCATCAACTATCCTCTCCTGAACTTTGCTTGAGGCCTCCACATCCTGGAAGTGTGGCCCATTTCATTTTTAAGTGGCTTAATTAAAGTGTTTCCGTTCACATCTGTTCTGTAAATTGCACCCACAAAAAGCTACCATTTATGAATTTTGCAAGCAGTGAATGCCACTGTCCTAATAGGAGCGAAATGTCACTTAGAAGTTACTGTCATCCAGGACTATTGACCCAGCTGTCAGCAACCCATTGGAAAATCCATTTAGTGGAGACCAATCTAGGCGCTTGCCAGCTAGATACTGGAAGGGAGAACTTCTCTGCCAATTAGCTACATTTCTTCATTTTTAAAAGGCCAAAGTTTTAGCCACCTCAACCCCTATTTCAACAGAGCAAACAAATGGTTACAGAAGATGATCAATTCCTCCCTTACCAGCAGATTCAGGCAGCCAGACAGAACCCATTCTACCCTCAGGAGGACTAACCCACAATTGAGCACCCAAAGCTGTCCGCACTATCCAACCTCAAGTGAATAACCTAAGTTGCTGCCAACATGGACAACCTAAGGGGGTGATGGCAGGGGAACTATGTTACTTTCGCTGCTGGTGAGTTTAGCATATCTTTAAAGTTTTATTCCTTTACACATCCGGAAGTGAGATCACTCTGGCACAGTTTGTATTGTGTGTGTTTTATTCATTTCACATTTAGATTACTTTAATTCTTAATTTATAGAAAACCAAAACTTTCAATAGAGATACAATAAACAATTGATTTTGGGCTTCAAAAACTCCCCTCCTTCTTTTCTCTTCCTTGTCCAAAAAAGGGATTGCGAACAAACGTTCCTGATGGTATCCAATTGAAATAAGTTCCTAAGTGGAAGGCAGCAGGTAACAGTGTGTGTGTCTGCAGAGCAGGGCTGCTAACTATGTCACTGACAGGACAGACTCTCAGACAGAAAAAGATTTTGAGTCTGGTTTTTCTATAAGACTTAGGGAGTAATCTAAAATTATCAAACTGTGCAAAGGTCCCAGGGACCTCAAAAAAAAAACAACAACAAAAAAAAAAACCACTCAATCCAGAAAAGTAGACTTTGTTTTTTCTTAAAGAAGCACATTATGTAAACACTAGAGGCCTGGTACATTAAAATTCATGCACTAGAGGGCGGTCCCTCAGCCCAGCCTGCCCCCTCTCACAATCCAGGAGCCCTCAGGGGTGGGGAAGGCGATACCCTTATCACACCTCTGCTGCTACCACTGCCAGCAGTTCAAGCCTTGGCTGGCCCTTACCTTAGCCTTGGGCAGCCCTGGGCGGCTGGGCAGCTGCCATCCAAGGCTTGCCTGCATCTTGGGCTGGCCTGGGTAACTGGGGGCTAAGGGTGGATACAGCTGCACTGTGTGGCTGCCTCTGCACCCACCTCCACCTCCCCCCCCTCCCACAGGGCTGATAGGACTGGGGGACTATGTCAGGGCTGAAGGGACTGTGCAGCCATCTTGTGGCTATGGGTGCTGCCATTTTTGTGATAGTATGATGGCTAATTTGCATATTCTCTCTTTATTAGATAGGATTTTAAACACCCAAACAAATATTCCAGGTGGGTTTGCAGAACTTTGACATGCTTGTTAAAAGGCGTGCACAGTCATATTTAAGTTTTGTGCCCACTCTTGTGGAAATGACTATTTGGAAGTCAAGGAAACACTTGCCAAATTATTCAGTTGCCAGCTTTAAAAATGAGTTTTTTTCTTTTTGAGAACGGCATACATACATTGAAGGGACTCTCTCCACTATTCCCACCTTTTCCTTTTCCTTCAACAGTGACGACGGAGGAAATAAAATGTTGAAGGCATCACATGTTAGGGTCCTCCTAAACTCATGTATCAACCACTTACTGATCATACAGTGCTTACATCTACTGAAGATTCCATACTCTTCATAGTTATCATTTCCAATCTGTAACTATATCAAAATGGAAGGTAAACTCTATTGGGATTGGAGAGGAAAGTCAAAATCTAGATTCCTTTTTACATCTGCAATGGCCAACACAACTGAAGGTCACCCTTTGACATTTTAAATCCCAGTCCCCTAGGAGTAAAATGTGTGAATATTCATAGCAGAAAACAAGGAAAGGAAATATAAAGAATAATTTCATGCCACAATTATGATCATAGTGATAAAATGGTTAGTCAGAAGGCAATCCACACTTTAACCACTTTTGGGAACAGATGGTTCTAAATGTGACTAATTTTCCTCAACATTTAACAGCAACATCAGAAATCAAACATGTTACAGAAACCATTAGGCTCAGTCCCACCCCTGCTACTATCCGTATTGTCTATTAGGGAAGTCATAGCCCATTAATGTATTTACTCTGAAGGAGGAAACTTGAAGGAAAGAGAAGAATCAGCTACCCTGAGCACTCCAAAGCAGAGGCGGAGCTCTTCCTTTCCTGCTCGCTGGTGGTGGATCAAGTCGAGGTTATAAAAATAAATAGAATGTCCTTAGCTAGAATCTTGACCCATTCTCAGAAGCTCTGATATATTTCCACTCAGATGAATAAAATATCCTACTTGTAAATGTCCTGATGTATCAGATATTAAGGTTTGAAGCAGCAATCCCTACTCTAATCCTGGTTTTGTCTGGACCTACAATCAATAGTCAAGGAAGAACACAGATTTACATACACAAAGAACTCCTCTTGGTGGCTCACTCAGCCGTGGTTCAAAGTATAATCCTAGACAGGCACTGACTGTACCAACCTTGCTCCACTACACAGCTTGGGTGACAATCATTTGCCCCAAGCTCTTTGTGCTGATGTGTGACTTACTAGTATAATAGATGCCACTCGAATGTGAACAAACTTTTTCTGAAAACCTTCTTGAAGATTCATTAAAGATACTTTGTGAGCCCTAATTGATGCTGCTTAGTGGTTAAAGCATTGGTCTGAGGACTGAAGGGTCTCAGGTTCAATTCCCAGTCATGGTCAGGTACCTGGGTCTCAGGTTGGATCAGGAGTGTTGGACCTGGTGGGGGCTCTTGTAGGAGACAACCAGTTGATGTGTCTCTTTCACATTGATGTTTCTTTCTCCCTCTTCCTCTTCCTCTCCTACTTTCTCTTCACCTCCCTCCCTTTCTTCCACTCTCTTTAAAAAATAAGTGGAAAATATCCTCAGGTGAGGGGTTTTTTTTGTTTTGTTTTGTTTTGTTTTTTTAAGAGATGCATTATGAATAAATAAATAAATGAATTCCATGTCTGTACCTAAACACAAGAAGAGGGACTACAGGGTCACATCTCAACAAGAAAGCTTCCAAGAAAGGCAGAGAGCCAGGGAAGGTCCTAGAAGGGCAAGTGAAGTGAGAAAGAGGGTAGGGGCCTGGTAAGCTAAAGATCTTAAGACCCTTTATTCCAAGAAGATGGAGGATTAAAGGAGAATGGCCAAAGGCTTTAAAGTCTTTAAGAACAGAGAGAGCACAAACCCGAGCTTGTTCACAAAATGCTGGAATATAATTGCGAAGGTGTGGGGATCTGGGATAGGGATAGTCTGAGCACTGTAAACAGATATATTACAATAAAACATTGCTTTCCATAGTAAATTGGTGCAACTACTTCCTCACACCTTCCCCCCTCCTTTCTCCCCCCCCCACCCCCCCCCCTCTCTGTAACAATTACGTGGTCTGACACCTGTGAGGCTCTATCAGAGTATAGGAAGAGATCATCATCATTAACTCCTTGACTAAATTACAAAATCCCTAAAGACTGGGATGTGTCTCACTCACATTTTAACGCTCCTGCACATGGGATGTGTATATGGTGGTAAACTTTTAACAGCCAGCTCCCCAGGCATGTGGAAAACTCCTAGTGACTGCCAGTTTCCATGGTGTAAATATCCCCACCATGGCAAAGTTCAAGCAACCAAGACGATGTCACTGAAAGTAATGTCGGGAGAGATGCACATAATCAGTTCTTGAGGGAGTGAAAGTAGCTCCAGCCCATCACTGGATGCACTCAGTTCATAGCCATGGAATTGCAAATGGGGCCAAACCGTAGGTATTTTCACACCATGGCCAGAGAACAGCCATGGGCCTGAGTACTACGAGTAGCAGCATCTATTTGGTAAAATCTTCTGCACTGTCAGTAAAATGATCATACCAGGTTTTTCTCCCAGCTAACACTTTTACCTCATCATCTGTCAAATTTCACTAGTACTAAGTAATTCTAAGTATAGTTTCAGCAGAAAACTTTGTCACTACAAGATGCATATGAACTGTATGTACTAGTAAAAAAAAAAAAAAAAAAGAGCCATGGTATTTACTGTTACCAGTTAGTTATACCGTGAGTTAATAAACCAGTAACACTAAGTAACTAGTAAGTGAAACAAATATGAATCACTCATAAGGAGAAACCACAAAGCATCAGAGCATTTATTGGATTCTCAACTAATATAATCAGTTACCTCAAAGTTGTCTTCCTTTTATACAGGGTTTGGCCTTATTGGCTTTGACTGGTCCAGCATCTACTCCCTCTCAATCTTTCCTGCTTTAGGCCCCTCCCAAGGCAAGCCACCTCAGCCACTTGGGACTCCTAAGGGAGCAGGTAGACCTGGGGTTCTGTCACCTTCTCTCTGTCTCACTGAGCTCTTCCTAGGCCTTCTGATAGGGTTCAGGAACAGAACTGCACCCCTAACTGCTTTCCAGCTTAGTAACATTAGTCTTTAACAAACTGAAATCCTTGGTTTATTTTCCTTTTCTTTCAAAATCAGCCTCAGCTTTAGTTGCTTTCATCTAAAAGGAGGCACTATAATTTTTTTTTCTCATCTCAGTTTGAAGCTGCTTGGTCTTTCCTGATCTATCTCTCTCAGCCTCCACTCACTCAATCTGAGTGAGTGTGGGTAAGTCTCCTTAATCCGAATGCCTCCTTCAGTATGAGCAATACTTGCAATAAAGAGCTTATCTCTCTTAATGCCCCATCAAGTAAATTCTTTCCTCCCTGTAAGGAAAGTCCAGGTACTCTGGGAGGAAATAGTTGTGCTCTGCCTGCAGGCTAGGCATTTCTCATCATTCTACCTATGACCTCTGGACACCTCTAGGAGAATGTCTTCCCTCTTAACCCCATAACTCTCTTTTCCTTAAAGGAGCCATAGATTTTCTAGGTCAGATCAACAGACAATCAAGATTGCAAAACATAAACTGACCGTTTAACCAAATACAATAAAATATTGATGTAACTGGGGTTCTGATCAGAGACATTCCAAAAGGACTATATATTTTATTTCAGTGGGTTTACTGTTCAGACCAAGTGACATTCATCAGTCTATCAGTCTACAAATGATTAAATCTTATCAAGAAAGCTCTTTCTTTGTGGGGCAGAAATAAGTCCATTGTTTAATATCTGTGGGACAAATGAAATTTTCTCCCTCTAGTTAATTTCTACCTATCATGACATATACAATGCAAATGCTTTAAAAAGTAACATCTTCTAGCCCTAGCCCATGTTGCTCAGTGGATCGAGTGTCAGCCTATGCACCAAAGGGCCTGTCAAGGGCTCATACCTGGGTTTCAGGTTCTATCCCCAACCCCTGAGTGGATGTGCATGTGGGAACCAACCAATCTAAGTAAGACACATTGATGTTTCTCTCCCTGCCCCTCTCTCTCTCTCTCCTTCCCTCCTTCCCTCCCTTCTTCCTTCCCTCTCTTTCCCTCCCTTCCACTTCTCTGAAAATCAATGGGAAAATATCCTGGTGCAAAGATCAAAAACAATGACAAAAACAGAGTTCTCTTTTTAGAAGTCATTAAAAGCTTTGTTGTTTGACAAATTCTGGGGTATGCACCCAAATTGGAGGAATAATGGAACAAATTTATGAAGAGGGCTTGATACATTGAATTCAGGCTTTAAAGAGCCCTGCAATTTGAAAGGCCCTGTTTAAGAAAATACAACAATCACAAATACAAAATCATGTACCAAAGAAAATATTTATTTAAAAAGGGTATGTGGAAGTGAGAGTCCTGAAATTTGTTTAATAAGCTTGATAGTGCTTCACCTCCCACCTAGGATATTTGGGTGCTTTTTGCAGTCTATAGAGAGGAAGTCCACTTAATCATCTACCAGCCTTCTGAGAAAGGCACTGTTTCCAGCTTTAGTGTATAATTGAAGAGACCAAGGGCAAGAAAGGTTGAGCAACTTGCCCAAGGTCACATTGCCTTGGAGGACACAGCCAGGACCCAACTCCAGCACCCTTGGCTAATTCACAAGACAGCTTACTAAAACCAAAAGGATATTTACGTGTCTTACTTTTATCATTTCTCAACATTAATTTATTTTTATTCCATTCTAAATTTCCTAAGAAAAAGAAGCACAAAAATAGGTGTTTATTTTAGAATGCACACAAATTTGGACCTTGAGGTTGCATGGCGAACACTCCATCATTAGGACTTAAGTTTTCATCCCCCATCGCTCCAATTCAATCCTTCCAAACAAAATGAGCTCCTTCATCAGTCATGGCCACATGGGTTTCGAGTGGATGAACATTACAGCTGCCGGTTGTGAAGTTCTCCAAATCACTAAGTTCGGATCATTTCGAATGTCAAACTGGCACTTAACAGGCAACAGCTGAGAATCTGACTTGATTTTATTTTGGAGTAAAATCCTCTTCAAGCTAAGGTTTTATTCTATAATTCCTCACATTACCTACAAGTGTCATCAAATAGAAAATAAAGATATTTTTCTCATCCTTAAGTAATTCAGAAACGTTGAAGATGATCCTGTTAATGTGGTAGCCTCAGGAATAAAGTTGCATTAACTTCCTTAGGACCAGAGGTAATTTCACAAATGGACCCTAAGAGGCGGAAAGAGTCACTGGACCTAATGTACTCACCACCAAATGTCATTTAAAACTGAATTTAAAGCTACAAAGAACAGACAGCTCATGACTGGTCACCATGACATCCCTATTTTCAAAGCAACCTAATAACAACCTATTTATTGGACAATTAAGACCCATTTGTTAAAAGTCAGTAATTGGGAAAAAAAGAAACCTAAGCCAGTGGTCGGCAAACTCATTAGTCAACAGAGCCAAATATCAACAGTACAACAATTGAAATTTCTTTTGAAAGCCAATTTTTTAAAATTTAAACTTCTTCTAATGCCACTTCTTCAAAATAGACTTGTCCAAGCTGTGGTATTTTGTGGAAGAGCCACACTCAAGGGGCCAAAGAGCCGCTTGTGGCTTGCGAGCTGCAGTTTGCAGACAATGAACCTAGGCAGAAAAGCATCATCTTTTTAAGGTAGACTTAGAACATTTATCCAGATGAAGTAACCCTATGGCCTTAGCTACCTCTTTTCTGTAACACACTTTGACAGCTTTAGTCTAAAGATGTGCTCCTTGGAACAGTGTTGGGCACCAAGGAGATGAAGGGACTGAGGAGAAAGGAACCCCAAGTCAGCCTCATGTAAGTTTGTTTGAACTGCCTAGGCCCCAAATTCAATAGAATCTGTCACATCACTCTCTAAGGAACTGAATTTAGTATGGAGTGCATACATTTTGAGCCTCATAAAAAGGTTTTGCTTTAAAAAAAAAATCCAAAAGACCTCATTGGAGAACACTTAAAAATCTCTAAGTATTACTGATTTGTTTTCCTTCAAACATTTATTATGCCAGGCACTGGGGTAGGAGCTCTAGTAGACTGTCTCTAATCTATAACTGTCATGTTCATACTTTTGACTCCAGGACCGAATACAGTATCTGGCAATATATAGCAGAGGTGTCTCAAAAGTGGAAGTTATTGTTATCACCATCATTGCTCTTATTAATGGTACAGAGGTCACAGGTGGCATAGAGATCAACATTTTTCAGGGGTGTGCTCCTATAATGTTCATGGAATCCATAAGTACTGTTCTTGACAGCTGTCACCACCAAAGTGACAGATTAGAGGGCAGCAGGGCACAGTAGTTTACTTCATTCGGGCTTTCTCACTGTTCTCCACACAAATGACAAAAACATTGTTACCATGAGGCTAAAATGAATTAATCTTTTAACAGAAAAATCATTCTAGTGTTCCTCATTGTAAATCTACTGTGTGAATTTTTTAAAAATATTTTATTGATTTTTTACAGAGAGGAAGGGAGAGAGATAGCTAGAAACATCGATGAGAGAGAAAAACTTCGACCAGCTGCCTCCTGCACACCCCCAACTGAGGATGTGCCCACAACCAATGTACATGCCCTTGACCGGAATCGAACCTGGGACCTTTCAGTCCACAGACTGACACTCTACCACTGAGCCAAACTGGTTTCGGCTACTGTGTGAATTTTTAAGAAAGGCCTGCGTACCCTGTTTCCCCGAAAATAAGACAGTGTCTTGTATTAATTTTTGCTCCCAAAGATGTGCTAGATCTTATTTTCAGGGGATGTCTTATTTTTCTATGCGCTAGGTCTTATTTTGGGAGGATGTCTTATTTTCAGGGAAGCACGGTACTTCATACTAATTGCCTCTAAGTTAAATTACAAAAGAAGATTTAATTAAGAACATGATGGTTTCAACCATGATATCTCTGAATGGCTCCTTGTTGCCACACTCTGCTTTAGGTAATTTATATTCAACTCACTTAAATTTCATCACCTCCTCCCATGATATCATTGGCTTTATGTCCCACTTTGCAGATGAATAAACTAAGTCTCCATATACAAGGATGCCAGGGAAGACTATGGAGACTTCTGCCAAGCCCAACAAGAAGTCTTCCATCAAGTAAGGCAGAGAGCTAGGGGAAGCCCTAAGAGGGGCAGCTGGAATGAGGGAGGTGGTGGGAATTGACTGAGCTACAAGTTTTAGGGCTCTGTAGCCTAAAAAGATGGGGGGAAAGGGAGGGGTTATCAAAGACTATAAAATCATGAACAAATCCAGCACAAACCTGGGTTTGTTCCCAAAATGACAGATGAGAAAAGGGAACCATGAAAGAGAAGTATAAAGAGTTAATGTGTTAAATGCAATCACCTAAGAAAAAATCACGAAAGAGAAAGAGATGAATGCCAAAGTTAAGATTTAGAAGGACCCAAGGAAGGCACATGTTGACTAGACACATTTGTTTTATTGTTGAGAGTATTATAGATGTCCCTCCTTTTATTATTTTTCTCCCTCTTGCCTCCCCGTCACCCCTGACCTGGTTCCTACCCCATCACAGGCCTTCACCGCCCTATTGTCTGTTTATGAGCAATGCATATATGCACATAACTTCTTTTGTTAATTTCTTCCTACCTCACTACTCCCCTCCCCCCGCCCACTTCCCTCTGAGATTTGTCAGTCTGTTCCATGTTACCATGCCTCTGGTTCTATTTTATTCATCTGTTTATTGTGATCATTAGATTCCACATATAAGTGAGATCATGTGATATTCGTCTTTCTCAGACTGGCTTATTTTGCTTAACATTATCATCTCCAGGTCTCTCCATGCTGTCTCAAAGGGTAGTAGATCCTTTTTTTACAGCTGCATAGTCTTCTATTGTGTAAATGTACCCGTTTTTTTAATCCATTCATCTACTGATGAGCACTTGCCCCAACCGCTCAGTGCCATCAGTGGGTGCAAATAGTGGCTGCTGGCCATGATTGCCCCTTAGGACTTCTCCACCTCCCCCTGCTCCTGAGGGGTGATCAGGGCAACAGCTGCCACTCACAGCCACTGATAGCACTGGTCCTGCTCACACCCACTGCTGGGGCCAGCCCCAATCATTCTGCACCTTCAGTGGGTGCAAGCAGGGCAGGCGCCATAGGTGCATGGGAGTGGTGGTGGCAGGACCAGGGCTGCAGCGGGAGGGGCCAGGCAGGGGCAGAAGATGGGCTGAGACCTGCCCCTGTGACCACTGTAGCCTCACGGCTCACAGTTCCTTTCTAGGTGCATGAATTCGTGCCCAATGCATTGAGCCCCTAGTCTATAATAATAAAAGCATAATATGCTAATTAGACTGGAAGTCCTTCCAAACGACCTTCCAAATGAAACCCGGGGGGGGGGGGGGCAGAGGCCTCTAGTTATAAATAATGCTGCTATGAACATAAGGGAGCATATATTCTTTTTGATTGGTGTTTCAGGATTCTTAAGATATATTCCTAGAAGTGGGATCGCTGGGTCAAAAGGTAGTTCCATTTTTAATAGTTTCACTGTTTTCCATAGTGGCTACACCAGTCCACATTCCCACCAGCAGTATACTAGGGTTCATTTTTCTCCACATCCTTGCCAGCACTTGTTGTTTGTTGACTGTAGACATTCTGACAGGTGTGAGGCAGATACATTTTTATTGATTCCCTATTAGGTTTCTAGCTCTTTCAATATGATGTCATTTGATCCTAATCAAAAGCCACTCCAGGGAGGGTGTTGAGTTTTTTTCATAGCTGCTCTAAATGCTTGACCATTTAAATGCAATGCTTGTGACTGCATCCCACCAGAATAGCTAGGCTATTTTCAAGTGTTTATGATATCTCCAAATTCATGCTCATGGTCACTTAATCCATTATGTTCACCTATTTCTCTGTCCCCATTTCACTCTAATTGAATTTGGAATAACTCTGCCACTTTGAACAATTGTGCTCACCAGACTTCTTTCTAGTGAACCCTCCTCATCAGTCTCCTCACCTGTTATGAACCAAATGTTTGTGTCCCAAAATTCCTATGTTGAAACTGCACTCTCCCACATGATGGTCTTAGCAGGCGGGGCCATTTGGGGGTAATCAGATTGAATTAGGTCATGAGAGTGCAGCCCTCATGATGGGATTAGTGCCCTATGAAAATCATGAGAGCGATTGCATCCCGTCTCTGCTCTCTGCCCTTCGAAGATACAATGAAAAGTGGGCCTTCTGCAACCCAGAACAGGGCCTCACCAGAACCCAGCCATGCTGGCACCTTGGTCTTGGACTTCTAGTCTCCAGAACTTTGATTAAAAAAAATTTGTTGTTTATAAGCCACCCAGTCTACAGTCTTTTTGTGATTGTAGCCCACACTGAGACATCATCTAACAGAAATACAAGATTAACCCTGCAAAAACAAACAAAACCTCAAAACATAAACAAAGAAACAATTCTTGTGAGTCCAATAGCAAAGTGCAATGAAGACGGAGCCAAAAGAGGTCTTTGAGAGCTAGAATAATAAATAATGAGCTGCAGGTATTTAATAAAATGGTATTTAGCACTGATAAACACATATGTTTCCTTAAAAAAAAAAGGTCAATGTATAGGTTTATCCTGCTATATCAGAGAAGCTTAGAGATTTGGTCTCCATTGATCCACTATGAATCACCCATGTTATGCAGCTGCCAGGAAAGACAAAGTGACTTGGGCCTCAGTAACAGCTGCTACACTCTGTACAAATCAGAACCTACTCCTACATGAATGCGACTTCAAGTGACTACAGTTGTAAAGAAACTCAGCCCTTACCATGTGAGGAATGATTCAAGTTAATGTAAATATTTAGCTTAAAATATTGGGAGGAGGGTTAGAGGTCAAGAAGAGACAATAGTTGTTTTCAATTATGCAAAGGGCTCCCATGTGGAAGAATTAATCGATGTGTGTTATACAACTCCAAGGAGCAGAACAAGAACCAATAACAGCGAGAATAAAAACAGTTATCGTGTTCTTTCTCTGTGCCAGACACTAAGCTAAGTATATTCTATTCATTACCCCATTTAAGTCACAATAATCTAGACATAAGTGAGGGGTAGTTACCAAGAAATAGATTTAAAGCCAACACACAAAAGAATATTCTAACCATTAAAGTCACCCGGAGGTGAAATAGGCTGTATTGGAAGGTGTCACGTGTCCTGTCCCTGGATCTGACCAATCAGATGGGTAGCTGAGTGAGAACCTACTTTAAGTCCCTTCTCGTGCTCACTAGAATAAAAAATATATATAAACAAGGAAGAGCCTTTGAGCAGATGTTTTTGAACAAATACAACAGAAGGAAAAAAATTAAAATGTATTTCAAGGGCAATGAGATGCCATTAATAGACAGCTTTACTAGCAGAACGCATTCTCCTCTATGGGATGATTTCTTTCAGGTCCCTTATAGTGATGGTGGTGAGAGGGCCAATGAGCCCCGTGACACATGCATTCTCCTGGTTTGGTGGGGAAGCTTCAGGTGAGGTGCTGACTTTTCTGGATCCTGTCAAGACTTGACAGCTCCAAGAGTCTAGAATCCAGCAGGAGGGAAGCATCCAAACCTGGATGGTTTCTAGTCACTTCGAGCTGCTATTCCTTTACTTGCTATAATGACTAAAAATGTATGCACATCAAAATGGCCTTGGTTACTTTGCTAGAGAGCCTTGTGGATTCTTCAAGGGCTTGGAAGGTCCAGAAACTGGCCAGCAGCAAAGAAAACTTTGGGAAACTCTTAAAAAGAATAGTGGGAGCATTCTGGATATTTCAGACAAGACACATGATGCAATCAATTTTAGAGAAACATTTCCAATGCCCATCTTTGTGCTTCTTCCTACTTTCTGTGCGATCTTTGGCCTAAAGTAAAAATTCGATATAATCTCTAAGAAGCGTTTCCAACAAAAAATGGGGAAAGCCCTAACTGGTTTGGCTCAGTGGAAAGAGTATTGGCCTGTGGACTGAAAGGTCCCAGGCTCAAATCCCCGTCAAGGGCATGAACCTGAGTTGTGGGCACATCCTCAGTGGGAGGTGTGCGGAAGGGTAGCTAATCGATGTTTCTATCTCATTGATGTTTCTAACTCTCTATTCCTCTCCCTTCCTCTCTGTAAAAATCAATTTATATATATATATATATATATATATATATATATATATATATATATATATATTTAAAAGAAATGGGGAAAGAAGAAACATGAGGAAGTGGAGTGGGAGATGTAGGGACAGGAGAAAGAAGGAAGAAGAGGAAAGAAAAATATATTCACAGACAGATGCAAAGGGTGTGGGTTGTGCCCCCTTGAAGAAAATCAGGGGCTACTGGTATGATTATACATAGTAATAGGAATGTGGCAGCAGTTCCACATACAGGAAGCAGCTCGGAAGACAAGTGGAGGACACAAATGTCAACAGTCACCCAACAGTGCTTCCTGCTTTAGACTTCAGACACAGTAGAAAGAGGAAGAGGAGTTAATATCAAAAAGCCTCTGGGATCAAATTTGTTCCAACTACCACTCCCACACATCAGCCACCACCTCTTCTCCAGGAAATCAGCTGTCCTGGCCGGTAGCTTTGTCCTAGGAGGACAGCACACCCGTCTACTAAGCGATGGTTCCAGAAGGAACCCTTGCTCTTGAGCAGCAGGCCGTGTGTGGAAATTCAGCACAAGCAAGAATCCTCTCCGAGCGATTTTCCCCGAGTTCCCTCACATAAAGCAGGTTTCCCCCTCCACTTAAACCACAACAATTTGTTTTACTTTGATAGGTCCTCCTAAATAATGGCTTCATCATTAAACATCTGGCTTCTTCCTAGCAGATTAGGCCTCCAATGAGGAAAGTGTGTTTATAGTTCTAATTTGAAACACAGCACATTAATATGCTGATTCTCATAATGTTTGCCTTAACCTGTTTGGAGAAATTATGACTACAAATATCTTGTACACAACACCTCTAACTACCAGCTTGTACAAACAACATAAGAGCCGGAGCGCCTCATCCAGACGATTGGAACCACTTCAGAGGCGATCATGATTAGTGCTTTGGCTGGAAGCCATATTTTACACATCAACTCAGCATCTGTCTGCGAGCTGCTGTCCCAGCCGAACAGACCCACCTCCACTGTTACTAATAAGCACATGGGCGCGAGCCAGATGGTCTGATGGAAGCACTCTGCCTCTTCCCGAGCTAGGCACACTGGAGGGAGGGACCCTGCGCAGGCCCCCAAGTCAGAGTTCCTGGGGCTCCAGGTTCCTGCAATGCTGTGTGCAAACAGGCAGCACTAAAAAAGAATGTAAATGAGGGTGCTATTCATTATTTAGGGCTGGCACATTGCCATCCCCTCCTCCTCTGGGCGAGGCCTGCCTTAGGAACAGGGAAAGCATCTGATGAGAGCAGGGCAACCCTGGAGGCATGGAGCCCTGGCAAAGCAGATTCTTCCCTTCTGCTGAGGATCCTGCAGGCTCAGCACTTCTTGGCCCACAGAACAGCTGAGTTTTTCACTTCCTTCCTAACAAAGCACTGGAGTTCTTCCTCTGTTTATACCAAGGGTGCTTATACACAACCTTCACCCCCCCAAAAAAAAACAAAAACATTCTTGCTGCTCTAATCTCAGATATAGCCAAAGTCCTTTGCCTCAGGCCAAGTTCAAGGAAGGAGCTGGGAGAAGGGGAATTGGGAGAGGGAGGGAATGATCAATTTATTAGGGCAGAGACTTACAAGCAAGTTCTAGACCATGGTGGCCAGAAGCTGAATTAAGAAAATGTCTCCTTTCTTTTGGGAGGGTGTCTGTAGATCTTATACTGTGATGCTGAAATATTTCACAGCATACGATCTGCAGAGTCTACATCATCTTTTGCTGACTGATTCTAAGCGGCACGAGAGCATGGGTTGCACATTATACTTGCTCTGAATTTCTCCAAATTGCCAACCTAACACAGTATCTAAAAGGTCATTATTAAAACTTTAAAGTTGGCTTTTAACTCTTTAAGTAAAACTTTTTTATTTTATATGAAATGAATAGCTTGGCACTGAATTGAATCAATTTCGTCTCAGCAAAACCAGCAAACACTATGCATTCTTATTGCAGGGGTTGGCACAGAGCAGCTCTGCCCATTGTCAGAACATCAGATTCCTTTTCAAACCCATTTGAGTCTTTTCCTGTCAATGACATAATCCCAGTTGTTAAAAATAAAAATAAAAAGTTAAACAGAGATTAATGGACATGTCTGTATGCTCTCCGTTTTGAATCTGAAAAACTTTTTCTTGTCTAATGATATAAAACCTGTTGACTCCTGGTATTAGCCTGGATCCATTGGCTCTAAGTGAGAGAACTCCAGCTCTAAAAAGGGGGAAGAGGGAGGGACCTGTTGGCTTCTGCACTGAAAACTATGTAAAAGGCAGGAATGGAGCTAGATGCAGGGTCAGCTGGATCCAGGGACTCGGAGGTCTTCCTTCACTCCTCCCCCAAATTGTTTCTCTTCTCCCACTTTTTTCCCTCCTTCTGTTTCTGTGAACCTGGCCAGTGATTAGTCAGGTTGATAGCATGTATCTCTCACCTGATGTGATAAGCACACTTTCATCTCTATGCTGTTCTTCCCCCAAACCCATACCCCAGTCTAATCGTGGGAAACATCAGACAAACCCACATTGAGGGACAATCTACAAAATACCTAAATAGCCCTCTTCAAAAGGGCCGAGGTCATGAAAAACAAGGACTGCCTGAGAAACTGTCACAGATTGGAAGGGCTATGATGACTATATGCATTTGGCATCCTGGATTGGAGCCTAGAAAGAAAAAGAACATTAGGTGAAAAATTGGTGACTTTAGAAAAAAAGTCTGTAATTTAGTTATGGTACTGCACTAAGCTTATTTCCTTCATTTTGACAAGTGGACCAAAACCTCTAGTTATATGAGACTAGAGGCCCTTTGCACAAAGATTCGTGCAATAGGCCTTCTTTCCCCTGGCTACCGGCACTGGTTTTCCTCTGGCACCAGAACCCAGGCCTTCACTCTGGCTGTCACCTTCAGTCTTTGCTCGGGCCAGAGTCTTCACTCCTATAGCTCCCTATAGCCTTCCCCTTATAGCAGGCATCCCGCTCCACCTGGCTGCTCTGCATCTGCATGCATGCTACCCAGAGGCCCAGAGAGGCTGGTGGGTGGGGCCACCTCCATATTTGGTGGGTTAATTTGCATACTCACTCCTGATTGGCTGGTGGGCATCGTGACATGATGGGCAATTGGCATATTTCTCTTTTATTAGTGTAGATGCTGTTAACATTCTCAGAAACTGAGTGAATGGTACCCAGAACTCCCTGTTCTATGTCTGTAATTCTTCTGTAAATCTAAAATTATTTTAAATAAAAGATTCTTTTTAAAATAATCAATTTATTAAATAAGGCTTGAGTAAAAGAAGAGGTTCCAGAAATATTGCTTTATAGAGAGATAGCTTAGGAACATGATTAAATTAATGCTTTATTCAAATTTATTAGCTGCATTGTAACAGGGCTGAGCAGTGTTTTCCTCCCCAGAAAGCCCATCTATGTCTTTCTCTGTAAAGTTGTGTTCTTTCATATCCATTCTAGAAGCATTAATCTCTCCTCTGTCAAAGATCTTTATACTCTAAGCCCCAAAAGATGCATTGAAGAAAGACCCGCATTCCAAAACATGTTAGTTCCTAAGACCTAGCCCCTCAGCAATCTGTGATAAGACTATTTATTAAAGCATAATTAGGACCCATTTTCCTTTTAAGGTTCTGTCTACTATAGTCATAATAGCCACTAAGTCTCCTAAGAATCCTCTTAAAGTGCTAGCAGAAACAAATGGGCAGAGACAAGATAGTCACAGGGATGTAAAGTATAATATAGGGAATATACTCAATTAATCCTATCTAATACAGAGGGAATATGCAAATTAACTATCATGCCATCACAAGGTGGCAGCACCCACAGCAGAGGCAGGTTTCTGTAACACAAGATGGCTGCAGCACCCACAGTGGAGGCAGGTTTCTGTAATACAAGATGGCTGCATGCACAGCAGAGGCCAAGTTCCCATAAAGAGCCTTAACAAGCAATTAGCAGGGACCTGAGGTTGCATGGCACTGGACCGGGGCAAGGAATCTGAGGCTGTGCCCCCCACCCAGTGGGGCTTGACAGGAGACCTCAGGCCACTGCCCTGGCCTGGTACCAGGCTAGGGGACCTCAGGCTGTGCCTCCCACCCAGCAGGGCTTGACGGCGGAACTCATGCCTCAACCCTGTCCAGCAGGCTTGATGGGGGACCTCAGGCCACATACTGTACCCCAGGGCCATGCCAGGGTACCTAGACTGTGCCCCCACCCCAGCAGAGCTTGACAATGGTGGGCCCCCTGGGTCTGGATCTCGCCCAGTGGGGGTGGGGCTGGCTGGGTCTGGTTCTGGGTTTGGGTCTGGGTCTGGGGCGATTTTGAAGCACCATAGGTAGTCAGAGACTTGATTCTGGGTACTGCAGTGTGCCCCAGACTCTAATAGGAGGAAAATTTTCATATATATTTTACTAATTGTTTTTCATCTCTGATATTTCTATTATAAAGGGCAAATAGCAATATTAAAATATTTCCTCTGATTAATCCCCTTTTAACATGCACAAATTTCATGCACTGGACCACTAGTCCTATATAACAAATGGTAATATGCAAATTGGCCATCATTCCCTCACACAAGATGGCCACCCCCATGTGGTAACAAGATGGCCGTCACAAGATGGCTGGCAGGAAAGGACAGTTGGGGAGGGACCAGGCCTTCAGGGAAGGGCATTTCGGAGCAACCAGGCCTGCAGGGGAGGGAAGTTAGGGGCTGCCAGGCCAGCAGGGGAGGACAATTGGGGGTGACCAGGCTGGCAGAGAAGGATAACTAGGGGCAACCAGGCTGGCAGGGAAGAATAGTTAGGGGCAACTGGGCTGGCAGGGGAAGGCATTTGGGGGCAATTAGGCCAGCAAGGGAGCACTTAGGCATTGATCAGGCTGCCAGGGGAGTGGTTAGGGGGTTATCAGGTAGGCAGGCAGGCCATGGTTGGGAGCCAGCAGTCCTGGATTGTGAAAGGGATCCCAGATTGGAGAGTGTGCAGGCTGGGATGAGGGACCCCAACCCCCCGCCCCAGTGCATGAACTTTGTGTACCAGGCCTCTAGTATTATAATAACTACATATGGTGCCAGGTGGTACTAGACTTATCACAAGGGATCTCCTCATAAGTTATATAAATGTCTAACCACTAGGCTCTACTCCTAAAACCAATATAATATTGAATGTCAACAATAATTTAAAAATAACAAAAATTTTAAAAATATTTAGATAAATAAAGTGGTATAAGACACTATAATTGCATCATTTCTACTTCATTATTATTAAAACACACCATTCTATCCTAAGCCAGCAGGCCCCCTCTGTTGGCTGATTTTCAGGGGGAAAGTACTTGCTTTGGCTTTATTTCCTAGAACTATTCTCAGACAAGGGCTGTGAATGAGCACTTACTTTATTGTTCTACTTTCACTCAGTCCATATATATTGAGCAACTGTGGTTGGCCATTAATTGTCCTAGGTACAATGGATACCAAGATAAAAAAGATATAGTCTCTGATACAACTACTTTGGCAAATGTTTGGTAACACATTGTAAAGGTAAGCCAGTGTATATATATGTTACCCAGATGCCCCGATTCAAGTTATATCTATTCTACTGTCAGTCTTGCACATGTGCCAGAAACATGGAGAATAATATTACAGAAGCCTTGTGCATAATTGCAAAATCTAGAAACAAGTCATCATCAATCGCTTCAGTAAATAAAGTACAGTGGTATTCATGAAATGGAATTTATACAACCATGAATAAAATGAATGAACCATGACAACACATATCAACAGAATAAATCTCATAACCATAATAATGGGAGAAAGCAGCAAGGCATAAATGGATACAACAGAACAATTCCAATTATGTGAAGTTCAAAAATAGACCCAATTAAATAATGTATTGCCTAGGGACACATACTTAGGTGGCATTTTTAAAACCTGTAAGTGAATGCATTGATAATTAACATGAAATTCAGAATAATGGTTATGTGCAGGGAGTAGGAGAGTCAGATGAGGCCAGGGAGAGACCCTCAGGGGATTTCTGAAGATGTGCAGACCCTATGTTGAAGGCCTGGGTGATAGACATGTGAATGTCTGATTTTGTTGTGACTGTTCTTGAAATCACATATAGAAATCACATATATATTGTAAATCCTCCTTTGTATGTATTCCACAGTTCATACAAATGTTTAAAATAGGTATAAAAGATTCTATGATGACAAAACATTTTAAAATATTAGAATAAGAATAGTGTGATCAGCTGAAACCGGTTTGGCTCAGTGGTAGAGGGTCAGTCTGCGGACTGAAGGGTCCCAGGTTCAATTCTGGTCAAGGGCATGTACCTTGGTTGCGGGCACATCCCCGGTAGGGGGTGTGCAAGAGGCAGCTGGTCGATGTTTCTCTCTCATCGACGTTTCTAGCTCTCTATCTCTCTCCCTTCCTCTCTGTAAAAAATCAATAAAATATATATATGTTTTTTTTAAAAGAAGCCAAAGTGTAAATAAGCTGATAGTGCATCTCTGGTGGGCTCAAGGCTTCCGTATGCCCAGTCCTACTTAGGTTTAAAAAAAAAAAAAAAAAGAATGGTGTGATCAGCTTCTCATCTCAAAGCATCTGTTAAAAACTAGGTATGATACGGTGCCACCTGTGCCATGACATTTTTATATGAGGTCAAAAGGAGAGGGGAATCAAGTCTGCCTAAAAGTTAAGGAAGACTTCAAAGAGTAAGTGACTCTTAAGCTGAGAATAGTTATTTAGACAGAGCACGGTGAAAGAAGCATGGGTAAAGCACTCACAAAAGGCCCAGAAGGTTAAAGAAGTATGTCACATTTGGGGAAATTAAGTGATGAGTTCCAGCTGCTTGTGAGAGGCCAGCAGATATAACTGAGAGGAAGGCAAGAGAAGATTAGTAAAAATGTGTTATTCCTCCTAAAAGTAAGAGTTTGGTCTCCATCCTGAGAAGCAATGAGTTCGGAGCAGGAGTGCCACTCCAGGGCAAGACTGGGGGTGGGGCTTGGGGAGGTGTTGTGCCAGATAGGAAGCCACAGCCAGCATGTGAGCGATGTAATAGCTTAAATGAGGCCAGGGAAGGTGGAATGAGGAAGTGGGGGAGTCTAGAGGGACTGGATGTTCAATCATTATTTAATGAGTCATTGAATATTGAGGTGAGGAAGAGAGAGCACCCTGGATGATCCTCAAAAATCTGGTTTGGATCAGGAATTCAGAAGGAAGGTAAGGAATTTGAAGGGAGGACCAGAGTTGCTGGTGTAACAGGAAGAAGGAAAAGGAGAGAGATGAGTCCAAGTTAGCATCTGATGATTCAGCCTTGAGGGTGCATTGAAGCAGCCAGCTGATGCTCATTGGCCTAACCCGAGTGGAGAGAAGGAAAGTTAAAGGAGAAAGCACTGGCTGGTTTACCTCTTTTGTACAAGAAAAGAGACAGAATCCCATAGCAGTGGAGATGTTCCTAGATTGTCTCTAGTTTTAGTCCACATTATCCTTGCTCACCTGGCTCAACCAGAGTGGGTCAGCACATCCTAGAAGAGATGGCATAAGTCTCATCGATACCAAAAGAGCAGTGGGGTTCTCACTGTGTACCAGCAATGGGGGATTGTCCATGGAGTTGTCACATTATAGACTAGATTTCATACATCTTTAATAAATGCAAAAATCTAGAGAACTCCTTTGACACTTGAAGTAAATTATTCAGTTAAGCTTAGTAACTGCAATGCAGCTATTGTGCATTCATTCAACTCCATCTTCCCAAAACAAATTGATCTGTGAAAATCTAAACTTTAGATTTAGTTTCTAAAGCATCGCATCCCTATTACACAGACTTGGAATGGCTGCCCAGGCCCATGGGTTGTGTTTTGGTGGGAGGATGGACAGAGCAGGAGGGCTGCACCGGAGGCTGTGGCACAGGTACAGGATGAAGCTAGCATATGCTGAAAGTCAAGAGAGTCAAAGTACAAAGCCTCCATTTCCCCCATTACCAGACAATGCAGCTGGAATTAGACAGGCTATCTTGATGTCATATTTGATGTTTATGCTAACATTTTAGCTGTATACACATTCTTGTGGGAGTAGAAAAGCATATTGAGATATTGGTAAATAAACATTTTCATTTGTTCTAATTACTGATAGAAGAAACTGAGTATGAGAAGCAATAGTGGGCACATCAAAATGCAATGAGTCCACATACAACCACAGAATCAAATCATCCAAAACACTCTGCACAAAGATCAGGAGAGTTGGAGGAAAAGAAATTCTAATGGTGAATGCTTAGAGTGCTTCACACCCTGGCTTACACACATACTCATACACCATTCATTTCCTCACATTGTCAGAACACAAGGCCACCTACAGGGTTGATTTTTTTTTTTTTTAATTGTATTCTCCATCCCCCACCAAAAAAGCCTGTTTCAAAACTTCTACTGCTTCTGCCAATTGTGGCAACATGTTTTGGTTTTGGTTTGAAATCTTGAATGGACTGCAGTGCAGATGCATCATGGGAAAAGGCAACATGCCAGCAGTTCCCTCTCAGAGGGAGGGAAGGAATGAAACAAGCATTGGTGAACAAACCAAGTAAATTTGACCCACTGCCTAGTTGTGTCTAGGGCCAGACTCCCACACAATAATGCTATCAGGAAAGCACTCTGTATAAATTGTGCCCTTTAACCATCACAGCAAACCTCTGTTACTGCATTATTCCTCCTTTACCACCAGGAACTGAGCTCAAGGATGTTTATGTAAAAAAATTTGGCCAATATCTGTGGGTATTTATCTGAAGAAACAAAAACACTAATTCAAAAAGATATATGCACCCCCATGTTTATCGCAGCATTGTTTTCAATAGCCAAGACATAGAAAAAATCTAAAAGTCCATAGATGGATGGATAGAGAAAATGTGATATATGTGTATGTAGAATATTACTCAGCAATAAAAAAAGAATGAAATCTTGCCATTTGTGACAACATGGTAGGCCTTGATTATGCTAAGTGAAATGCTAGTAAGTCGAGAAAGATAAATACCACATGATCTCACTTATATGTGAAATCTAAAAAAAAAAAAAAAAAGCTCATATATACAGAAACTAGATGGATGGTGGCCCAGTTGGGCAGAGAGTGTGGGAAATGGGTGAGGTCATGGGATATAATGTATGGCATGGTAACCATAGTTAATACTGTGTTATCTATAATAACAAAAGCAGAATGTGCTAATTAGACCAGATGTCCTTCGGGAAGACCTTCTGGACAAACCTTTGGGCTGCAAGGGAAGCCCGGGTCCCAGGTGCCAGAGGGAAGCCGGTACCAGCAGCCAGGGGAAGAAAGGCCCACTCTTGCATGAATTTCATGCATCAGGCCTCTAGTACATTTAAAAGTTGCTAAGAGAATAAATCTTAAAAGTTCTCATCCCAAGAAAAAAGAACTTTATAAACTAAGTATAGTGACAGATGTTAACTAGCCTTATTATGGTGATCATCTTACAATATATAGGCAATCATCAAATTGTACATGTGAAACTAATATAATACTATGTGTCAATTATTCCTCAAATTGAAAACAAACTTAGCCAAGATGACAACAAATAGGTGGTAGAAGCAGGACTCAAACCCGGAGACCCTGTCCGTGGAACCACCCTGCCTGCCTGGCTTGATACCCTGAGAGGTGGAGTTTCTCAGCTACAGGAGAGTGAGCATCAGGCGCACACAGAGAGAGCAAGGGAGCTGGGGCAGAAGGAGCATGCCAGTGTACTGGGGAGTAAATATTTTTATTCAGTCTAAACATCGGGTAGCACTGCAGAAAAGCATTGGGAGTTGGGGATTAACTCAGAGGAAGTATTCCCAGCCAACAGTAGTAAAACTTAAGGAGCCAGACTCTCCCAGGAACAGGGTGTATTTGAGGAGCCACTTGTTCTCAGAAATAAACAGCACACAGGGACAGAAACAGATCAGGAGTCAACTAGATTAACTGGATTAATTCTAAAGCTTCACAGCTAAAAAATATTGACTAACAGAATCAACAAACTTCCCAAAACTTGGTTTCTTCAGTAGTGGGTAGTTAAAAGAACTTCCAACTAGGATTGAGAAAACGGGGTTCAGATTCGTATTCAGTGTAATTGGCTGTGTGTCTCCAAGTAAATAGCTAAATCTCTCTGAGAGGCAATTGTGATTACTGAAAAATAACTTAAAAAAAACACAGCACTGGATTTCAGAAAACTGGTCCAAACCACTATGACAAGTCACAGCTGAGCGTGTGCACGTGGGATCATAATGCTCACACAGAGCTGCTGTAAATGCAGTGACAGGTGTAAAAGCATCAGGATAACTATGAAGACTACATAAAATGATAGCACTTGTCTCCCCCCAAAAAACAGGGAGTCAACCAGAGGGTTCTTCAAAAATCCTTTCTCGGTCAATATTTACTCAATGATCCCTTGGTGAAAGAAGCTAAGAAATTGCTTTCTTTCCTCTGGCCAGTGTGGCTCAGTGGTTAGAGAGTTGGCCTGAGCACCAAAGGGTCTCAGGTTGGCTTCCCAGTCAAAGGCACGAACATGGATTGCAGGTTCCACCCATCGCCAGGTCCAGAAGTGTGTGGGAGGCAACCAATGGATATCTCTCTCCCACATTTATGTTTCTCTCTCTCTTCCTCTGCCTCCCTCCCTTCCACTCTCTTTAAAAATCAATGAAAAAAAAATATTCTTGGGTAAGGATTCACAAAGGAAATGAAAGAAATTGCTTACTTCTGTTGTGCACAGACCTACCTCTGAGATACTGTGGGTTCCATTCTAGACCACCACAATACAGTGAGTATCACAATCAAGTGAGTTGTGATCCTTTTGCTGGTTAAAAAATGTCTTGCCTTCAATTTGTAAAAAAACAAAAACAAACAAAAAAAAAAACACCACGCAACATCTATGGAGTCCTGTTGTCACTGTCTTTGAATTCTTAATTTTTGAAACAAGGAGTCCTGTTTTCATTTTGTACCGAGTCCTGCCAATTACATAGCAGGCTGGGTGCATGCACTGGACCTAGCAGCCAGGACACAGCAATAAAACAGGCCAGCAGCCTCCAGAAGCCCCGAGCAAGATTATTTTAGAAGCAAATCTTACAAAACACACAGGACACTAAAGGAAAGATACTAACTTGGCTGTTTTCTGTCTCAGCCCAACCTTAGATTGCGAGCTCTAAAGGTTAAAGGATTACCTATCCCCAGATAAAAGTCCTAGCTTGCTGACCCGTGAAGCACACACATCCCCATAGACTCACCTCCGTTTCTGAGGTGAGATGTCTTCCTGGACTCTTACAGCTCCTGGAGGCACGTCCACACCGCTAGCCATGGACAAGTGAGTGTCTGACGCCTCAGTTCTCAACGTGCGGCCCCCGTACAGCAGCAGCACCTGGGAGCTTGTTAGAGGGCAGATTTTCAAGCCTCACCCAGACCTAGTGAATCAGAAACCCTGGGCACAGCACCCAGCGATCCGGCCTTAACAAGCCATCCAGGTGATTCTGATGCTTGGGCTCAAGTCTGAAAACCACTGGCCTGGATAATCAATTTTAATTATTTTGATATTTGTTTGATATTTTCTTTTTCTTTTTTTTATTTCCTTCTTGGTTTCGTTGGGGAGGTTGTTGGGGGACTTAGCTGGGTTGACCTTCCCAGCACCCTCCCCACAGCACAATCGCCAAAGATCGTTTTTTTGTGTGTGTTTCCCAAAAAATCCAATTTAACTCGCACACTTTGTTTTTGCCTGTTCATTCAAGACACAGTGCAGCGTGGGGTCCCTTGTGAACAAACATCCATGTGCACATGTCAAGTATCTGGTTCACTGAGACTGATCCCAATTGCTTCATGTCTGCAACAGAAGCCCCCTTGATATTCTTGATCTCAACAGCTGAGTCAATGCCCCGGGACAAAGGGGGCCTGGTGTTCGGTGCGCTCCTATGGGCCTGACCGCCAAGAAAGGAGCTTGTTGAATGCGCACGTGAAAGAGGAGAGATAGGAGGCAGAGACTGATCTATGACCCTCCGACTGTTCTATCCATTAGTTTCAGCATAAATCCATCTCCCTACCTAACAAAATACTGTTTTACTTCCTTTTGCTCCATATTTTATCTTTTATAGCCAATAACACATAAAAACCTGACAAAGGTTATGTTCTCATCCGTTTTTGCACTGACAATAAATTCAGTGGTGGGTATGTGGGAGGCAGCCGCAACACGGACATCAACTCGAAACTTTCTTGAAAGACAACCCTCCCCTTCCGTCATCGGAGTGAGAGAGCTGCTGGTCCAACACTTCTCTCTTAAAATTAAAGCCCAATGCTGTTACGTTCCTTGAAGATCGAAGTCTGGCTTTTTCTTTTGTTTCTTAAAAACCTGCTCTAGGGGCCAACAAATGACCAACAATGAATGTGAAAACATGAAAACTGAAATATTTGTCAGATACGAAAAAGAAAAACGATTCTTTGTCAAATCACTTCCGGGTTCAATATCTTCCAGCTCTTGTTGTAACAGTCTCCCAAAACTAAACAGTTACCAGATGTATAAATTAAAAATGTATGCTTCATTTACATAAAAGTCATTCAACCAAGATCTGTCAACGTTCCATTACATGGATTAGGATTAAGCACTCAGAACAATGTCTGGCCCACAGCAAAAGTTCAACAAGTGTTTGTTATTCTTATACATCATTATTGTTGTTACATTATGTTATGTGCTATAATGTCCTATTTTGTGCTAAGTATAGCAATGACAAGTAAAAAAGATGACTCTTCTGCTCTCATGAAGCTCACAGGCTAGTAAAATAGACAGATATTAATCAAATAATCATACAAATAAATGTAAGTTACAAACTGTTATAATTTAGATATAACACAAAGGAGTAGGGGAACTAAGAAATCTTAGAGTAGTTATGACTTATAAACTTATTGGTTATATATAATATGGACCAAATCATAACCCTTCCCCAGAGGTTTTTCAAGATCCTCTGTATTACTATGCAAATTCCAAGTGTAAAGCAGCCAAAAAGATTTATAAGCCAATCAGAGGCCCAGTGCACAAATTTGTGGACCATTAGGGTCCCTTGGCCTGGTTTGCAAGATCAGACCAAAACCAGCTCTCTGACAACCCCTGAGGGGTCCCAGATTGCAAGAGGGTGAGAGAAACAATCACCCAAAACCCTTCCATTTGTCCATTTACAACACAAATGAACTACACGCTGTGTGCTCCGCCTGTGCGAGGCCTTGGATGTAAAGTTTCACAAGACTCAGCCTTGGTCATTGAGATCCTTACAGGCTTGGAAAAAGAAGATATTGAATAGAAAAGTTGAATATTATGCAGTTGGTAAGTGAAAAAGTTACATACAAGATATTAAAGATGTAAAGAAAAAAAATGCTCTTTCAAAATAATAGCTATGTTAGCACATTTAATTAGGTAATTAACATACTTCAGTTATAAAAATAAGAATCCTAAAATGAAGATAATCAAAAAGCAAATTGTAATCCTTCTATCTGAAATTACTACTGCTAACACTTAGCTGCATGGCCTTCTGGATTTTAAAATATGTTTCTAGTCTGGCCAGTGTGGCTCAGTGGTTGAGTGTCGACCCAGGAACCAGGAGGCCATGGTTCCTTTCCCATCAGGGCACATGTCCAGTTTGGAGTTCACTCAATCCCCAGTAGGGGGCATACAGGAGGCAGCCGATCCATGATGTTCCTCTCTTATCCCTCTATCCCTCTCTCCCTCTCTCTTTAAAAGCAATAAAAACGTATTTAAAAATAAAATGTTCCTATTTCTAAACAAGATATGAGGTCACTTTATGCAAAGCATGGTAACCTGAATTTTTCACTCCTCAACAAACATATCTACCTAATAAAAGAGTAACATGCTAATTGACCATACCTTCGTGATGCCCACCAGCCAATCAGGAGTGAGTATGCAAATTAACCAAACTAAAATGGTGGATTAATTTGGATATACAGGCACCTAGCAGCTGGGGGTGGGACACTTGCATTGTCGCCGTGGCCACTCCGGGCCTCTGGGCAGCATGAGAAGGTAGAAAGGTAGTTCTGGCCAGGGTGAAGGTGCTGCCAGCAGCCAGGGGAAGGAAGGCCCATTCTTGCATGAATCTTCATGCATCGGGCCTCTAGTATAAACATATTTCTGGAGTAGTAAGTTTCCTCTAATTTATCACTTTATGTTATGGCATAGTATCTATCCCATTATAGGTCCCATAATTCCTTTACCCTCTACTGTTGGAAATAAAGACTGTTTCCTTCCTTTTTTTTTTTTTTTTTTTTTTTTTTTGGCTAACATAAACATGATGACATTCTTATTCATACGTCTTTTCAAACTAGTTCAATTATTTTTCCAGAATAACTTTCTAGGAAGTGGAATTGTTAGATCAAGGAGTATGTACTAGTTCATTTTTAAGACTAATACCTATGACCAAATTGCCTTCTAGAAAGGCTGTACCATTAAATACCACTGTTTCCCCACATCTTCACCATCACTGTGTAGTAGCACTTCTTTCACTCTTTGCATTTAGTATTTTCAAATTTGAATGTACCCACCTTAGCTAAAAATGTTGGCTACAAGAACATCTTTTTCAGAAGTAGTTATGACTCCTGCTGAAATTAGGCAGCTTTGAGTTGCCTTGTCATTCTCCTTTGGGTTTGGGGCATCAGTGCTTCTCACATTTATATTGTTGTTTTTTAGTAAAGCCCTGCACAGCTTTCCACCCAAAGTTGGGAGTCCACGGATGCAAAGGGCAGGCGTTGTGCATTGATCTGAGCCATTTTATATAGGGACTTGCGATTCCATGGACTTAGTATCCACAGGTGGTCCTGGAACCCATTAGTAAAGGAGAGAGATAGAGCTAGAAACGTCGATGACAGAGAAACACCGACCAGCTGCCTCTTGCACACCCCCTTCCGGGGATGTGCCCACAACCAACGTACATGCCCCTGACCGGAATCGAACCTGAACCTTTCAGTCCGCAGACCGACGCTCTACCACTGAGCCAAACCGGTTTCAGCATCACTAGCACAGTTTTGAAGATTTCTTCCCTTCACCCCACAGGAGGGCGCTCAGAAGTGAGGCTTAATCCAGAAGCTGATGGTCAGGCAGCTGGTGGCAGCTGAATTCCCACAAGAAAGCACCCTGAAGGGGGACACTGCTCCAGACATTTCACCTGGTAGTGCCAGGCCATCTTTGCTCTTCCCAAAAGGAACAGATTTACCAAGACTCTAAGGCTAATCCGCCCATTAAAGGAACAAAGGGTGGAATAGGGAGGCAGACTCTCAGAAATGTTGCCTCTGTGAATACCTGACCCAGAGCCCGCGGAAGCCAGCTCTCAGCTCGGGAGTCCCCGTGTCCTGGACAGTATTTCACTTGGAAAGGCTACTCGCCTCTGTTCTGTTTTCCCCTCTTGATTTTCTGCAACATGGAGAGGGGGGCAGACGCAGAGCGTGATGCTCCGTTCCTGAGCTGACTGCAGGGGTTGCCGAATATGAAGCAGCACTGATAGGCGTTTTCTTATTGATGGAAATAACGTGACCTCGGCAGCTCCTGTTCTGTAGAAACACAACACGTGCACAATCTGCCCTGACCGAAGACAGACTTCAACGCTCCCCAGGTAACATTGTCTAGCAAGACCAGGGAGGATTAATGCAGTGCCCTGTGTGTGAGGGACGGGGCCTGTGTGGCAGAGGGCACGATAGGTAAACTTTGTTGAATAAGCAAATAAATGAACAAACTGCCCTGATTTTTAAAAAAGAAAGAAAGACTGGACCAGAATGACTTGTAACTGCACCCCCCCCCAAAAATAAAATAAAATAAAATAAAACAACACAAAAAACAAAACACACAACCCTTTTCTCCTGCTTCTTTCCTTGTACTAGTAGAGTTTAATTTGTCCAAAAATTATGTTACTCCCTCTAATTTCCTGTAGCTTCCTTTAAACAACTATTTCTTTACTCTTTCGTGAACTTTTTTTTTTTTTTTTAAGCACCAAACCCCTTTGCTTATCTCTTTGTTTCCCACAAACGCAGGAAGCTTTGGTTTCTTCAACGAGGCCTGAGCTAGGTACACAGAGCAACCCTAACCACGGACATCGGCCAAACCTACTATCCAGGCCACGTAAAAAGAGCAGTTGGCATGTTCCACGTGTAACGGGCATGCTGCTGGGGGGTCCCCGGACCCACTCCCACTCTGCCGGCCTCGGGGCCCCGGTTCCTCGCCGTGTCCCATCTCCCGCTCTCCCGTTTCCAGGTGCCTTTCTCAGCAGAGCCGCTGCCCTAATTGTTCCTGCAGCTTGTCAGCCGGACCCAAGCACTAAGATCCAAAGGGAAACAAACCCCACCGAATACGTGGGTCCTGTTTGATCTTAAACCGACACCCTCTGAGATCACAGCTACCTAATGCTGGCCCCGCAGTTTTCCGAGGAAAATAAATTAGACAAGCACGCAGATAAGAGAGGAAGTGGACATGCAAGCGCTAACGTGGTCGAGAGCCTTCAGTGTGGTCCGCACGCTAAGCAAAGGGTTTCTTTAGCTTCTTTTCCTTTCTTCCTGAGTCTTTCATTCCCTGTTCTCCGTTCCCCGTGCAGCAAGACAAACCCTTTTCTCTCAGTGACTATTAGTCAGGTGTTACTTTTCAATTAGGGATGGCTTTATTTCATGGGCATGTTGGGGTTTTGTTTTCCAGAAATTATAAAAGTACACCAGAGATGGCAAAACGCAAGCCCTGGGAGTCGCCTTGCTACAACCCATCAGCTGGGATGATGTCAAGATTTATATACAGATTGTCAGGAACCGGCACATCGCATTTCATTTCTCCTGCGCCCTCCCTGCTAGAGGCTCTGGGCAGGGACGGCGTTATTATTCAAGCTTCCTGGACTCGCTCCAAATGCAGATTGCAACTAGCATTCAAAGGGAAACTTATACCAGGTGCTAGGCAAGAGACCTTCCAGAGAACATTTTTTAATAAAAATTAACCTTTTCAGAGTTTAATTCCATTCTCTACACCCATAAATAGACCAGCTTTCAGGAACTAAAAAACTAATCCTACAGTAATAACACAAAGCTCAGTTTCTCATTCCCTGCGATCATTAATATTGCTTTAAAAAAAATCACGAGACATCTCTCCGACTTCTTAAGCTTGGTAATTCATTTCTGCACACCGATTCAAGAAACCTCATTAATTCAGGTGGCCTTTTTGCGGTACATCTGAGGCACGCAAATATTTGGAATTTTTACCTCCGGTCAGGGGTTAAGAAAAAATTAACTTCTCATTTTCAGAAAGGACTGAGGAATGTGGGGGGAGGGGAAAAATGCTTTTGACGGTAACCTGCGTATGTCACCTAATGTGCAAACAAAATAGCCTCACAGAATGGAAGAAGTAAAAATTAAGAGGAAAGAAGGGAAAGGCTGTGCTGGTATTTGTTAAGAAAAAAATAAAAATAAACTTGTCACTTCCTTAACATTTTTTCCCCTATAACCCAGTTTCAATATTCCAATCAAATGTATGATGAAAGAACTTGGATTTGGGGAAGAGAAAAAAATCCTTAGAACACTGATGGACACGCGTGCAGGGCAATTATTTTGCTGGACTCGCCGCCCTGCGCTCCGCTCTCGGCGGGCCGAGCCGCCCGCTTTCCACGGGGCTGGATGCACAATTATCCTCACGCAGGAGGACCTTCAAAGGCTGCTCAATAGGTATTTTCCGTTCTTCATTAGAACTCGTAAATGTATAACCTGCACATAAACAAGTCACTCCGCCTAATTAAATGGAATCTCTTCGTCTCTATTAAAAATTTAGAAGCGCTGCCCGAGTATAAACATGCCACCGGAGGAGGGGGAGGGAGGCGGCGCTGACATCCCTGCACGCCGGCCGAGTCTCCTCTCGGCAAAGCCGTGCTAATAATAGCACACGTGCACATAAATTTCTCTAATTATTTTATTATCAGTAACGATTGTTTAAACGTAAAGGATGCTCATTGCTGGCAACGATGCCCCCAGGTGTTATCTGTGTGCTGCGAGGGAGACGCAGCCTGGGCTTTCATTTCCTTCAGAGACCGCTCCCCGCGCCCCCCCCCCCCCCCATTCCTACCTCCTACCCCTTCGCCCTTACACACACACACACACACACACACACACACACACACACACACACACATACACACACTCATTCTCTTTCGAATGCCCGCATCCCAGGAAAGGTAACATGGCATTTTCTCTGTGTGTTGTATCCAGAGTGGAGAATGGGTTGCCTTGGGTGGGTGGGTGTTTTTGACTTAAAATCCTTACAAGCATAATCCAAAAAAGCTCTAGTTTGGAAATGGACATGTTCCTAAAATGTTTTGATTTTGTATTGTTTATTTGGTATTTAAAAAAAAAAAACGTTTTGTTAATCCTCACCTGGGGATATTTTTCAATGGATTTTTAGGGAAAGTGGAAGAGAGAGGGAAAGACAGAGAGAAACATTGATGTGAGAGAAACACATATTAAATAGATTGGTTGACTCCCGTATAAGCCCAACCAGGGCCTGGGGCCAGGGAGGAGCCTGCAACAAAGTATGTGCCCTTGACCAGAATCAAACCCAAGAGTATTTGGACCGCAGGCCAATGCTCTATCCACTGAGCCAAACAGCTAGGGCTAGTTGGACTTTTGTTAAAGAAAGTAAAGGTTTGTAAATTCTTCCCCTTTTTTGGAAGTTGATGTAGGAATGATGTAGAAACCATTATAAGGGTTTCTTTCCCCAGCTACTCAAAGTAGTTTAACTTGTACTCAGGATTCACTTCCAAGGATACCAACATTCTTTTATCTCTCTCTAAAAAATATCGTTTCATGATTTTTAAAACAATATTTGTGACATTGAGCTTTATCTCATAAAACTAGCCAGAAATAGTAGCATGTAAATGTTTGAGAAGGATGTAGATTTTTTTTTTTGAGTTGTGAGGTGTTTTGTTAGAGCGCCCTCCTGTGGTCATTTGTCATCAACACAATTTCTGTTCCTCGTTTTTTCTAAAAGGAACATTTGACAATCTACAATAACATAACTTTGGTAAAGCTAAGCTGCAATTGGTGGTTGAACTTTCTAGTGCCTTCTTGAATTTTTGTTCCTCTCCTCTTCTCCAGGAAAACCTTAAATTGCATTCACTCAAACCAACAGGAATGTATGAGAGTTCTTAAATGGGTAAGAGCTCTTAAAACACCTACACACCAATTAAAACACAGATGCTAAGTAATGTTCCGTATTGATTTGGGAACATAGACAGTCTTCTTTGTGCAATAGCAACCAACCTTGAAGGTCCTTCAGCTGGCCTTGGGAGGAAGGGCTTCTTTCCCCAGCATCAGCACCACAGTCAGACAGAGATAGCCTGAGCTTGGTGTAGCAGCTGCAGGCTGGGAGGATCATGTCACCCATCACTGCCTGAGAGGTCTGAAAATGCTGATGCTGCCTGCACCCGTCTGCAAGGAGGACGAATATCCCCAGTGGAGCAAGGGCCCAGCTGCTTCCGCCCTTGAGTGGAAGTGTTTCTTTTCTCTGGTACCCCCCTCCCATAGGACTACAGGAATTGAAGGGAGTGAGTACAGTGAAGCTTTTCCACAATTTTTTAGCTATTAATTATAAACTATGGATATGGCTTCAGAATGCTCTACCTAGAAGCTTCACTAAAACTAAGAATCTTTGCCCTAGCCAGTTTGCCTCAGTGATTCAACTGTCGGCCCACTCCAACCACTAAGGGGTTGCAGACTCGATTGCCAGCCCTAGTCGGGGCACAGCCAGGAGGCAACCAATTGGTGTACCTTTCTCACATCGATGTTTCTCTCTCTTTATCTCTCCACCTCCCTTCCACTCTGTCTAAAAATCAATGGAAAAAAATATCCTCAAGTGAGGATTAACAACAATAACAAAAAAGAGTCTTTGTGATAAATCCTGCCTTTGGCCAGAAAACCTGAGTTAAAAAGAATTGAGAAATTAGGCTTTCTGCTTGATAAACAAATTTCAGGTCTTAAAGGGACCTTGGAGATTATACATTTCAAATCTGTCATTTTACAGGTAAACAAACAAAAACAACGAAGAGTAGAGGGTTGCCCAAGGTGTCATGGTAAAAAACAAACAAAAAAAACAAAAACACCAGCAAACCTGGAAGTAGAAGGGAGTCCTTCCGCTATACCAGCATGGCCTCCTTGGCTCCATCTTGTCAAACTGTTTCCTGGCATCCAGCCCCCATCCTGGCCCCTCGTCTACAATCTGTCTCTATGGTCCCTGAACAGCTACTGAAACTTTTCTGCTACAGATTCGTCTGCCCTGGTTCTTGCCTCACAATGATAAATAAATGACAACTATATTCTTTAAGTCACTAGTAACTGAAAACGACAACCAAACTCAATATACACTAAATAGAAAATATCTTCCCTGGAAATTTCCGGAATTCCCATTGCATGTAAGCTCATGTATTGTATGGCTTATAAGCCAAACTTTTTGTACAAAATGGAATTAGAGGACGTAAGGGAACTGATACCTGCCTTTTTTAAAACTTACAAATGCCAATATTGGTAACCCTTCAAGACTGACTTTAAATGCAAATTCATTTAGGAAGTTCCTTTTAGTCATTTATGAATGTAATAGCCCATAGAATGATTCATTGAGGTAAAAGAACTAAAGAGAGGCCTGTGATCCGTTGCTTTCAGGTGATACATACAGATGTGTACATAAGCAGAAAGATTCTCAGGGTTGATGGACTTGCACCAGGATCTGATGTGGTTGTGGTAGTAATAGAGATGCCCACAAGATGGCACTATTCTTTTTTAAATTTTTTTGTTTGTTTCAGAATGCTTTTTTTTTTCCTTTTTATTTCCTATTTTTACATTTTATTGTTATTGGGGTGACATTGGTTAATAAAATTATACAGGTTTCAGGTGCACAAATTCTACAATTGTATCATCTATGTATTGTGTTGTCTATTTATCACCCAAAGTCAAGTTTCCTTCCATCACCATTTATCTCCCCATAAAATACCCTCTTCTACTCCCCCTACCCCTTTTCCTCAGGTGATCACCAAACTGTTGTCTGTGTCTATGAGGTTTTTTATGTTTGTTTGTTTGTTTTTGCTTAATCCATTCACCTTTTTTACTCAGCCCCATAACCTCCTCCCCTCTGACAATTGTCAGACTGTTCTCTATGAGTCTGTTTCTGTTTTGTTTGTTAGTGTATTCTGTTCATTAGATTCTACATATGAGTGAAATCATATGGTACTTGTCTTTCTCTGACTGGCTTATTTCATTTAGCATAATGCTCTCTGGGTCGATCCATGCTGTCCCAAAGGGTAAGATTTCCTCCTTTTTTTATGGCCAGGTAGCATTCCATGGTATAAATGTACCATGGCTTTTTATGCATTCATCTACCAATAGATACTTGGGCACTTCCAAATCTTGCTATTCTAAGTAACACTGCAATGTTCAGAGAGTGAATATATTCTTTCAAATCAGTGTTTTGGGGGATAAATTCCAAGAAGTGGAATCACTGGGTTATAAGACAGTTCCATTTTTAATTTTTTGAAGTAACTCCATACTGCTTTCCACAGTGGCCACACCGATCTGCATTCCCGCCAGCAGTTCACAAGGGTTCCCTGTCCTCCACATCTTCACCAATACTTGTTTGGTGAGTTATTGATGATAACCATTCTGACAGATGTGAGGTGCTAATTCCTGGTCGTTTTTAATTTGCATTTCTCTGAAGGTTAGTGACATTAAGCATTTTTTCATATTTCTATTGGATATATGTATATCCCCTTTGGAAAAGTGTCTATTCAGGTCCTTTGTCCGTTTTTAAATTGTGATTTTTATGTTGAGTTTTATAAGTCATTATAAATTTTGGATATTAACACCTTATCAGATGTATTGGCAAATATATTTTCCCTTTCAGTTGTTTTTTTCATTTTGTTTATGGTTTTCTTTGCTGTGCAAAAACTTTTTAGTTTATTTTTGTTTGTTTCCCTTGCCCAAGGAGATATATCAGAAAAAAATATTGCTGTGAGAAATGTCTGAGATTTTACTGCCTGTGTTTTCTCCTAGGAGTTTTATGGTTTCAAGCCTAGCATTTTAAGTCTTTACTACACTTTGAATTTATTCTTTTGTATGCTGTAAAGGGTATCTAGCTTCATATCTTTTTTGCAAATATCTGTCTTAATTTCCAAACACCATGTGTTGAATAGACTATCTTTACCCCATTGTATGTTTTTTCCTTCCTTATTAAATATTACTTGACTATAAAGATATGGGTTTAATTATGGGCTCTCTATTCTGTTTCATTGATCTATATATCTGTTTCTATGCAAGTATCATACTGTTTTGATTACTGTGACCTTGTAGTATAGTTTGATATCAGGTAGTATTATTTCTCCAATTTTGTTTTTCTCTCAAGATTACTGAGGCTATTTGGGATCTTTTGTAGTTCCATATAAATTCCTGAAATATTTGTTCTGGTTCTGTAAAATACTCCATTGATATCTTAATATGAATTGCATTGAGTCTATAGATTGCTTTGGGTAGCATGGACATTTTAATGATGTTAATTCTTCCTATCCATGAACATGGTATTTTCTTCCACTTATTTCTATCTTCTTCAAATTCTTTCTGCAGTGTCTTATAATTTTCTGCGTACAGGTCTTTTACATTTTTGGTTAAATTTATTCCTAGGTATTTTATTTTCTGATGTAACTGTAAGTGAGATTGTTGCCTTACTTTCCCTTTTATTATTGGTGCATAAAAATGCAACTGGTTTCTGAATATTTATTTTGTATCCTGCTACTTTACTGAATTAATTTATCAGTCCTAGTAGGGTTTTTGATTGTTTGTTTGTTTGTTTTTGGGGGTTTTTTTGTTTGTTTTTTTTGTTTTGTTTTGTGGAATCTTCAGGGTTCTCTATAAACAGGGTTCTCTATAAACAAAGCCGGGGCCAGGGCAAAGCTGGCCGGGGTCCTGGTTGCCTGAGGCTGGCAGGAGGAGGGAAGCCTGGGTCCTGGGTGTAGGGGCTGAGGCAGAGGCAGTTAGGGGCAATCAAGCAAGCAGGCGAGCAGTTAAGGGTGATCAATCAGTCAGGTGAGTGGTTAGGAGCGATCAGGCAGGTAAGCAGGTGAGCAGTTGGGAGCCAGCAGCCCTGGATTGTGAGTGGGATATCCAACTGCTGGTTTCAGCCTGATCCTGCAGGGACATCCACCAGCCAGACATCCCCCAAGATGTCTTGGATTATGAGATGGTGCAGGCTGGGCTGAGGGACCCTCTCCCCATGCACAAATTTCATGTACTGGGCCTCTAATATCTGATAAAGGGCTTACATATAAAATATGAGAGAACCCTTTAGTGATCATGTTATAGGGTATATAAATATCTAATCACTATGTTGTACATATTTTATGTCAATTGTAATTGAAAAATAAACTTATAATAAAAAACACACACAAAAAAAGAACTACTAAAAGTTAACAACAAAAACACACAAACAGAATACAAAGGGAGCAAAAGATCTGAACAGATATCTCACCAAATAAGATATACAGATGGCAAATAAGTATATGAAAAGCTGCTCAATATCATTTGTCATTAGAGAATTACAGATGAAAACAACAATGAGATACCACTATACAACTATTAGACTGACTACATCCAGAAAACCTGACAACACCAAATGCTGGCATGGATGCAGAGTAATGGGTGCACTCATTCATTGCTAATGGGAATGCAAAATGGTTCAGCCACTTTGAAAGACAGTTGGGCAGTTTCTTACAAAACTAAACAGTCTTACCATAAGACTCAGCAATTGTACTCATCTGTATTTATCCAAATGAGCTGTAGCTTATGTCCCCACAAAAATCTGCAGAGGCATTTATAACAGTTTTATTCATAATTGCCCAAACTGGAAGCTGCCAGCATGTCCTTTAATAGGTGAATGGATAAACAAACTGGTACATCCAGACAATGGAATACTACCCAGTGAGAAAAAGAAACAAGCTATCAATCCATTGAAAGACATGGATGCATCTTAAATGCGTATTGTTAAATGAAAGATTTAAGTCTGAAAAAGCTGCCTACTGTTAGGGTTCCAATTATTTAATTATTTGCCTGGAAAGGCAAAACTGTAAAGCTAATAAACAAATCGGTGGTTGCCAGGAGTTAGGGGGATGGGATTGAGTAGATGAAGTCAGTGGATTTGGGGATGGGGAAACTATCCTGTGTGATACTGTAAATTAAATATATATAGTTAGGAGGAAAAGGGAATGCCATGATGGCATACAAAATATGACAACCCAACTATATTACAAATATATGGAAGGCAGTAGGTGAAAATGGTGCTGATCTAAGCATCATTGCAAACGAACAGAACCTCTCATACCAAAGGGAAGATGAACTGCTTGTAGTATTGAACTCAAGTTGATAAGGTTGTTTCCTTGGAGATACAGGTTAACACCGTAATGCTATACAGGTGTACTGGAATTGAGCAATTAAGCAATGGGTGGCAAATGGCAGGACCCATGTTTCTCACTGTTGGAGTGGGAATTTACAGATAAACAGGGGAGGAGGCTAGAATGATGCAATAATGGATCAGAGTTGGAGATCTCAGTATGAGCTCATGTTTAACTTACTTTAGACATAGATGGTTACATGGGACAATTTTATAGATATGTGTACATACACAGGTTAGCATACACACACATATGTCCTTGTTCCTCCAGCTAATAGGACCTAGAAGCAATGACATTCCAGCAACAATGAGCAGGTTGTTAATGCTATCCTCCAGGGAAAGGAATCAGGGCTTCTTGGAGAAATGTCAGGTTCAAAGACTGGGACAGGAGATATACAAGATGAACTTGGAGCATCTTGGAGCACCAGAAAGTAGGGATGTACTAAAAATATATACATATAAGTTGATGTATCAAAGGGACACAGGAGCCAACTGAAAGAGCTCTCAGTGGCCAAAGCTGGGACAAGTAATGTAACAAAATAAAATGGTGCAGGCATAAACACAGACATGTAGATCAATGGGACAGAATAGAGAGCCCAGAAATATACCCACTGCTTTATAGTCAATATTTGACTAAGGAGGCAGAAACATACAATGGGCTAAAGATAGACTATTCAATAAATGATGTTGGGAAAATTAGACAGTTACATGCAAAAAAAGAAAGAAATTAGACCATCTTTTTACACTAAACACAAGAATAAACTCAAAATGGTTTAAATGTTAGATTCAAAACCATAAAAATTTTAGTAGAAAGCATAGGCAATAAAATCTCAGTATTTTTTCTGATGTAATTCCTTGGGCAAGGGAAACAAAAGAACAAATAATAAACTAATGGGACTACATCAAACTAAAAAGTTTTTGCACAGCAGAGGAAACCATCAACATTAGAAAAGATTTTAAACATCACTAATCATCAGAGAAATACAAATTGAAATCACAATGAGTTATCACCTCACACATGTCAGAATGGCTATCATTAATGAGTCAACAAACAACAAATGCTGGTGAGGATGTGGAGAAAAAGGAGAACTTGTACCCTGTTGATGGGAATGCAGATTGGTGCAGCCAGTATGGAGTTACCTCAAAAAATTACAAATGGAACTGCCTCATGACCCAGTTATTCCACTTCTGGGAATATATCCCCAGAAACACTGATTTGAAAGAATATATGTACCCCTATGTACGTTGCAGTGTTGCTTACAACAGCCAAGATTTCAAAGCAGCCCAAGTATCCATCAGTAGATAAGTGGATAAAAAAGCTAAGTTAGAAAGCCTACTGAATGGGAGAACATATTTGCCAATGTTATCACTGATAAATGTTTAATCTCCAACGTTTTCAGGGAACTCATACAACTTAACAAAAGGAAGATAAACAACCCAATCAAAAAACGAGCAACAGACCTAAATAGATACTTTTTGAAAGAGGACATAGGAAGGCCAAAAGACATATGAAAACATGCTCAAAGTCACTAATCATCTGAGAAATGCAAATTAAAAAAACAATATGGTACCATCTCACACCTGTCAGAATGACTATCATCAACAAATGACAAGTGCTGGAGATGATGTTGAGAAAAAGGAACCCTCATGCACCTGCTGGTGAGAATGCAGACTGGTGCAGCCACTGTGGAGAACAGTATGGAGTTTTCTCAAAAAACTAAAATGGAACTCCTAGTGATCCCACTTCTAGGAATATATCCCAAGAAAATAGAAATACCTATCAGAAAGAATATTTGCACCCTTGTGTTCATAGAGCACAATTTACAATAGCTAAGATTTGGAAACAGCCTAAGTGCCTATCAGCAGATGAGTGGATTAAAAAACTGTGGTATATCTACACAATGGAATACTACGCTGCAGTAAAAAAGAAGGAATTCTTAGCATTTGCAACAGCATGGATGGAACTGGAGAGCATTATGCTAAGCGAAATAAGCCAGTCAAAGATAAATATCACATGTTCTCAATCATTTGTGGAATCTAATGAACATAAACTGATGAACAAAAACAGATCCAGAGACAGAGATCAGATGGTCAAACGTCAGAGGAAAGATACAGGAGGGCAGGGGTAAGGGGGAGAGATCAACCAAAAGACTGTATGCATGCATATAAGCCTAACCAATGGACACAGACACTGGGGGGAGGGGATGGCATGAATGAGGGGGGGAGGGGAGCATTGGAGGGATAAAGACACATATGTAATACCTTAATCAATAAAGAAAAAAAAAGGACATTGTATATTTAAATTATGGAATACTACTTGACTGTAAAAAGGAAGAAAATTTTACCCTTTGCAACTGCATGGATAGACCTGAAGAATATTATGCTAAGTGAAATAAGCCAGTCAGAAAAAGACAATTACTATGTGACTTCACTCATATGTGGAATCTAATGAACAAAAATAACTAATACTAAGCAAAATATAGACAAACTCAGAGAGAGAGCAGACAGGCAGACAGCTCTGGTGGGAGGTGTTGGGAAGGGGGCATGGAAAGATTGAGTTAAAAAGGAAAGAAACAGAAAGAACTCATGTGGTGGGGAAGGGAGTGGGTGAAGCTGGAAGCAGGGTATGGCAGGATAAGTGGTGATGGGGAAAAAAAAAAAAAAAACTAAAGTAAAATAAGGAGAGAGAAAAAATACAGTGGCAAAGGCAGACCTCAGAGATACTGGGAGCTTGGTTCCAGACCACCACAGTAAAGAAAGTACTATGATCAAGTGAGTTGTAATCTTTTAGGTCTTGCCTTCAATTTGTAAAACACTTAGCATCTGTGATGTGTAATAAAGCAAAGTGCAATAAAACAAGATATGTATGTATTGGACTGTAACCCAAAGCATGAAATAAAAATCCATGAGTCCATACTGACATGAATGAATTAATGAATGACTGAGGAAAGGGACACCTCTACGGTGCTAAATTCTAAATGACATGTGCAGCGACTCCATCCTCAGGATGGGGTGCATTACTCCCACTCCTTAAGGTCGCCTGTTCATGGGGACTTTTTTCCACAGGGGGCAGCATGAAAACAGGGAAAGAGCAACTTCACAAGGGGACACACATGGCCTCGGCCAGGTGATCAACATCAGCACAATAGCAAGAGGGCATGTTGGCAGCATGACCCTGATGTAAGAGGATGAAAATGGCATTTTACTTTTATAGTCTCCCTCCAAAAACATTGCCCCAATCTAATCACAAGAGAAACATCAGACAAATTCCAGTGGAGTGACTATTCTAGAAAATATCTGACCAGTAATCCTCAATACTGTCAAGATCCCCAAAACAAGGAAAGCTGGGGGACCTGCCACAGCTGAGAGCCTGAGGAGGGAGACCTGCCTCCTGAATGTAATAACCTGCATGGGATCCTGGGACCAAAAAAGGACACACGGGGAGAACTGAGGAAATGTAAATAAACCCTTAGTTAGCCAAGACCGGTTTGGCTCAATGGATAGAGCGTAGGCTTGAGGACTGAAGGGACCCGGGTTCGATTCCAGTCAAGGGCATGTACCTTGGTTGTGGGCATATCCCCAGTAGGGGGTGTGCAAGAGGCAGCTGATCGATGACTCTCTCATCAATGTTTCTAGCTTTCTATCTCTCTCCCTTCCTCTGTACAAAATCAATAAAATATATTTTTAAAAAAACCTTAGTTAATAACAATGTATCAAAGCTGGTTTATTCATCATGTTCCTATAAGATGTTTAAAAAAGGAGCAACTGGGTGTGGGGAAAATGGGAACTCTCTGTACCAAATCCACAATGATTTTGTAAGTCTAAAAACTGTTATAAAATGAAACTAAACTGTTAAGAGATGTCGATAGTCTTTTACCAATTCACCTACATACAACTGATGAACACATTTTTCTTCCTTTTTTTATTAAAATTCTGATGCTGATTACCAACAAAGGTGTTGAGAGTCTGCCCCCTGGTGGTCAGTACATATCATAGCGACCAGTCATTCCACTGTTGGGTCGATTTGCATAATAGCCTTTTATTATATAAGATTAGGAGAGTATAGGGGAGGTGCCAGCATCTTGCTTACACCACTGCCTGCTTGCCCCCCATCGGCTTCCTCAAACCAGGATGTGAGACCCTGCACTCAGAATCTCCTGAGCACTGCACGCCTATAAGCCCCACTTCCCCAGAGAAGACTAGAACCCAGAGACCCCGCATCAGCTGGAGCCGGAAGCCAGTGCTCAGCATCAGCCAAGGCCGGCTTAACAGCTTAGCAGGAAGGTGGCGGAGCTGAAATCCCCCTCCGGTCCACTCCCCTGGAAGTGCCCACCATGCACATCCAGGTATGAGGTCCTGCCCACCTGCACAGCTAGGCCCTGCTGGATGCTCCTGGCGGCCCTCTGAGGCCTGCACCGGCCTCCTGCACCACACACGGATCCCCGGGAAGAAGCCACACAGTTGGCATTAGCTCCCCCTTTAAAAAAGCAATGCAGGTCGTTGCCTGTGGCAGGGAACAGGAGGCAAGGTCCTGGTCTACACTGCGAGCGCGATCTCCCACTCGCCAATTCCTGTTGAGCCCCTGCAGTGTGGATTTCAAATGCCAGCATGCAGCCTTCCATGCCCACCCCAGGGCTCCCTCCTGCCAGGAGGAGGCACCCAGCTCTGCCTTTCCAGCCCATTCTCAGACACTGAACCCTGGTGCACAGGGTTCTTGCTGCACATTCCCTACCTGGGCGCTGGCACCGGTGCCCACCCACTCAAAGGTCTCAGAGCTCACTGCTTCCCAGAGCAGAACAGAGCCCATCAGCGCCCAGAGCAGTGGGAGATACGCTGGTTAAACATTCCATGCTCAGGCCAGCGTCAGTCTGGATTTCCATGCAGGGATTGGGGGCCTCAACCAAGGGCAGAAACAAAGGATCCAGTTTAGGAATAAGGCAGACGAATTTGTATATCTTACTCGGTATCGGTTCATTTTTGAAGCCAGATGTGAATGCCAAGAAAACCTCATATTAAAACAGAGCTAGCAGTTATCCCACTGAAGAGCTGGAACGTTTTGATTCTGCCTCTTCTTTTGTTTCGTCTGTGTTCTGAAATCATTTTCTGTTATTTCTTGTGTTCCCAGCAACTTGGAATTATGATATCAGGAGGACATCCTTCATGTTCCTCCTCTTGTTGTATGACTCTAAACTGTTTCCCCTCCTGATACACAAAGTTTAGTTAACTGAGACTTCTTCAAAGCGCAGAGTTAGATCTAAAGCTCTGAGGTGTTCTAGAATATTTATTATGATATATCTGGGATAGATCTTACACATCATAAATGTCAAAAGGTAAAATACATCAGAAGGAAAACATAAAACTATTCCCTTCTAGCGATTCATGGTGGGGCGTGGGCAGTTCTGGTGATGGGGGAAGAAGTGGTACAGAATCAGGTCAGGGTTAGAAATTAGATTTTCACATTGGCAGAGCCTCATTCCCCATTTGCCACGCCCGATCACTAAGTTGTTCCCAGAGGTAGGCAACGCTGCTGTGGGCAGTTTTTTATCCCCTGCCAGCACCTAGAGTTTCCCATCAAAGGGCACTCAGGCACTTTGTGGAGGCAGGGCACTGGCCCCCTCACCTGGGCATTGCCTGCTCAGGCTCTGGAAACCCAGCTGTCCCACGGATAGCTTACCTGCTTCTTCTGAAAGGGCAGGGAAGAACTCCTGGTAACTGGACCCTAGCCCTCACCCAACCAATCAGGGTCATCCAAAGCAGTGACATCACCACCCCTATAAAATCCCTTGATCTGTTGAAGCTCTTGCTCATCGGCCACACAGCTGTTGGTGTAAGTGGGACAGAGCTCATGCTAGCATGGAATACAGGCTTTCTGCTATTGCATTGGACTTGGCTCCCTGGTGGTCCTTGGGGATCACGAAATATGGGCATAACACTTCCTTTCACCCCAGGGCCCTTTTTGGTGCAATCCAGGCTTTCTTCTTGGACCAGACTTTGAAAAATCAAAAGCCACTTACCTCTTCTCTGGGGCAAAGGAAGCCTGACTTTCACTGCCTAGCGCTCGGCCTGTCCTCTTGAGCAGGGGGAGGAAAACCTGCCTCTCGCTCTTCCCTGATGAGCTTACTCCAAGGAAACAAGAGCTAATTCTCAAACAGCTCAACCTGCCAGCGTGCTCACCGTGACTGGTTTTGGTTGGAGTTCCGGGTGATTCATATTTTCTTCTTTATACTTCACTGCGTTTTTCTACCAGTGATTATTCCTCTCGCACATCAGGAAAAATACAACAAATAAACATCTTGCTTTAAGTATTGCCTCTCCCAGAAACCTGCCAGATGCTTCACCCTGGGTGAGAATCACCTACTCTGGACCCATAAGCGCCTCACCTGTGCCTTCCTCCATCTCAGCAGTTAACTTTTTTCAGTGCTGCCTTGTTCCTCAAATCCTCAGTGCTTGGTTCAAAGGCCAGCACAGAGCAGGCCTGTCCACTGATTAACTAGTACATTGATGAATGAATAAGTGAATGACTGAGGTGCTATATCACCTGCTCAACTCTAAATGTTAAAAATCTTCCTAGTCATACATGAGTTCATATCTCTTAGGACCGTGGTCTGCAAACTGCGGCTCATGAGCCGCATGCAGCTTACAAGCCACAGCTTGCCGCTCTGTTGACTAACGAATTTGCCAACCACTGCTAGGGAAAAACACCTAAAAAACAATTTAATAATGTGCTAATGTCTTTAACCTGAAGTCAAAACTTCTGGGTAAGGGTAATGCCTTATGCAGTGGTCGGCACACTCAGTCAACAGAGCGGCAAACCGCGCTCGGGAGCCACAGTTTGCCGACCGCTGTTTAGGACAAAGGTCATCCATTAAGACCAAGGTGGTTCCTCAGAGCTCAAGAATCTACAGTTAAATTTGAAATCTGGCACCATCGCTGACATAAAAACCTAAACCTTACTTGAAACATTTCTCTACTCGTGATTCAAATTCCTTGCCTATCCTTGAATTAATTAATCTTTAGAAATGATAGCCTTGGGCTACAATGGATTATAGCTGGGGAAGTCCTGATTTGTCCTCACCTAGTGTTTAAAAATAACAGCCCCAGACAGTTTGCTCAGTGGGTAGAGCATTGGCCTGTGGACTAAAGGGTCCCAGGTTCGATTTCAGCCAAGGAAACATGACTGGGTTGTGTCCTTGACCCTCCTACCCCCACCAGTAGGGGGCATGCAGGAGGCAGCCAGGTTCTATTGACATATGTCTTTTCTGGTTCATTGGCTAATATTGTAGAAAGCTGATGATTCAACTATATAGAACAGAAATTAGAGGAGATGGGTAGGCTGGTGATCATCTTTAAAAAATTAGCTCATTTCTTTAAAATATATATATATATATATATATATATATATATATATATATATATATTTTTTTTTTATTGATTTTTTTATAGAGAGGAAGGGAGAGGGATAGAGAGCTAGAAACACTAATGAGAGAGACATGGATCAGCTGTCTCCTGCACACTCCCCACTGGGTATGTGCCCTTGACCAGAATCGAACCTGGGACCCTTGCGTCCACAGGCTGACGCCCTACCCACTGAGCCAAAAGGGTTAGGACAGGTTCATTTCTTTATGGTGATTTTAGAAAGCTCTCTTATGCCCCAACCATTCTCCATTTCCTCAGTCCCAATTTTGCTCAGGCCTCACCTAGCTTTTACACCAAACACAGGCTATTTAAAGTTGGAATTGCTGGGTTTGGATTTCCGTAAGGCCTAAATAAAGTGGCTCCTGGTTCACTCTCCCCTTACCCTCCTCTGTGGAGAACAAGACTGAGCAGCCTGATTAGGGACGCAGAGCTGGGAACAGCACAAATGCAAAAGAGGACTTGCAAAGGGGAAAAGTGTGCTTTTCTGTTTTCGAAAACCTGCTGACATAGGGAATGCTTCTGTTTTTCTGCAGAAATGCTGTCTTCCATGGACAAAATTCAGCCACAATCAAGCTAATTGAATGCACAAATGTAATATTTTTTTCCAGGGCACCTCCAATTTAATGCTTGATGAAATTGTGTCTTTCGCATATATTTACAAAAGCTTTTCTTCATCCAGAAATGTCTGTTAAAATTGCTTATAGATGCTGAGATAGCAAATCACTCTTCTAATGTAATGAGATAAGTCATCTCTATAAACTTTGCTTGCTCAAATGTACTCGCATAAAAGAAATCAGGCTACAGGCTTTCTTCAATAAATAGAATGAACAACTAAAACTTGATGGCTATAGCATGTTCTGCCTCATTGCTAAGAGATGTTTAAAATTGCTCCCTCTCTCTCCGGCAGCAGAGCTTTCATTCCGGTAGCTGATGGAAAAAGGAGGTCAAATAAACGGATGTGGATGGGAAGCCAAAGCCGTTTGTCAAAACGCGGGGAGAGGCCTGGAGTCATTTAAACACTAAAAATTGATTTAAAAGATTTCTGTCCTCAAGTCATTTTTCTTGCTAAATGTAGCCACTTTGTGAACCTGGCTTCCCCTGCCTTAGCTATCTTTACTAATAGTTTATGCCACGGGAGCTCTGCATACTGGGGAGACTCCTACGCATCGTCATTTGTGCATAGCCCTGAAAAACAGGCCCAAAGATCACCAGTCCATGCAAAAGATGAGGCCTTGTGAGGTTTATCCATCTGTCCCCAAGTAAGATTTGTCTTCCAGCTTCCATCTAGAAGCCTATTCTGTGACAAAATGTCTCACAGGCCATCTCTCACACGCATAGGGTCACCCTAAGGGCCCTCATGCATGGCTGCTCAGGTTGTGCACTGTCCAGCTCCAGGGGAGACACCATTCCCAGAGACTACAGTGTGGAGGGCACCATTTGGGATTAGTGCAAGGTGACAGCTCCGCCCAGCACCACCACACTGATGGCCGGGGGTCGGGGTGTGGGGGTGGGGGTGGGTCCACTTGTTCAGTCATGGTTCAGTAAACTTTCATGGCTATACTGCATGCATTGCCTACCTACCTCCTCAAAGAATAAAATCACAGTTTATTAGTGGACAAAATGTGTGTCTCCGTTCCTTTCTGAAGTAAAATTGTATGGGAGAACACTCAAATCTTCAGATGGTTCTTTAAGGAAAGGCTTGACTGAGGAAGACTGGCTGGAATCCAGGAGAGTAGGAGACCAAATTGCAGGTGCCCTTTCTGTCAGTTTTGGAAAACACCAAATAACCATTGCTCTGCACCAAGAGGGACAGCAGGTAAACATTGGGAATGGTTCTCCAGGAGCCTCTCTCGGACCAGCCTGCCTTTTGGACGTTGCCTCATGCCTGCTGGAGGGGCCAGACCAGAGGCTGGGCCGTGCTGGGCCGGCAGAGCAGAAGCCTGCCTCACGCCGGCCATATAGCCCTGCCTTCTCCTCCGCCACCTGCCTCTGCCGCCTGAAACACACTGCATGGTGGGAGGAAACTAAGCCTAGATCCTCCCTGATCTGAAACACAGCTCCTGACAGCCCCTGCCCAGCCCTAGCAAAGCTGAGTTCGATTCAACAATTCGGGGTTAAACAGAAAGGTCTTGGTTTTTACACAGTTCCTTGAACTCTGCCCCCCACACATGGAAAAGTACACTTTGGGATTTGAGGCATCAATTCTAATATGCATAGGGGGGTATATTTGAGAAAACATCATTTTTTTTCCCCCCATAATCTGCTTTTTAAAGACTAGCTCAATGAACATAGAGTCATAGTAAGCAAACTGCGGCTCGCGAGCCACATGTGGCTCTTTGGCCCCTTGAGTGTGGCTCTTCCACAAAATACCACAGCCTGGGTGAGTCTATTTTGAAGAAGTAGCATTAGAAGTTTAAGTTTAAAAAATTTGGCTCTCAAAAGAAATTTCAATCGTTGTACTGTTGATATTTGGCTCCATTGACTAATGAGTTTACCAACCACTGGCTTAGACCCTATGGGCCACTAGTGGCTTAAGCTCCCCCAGAGTTCCCATCTACAGTTTACCACAGGATCAAAATAGCAAGTCAATCAGTTCACAGTTATGTTTGGTCAACAGGATATTGTTTTTATTGAATTTGAATGTTTGAAGTGGGGCAGGCATCTTCCATTTCTCCAGACTTCTTAGTTCTGCCCAGCCAGCCCATTTCATACATGTATTTGTATTACCTGCCAGCCCCTGCAGACTACAGAATTTGCCCTAGAATTTATTGGAATTTGCCAAGAAAGGTACAGGTGAACTGCTCAGGGTCTAGAGCAGGGGTCTTCAAACTTCTCTCATTATAAGAATCACCTGGTGGAGGTGTTAAAACACAGATTCCTGAAAGCACTTCTTATAGTTGGGATCCAGGAATCTGTGTTTTAACAACTCCACCAGGTGATTCTCATAATGAGAGAAGTTTGAAGACCCCTGGTCTAGAGCAGTGTTTCCCAACCTTCTCTCATGATGAGAATCACCTGGTGGAGTTGTTAAAACACAGATTCCCGGATCCCAACTAAGAAGTGCTAAACTAGAATTTTTGGGAACATATAGGTAAAATTGCATACCTAACTTAGTGCTCTGTATATAAAATCTGTCTTAGAGCACTAGTTAGGTATACAATTTTACCTATATGTTCCCAAAAATTCTAGTTTAGCACTTCTTAGTTGGGATCCGGGAATCTGTGTTTTAACAACTCCACCAGGTGATTCTCATCATGAGAGAAGGTTGGGAAACACTGGTCTAGAGTCATTGATTCTCACCCAGGATCAGCAGGTGTCAAGAATTAGTGGTTGATACAGCACCCTCTAATGAGGAGAGAATGCAGTGTTAAGGGTGTGGGGCGGGCAATTCAACTAGCCCCCACTGCCTCCCCCCTCTCCTCGCACCCACACCCAGCCATACACCCTGCTCAGGGTAAGTATAAGCAAGCTGTCTGCAGTGCCTGTATAAGCCCTGTCCTAGGCTGGTAAGCCTATGAGCACCACCTTTACATTATAAACATAGATACATAAGTAATAGACACATGCTTGTTGTACAGTCTATTCATGCAAGGACAATAAACCATGTGGCTACGGAAGGCCCCTGGCTGATAGGAGAGAGAGAGAGACATAGTTTTCACTGTATGTAATCTTTTGTATCTTTTGAAATGCAAACCAGTTGTATGAATTGCCTTTTCTCCATTACCAGAACCCTAAGACTGTGTGGAGAGCTCCCTCCCAGCTATAAAACTTCAACCTTTGACTCCAGGGCACAGCTCAAATGTTCCCTTCCCCTCTGGGTCATCTTCCTTCCTAGCCAAAAGCAATCACTTTTGCGGTCCTGATCCGGAAACTTCCGTTTACGTCCTTTACCAGAATGCTATGGCCTGGCTCACTGAAGTGGTCCGGGGGGTTGGGGCAGGATGCTACTTATTTCTATAAATCTAAGGGCTTAAAAAAATATTTGCTAAACAGAACTCACCGACCCCTCTCCCCTTCCTAGTTTGAGGCCACCACTGATGCTTATTTTCACCTTATTTAGCTGCAGAAAGATGAGCAGAAGAGGGGTAACTCTGGGTTACTCCCCCATAGGCAGCATCATCTCCTGGGTATGGAGAGATGGCCAGTATAACTTTCTATTATAACTAGAGGCCCGAGGTGTGAAATTCCTGCACCCAGCGGGGACAGGGGTGTCCCTCAGCACAGCCTATGCCCTCTTGTAGTCCAGGAGCCCTCAGGGAATGTCCAACTGACTGCTTAGGCCTGCACCCCTAAGCCATCAGTTGGACATCCTTACCAGTGGTGAGTCTGGCTTCCAGCTGCGCAGCCCTCCCCATGTGGGAGCGCACTGACCACCAGGGGACAACTCTTGCATTGAGCATCTGCCCCTGATGGTCATTGCATATCATAGTGACTGGTCTTTCCACCATTCAGTCAATTTGCATATTAGCCTTTTATTATATAGGATGAGCATGTTCTCTCCCTGTGCTGTGCAGCCACTAGCTGCTCACCACACATGGTACTGAACATCTGAAATGCGGATGGCATGACAGAGGACATGAATTTGTTCTCTTTCATTTAGTTTTATTTCGTTAGTCATATCTGTATAGTGGCCATTATGTCAGACTGCTCAGCTCTAGAGGGTTCATCCTCTAGGGACAGGCTTACCAGCTGAATCATATGGCCCTCAGGGATATTTGATTTTTAAACAATTTAAATAAAAGCAAGGTCAACAAAATGATTGGTTCTAAAGTAAAAATTCAGTTTATTCATCTGTTTACAACACAGTACACAAGAGGCAAAGTGTTTCACATCATAGATTTCATTTCCAACTCTCGGAATGTTCATTTCTTTGGCTAAAATGAGAGACTAGATGGGAAAGCCTGGCAGTGCTTAGGCAACTGAGAGAAGGTGAGGCAGAAGCAACGCTGACAGCATCCTCACAGGGACGGGCACAGGGACGGTCAAGGGATGGGCACTAGTCACAAGCAGGTTTCCTAGAAGTATTAGCTGGAAGCATAGGAGCACCACTCCTGGACGCTCAGGCCGCTGTGGGCTCAGTCATCCCCACCACACAGGTACAGCAGCGCTTTCTGGTAGTCACCCTTGGTGTCTTGCTGCAAATGGTCAAAGAGAAAAAGGAAATTCAGTATTAAAAAGAAGATCCAAAATTTGTCATAATATACAGGCAGAGCCACTGCAACAGAGCTTCTCCCAAATTAACAAGAGAAAACTCTGCAGGACCTGTCTAGATACAAAGGCCCAGAACGCCACACCCAAACCACCACCACCACCACCACCACCACCACCACCATCATCACCACCACCACCACCACCACCACCACCATCATCACCACCACCACCACCACCACCACCACCATCATCACCACCACCACCACCATCATCACCACCACCACCACCACCACCACCACCACCACCACCATCACCACCACCACCACCATCACCACCACCACCACCACCATCATCACCATCAGAGAACCCTCAGGGAGTGTGGCCTCAGGGCGACTTTCAAGTCAAATTATTACCACAGGGGAGGAGTGAATGCGAGGTACTGGGGACTCATATGCTAAGTGACCGCTCTAACTGCCCTGAGGTCCTGCCAACACCACCATGTTCTCCCTGGTCCTCCCCTTCCAGAGAAGGCGGCGTCCTTGCCTGCCTCAGTGCTGCTTCCTAAACTTAAGGTCACACGGAAATAAGCTGGTGAGGTGAAGAAACAATGACTCCGAGTCTAATCAGGGCCTACACTTTACACAGATGCCCTAATAAGCCTGGGCACATCTAACCCACTTCTAAATTCATCCTTGTAACCACTGACATGCCTTTGGAAACATCAGGATCTTTTATAAAAAGGGACTGCAACACCTGTCTGAACTACACACAGTGGACTGCTGGGAAGGTCATTGCTGGTTACACATGAATTCTCCATCTCTCCAAAACATAGACTAAACTGGGTGAGATGGGCATTCTGGGCCAATCACAGAGGATTTTCCAAGAAATGGAAATACAATTAATATAAAATGTAATCAGTCTAAATTTCTTGAGGCTGTCAGCAGCTCTTAAGGGGTCATCATCAGGAACACCAATTATCATTGTGGAATAACTCAGGTGGGAAACGGAAAACATTTGCCTCTTCTATAGGATTCCAGGACAAATCACACTTTCAAAATGAACCCCTGGAATTTGGTGACTATCTCTTCCCCAGTGATTTAGAAAACACAGACCCTCCCCCGGGCCCGGGCCCCTCAATGGCAGTGCGGGTGACGCGGCAGCGTGGGCTCACCTGGATGTAATAGTACAGGGACTTGCCGTACTTCCTCTTGAATTCAGACCTGATCTTCAACATGTCCACTTCACTGCGGGAGATCATGATTCTGATCAGGACCTTGTCACGTGTCCCCTTGCCCTGAAAGTCAAGGTGATGTTCCAAGTTACAATCCACTGAGAGCAATGCTAATCACAGACCAATTGAGCACATTTTCTTGCTGGAACTGATCTGCATTCTAGATGCTGCTCACTAAGAGATCCCAAATGGAACCATTTGTGACTATTCCCTGAAGAGAAAATGAGCATGAAACACAGCAGGGTGACGTCTGCACAGACTCCCACATGTGCATTCACATGAACGTGGGCGGAGCACTAAGCACTGCAAGGCTCGGTTCAATGAGTGTGCAGGTTTGTTTACACATGTAACAAATAAGTCCCAGCTCTCCGGAGTTTGGAGAGGCCACACTGTCACGTATTCCTTGTGGCCCTGTGCCAGCGTGCATGGCATGAACAGAAAGACCACTGAGTTTACCTGCAGAGCCTCAGACCATGGGTGCCAAGGTAAGGGTCATATTTTACATGAGCCTGAGGAGAGATGGGAGAGGCAGTGTGGACAAGGGGGTGACCCAGGAGGATGTGGGCGGGCCTGGAAGATATAAAGTCCCGGGCACATGTGAGGCATGAAAAATGGGATGGGATTGTGGGAAGAGATGCTTCATTCACGGGACAGTTGCTGGGCTGGCTTTGGAGTCTGTAGACTCGGGTTCCAATGTGGCTATGGAACCTCAAGGAAGCTGAAGCTTTCTGAGCTCCAGCCTCCTCACCTATAAAGAAACTAATGACAACAAAACAGCAAGCCTCAGGTTCTTTGGTAATTATTTAAGTTCAAGTAAGTTGCACAATGTCTACTATATCGTGGCTGCTTCACAGTCTCTCCCTCCCTTGCTGGTCTTCTCTCAAAGATAATAGGAGGGAATTGCTGAGAAACCTGAGCAGGAGTCAGGTGCAACCTTCCCTGGCTTTCTCTCCCCGGCGCTTTGTTTTCTACCCGTACACAAACATGTGCTCCTGCTGGCTGGTGCACCCTGCACCTAGACCTTGGGGCTCCTTTCTCCATCACTAGGCAGGGGGACTTAGTTTGAGGACATGAAAGAAGAGACTAATGTGGAAATCTAGACCTCTCAGCCGCTGCCCTTACCTTCATGGAGTCGTACAGTCGGTCAGCAAAATACAGGGGCTTGTTCTGGATGCACTGGACTGTGGGGAGAAGCAAAGGGGTCAGTTACTCCTCTGTCCACCAGTGGGGATGAGGCTCTGAGCTGGGCACACACCAGATGACCTGAATGGGCCACAAAACGGGAGGGTCTGAGAGAACACCAGGGACCCTGCACGGCACTCAGCTCCCTGAGGCTGAACACTGGGAACTCCGAGGCCACAGAAACCTGGGGTCAATGAGAACATCTCCCACAGAGCCCTTTCTCTGGTTACTTTTGTGTCAGTTTACCGAGGGCAGACGTCCGCCGGGGATGGGGGGCCACACTTACTCACCCAGGTTGAGGAAAGCATTTTCCAGGTCTCCCTTGACCTCCTTCTTGATGCTCTCCAACATGTCATAGGGGCTGTAGCTCTTGTACCTGTCAAATACTAAGGAAAAGCAACAAGTAATTACTAAAATGGAGCCTCCAGTCAAAGCTGTCAATGATCACCCACAACATTGTATACCACATTTGAAAAAAAAAGAAAGAAAAAAAAGGACAATCACAGCATCCTAACGGCTAAGGGGTTGCCATGGTACCCAGAGTTGACATGGTACCAGTTGCCCTGGGGCAGCTGTCCCATGCACTTGGCCTGAATGGCACAGCCCGGGCCATGTGTGGACATATCCCCTGAGTGGAACCCATTCTATCTGGAAGCCACAAGAAGCAATACACAGCACCCAGCAGAGTCCATGACTTCAACACATGAAGCAAAACAGAAGGATCCTCAGACAGGAAGGGGCAGCAAGTTAAAGCACCAACCCATGGGAGCTACATAGGGGAAGCAAGGACCCACAGTGGGAGAGGGCAAATGGGCCTGGTGAGGGAAACAGGGGGCGCGATGTAGAGAGCGGGCTTGGCTCTGGCAGATGGGAGCCCCAACACCGACACCGGGGGCCCCAGGAGCGCACGGCACCCACCTTTCTGGAGGTGGAACACGCTGCGCTCGGTCATGATGCTGATCCACTTGGGAACGTCAGTTCCTTTCCTCTTCACTCCGGCGTCATAGAGATCCTACGAGCACAACCCCCGGGAAAGGTAACTACAGGACCCACAGCCAGGCCATAAAAACGTCACTCAAAAACACCAGAACCTACACATTCAAAACACCAAATGAGAAAGGACGGCGGCACTACAGACTCGGGGGAAATGATAGGAGGGCGCACGTTTTCATCAAGAGCAGGCTTCCTTAGACACGGACAGATCTCCATGAGACCAGATTGCTCATGAGGCCTGTGCTGCACAAATCTCCTTCCTTGGACACCGGAAGGACTGGGAGCTTCTATGCGCACAGAGAAGGACACACAAGCATTCAGTAGCACATCCAGCCCTCCTTCCTTGTTGGCACCGTAACAGCAAGTATGCTAGTGGCCAAATAGGGAAAGTCTGGGGCCCACACCCAAGCTTCTTAGAGACTCGGGAAATGACGGAGCTGAGAAAGGAGCCAGGCCAACCTAATCTTCAGTTTCTGGAAAATTTAAAGGCTATAAATAACGCTAACAATGGTGGGGAGGGTGGGGGAGAGGCATATGCAAGGGTCGATACTCATCCGTGACCATCCATTATCCGGAAGTTGCAAAACCCTCCTTCTATTTATTATTTTATTTTAAAACCTTCTCTACCACTCGCTAAAAGCACAGTGCAAAATATATTGAAACTTAAAAACTAAAATGAATCTAAATGAGTTTCCTTCTGCAGCCCTTTTGAAAGTTCTGAGGTAGCTGTCGACCCCTGGGAAAGGCACACAGCTCAGATGATGGGAGTCAGCCAAGCCTAAACTATCATGTGAGTCGGGTATGGATCCTGTCATTACCACCAGCGGTGTGAAGGAATGCCCGCTGATAACCAGTGCTCCCAGGAAGTGCCAATGAAGCCCACAGACTCTCTGACATTCCTCCCTTCCCCTCCCTCGGACTGTGGTCCGGACACGGTGACATGTGAACAGAGCAGGACAGAAGAGACTGTGTGACTCCCGAGATGAGGTCATAGAGCCCGTGGCTTCCTCCTTGCTTCTCCCACGACCACTCAATCAGGGAAAGCTGGCGGCCATGTTGTGAGGACACTCAAGCAGCCATGCAGAGTCCATGTGGAGAGATGCCAAGGCCTCTGCCAACAGTCCTGTGGGTGGCCCTCAGGTGCCAGCAGCCCTGGTCAACATTTGGTGTGACCCTGAGCCAGGCCACTCCCTAATTCCGGACCCACAGGAATAAATAATAAAGGTAATAAATATAAATAAATAAAGGTAATACATGGTTACAGTTTTAAGCCGCTGTTTGGAGGTCACCTGTTACCCAGCACAGATAGTTACTACACAAACTCTCCAGAGGCTTCCTAGAAAGCGGAAACCCACAGCAACACCCTGGCACCTACCCGGGCATCCTGGTCAATCAGCTCGTAATCGATGACAGAGCCGTCCTCTGCTCTTCTGCCCTACAGAGGAAAAGTGAACAACATCAGGCGTATTCCTTTGCACGTTTTAATGCTGTTTTTCTCTCCAAGTCATGTAAGCCATTATTTAATTCACTGAACAAATACCACTTAAATTTTTCCTTAACTTTGAAGTCTAGACCAGACCAAGAATCAATAAAATAGTTGAGGAAGTGGAGTGGGGTACGCTGTCGTGGGCTAAGCCCCTTACAGGATATCCCCACTCCAAAAAGAATAAGAAGCTAATGATAGTGAGTTTCTCCCCTCAAGCAGCATACAGTCCCGATGGAGAATAAGCACAGCCCATGTGGGAAGGCGCAGCCATCTATGGCTCTAAGACGTGAAATGCAAGTGAGAGAAAAGTCTGTCAGAGAGCAGAGCCAGCAAGGTCTGCGGACAGTGGGGACGGTGGAGGAGAGCCTGGAAGGATGTCAGCCGGGCTAGTGAAGGGCAGGGGAGAAAGCCCTCCGCAGGGCAGCAACAGCATGGAAGGCTGAGACCCTGCAGCTCAGGGGAGGGAGGTGATAGGAGGTGCCTGGCCAGAGCAGGGGAGAGGAGGGAATCCCAGGAAGATCAAGTCAGGGAGAACCAGCGCACAGAGGACTTTTTCAAGAAGCAGAAAGCCACGCCTGGATTGGATGCAGCTGAAGTGGCTTTTGATCAGGGGGATAAAATGGTGGAAATGAATTGCAAAAGAGACCAGTGGATGGCGGCAGGCGGGGGAAGGAAGGGGGGGGGGGAGTGGGGAGGGGAGGCAGCGCGGAGCTGCCCCTGCAGAGATGCCAGTGGGCAGGAGGCAGCACCCAATCGGTCACTTGTCATCAGTTCCTGGAGAAAGGAATTTCTCTTTTCTCCCTGGTTCATAGGCTTTAAGCTTCACACTGGTCAGAACTCAGATTCAGAAAGAAAATGCCTTTCACCCTCATGAATGTGCTAACATCAGCAGACAAGCTAAGGCCTTCCTCCCCTCCCCTCTCCTCCCCTCGCCAGGCAGAAGATTACACAGGCAAATCCTCATCAGCAGTGAGAGCAGGTGAAAGGAACAGGGTCACTTCCACTGGGTCCTAGGTGACCACAGAGAGGCAAAGCGACCTTCCTTATGTCACAAGAGCTGGCACCTAAGTCCAGGCCAGGATGTGAGAGGCCCCCCCCCCCCACCTCCTCTGGCCCACAAGTCCACCTGGCCATGCCATTTTGCTGGGTAAAAAAATCCCATTACACAAAAATGACAGCTCTGCAGGGACAGGGCAAACCCACCGTCGGAAGGAAATGCAGATGCCATTTCTAGTGCGGGCACAGAGGATTGAGTGAATTCACTCTCAAGTATAAAATGAGGTATGGGACTTGCCTTAGGACAAAGCAAAGACAAAGAAATAAACCGGAAACCAACCTTCGCGAGGGCGACCATCAGCTTGCGGAAGTCGCCAGATGTGTCGGAAATGATGTCCTTCTCCAGGTCAGTCTTGTACACTTGGAAAGCAACACATGTGGGTTATGCTTCCTGCCTGTGCATCCCAGCCAGCCACTCTAATTAAGTTAATAATAATGAACCTACCTATATAGTTTAAGTTTAAAAAATGTGGCTCTCAAAAGAAATTCAATCATTGAACTGCTGATATTTGGCTCTGCTGACTAATGAGGTTGCCGACCACTGAGCTAGGGCCCCTTCTGACCTTTATAATAGATTTGATTTCTCTCCTGTCTGTCCTGTAGAAGTTCTAGTGAAAGGTAATAATCAAAACCTGGGCCATAAGAGATGGAGGAGAGGGACCTGGGCCACAGCAAACCCCTGGACAAAGGGCAGGCATTTCTGCATCCGTAACCAGGCCTCGTGTACTGAGCAGTGGCCCAGAGAGCTATGATGGGGGCAGAGAAGCTGGGCTGAGAGGGTGTGTTACAGAAGCAGGGCTACTCACTTTCCTTGTAGACTCTGTTAATTTCCTGCAGCTCCTGGTTGGTCCTGGAGCAGATGATCTCAATGAGAGAGTCCTCATCAGTGCCCAGCCCCTGTGAACCAGGCAGGACAAATGTCAGCAGGCAAGGTCCCCGGGCCATTAGCTTTCTCTGACTTAAACCAGATAAACTGCAGACATGACCAGGTCTGTTCACATGCTCCCTGCTGCATCCTACTGAGGGATCTGTACTCTATTCCTCAGCACAAGCTAATGTTATTTTCTATTCTTAAAAAAAAAAAAAATGCTTCACCTGAATATAAGATGGTATGACATATTTGAGTTCAACTATATTAAATCTATTTTTATAGTGAATGGGGGGAGACACCAAAATGTTACAAGTGGTTGCCTTTTGACGAAGGGTTTATAAAATGGGTAACTGTTTCTTATTCCCATTTTTTTTCTTCTTTTTCGATTTCTATAACCACCCATTATTTTAATAGATGGGAAAACAACTTTCTTTACTAAAAAACTCTGCTCAGTAATTTAAAAATAAAGGAATACAGAGATGTCATGTTATCATTTCCAGCCAGCATCGTCAGATTGAAATTAAGTCTTTTTTTTTTTTTTAAACTAGGGATAGGTATAGATAAGATTAAATTTCTAGCTTCACCTCTTTGAAATGTAAAATTGGGTTAATGTTAAAAATTTCATTCTTGTATTTCCATTTTTGCTCGATTACTATGCACTCTTCGGGCATTTTAGGAAAAGCAAAAGGAAATAATGAAGTGCCAAATAAACCTAGACATCAACATTTTATTAAGGAATAAGAATTTGCCGGGTGATGTATTCAAATTTAATATATACACTTTTGAGCGTGCCAGATAGCTTGAAAGGATGCAATGAAACATGTATTTCAAAGCTAGCTTCATGATCAAAGCCAAGATTTAATAATCAGGACTCTCTAATACTTGTCTTTCTGAATATGGAAATATCACTTTGAACTAAGTGGAATTACAACTGTTTAAAATGTAAATCAATTATAAGGTGTTACTACAATAAGAAACTTCCTGATCCACATGAAAAGTATGTCAACTATTAATTAAACTTATTAGAGTTTATATGCCCCTGAAAAGTGGTTTGTGTAATATAAACTAAGCCTCAGGTTAATGGTTAATTTTGAATTTTATTCTTAAGTCTAATCTGTGAGCCAATGCCTCTTCCTCCAGAGTTTCTAATCACAATTCACAGTGATTCCAACAAAGTCAAAATTTCTTTTCTTCTTAGCCAAGGGCCTACAAAGCATTCTACACAACTGCTATAGAATGACTACCAAGCACCTTCAAATATTGCAGAGGGCTGTTTTTCCATCTAAAAACAACTTAGGCATTGGAGGTTCTGTTTTCCTCCACCCCTGAGAGACCAGTGCTATCATCTGAAAATTCCAATAGTGGTTTTGTCTCTATATTCACAGGTGACCTTGGCAGTTTCTAAAACTGGGCCCAGCTTTCCCCAGACTGTCCACAATTCCTATCACAAGGGTAACATCTACTGTAACACATGACAGATAGTGCCACTGGTATCGCCAGAAGTCAAAACAGAATTTTGTCAAAAGCACGGTTCAGCTGATGTCACTCAAGCCTTATGGATTTCAGGGGAGTACTCGGCTGTGATGGCTAATGGGAGAGCTGGCATCAGGTCAAAGATTTCGAAGTCAAAGCACCTTTCATTGAGCCCAATCACTCAGGTTACCACAGTGACTGGCAGCTCAAACAGGCCCGTCTCATGTCACTAATCTTGGTAATAGATACTAGCGAAACGGCATGAATCACAACTAATGAGTTCCTGATGAAAATAAGATACACGAGGTGCAATGATGATGGTCAGAAGACACCTAGGAGAGGCAGCTCATTGATGGCTCCAAAGGTCCCTGGCTTGGTTTTCAGGAGTGTTCTTTTTATCAAGCGGGATCATGACCTGTGGTTGACTTTTATCATTCTTAATCAGATCTCCCCTGCAATTTAGTTGACTTAGGAAACTCGGGGCAAGGCTGCTCAGATAAACTAGAGAAGAAAGGAAGATCTCACCACAAATCTCTCAGCAGCCTGGAGCGACCTATGGAGTTTGGGACCCTGGACATGCCTGGTGTGGGAATCTGTCTCCCTCGAGAGAGGCTCTCTGGGGAAAGGGATGACAATCGAACTGTGACATCAGCTCTGGTGACAGGCTTGAACTCCTCAGAGTTCAGGAACAGTGGCACCATAGAAAACGCACTCGGACTTAGAATTAAAAAATCAGAGCTTTGGCTTTGTCCCTAAGGCGGAGGCTTCCCCAGGTCTGTCAGCAGAGGGCAGTATCTGATTACTCAAAGTGGAGCAGCCACACACTATGAAAGGATCGTTTTGTGCTTTGCTGGGACATGCATTTATGTCTATGCATCTGTTACATTTGTATACTGCTTAATGTTTTAAGTGCACACAAAATACAGGGTGTTTCCAAACTGTAATTCTGACGCTCTAACTTAAACTAAAATTCCATGTTCAAAATAATTTCAAAAAGAAAAACAAGAGGAAATATGTGCTACAATGCTTAAACAAGAGGCAGGTACCATTCACAATCTGAAATCACTCTTTATATGCATACTATGATGGTCTGATTTTGCCCGAATTGGAATTAAACAAAAGGGTTCACAAGGAGGTCAGGCAAAGGAACACCCAGGAGAGGGGCAGAATATGCAAGCACCACTTAACAAAAGCTCCGAGTTTTACTTTTGCCTCACTATCACAACAACTCTTTTCTAAGGAGGAAGTGTAATCAAGGAAGTAGTTTTTCCAAATGGTATTTCAATTGCCCAGGTGCCAAGCAGTAGCAGCTGGTAACTGACTTCTCAGCATCATGAAATTTCTTTACAGGCTTAAAAAAAAAAGTAATTGGAATATTTTTGGTACAAATCTTAAGACTTATTGCTTCAGTTCATTCAAAAAAAAAAAAAATGGTTCCAAATGAGAATTCAACAAAACCGAAAATCACCCACTTATCCTCAGAAAGCTGTAATTCACAAATATTAACGGCAGACTCGGCCGGCTGAGATTGCATCCCACACGTGCGTACCTTCATGGAAGCCTTCAGCTCGGAAGCATCATACTGAGCAGGTGTTTTCAGGAGGCCCAGAATCACGGTCTCCAGGTGGCCGGACAAGGCTGACTTGAGTGCTGATGCAAGTTCCTTCAGGAAAAAACAAGCAAGAACATGGAAAACTTGGTTGGTAACCAATATGCACTTTAAAACTTGAGGAAAACAAAAGAGGGATGTGCTTGGGAAGCAGGTTGTGATTCTGTGACTATTCAGGGTCTTGGATCAAACTATCCCTCAGCTGTAGGCCCTTCAACAGATGCAGGTGTCAGAAACCAAATGATCAGGCCTTGCTCTGACAAAACCCCTTCAAACCTAAGCTGATGGTGCCTTCCTTCCCGGACATTACAAGGAAACCAGAGCAGGATTCAATTCCTCAGAAAGGGACGAGGGCAGTTTCCCAGACACTTGCACGTGGCCAGAGCCGGTGGAAGAGGGGCCTCTGCTAAGAAGGAGCTGGTTTGAGTGGAGAGCAGGGAGTTGTGACCTGTGGATACCATCCTGTGAAAGGTGTTCGTACAGCTGTGCCAAGGGTGGCTCCAGAAGGGACCGGGGCTGGAAGGGGCTCACGAAGCCTTCCTATGCAAACACCTCGCCCAAGACTGAGAAAATGCCGGTCTGTTCATGCCACATTGGGATGGGTTGGTGGTGACGAGGGAGACTAAATTAGCCCTGATTACCTCTCTGACTTCCCCACTGCATGCTATTTCTCAAGGGTTCCACTGTTACATTAACACAGATTTTAAGTCATGAGTTGGTGGCACCCATGGATGCAGACAGATACCCCAAAATTCAATGCTGCTCTTTGATGATGCTTCCTCGGGATTGCATTTCCTACAAATCATGAGCACTGGGGGACAATGCACTCTGCTGTTTTAATCATTTTCTCCTCTTCCCTTTTCCCCTCCTCTTCTCTCCCTTCTTCCTGTCTCTCCTGTTTGCCAACAGCACCCATGGCCCCTACGCAGACCAGCCCCTAGAGGTGCTTGTGGGCGCTAAGAGGTGATGAGAGAATCTTCTCACGTCACTCACAGAGGTTGAGAACGGAGATGGATCATCCTAGCGTGATCCGGCCCACCCCTTCCAACACCAACATTCTCCCGCTTCCCGCCGGCCTAGTTACACACAGCACGTAGGAGGGGACTTTAAAAGCAACACCTCCCAATTATAGCACCAATTTTCCAACTTGGAACTTTGAGGTTAGGTAATTCCAAACTTAGCCTACCCCCGTCACTCTCCTCTCTCTACCTGTTCTCTGTTCAAACCTCAAATAGCATCTGTGTACCTACTGACGTCCTCCGCTTCTATTATAAACACCTATGGGCTGAAGTCCAGCTTCCTCTGTGCCTAATGTCTAGCACAAGGCTCTGCAAGAACAGAATCTCCAGAAACGTCTGATAAATAAAACATAATCTCTCCTTCTACGGAGAAACCCGGCATCTGGATCTGCTGGAACGTGAAAGCAACACAACACCAGCCCTCTCTCCCAGCTCCTACCAGTTCTGCCCAAGCTGCTCCAGTTCATCACCTCAAAGCCCCATAGCCCTAAAGTCCTCTGCACTACAGGGCTTTCTCCTTTCTTATGCAAAAGACTCCTTCAAAGAAAGGACAAGCAGTTTACACATCTTTCTGTAAAGATGGGCATTCTTCTTAGCCCAGGGCCGAGGAGCACCAGGCAGCAGCAGGACAGCGAGCTCTCCCGGGCACACAGAAGAGCCGGGGAGGCCACTGAGCCCATCATGGCTCTGGCAATCTCTTCCCTCCAGCAGGGCACAGAGAGCGTGGTCCTCCATCTATCTAATTTAAAATCGAGATTCAGGCTTCTATATCTCTGTGCACCCCTATGTGTGCGCCAAGACCCCACCTTGTGGGTGACGGCTGAGGAGCAAATAGGCACACTGTCCAAAGAGGTGGGCCTTCTATGCCAACCGAAACTCAGTTCCAGCTCGCAGATCCCATTGGGAAACTGGGGAAATGATACGCTCCCCTCGTGCCTTTGGAGCCTTTACACAAAGATCACTATCCATCTGCAAAAGTGATCTATATTTATTTTAGAGATTGCTATACATCTACTGGAAGAATTTTAAAGCACAATGAGATGAAAGAAGCCAGATACCTTCCTATGTATGTCTTTTCTGACCGGTTCAGGAGGTGACAAGGGGCAAGGGGAAAGTGGTAACAGGGCTTGACCTGCAACTCCCGGAACCCTTGATGGTCATGTCAACCCCGAGGGCAGACACGTCTCCCAGAATGCACCCGGCTCAGCTCCACTTGGCCACGAGTGAAAGCCCTAAGTCAAACAGGAGCCACAGGAAGCCACACTTACTGCACCATCCCAGAATAAATCAAAAGCTTTTAATAGTAAGAAGTTAAAAATAAAGCAGCCCATCCTTAAAAATAAAATTTCCTAACACTGTGACAAAATAAAGGATGAATAAGCCCGGGTCATTCTTTAATCACCGGTGGACACGCAGAAGAAAAAGCACACAAAGACCCTTTCCAGAGTGGGAACATGGCACGCTGAAGATAGCCTGGGAGACCAAAGGAAGCACTGAGCCCGTTCATGGCAAAGCTCCGAGAATTCAAGTGATGTTTTTAAAAAACAAGAGGAACGGCTCAGGATCAATACCTGGTGGAGGCTAGTGTCCAAAGATAAATTAAAAACATCTTATCAGGAGCACACAGAAGTCACAGAGATGAAAGGAGTTGCTGCTATATGTGGAGAACGACATGCCTGGCACCACACAGGCATTCAATGAGTGGCACCCGTTGTGGTTACTCCCTATTCCTTTCTAACTTTCTGTTCCCAGAGCGGCTCCCTCCACACGCCCTGGATTGGAGGAGGGCGTGGTCTTCGTGTAAAGGCTCCGAGCACTCCAGGGCCATGTGTATGCAAGTGGTGACTCCTACAAGGATGTGAGAGGGAAACCTCGTGTGCCCAAGGGTTCCAGAAGGCTCTTGCTGGTACAACCCAGAATTCAAGAAGAGAAAAAAGCAATGGCTGCAAAAATAACATTAAAAAGAAATTCAGTAAGGAGTGCCCCCAACCTCCCAAACTGTCCATACCTTTTTGGTCCTTCTCTGGTAGGCGAAGGCAATATCCTGTCTCTGCTCATTGCTGCGGTTGGTCAAAATGTTGACGATGGTGACCTCATCCACCCCTGTGGACAAACAAGTTGTGAAGAGTTAACCACATGCATGAATCCTCTGGGCTTATATAGAAGCTTTTCAACAGAGGTTTTGTTTTGTTTTGTTTTTTAATATATTTTATTGATTTTTTACAGAGAGGAAGAGAGAGGGATAGAGTTAGAAACATTGATGAGAGAGAATCATCGATCAGCTGCCTCTTGCACACCCCCTACTGGGGAATGTGCCTGCAACCAAGGTATGTGCCCTTGACCAGAATCGAACCTGGGACCTTTCAATCTGCAGGCCAATGCTCTATCCACTGAGCCAAATCAGTTTTGGCTAAACAGAATTTTTAAAATAAAAACTCTTTTCCAAACAAAAATGCCAGGACATCAAAATTCATTCTCTCTCTCTTTTTGCCAGCACCCTCCACCCAATATTTATACCCCCCTTTTCTATTTTTTCCTGACAACTTCACATCTCAAGCCTAAGTGGTCCTTTTAAATACTTTTATTTTTTTAAAAACTATTTGATTCATAAATAGGCTTCTGGAATCAACAGTAGGAGGTGCATTTGCAGGGTTCTGGCAGTCGGATGGAACACAAAGAGGTAGGAGGATTTTAAATGAAGGTCCCCAAATTGCCATTTAACTGAGGATTTAATAGATAGTAACTGGGAACCGAATTAATAGAGACAATTATTTATATTTATTGTGGGAGTATGACTGTATAAGCAGCTAGGTATAATTTCTATAATTATAGGAGCTGTCATGACAAATGAGTCATATTTAATATGGCAGTTGTATTTTAATAGCATAATTGATTAACACAATCATACTTATTGAAGACTAAATTGTTTTGTAAGGAAAATAAATGTTCCACTGCTTTTCATCTTCAACAGGCAATTTTAATAATCAATTTTATAACTTTATTAAAAAGAATAAGTGTTTTAATCTAAATTAAATCTAAATTGGGAGTTCTGAAGTGCCACCGAAATATTTTAGCGCTTATTTTAATTGGAACATGTGTATTTACACAGATAAGCAATGCCTTCTGGTGCCTGAAAGTTTCTCATTTTATGTGAGAAATACTCCTAACAGGCCATTTACCTTCAGAAAGCACAATTTTAAGGATTCAGAGAGTGAAAGGTCTCTCTCTTGATTGCAATATGAACTTTGTTTAATGGAGTCTTTGCCATAACTGGACAGGTACTTCTTGGGTGAGAGAGCAGAGCGGTTATACGCACAAGGTCACATGCCAACTGTAAGCAGCCTAGCCCAGAAGCAGCCAGGAGTCCCAAAGCCCTAGAAAGGTCAGAACTGGGGTGCTCTGAGGCAGTCAATGAGCAGACTGACAGAGGTCTCCTCAACTCTCAAGCATGTCAGAAAGGTAAAAAAAAACAGAGAGTTAGAATTTCTGGGTATTAAAAAAAAAAAGTGAGCTCATACCAATAAGTGAGTCAGTTATGTTAATTGCAGCATCTGTTATTTTAGCTCTGGTGTTTGAAGTAGCCAGTGTCAACGTAGAAACCCAACTGCTGTATGGGAGATTCAGTTTCAGAGATGCTTACTAGTGTTTCAGCATTGTGTGTAATGTCAAAAAATAAAAGGAGGAAAACCCACATCCATTAAGAGACTGATTAAATAAATGTTTTTTTGTTCATATGGTGGGATACTACACAGTCAATTAAAATGATGCCATAAAATAATAATTGAGCCCTAGCTGGTTTGGCTCAGTAGATAGAGTGCTAGCCTGCAGACTAAAGGATCCCAGGTTCGATTCCAGCCAAGAGCACATGTGAGGGTTGTGGGCTCGATCGCCAGTGTGGGAGCGCAGGAGGCAGCTCATCATTGATGTTTCTATCTCTCTATCCCTCTCCCTTCCTCTCTGAAATCAATAAAAACATTTAAAATGTAAATAAATAAAATATTAATTGACATGGGAAGATGCTCACAGTACATTAAGTATAAAATGAAAAAAAGATTGCAAAACAGTATACCCAGTATAACCCAATTTTAGTAAGATACATAATGCATGTATAAGAAAAAATATAAAAACCTTTATACCAAAATATAAAAACCTTTATACCAAAATTTTAATAGTGTCATGTGAGTGATGGAATTATGGATGATTTAAGATTCTATTTCTTTTTATTATATATATATATTATATAAAAATAGAATATATATTATATATATATATTCCAAGTTCACCATAATGACCAGAAAAGGTGTTTTTGTTTTTAATATACTATGAGTGACGTGCATGCATTATTCTAACACCAACTAGTGATTTCACTTCAACAGATTCCTGACATGGTTCAAAATACATTAATTAATAAAACACGATGTCTAGAATAAATAGGAGCCCGATCTATGAAATTCTCTCTGGTTTCTAAAACATCCTAACATCTGTCTTATGCAAACACCTATGGGGAGAGCTATTGCTCTTCCTAGTCAATAGATGAAGACAGTGAATTTGGAGATTGAGGCCCTGCCATGCAAATGTCACCTGTGTGAACATCTGCCCTCCGTGGGTCTCACTTTCCACACCTGCACAGGTAAGAAGCTTGCACAGTGACCTCCAGTTTTGCTTCCACGAAACACTCACAGACCGAATCAAGCTTTCACATATTTAGATTCAGTCAGATATGGGCAGGATAGAGTTATTCAAGGACTCCTTGAAGCCGAGGGCTACTTTAGCGATGTGGGTCTGGGCACGGGCACCTACATGCATGCCTAACCACACATGTGTGCTCCCTGCCCTGAGGGCTCTCTCTGTCTCTGTTCTGGGATTCTAACTCTAAATCAGAAACACCACTTGTTATGTACATTTTTTTTTCTTTGTACTTAACTTTCTTACCCAAGTCTGAAGACGCAGGGGAACAACAGCAAAATAGAGTTATATCCTCTAACCTCAATTCTAATAGTTTCTTAAATCAATTTTGGGGCTGCTGATCTGAACACATACCAAGAACACAGACCCATAAAAAACAGTCCTCCCTTGGGAACAGACTCAGCTACATTTGTGTCGGAATGTGGTCCAGGCCCACCTGAAGTAGGATCCCATGGAGCACTTATTAATATCACAGTCCCCTGGGCCCCATCTGAGACCTACTGAGTAAAGGCTCTCTGGGACTTTGAACCCAGGAAGCAGCATTTCAGCCACTCCCTGTAGATAATTTAAGAATCACATGGCTGAGCATCAGGAGGGACTGGAAGCTCTTTAGAAATCTGCCCACGCCCAAGACTCTCACGTATGCTTCTACCAACTGCTTCTGTCAGGTGCAGGCTCGCCTATAATTTTAGGGAGAGAAATGTTTACTCTGTCCCAACAACTCAGGGAAGGAACCACCCCTGGAAAGAGCCTGCCACCCAGACGGCAGTGCAGTCATGCTCTTAAGTCAACCCGACTTTGGCTTTTCACCGGCTCAGTGAGTCGGAATTCAATCCAACTACTGGAAATCCCCATGAAGAGCCTGGGTAGTTAACCTGCATCTCACCTAGGAGGCAGCCGGTGCTGTGGCCGGAAGAAATCTAAATGCATTTTACCTAAATTATTTACCAAGCACACAGCCTGCTGCGGCGCAGCTCCCGACAGGCTGGGACGCCTTGCCAGGAAACACTCAGGCGCTTGACAAAAATGCTAACTCGGAGGAATTAAATGGAGATATTTCTTCAAGTGGAAACCCGCTTCCCCTTATGAGCATCTCAGCTATGCCAGCCAGTTCTGCTATACTGCTGTCTGCAAGTTTCAAACTGAGCTGGAAACATGAAAGAACCATGGAGCCCAGAATCAACTGCCTACTCCCAGGCACTCCAGGCACGTCCTGGGTCATAACACCAGAATACGCATATCTGCTGGTGGAACTTAAGCATCTTATCTTCAGAGCGCTGCTGCTTCCTCCTGACCTGCCATCATGATGGGTGAGACTGTTATTCCTGTGGAAAACAGTCCAGGACAGGTGGAAGCTGCAAGGGTCATCCGGTTACTCACCCTTCCTGCCCAGGATGCAGCTGAAGGATGAGGACTGGACACTGGGCTCCCTACACCAGCACAATCACCGTCAACAATGGGCAGAGTGCAGTCCGCTGGGAAAGCTCTAACAAAGGTAACCCAGGCGCAGATGCCTGGGGGAGGAGGCATTTGCACTTTTTATTTAGATGGCTCTCGTTCCAGTGTGTAGGGAAGTGTTTGCTGGGTGGAAGGTAGGGCCCAGGATCTAAACAAAACTGTGTGGCTTGCGCAAAAAAATCTGGAGAAAACAACAAATCCAGGTAACGTTCCTTTCCTAGCCCACTGTGCTTGTGTTTGATGTGGAAGGTCACAAAGTGCTCCAAGCAAAGGCTCACACGGGCACCCAGTGAGCTGGGCAGGGGAATCGCACAGAACGTGAGTGAGAACACAGAAATCCTGTGGTCCAAGCAGCTTTTTAGAAATTTATTTTCAAAATGAATCGAGCCGGAACTGGTTTGGCTCAGTGCACAGAGCATCAGCCTGCAGACGAGAAGGTCCCGGGTTTGATTCTGGTCAAGGGCATGTACCTTGGTTGCAGGCACATCCCCAGTGGGGGCTGTGCAGGGGGCAGCTGGTTGATGTTTCTCTCTCATCAATGTTTCTAGCTCTCTATCCCTCTCCCTTCCTCTCTGTAAAAAATCAATATAATATATTAAAAATAAATAAATAAAACAAACAAAATGAATCGAGATTAAGAGTTTCAAGATTGGTGAGGACCTAAGACAAACTTCCTTGGCTCCTGATGGGAACTAGGGCCATGAAGTCTGTGAGCATTTATGCCTTGGATGAGAACGGTTGGCTGCCTTCATCGGTTAACTACAGGCTGTTTCCAGCCCTCTGAGCTGGGCCTTGGGAAGGTCAGTCGCCGTCCCAAGGGCCAGTCAACCTCAACCACATGAGGCCACAGGGAGGCGCCGCGGATGGCGGGGCTCACGCAGAGGAGCGGGGGCGGTGGGTGCCTTAAACCACCGCTGTATTTTTAAAACATGAAGAACACTGGCAGTCTAAAATAGTGGTTGAATCCCAAGCCACAAAATCAGCCTCCTGGAGTTTCCTCCTCCTCTCTGCGGGAGGAACCCCGAGTCAGCGCGGCATCTGGCACCCATGGAAAATGTCTTTATTGTCCATGGGCAGGGAACCAAGAGGCCGTTCCGAACAGGATGCTGACTCACATCTGCCAAGACACACTGGCTGCACAAAGAAAATGGATCTCATCTGTTTGATGAAGGACTCGGAGGCTCTCAGGGGAGGACTGACTGATTAGGAACTAAGGGAGAACTGCCCAGATCCTCTCCTTATCTAGATCCTGGCGAAAACGTGGCTTAGAATACTGGAGATATCAGAATCAAACCTCGGAAGAAATCATCATTACAACAAGGTTGCAGGCAGGCCACAGAGAGAGGAGAGGGCCACATCTACATAGGTGTGGACATATTTTATTTATTATCACATCAAACCATTCCCTGAGTACCTACCATGGGCCAGGCATTTTGCTAGGTGCATTCTATAATCCTGTCATGTGATTTCACCACATCCAGGGGAGGTGGGGGATAATGTCAATTCCATTTACCCAGGGGGAAAGCAATGCTCAGAGAAGGCAGGGGCTCCCCAAGGTCAGACAGCAGAGCTGGGGTTCAAAGCTGGGCTAAAGACCCAGGGTCACTGAATCGGGCTATCCTGCCTCCTGTTACAGAAAATTATCCAAACTTGGAAGTAAGGCAAGAGGAAGACAGCAAGTCCTCCCAGTGTGGCCAAGAGGCCCATTAAAGACTGCGCAGGTGCGTGCTCCCACTCACTTACTATTATTTAACCACTGACTAGTAACCTGGTAACTGGAGATCTGGGTCCACTCGAAAGGGCAGCCCCAGGGGCCCTGGCTTCAGAGCCTGCAGGACGGGAATGGGCTTGTATCCCCCCCAGCAGTCTTCCTCCAACGTTCTTTACTCAATGCCTATAAACACCCAGTCTCTTTTAACCAGACTTATCTGAGTTAAATACATATTTGACATGTGATCATCATCCTATATTTATGAATTCGGTTGTACCTTTTAAAAGATTTTTTACCCATTGATTTTAGAGAAAGAGGAAAGGAGAGGGAGAGAGAGAAGCATGGATTGGCTGCCTCCTGCATACCTCCTACTAGGGAACTGAGCCCACCACCTGGAGATGTGCCCTAACTGGAATTGAACCGGTGACCTCCTGGTGCACAGGAAGATGCCCAACTAACTAACTGAGTCACCTGGGCAGGGCGTGTTTGTACCTTTGAAAAATTATACTTCTTCATACCACAACCTTTTCCAGCCCCCACAGTTCCTAGAAAGGATTCGGGATAGTAATGTGTCTATATATCTACAGAACTGAACTTATTTAGGACATAAAAATGAGCACATTTAATAATCAGTACACAGTGATTTGCCCAACTAAGTAACAATACATGGCCACTGACGAGACCACCCAGCTGGGATTTTTTTTTGTTTTGTTTTGTCCTTTGTGTTTTGTTTTTAACAGAAAGAGCTAGATTTTCTTCTGAAGATAGCCATTAATAACTCAGTGGGAAAGGGGCAACAAATCTCTCTCTCTCTCTCTCTCTCTCTCTCTCTCTCTCACACACACACACACACACACACACACACACACACGCACACACTGTTGCCCAAAAGTATCCTCCCGGTCACTAGCCAGCTGTCTGGCCAGAATCCTGCTCTCAAAGTCACCTCTCAGGATCACTCAGCAGAAGTGAGCATTCTCTCTCCAGAGCGGCTCACCAGGATCCAGACATCCAGGTGGGCGACAGATGACAAGGGGTGGCATCTGTGTAAGTGGAGGCAACAGATGTAGTGCTCTGGTAGCGAGGTGGGACTCAGAACTCCCTATGCCTCAGTTTCTCACCCTGTAGTACAGAGATCATGAGAAATTTTAGTCTACTGGGACGCACCGAGGACTCGCTGGGAGCGTGTCTCCTGCCTTCTCCACTCAGCTTCTTGGCTGCAGGCCTAGCTGCTGTCGGTATTCGGTTTTTGTTCTGAAAAACTAGGGCATAGAGTCCAGTTTCATGATAACTCTGGCAGTTGCCTGGGAGATGGGACAGAAAACAAACACTGCACAGGGTGGGAGGAGACCGGGACGCTCGGCCCCTCTCCCAGGTCTGCCACAGCCAGGGGACCTGGCTCCCACTCCGGAAAAGCATCATTTATCTAAGTACCCAAGAAGGCGCAGGCCAGACATCAGATTTCTATTTCCATTCTACTCTGGTCTCTCCTCCGTTGAGTCCCTTAGAAATATTTAAATGCCTAGATTTGGTAATTCCACTGGATACTTAATCTAGGCCCCTGTCTGCTTTCCATGCAAAACAGTATGTCTGAAATACTCTACAAAAGCATGTCAAACTTGCGGCCCGCGAGCCACATGCCTCGTTTATTTGGCCCATGTTAGCCTTTGAGTTTGACATGCTTGCTCTACAGGACCAGCAGAAAAACACAAAGCAGGCCAGCACTCAGGATTCAAATCAAATAGAGTCACCAATGAAGGGCTATGCATTCAGGGCCATCACCATTCTGTACCCTGCTCCTCTAACCAGCGTCTGGGGACAGAAAATTAGATATCTGAACAGATGCAAAGGGACCGAACATCCCTATCCTGAACTCAACCCACAGAGAACTGGCTGTATATTGACTCAGCAGTGACACCGGTAATAATCTGGGGCCCCTGGGAACTCAACCCATAAGCGGAACACTTCAAACATTACACAATGTCCTAGAGATATTGTTCAGACTCTACAGATCTGAAACTAAACCTAAAAGTTAACATAAAAAGCTTTCCCCTTTGACTGACCCATCAGGCAAGCTCCCCGACTCTGTCCCTTACATTCTTTTCCCACTTTTTCCAGACTATCAACCTTAAAAAAAAATTAATAAAGAAGAATCTGGATCCTCCCATAATCCCTGGGTGGTGTGGTGTTTGGATTTCCACAGGGAGAGGCAGGCAACAATCCTTGAGACTTAGAAAGGGAGCACAGATCCTCCAGCCATGTTTACCAGCATCTTAGTTCCCCTTGGGCCTCTGCACCCCGCCCCCGTCCCTGTAGACAGAGCTCTTTTTGAAGAAAATCAGAAAACCTGTGCTGGTAGGTGGCTGTGACTCAGCACTGGCCCTCTCTGTTCCCGGCAGTGTTGTAAGAGCAGAACTCCATCGAAGGTAAATATGTACACGGCAAGGCCTCAGCTGCAGGAATGCTCCCTCCTGGAGCGTGAAACCCCGGGCAACGCGAGTCACAGGCCTTTCTCACAAGGACACTCTCCCTCTGACGTAGGGGGTCTCGCTGGTTTGAGCCTGAGAGGAGAGAAGCTACTTTTCAGAGCCACTCAGCCTCCAGGCATCTTCTAGAGCAGTGTTTCCCAAAGTGTGGTACGCATACCCCCAGGGGTATGGGAAGAGTTTGGTGGGGGTACGCGTTGCACCGGAGTTTGGTGGGGATATGCACTGCACCGTGCTTAGCTGCGCCTAATTCTACGTTCTCATGAGTACGAGGGGTACTCAGTGTTACGAAAATTATAAAAGGGGCACACATATATCAAAAGTTTAGGAAACACTGTTCTAGAGAGTATCTGCCCAATAGCTCTCTCAACTAAATGACTGTGCCCCGGTGTGCAGGTGAGTCCGAGGGCACATGCCCTGCTTTGCCCTCCCCTGGCACAGGCTGCTGGTGCTTTGGCCATGCCGGAAATAAATCTTAAGTGGTCCCATTTTTCAAACATAAGGAAAAAATGTGCAAAAACTTGCTAAGTTACGCTTCTATACTTATGCTTCTGAGAAGGGGGAAGAACATACCCGCTTTTGCATTCCTTCCGGAGAACACAAATACTGCTGAAATCAAAACTGGCAATAATAACAGGGCCACTCATTACCCGCCTTCCAGAGAGAGAGAGGCCCAAGCTGTGCCAGTTTTTTGGCACTTACACTAACTCCGGGGTTGTGCTGCCTCTAATTACAATCTATTTGATGTAGTCTAGATTCGTCCTTTTCTCATTTAGCTGACTTTCCTTTCTAGTTATTTGGACCCATATGGCAAACCATTCACAGCTGTGTTGTACACGCCATGGTATATATTTAACCCAAGGCCAATCTAGACTAAGAGACTCCTACAGATTTAAGTCTCCGCAACCTCTTGTTAATTAAGCAATATTACTACTTATGCACGGCTTTATTCAGTTTCTAACTAGACATTAAATTAAGGTAAGTATTTGCGCAGTCTACCTCAAGCCAGAGCATACCACCACCAAGTAATTGTGGAATGGGTGTAGGTAACATACCCAAGAACTACCGAGATACTGTCAAACTAGAAACAAAGCAGGCTTAGGAGAGTGAGCTAAATTCATTCTGTGAAAACAGATCAAAGCTCACTAGGGGACTGGTACCCTCCCCGGATACTATCCAGATTCTGAAACTGTTCTTTGCTACCTTATCTGCCACCCGAGTGTCCCCCTCACTGTGTGCTCTGTGTCTGTGTACACTAGACTATTTGGGTGAAATGTATACCTTCTCACACAGTCCCAAGGGCTGGGTAAATCAGATTAACTACAACTAATGAAATAAAGGCCTTGCCCTCAAGGAGCTGACATTCTGGTGGGAGAATAAATCCAAATGTAAGTAATTATAACACAATGTGGCAAGAGCTATGTAGGAGCATAGGAAATATTATGAGACAGACCAAGAAGTGATGGATTCTGCCTCCTCCTCAAAGACAGCTTGGAGGAGAGGCTGTGTATCAGCTGGGGCGGAGGGGTGAGGGGGAGCCACCTGGATGTCAGGAGTGGGCTAATGCTCCCTCCAGAGCAGCGATTTTATCCGCTGTGCCGAGGCATGCTGGTGTGCCGTGAGAATTTTAAAAACATGGAAAACCTGACTATTTAGTCATGGGCACTGACCTCTTTCCCCTTAGATGGTCAAATAAGAAAATGACAATAGCCATCCAGTGTGAATCAAAACTATACTTTTTTTTAAATCATATTGGCAAAAATATATTTGTGGCGTGCTACGGAACTTTAATAATCACTTTATGTGTGCCCCGAGATGAGAAAGGTTGACAATCTCCGCTCTAGAAGCGGGTGGCTCACTCCTACCAGAGCAGAGGCTCTGTTTGGGGCACCGAGCAGCCTGGAGATGAAGACAGGAACAAATCTGCAATGGGTGAGGCAAGGAGGCCCATGAAAAGGGCAGGTGCCACACCAGGCCAGGTGGGAGATGGTAAAGGTGGAGGGGAAGAGATGGGTAAGAGCCGCTTTGGGACCTTCTGACCAGCCCAGGCCATGCCAGCCCACAGATCTCAGCCAGGCCGACTCCTCCTAGTAATCCTCTCCACTCTGGCCTGCTCAGGGTTTGCAGTCCTTGTGTTTAACAGCAACTGATTAACTCTCCACCACAGGTGATTGGTCACACAACAAGGAAGCAGACTTTGTGTCCAATAGAGCAGGCTCCTCCCAGCATGCTCTGCACTTGGTGCACATGTGTGCACACACACTTAGAGCATCCTTTCTAGGAGAGAAGTCATCTTTCCTTTTTACGGTCCTTTGGCTTTTGTTTGTATCAGCATTTGAGGTTTACCTTTTGTTTCATGTCAAGGAAACACCAATTACTTAGTATGGTGTCCTCACATTAAGGGTTTGAGGAGGGAGTAGGGGCAAGGTGTGGCACAGCTTCTTAACTGAAGGGAGAAGGCATTCTAAAAGAGAGGGTTAAGAGCTTAATTAGCTCATTTGTTAAGTGATGTTAGTTATCTAAAAACTAGAGGCCTGGTGCACAAATTTGTGTAGAGGAGGGGTCACTTGGCCTGGCCAGCAAACAAGGGTAATGGGGGCCAGCTGGCCATGGGGAGGGACCACAGGAGGTTGGCTGTGGGAGCGCACTGAGCACTAGGGAACAGTTCCTGCATTGAGCATCTGCCCCCTGGTGGTCAATGCATATCATAGCCATTGGTTGACCAGTTGTTTGGTCAACCAGTCGTAATGGTCACTTAGGCTTTTATATATATAGATATCAAAGGGAAATAAAAGGAACAAAAGCGATTTTACCTTCCTGAATAATGATTTCATTTTTGCTCATAATTAAATGTATTGCCTTCCATTATGATGGTATGGCATTATAGACAATTTTAGAAATAGAGAATATACTAAAAGCACAAGGAAGGAAAAGGACCAATTACCCATAATTCTATATGTCAGTTAATAATGCCTTTTTTCCTTTTTGACATAAAAAAGTTGTGGTGTAATCATACTGTACATACTCTTTTTTGTCCTTTTTTAAATGCAACTGTCTCAGTTATGGCAAAAATATATTAAAATGAGTGTTGAAAAATTATGATACTGGCTGTTCAAATTGATGGATAGTGAATTGTACATTTCACATAGGCGAGTTATATGGCATGTGAACTACATAAAAAAAAAATTGCTCAGAAACTTTATTTTCCAGTCTCTGTAACATTCTGCAGACATTCTCTGTCATGTAGCATGAGTTACCACCATTTACTAAGGCACCTCCCAGCTAGAAGCTATCTGGGTTTTTCACATGATTGGTAGGTATACTGAGCTCTGTATGCATATCATAGTCTTCCTTCTCAATAGTTTCCTAGAAGGATTTAAGATTTTAAACATACTGACAATCCAGAAATTATTTTAAGGGACCAACTGACAACTCAAGAAAAATCTAATTACTCTGTAAAATCATTAGGCACCAATGACTAGCTCCTAAAAGATCTCATTGGGCTATAAGTCTCAAAGAGAACAAGAGAGGAACCTAAAGCAGGACCACAAACATGGCAGGAGTCTGATGACAACAGAATCCCGTGTTCTGTGGCTGACATTCCCTCAGAAAGGAAAAGAGTCCAGTCCTGGCAGGTTGGTGTCCCGTCAGGATGCTCAGACACACAGCCTGGGGCTGGCCAGAACTCTGTTCAAACCCGTTTGAACCAAGGCCAAGAGACCTAGAGCATGTTAATCCTCAATGTCCCCCACGGAGTGGGAGGATGGCGCACAGTGTCAGAGGGTGAGTCTGAAGTCCACCTAACATGAGCGTTCTGAATGTGCTTGGTGCATTGCCTGCTCATAAGGAGCACCAATAAATTCAATAAAGAGCTGTAACCGGAGGATGGTGATGTCAGCAGCTTGTGACCAAATGAGAAGGCAGGAATCCAAAGCTCAGCCTTGCAGACATTTCTGCTTAGAAACTACAGGCTTTTTCTATGGACTCAGAAAGGGCCTGAAGGTATTTTTATTGCCATGGGAGTTTCAGCCAATACCAGAGCTCCTTTGCGCAATCTTTACATTCCAGTGTGCTAAAAGCTTTCCCATGCAGGGATAAAAGCCTTCTTTGTCTCCAGCTGGTGAAAGGCACCATCTTCGTCAGATGAGTTTAACTGTGGAACCTTGAGTGTGTTCCCACAAGATGGCATGACGGGGAGCCCCAGGAATGTAGACTCACCCAAATACTAACAAGACAGGTGGAGTTTTAGGAAAGTGGAATATGTGTGTGTGTGTGTGTGTGTGTGTGTGTGTGTGTGTGTGTGTGTGTGTGTTTTAAGGGAAACTATTTTGAGCAATGTGAAAATGCCTGGCACTAAGCAAAGATGGTAAGTGGTACTTCACAATAACCCTGTGAGGTGGAAGCTTTGATGAGCCCTACTTACTAGTAAAAAAAAAACAAAAACTGAGGCTTAAGGAAGTTAGATAATTTTCCAGTCACATAGCTAGTGAATTAGTGGCAGAGCCGAGATCTGAACTCATGATCGCACACACTCATCCACTACGCTCCCCAGAGGAGTACTGGCTGGAATGAGATAAGCCCTGCAGATTTTATTTTCTCATTAGTGACTTTCTGACTTCCCAACCTGGCCTTTGACAAGTATGGTCATTTACAAACACCAAAAAAAGAAGACTCTTTAAAGGTCAAATCTGGATGCTTCCTTGTTCTCCCTTCCGTGATCCAGGCAGCCCTTCTGGGAAGTGCCTGGGCGTCCCCCTGGAACGCACGCCAGGCTGCTCTGAGGCAGGTGAAACAAAGCCCCAGGTCCTGTGAACAGGGGTCCTGAGAACCTCTCATCTGCCAATAGCCATTGGGATATTTATGACATCATTCTTGGGCCATCCAAAATTATCCACGTACCATTAGCCTGCTACCATGGGTCAAACATTTAATTAAGGCACTGGAAGGGCCAGACCCGATGATGTTGCAAGCCTTATAGGAGCCTTAGGCTGGATGTTCCCCACCCCTGTTTTAGAACCACAGCACGTAAAAGGTTCCCCTCAGCAAAGAGGAAGTCCAGAAGGGGAAACGAGTGGTGAAATCACAGCATCACCACAGTTCCCGGGATTCCCGGGATGGGGAAACCCCAAAGACCCAGGCTTCATTAACATGAGCCCAAAAATGGGAACATTTACTCTCATGGACACAGAGAACAGCGTGATGACGACTTGGAACACGCTCTTGCTCAATTCTACCCAGTCCAGGGCTTTGTCTGCGGGAGTTAGATAGCGAGGCTTTTAGCCTCCTGTTCCTCTTACTCATCCTGGAACTCGAGGAAACATTCTCATTCCAACAATTCTTCCAATTCCAGCTCCAGGCCTAAGGAGTGGCGTAACTTGTAGAGTCACAAAAAGAAAAAAGTGTGAATTTTTCTCTCCTTAGATCAATCTAAGAGCAAGGCAGTAAGATTTCCCCAGCGTTTTTTTCCCCCCAACAAACGTAATGGAATTCAAGGGGAATCGGGACAAAAAGAAAGGCCCTCAGGGATCACATGACCGAATTCTTTCTTGACCAGAGAGGCACTACACCTCAGAGAGAGGGGCTGGGCCCAGAGTACACACCCGGGGAACCGGTCCTGAGCCTATTGCCACGTTGCTATGCTGTTTGGTTAAACTATGTTCTCACGTTTAAGATCTTCTCTCCAAACTGAGTAGGGAAGAGGCGGAAAAGGAGGGAGAGATGAGAACAAGCAGGTGTGGGGTAAGGTAAGGTTGAATCGGCTCCTTTAAAACAATTTCAAATGCCCATGTGTGCAGATTCCAGGCAGAATGAAGAGAACTACAAATGCCTCTGCCAGAGCCTGGCAAGAGGCGGGCAAATGCACTGCCTACCTTTGGTCTTGATGGCCGTTTCGATGTTCAAAGCATCCCGGTCAGCATCGAAGTTGGGGTAGGCCTTGACCGACCCGTACGCACTTACGGGTGTGGAGTGCTAAGGGCAAAAGGCAAACATACAATCACATCATGCACACTGAAGATCCCTTTGTTAAAACATCGGTTTCTACAATCGATTTAGTTTTTCTATTGTTTCTTTTAACAATTCAATTCATTCTTAGACTAGGGAACGAGTGAAGTATGAACAAGCTACCAAATATAAGATAAGGAACCACACTGTTTCTAGTGAGAATTCTTCCTCAAAGGCCCGGTGCGTTTAGAATGTGCTGTTTATATGTTTACGCTCAAAAGCAGGCAACACAAGGCTGAGCATTGGAAACGACCTGTGGACTTGGGAAGGTCTGAAAGAGCATCCACATTAGGCTGGCAACAATTCAAAACAAGCTTGAGAATGTGAAAATGTCTGAAATGCAAGTGTGTTCTGCCGAGTTTTTGTTACAGGCTCACGAATCTCCACTTGGGCCTGCTGACTGAGCTCATGATTCATTTCGAAGTCAATGTAAAACGCCGGCCTCCTGCTCGCCTCTTAAAGTGAGGAAGCTCCCTCGATTGGGCCACCGCTGTGACACCAAGGTGGTCAGGCCACGTGGCTACATCCTCCTTCCTGTGGGCCAAGTTCCTCCTGCTCTTCTCTTTCCTCTCTGTCCCCTCCCTCTGCGGTGTTATAACCATCTCCCCCTGCTTACCACTCAACCCACTCAACTAGTATTTTTTTTCTTATTGCCTTTTTATTTAAACAGTGATCTTCTTTTAAATTTTATTTTTATTGATTTCAGGGAGAGAGGAAAAGAAAGGAGGAGAGAGAAAGAGAGAGAGAGAGAGAGAGAGAGAGAGAGAGAGAGAGAGAGAGAGAGAGAGAGAGAGAAACATCAATGATGAAAGAGAATCATTGATCAGCTGCTTCCTGCATAACCCCTTACTGGGGATCAAGCCCAAAACCTGGGCATGTGCCCTGACTGGGAATTGAACGTGACCTCCTGGTTCATAGATCAATGACACTCAATCACTGAGCTACGTGGGGTAATGGGCTTTGAAAAACATTTCACAGGAAGAGTGCATGGTCGCAGTGTTTTTCAAAGCCCATTGCCCTTCCTGATGGGATGGGCCAACCCCACCGACCTGAGACTGAGGTGAGGGCAACAGCCTGCTCCTTCCCCCAGGGTCAGCCCCCTCCCCTTGATGTTCCTGCAGCTCTCCTGCTCCCTGCTCCCTCCCCCAGCACAAAGGACAGACAAGAGGACAGACAATATGGTTTTGGTTGGCTGATGGCCTGTCCAGCCACCCACAACTGTCCCACTTCCAATGCCAGGGTTCCCCATCCTGAACCACCCCCGCCTCCCTCAGCACATAAAACCCATCATAATAATGCACTTTGTGTTGGCTCGGTTCCTGGAAAGAGGCAGAGACTAAGGCGCCCTGACTGACCTCTCCACCTACAGACATTACGTTATGGGCACCTGCTCCCTCTCCCACCACTTGGTGTGTTAGAGGGGAGCTTACATAGGTAAGCAACTAACAGCCCATCCTCTTGAATATGTGTCCCAGGACAAGCCAGAAATCTAAGTCCAGAATTGGACAAAACCTCTCACAGTGCACTTGCAACTCTCCTGGCCGAGTCAGGCCAGTTCACATGTATAATTCTGGAACACAACGAACTATTCAGGGGTTTTCCACCCCATTTCACGCCTTGAACTTTCCAGTAAGATGGACACAATGAAAACCGAGCACACACTCAGGGCAAGGTAAGAACAAAGTGCTCTTTTGAAAAGCCATCTCCCATGGTGGCTGCAAAACGTGGGTGGAAATCTACGGAAAAACATCTTCCTGTGGAATGGCAGGGTCATCCATGATTTACAAAGGCAGATGGTCTGGTCACTGAGCCCCATCATGAGTGGCTTCTTTTACAAAGTGCTCTGCCATCCTACTCCCAAACATGAGAAGGGCAAAGTTTGGCATAACTTTATAGTATCCACAGAAGCAAAATTAAATGGATAACTGAACCTGTTACCTGTAAAATCCACTCATCTGAAAATCAAATTATTGAGGCAAAAGTGATCCTCCCTCAAAACGCTAGAGAAACACGACATTTTCTACTGCAGGCCCATCTCCCCAGACGGAGAAACGCATCACTCTGGAGTGCAGTGACCTCAGAGGCTGCTCGAAAAGCCCTGCCAGGAAGCCTGCGTCTGAAGATGATCTAACAATCGGGTCCATTAAAGAGAGAAATCTCTCAGCTCCTGGACCTCAGCGTGCAGCTTGTACTGTTGCCAACAGCAGTGGGCACCAGTTGCAAAAGGGAAGGTTAGAAGTACATATAGGCTCTCCACACCATAACACCTGTGCTTCCATGGACACTGTCCATCTGGACATTTTGATGGACAGCACCACGGACAATAGAGGGTTCTGTGCCCACATGCTCTGGGCTGCAGTTGACCCACGTCGAGCGCTTCTGGGTGTTTTAATTTGATTGAGAGCATGTCATGAAAATTTTCCAAGGCATGCCGGCAAACCAGTGTCACTCACTGCTGAGTTTTTGTAAAAGCCGTTTCAGGCAAGATGACCTAAAAGATGTCTGATGTTCTTAGATACGTTACATTGTAATAATTCATATTCTAACTTGACCCTAAAAGTGTTTGCAATGATATAATCTCACATGGAGTGGAACAAATTTTAACTATAAAACAGAAGCAAATGCACCAGATTTATAGATTCACATATTTCCTGGGAAAGACAATGAAAAATAATTCTTTGTTCCCGGATAGCCAAAGCAAAAAAGGAAACATGATGAGTCACAGTGCTTTCATTAATTCATTTTCTTTAAAAAAAGAACAAACATCCTAGCTTTTTAGGAAAAAAGCTTTCCTGGGTACTAAAATAAATTTTTTAAAGGTATAAGTTCTTGTGTGGAAAAACTTCCTGGACACTAACAAGTCCCAAGCTCTCAGGATCTTTTTTGTTGTTGTTAATCCTCACCCGAGGATATTTTTTACAGTGATTTTTAGAAAGAGTGGGAGGAAGGCTTAGGAAGAGAGAAAGAGAGAGAGAAACACTGACGAGAGAGGGAGGGAGGGAGGGAGGGAGGGAGGGAGAGAGAGAGAGAGAGAGAGAGAGAGAGAGAGAGAGAGACAGACATTGACATGAGAGAGACACATCGATTGGTCGCCTCCCTCACTGAGAAGCAACCAATGGATTGGGGGAGAACAGAGAACCAAGAGGGGGAGTGATTGTCTGAACTTTGTCCCATTTTCTTAGCTGTATAAGGAAAGGGAATAGTATTGATACCATCCAGAGAGACGTACAATTTGCAAAAATGACACCAAGTGAAAGAGATATACTTACATCACCCTCCAAGCTGAGCTTGCACAGGATTTCATGAACAGTAGACATTTTGAAAGAAGCTGGGGAGAAAAAAAATTAAAAAATTAAAAAAAAAAATGTCTTTAGGAAGAGGCTTTCCTTTCCCCGGAGCACAGTATTCATTACACTAATCTCCACTTCTTGGACCATTTCATCTGAGGACATGAGAATAATTTTTACCAATACATGCAATTTCCACCTCATGATTGGGAAAAATGAGAGCTTGAGAAGGTTTGCTGAGGTTTGCGAGGGGCTGCCAAGCTGGCCAGGCTCCCCTTGCCCTTGTGTGAACAGACCCTGGGGAGACGGATTTGTGAACATGAAACCAAAATGCCCTCCTAGGCTCATGCAACTTGTCCCAACAGGTTAACACCGAGTCTCCCACTTCTCACACAAAGCGACAAGCTTGTCAAACCGGCCACCACTTCTGCTATTCTCGCCAGTAATCTGACCTATGCAAAGGGACCTGAAAACTACGGGTATGAACTGACATCAGTGGCATGTTTAGGCTGACCCCTTCCTAAAGGGAAGCCTTTACTACTCCCCTAATGACTTTCTTAGCTCACCGGAGCTTAGAAGATATCGAACTGTTAATGAGAAAGACAGTGGGTAGATTTTTCTGACATTATCTCATTCCATAAAGAGACTGATCCTTGTATTTAACATTCAAAATGGCTAAAATGAAGTCATCTTCCAGTTAATACAGTTAATGGCGCTGTGCCACTAGCGTCTGATGGATTGGCTTCCCAGCTCTGCAATCACACAGTTCTCGGAATCGATACGCCAACTCCTGCCAATAAAAAGTGCTAAGCGGGCATTAAATTTATCTTAACGGAGCCAAGGTAGCAGCATCCCCCAAATGAAGGAAATAGAGCAGAGCGGCATCCGAAATAGTGGGAATGACATTTGAATTGCAGTATCTCCTGCTCTGGTTTTTTTTCTTCTTCTTAATATTCTTGGACCAAGGAAATTGTGTCCATGCAAATTCAGCTTTCTATTCTCTTCCAACAGTTTGCTTAGTCTAAATATTTTCATAAAACCGGCTTGAGGGAGTATTGACATAGACACTTGCTAACTTATCAGAAGGCTTTGAAGTAGGCCGATTCCAGGCTCCATGTGGGGTGGAGGCGAGGGAATGTAAAAGAAGGGGATTCTCCATTATTTGCGATTATGGGTACATTTCTGCAAGGTTTTCTTTAAAAAAAAAAAAAAAAAAATATATATATATATATATATATATATATATATATATATATATATACACACACATACACACACACACACATTTTTTTAATTGATTCCAGAGAGGATGGGAGAGGGAAGAAGCGGTAAAAACACCAATGATGAGAGAGAATCATCGATCAGCTGCTTCCTACAGGCCCCACTCTGGGGATCAAGCCCAAAACCCAGGCACGTGCCCTGACCCAGAATTGAACCGTGACCTCCTGGTTCATAGGTCAACGCTGAGGAGAGATAGAAAGCAGGGATGTTTAAAAGCCCCACAAACTTCCTTCCTGTTTTACGGTGCACAAGCAGTGCTGCCCTTTCATCCCATCAGCCCTACGTGCTACTCCCCATTCGGTTCCTCTAGTTGATGGTGTTCAAAATCCACCCGTCAGTGGCTGCCTCTCACTCAGCTCAGTTCAGCCCTCCACAATTCACAGGGGTCCCTTTGGGGGCCACCGCAGCAGTGCCCGTGGAAAGATGACCGCTTCTCCTCTTTCCCAAGAGCTGAGAAGTACAATGCAGGCCCATCGAAAGGATGACGACTCTCAGGTTGTCCGAGGACATTACAAAGGGCAGCAAATTGGCAAAGTAGCGCGGGTTTACAGGAAGAAATCCGTCATCTACACTGAAGGAGTGCAGGGGAGGAAGCTAATGGTACCGCTGGGCATGGGGCGTTCACCCCAGCGAGGTGGCCATCGCTGCACTAAAGCGGGACAAAGACCACAAAAAGATCCTTGGACAGAAAGCCAGATCTCCCAAGTAGGAAAGGAAAGGGGCAAATGCAAGGAAAACACAACTGAGAAGATGCAGGGATAAAGTAATATTATATACAACGTTCATTAAAAACTTAAGGGAAAAAAAAAAAGATTGGCCTGGGAACCCCGCCTCTGTCCACTCCCCAGCAAAAGTGGACTTGCTTCTCACCAGACACACAGTGCTCAGTAACCCACAGCACCTCCAGGCCTGCTCCCCCACCTCCTTACCCTCAGCTGCTCCAGTTAGATTAGAGCGCCTGCCCACTCCTCAGGCCGCCACTGCTTTGGCATCTGCTCTAACGGGGCATCTGCAGCCCCCATCCTGCAGTGCCCTCTCCCTCCTGTCAGTGCCAGGAGCACTTACTGGTGCCGCTAGATTCATCCACTGACCACAGTGTCCTGAGTTCCTGCCACATACCAAGTATTCAAACAGCAAGTGCTGACCTCCAATTCAATGCAGCAGGCAATAAGCTGTACCTCATCTCCCCCGAAGTCTCGGTTTCCCCACAGATTTAAGGGTGTCTGTGCACATGCTCGGTGCTAAATAAACGTTCTGAAACAATGAGCTGCTGTCTTGCACAATTAATCATTTATATGTATATTATTTATAATCAGTCTGCAGAAAAAGCAAATATGTCAATAACCACAAAATAATATCCATGAAACTGGCTGTTACTCCATGCATGTCTTTCGTATCCATGTAACTACCTCCTATTTCCTGCAAGCTTAATGGCAGACTTTATCTTCACCGGAGAAATAAACTATGGTCCCTGTTTCTTGATTGCATCCAATTCCCCTGGCAAAGCCAAGTCATTCTGTGGATGACTGATTGGTCTCAAAGAGCTGGCTTTCCCACTCATGTTTGTTAAGACATTAGCTTAATATAGTATAGGTGATTAATGAGACCGTGTCAGGGCGCTGCTACTCTTGAAAGTGAAAAAAGAAAGCCTTGGCAGTGTTACTGTGGGTTACAAACACTGGTGACATTCACATAATCTATGAACAAACTCCTAACGAGTACACACTGGCCTGCAGGGCCTTAAGGCTGAGAGACACACAACTATGACATGCAGACCCCACCCTGCAGGGCTGTCCGCTCTCTTCCCTCCTCGCCCCAGGGAGACACCTGAGTGCTTAGCTCAGGTCACCTCACCACTGAGCAGGAGACAGGGCCAAGCCCAAGCTCTTCAGTCTTTGCCCTTTCAACTTCACCACAGCTGTTCTCCATGCTAAGGGAGGAAGACACCAAGAGAATGACAGAAACAATAGGAGCGAGGTCACCCGAGAGCCTCAAGGGTGAGCTCCTGGAAGATTCGAGCTGGAGAATGGTGGGAAAGCCTGGCAGGTGGACGGAGAATCCCCCTGGGTGTCCAGAGAACAAGAAGACAGGCTTACAACCAGCCATGGCTACTGTGGGGCCCTAAATACACATTTCTGAATGGTGCCCATGGAAGCTTGGGAATACTGGAGGGCCAGAAAGCCAACGAGATTCATTCCCAATAGGCATGGTCTCTGTGTACAGCATTTGCTCTGGAGGCTGACCTTTCTTTTCTTTTTCTTTTTTAATATATATTTTATTTATTTTTTACAGAGAGGAAGTCTAGAGTTAGAAACATCGATGAGAGAGAATCATCAATCAGCTGCCTCTTGCACATCCCCTACTGGGGATGTGCCTGCAACCAATGTACATGCCCTTGACTGGAATCGAACCTGGGACCTTTCAGTCCGCAGGGCAGGCCGGCGCTCTATCCACTGAGCCAAACCTGTTTCGGCAAGGCTGGACTTTCTTACTGAAAACAATAGCTCTGCCTTAGTGCACCTGTTGTTCTAAATGAGAATAAAAATCAAGCCTATGGGCCTCGAGGCGATTAACTTCCCTCCACCTCCCAAGCACAGTAAAATTCAGGGTGCACTGCGAGCAGAACCCCCTCTCTGCACACTGCTCTGCCTGGCAGGCCGCAGCTCTCCTCCCCACACGCCACCACACCTGCCTCCCCAACTGGTTTCAACTTGCAAAAAAGAAAAAAAAAAAAAAAAAAACCAGCACATTCAATCTGTTGGTGAGGATCTCTACATACTAGTACCTTCCATTCCCAGAGAAGGGCTGGGCTACCAGATAAGATCATTAATGCAGACCTTTATCAGGGAAAGTTTTTCCTTTAAGAAAATAGACTTGCTGAAGAGCCACACCCGCTTCAAACTGGTTTGGAATAATTTGCCACTGTGGTAAGAACAGACTCACTCAACTCCACCCTAAGGCAGGGAACAGAGCGGTCTCCTCTGCCTTTAAAACATCAATAAAGGAGGCCTCTTAATTGCCTAACTGAAGTAGCTCTTATTGGAGTGAAAAGCTAGACATTCAGGAAACACTGTCAAAAACCAAAATGATTTACAGTTAGCTTGGGGTCTAGCTTAAAGATGATTTAAAGAGTCTGTAAAAAGTCCTACGAATTGTTTTGTACATTATTGTTTCACTTCAAACACAGACTTAGAACCAAAAACAGTTACAAGGAAACGGCTTTCACTTCTCCCCAAAAAGAAAAGTAACACAGTTTGCAAACAAGTGGAAACAAACCAACAACAAAAAAAGAGTTAACACTTCAAATAGTAAAAGCAAGTTCTACTGGAATGAATTAAGAGTCAGCTCCAGAAATACCTCATATGAATTCCCACAAACAAACAAACAGACAAACAAAAACATGTTGCAACAGGGCTGGTCGGCAGAGCGCACCTGACAACCATCCAGCAGTTTCGCTGACACACCCACTTTGCAGTTTCACGGTGGAGTGTTGATGCGTCACCACAAAACACAACCCTAGCAACCATGCTGAATCAATCAGGGACTGGATGACACAAAAGAGGATTTCTAAACCAAAAAAATGCGCGGGGGTGGGGGAGTGGGAAGTAGAGGGTGGGGTATAGTGTGGAGGTTTGGGCTTCCCCACCAAAGCCCTTACTGTGCAAAATGCAGAGTCTAAAGGACCAGACAATGGATTTTAAAAGAAAAGGGGGGAACCCACTGGTGGGGGTGGGCAGGGAGTGCCCACCGTACCCCATTCTCCACCCCACTCCCTACCATTTATATTTAACAGAAACTTCCTGAAAGCACACACTTTTCTCCTTGGTTTTATGGTCCTGATTAAGCCTGAGTCACAGGGCCAACCCATTCCCCAGAAATCCTGGAATTCGGCCCTAAAGCCTTAATTGTACTGGGCGGGGAGGACACAACACCACTGCCTCTTGCTTATCCCTCCTGTTGCTGAATCTGAGTCAATATTTGTTTGCTAACCTACAGGCAGGTTGCAGCCTCGGCTCTCCGAGCTTCTCAGTCCTCGGCCTCCTGATAAGAGATGGAGTGGGTGGATAGAGACCAGCAGGAAGAATGAGGTCAGTTGGCAGGAAGCACTCTCAGAGCTCAGAAATCAAGGCCTTCACATTTCAGTGCTTCGTGGCCCTGCACGCAGTATTTCCAACGGGGCCTGCTGCCAACAGAAAGAGTCTAAACTCAGCCTCCAAGGTCTTCCACACTCTGGACTCTACTGACTGATTCATAAATATCTCTTACACACAAGCATACACTGGAGTGCATGCACATGCGCGCGCGTGCGCACTCACACACACACACACACCAGCATTGCAATCAAATGCCAATGGTATTGCTCTCCAAACACTCTTAGGGTTGTCCTGCTACTCTAGGCCCAGGTCCTCCAAGTTCCCTCCACTGTGCTCTCTCAATCAGGATCAGCTAACATCCTCCTAAGACCTCTGGACACAAAAAAATACTGTTACCTTTTCTCCTGCACCTCTCCCTGCTCTGGGCTGTGGCTGTCCGTGTGTCTGAAATTTCAGAGCTGAGTGTACATAGGCGAGCTTCCATTCCATCCGCCCACCCACAGGGTTTCTGTCTTACTCATGCATTTCCTCATGGGTCTAAGCACAGCCTAGCACATACTAGGCATTTAGCCACATTTTTGGAGGATTGACACACACCGGGTCTTTCCTTATTCTGGCCTTTTTTTTTTTTTCTTCCCTCTTCTTTTCCAATCTACCCACCCTCCTCAATTTTCTTTGTCTCCCACAGACTGAATATATCCAATGGAGTTCTAGTTCCACTCATTCAGACCAGGAGGCTTCCATTCCCAGCATCCAAGCAGGTCTTTGCCAAAGCCTGGCAACTTCTTCCTCTTCATCATATGCAGCCCAGTCCCAGCCCAGCTGGGCCCCCCACCTCTCCCAGCTCTGTCCAATGGACCCCGTGGGAATGGGACCCACATCTCAATGGCAGGAAAGGAGAAAGGAAGGAGGTGGGAAGAAGGGATTTGGAGAGGCCTTGGGCCTCTGATTTCCCCTGCACTGATGGTGTAGACTGGGTGTGGCAAGGAGACAAAGGGCAAGGATCCCAGTCACCGGAAGTCGGGACTTCCCACAGCAGCCTGGGATTAGCTACGTGGATGCTGTTGACCTCTCTGACAAGACTGAGCTCAGGTGGTTTAAAAGCTTCAGGTTGTACCCTGAAAAGGAGATTGGGAGGTAATCTCCCGGGAACCACCCAGCACAAGCCTGGGTACCTGCTGACTCCTCCTGCTGACCTGCTCCCCAACAAAGGAGATGGGGACTGCCTCTGGCAATAGGAGAAGGAAAAATAGAACAGACAGAGAATGGGCGGAAAGGATATTTTTTTTAAGTACTGGAATTTCCTCTGAGTTAGCCTAAAACTAGAATAGGGTGTGGCACCAGGGAAAATGAGGGTGGATTCCCAAATAAAAAAAAAAAAAAAAAGGCATTCTATTTCTATCAGAGCATTCCATTTCTATGAGATTCTCACAATCAAATGCGAGAGACTGGTGAAGCCCCAATATCTTTCAGAACAGTTTCCCTGAGGTTAAATGTGATGCAGATGGAATAAAGGGAAAAAGAGCCCAAGTCAACTTGGAAACTAACACATTTGGGGATACAGAACATTCAAAATCCGATAACCGCCTGTACAAGGCACTTACTTTGTCTGTTTCTCTGTCTGTGGTTCACTGCTGTATCCCCAGTGCCTGTAACTGTGAACAGAACAGAGCAGTGGTTAGTAAGTATTGTGAAACCAATGGATGTTTAAGGCAGCCCAGCAGAGCCCGGGGGTTTTTGGTGACACACCCATCCTCATTTAATGAAAAATGCCTCAGTAGGCCCAGAGCCTGCACAAGTAAAGGCCCAGGACAGCGTGTTAGTGCCCGCGCCTCGTGCCAATGGTGCAGGAAGAGCCTACAAACCTCAAGATCAATAGCAAGTACAAGAAGATATCTTATCTTGCCAGCAAAGCTACTTAAATTAGAAATTAGTCAGGAAACTAATGGCCAGGACTACTGGCCTGAAGTCAATCAATAAAGTAGTTTAATAGCTCAGACACAGGATCTTAAAGTCTGAGACGCCAACCCAAGATCAAAGCCAATGTCAGCAATATTTCCTGGGCACATACCCCAGGCAGGCCCCTTGGCACTGCAGGAAATTACAAAATCCAAGCGGTCTCCAAATCATAAACCCCCAACTGAAAAAATGCATATTGATGGTCACACCCTTCCACTGCGGATGGTTGCGGTGGATCCTTTTGGAGAAACCCGTGAAGCTTTTAGAGAGCAAAGGGTCTAAGGAGAGGGGAGGAAAGTGCTAAGCGGGAATGTCTTCACACCACTAGCCACAGAGGAGACCTGTCCCAACTTTCTCTCAACTAACATCTTTCCTCACAATGCCTGAACGTTATGTGGCTCCTTGATTCCGCAGCCTCCGCTTCTATGAATTACAGGTGTGTTTGGGTAACGAGGTTTTCTTGTCTTTCTTTTTTTTTTTTTCATAACACAACTCCCCTGGGTTGTTGGAGATTAGGACCACCAACCACTCCCAATCCTGAATACTAATGAATATTGATTCCATGTGCTTATCTCTACCTGGGTGTTAAGGCCAATGGAATGGGAAGGAGAGGGAATTCAGAAGTGGATAAGCCTGGATGACTTTGGTCAGATGTCCAGAAAGAGGGTCTCGAAGGAGGAAGGCAGAGAAAAGTGGGGGCAAAGACATAATTTTCAAGTTAAAATAATTTAATCTGTGTTGACTTAAAACTAATAAACGTTCCAGAAAAGATATTTCCACAGTTTATTCTTCTCATATCCTTCCTCACCTTTCCACCCCTCATCCCCCTACTCACATTAGGCATGTCCTCAGTCCTTAGAAACCGGAGCACCTTAAGCAGGTGTTTCTGAGCTGGCCTGGGGACCAAGGCACCTGCTCTAACATTGTTCCAGTGAGAAGGTGCACTCCGCGTTTCAAACCTCCAAGCTGCAGACAGGCACAGTAGTGCACACACTTCTCAGCAGAATCTGTCTGAATTCAGGGGCCCTGACTCCTGGACTCCAGAACTTAAAGTTCTTGGTAAAGACCCAACGTGCACCCATAAGACCGCTGCTCTTTTACACACAAATTCAGAAAACCCGCAGCTTCAAAATGACAAACCCTAACACCAAAATGACACTCTTAGAATTGTATGGCACAATGTTTTCGGTATGCTTTGCATATTTATTTTTGAATGAACATTTTTTTGAAATTTTCAATTAACCTCATGTGAATAGAGGTAAACATGGATATCCTTAAACCACGTTCATAGATAAGAAAATTGATGTTCACCTCCTGGGTTCTCACCAGCCAGCTGGTGGGATCCAGCCTCCACTCCGCAGAGCTGCAGGGAGAGGCCCGGGCGCCACACCCTTTTCTGCGCTCAGTCCCTGACTCACTGTGCATCCTGGTGACACCCCTCCCCACAGGGCACGGGCCACTGCCTCCCCGCTTCAAAGTGGGCAACCAAGTGGGAACTCTCCAGATCTAGGGAATCAGCTGCTCCTCTTACAGGATAATAGACGAAGGAGAAGGAGCTGAGGTTTTGTGTGTGTGTGTGTGTGTGTGTGTGTGTGTGTGTTTCCATTTTGCTTTGTTTTATTGGGGAGAGGGGTTTGCTACTAGAAATTCCCACCCCTCATCCCGCCCCCACGGCTTCCCTCCCGCCGGTCGGTTCAAGTTCCACAAATGAGCGTTTGTTTCAAGTAAAGTAACTTGGGACCGAGGGGGACTACTTTCTCGGTTGCCAGAGAGCTTCCCTTAGACGCGGAGGTGAATGCCCCGCGGACTGCTCCGCTGGGGACCTGCGACTCCCTCCCAGGGCGGCCACACCCTAACCCCCACCTTGCCCGGAACCGGGGGGGCCTCCCTCCGCACCCCACTCCTGCGCCGCCTCCCCGGGCTTCCTGAGAGCACTTCGGAGGCGAATGCACGACCCGATCTCTCTGCCCCGCACCCCCAACGCCAGGGCACCCCGGACCCCCACTCCAGTCCGGACACCCCAGGCCACTGCGCCCCGCTCCCCCACAGAACCCCCGTGGGGACTGTCCCGCCGCTCCTCCGCCGGACGGCCTACAGGGTCCCGGTCCCCCGAGCCTCTGGGCCAGGCCGCCTCCTCCTGCCCGGCCTCCCCGCGCCCCGCTAGTCCTGCGGGCCCCGGGCCATAGCGGACGGCAGGGCGCGCCCCGCTTACCTGGGCGGGCGCCGCGAGCTGCGAGTGTCCCCGGGAGCCGAGCTTGGCCGCCTGGCCTGGGTGGGGCATTTATAGCGGCCACATCCTCACTCCGCAGCCAGGCCCGCCCCGCCCGCCGGCCCGCCCCGCCCCGCGCCCCTCCCGCCTGTCCTCTCCCACCCGGAGCCGGGCTGACTCACCCTCCCCGCCCGCCGGGAGGGCAGCCGCGCCCTGGAGCTCCCTGCCCGCCACGCTGGAGCGGCCCCGCCAGGCCCTGCCCTCCCCAGCGAGGCGCCGCGCCCCGAGGCTTCCTCGACGGCCCTGGTCTCCCCCCTTCGTCCTCCTCGCTCTGCTGGCGTCCTCAGCCCCGGTTTTGATGAATACGTGAACAAGACTTTAGAAGACGCTGAGCTTAGTGAAGTAACTTTTTCCCCTTTTGGCGTCAGTGCAATGGAAGGAAAAATGGTTCCAAGAAACATAAGTCGTGATTCCCCTGAGCTGGGGCCTTTGGCAGCCAGCTCCCCGTTACCGTCTGCAAACATGTTAGCTTAACCTCTGGCGAGCCGTTCCCGGAGGAGCGCGGGGAGAGCGATCCTTTGGACCCCGCCCTGACAAGACTCCGAGCACACCGGGAGGCCAGAGCTGATATTTGGGGGAGTGAGCGGGGGGTGCAGAAGCCTAGAGCCAAGATCCCAGGCCCCTCCGCCCCTGGGAGGCGCCTTTTCCTGGGAGACCTCTGCTCTGCTCTCCCAGTCTGTGGGCCTCGCTCCCCCCTAACCCCCCCCCCCCCCCCCCATCACCACTCAGCTCCCCCACGCGTCCTCCTGGCAGGCCTTCCCAGGCTGGGTGGGGCGGGGCTTTGGACCTGGATTTCCAACAAAGAAGGTTCCTCCGCTCCTGCTTTCGCAACTGTCTTCTTTTCACAGCCATTAGCCAGCTCCCTCCCTTGGTGTTGCTCAGTCTCTCTCACTTGTCTTCTCTGCTGCTTTGCTTCCACAGGCCTCAGGGGCAACACGTAAGCAAACATGGTTTTGTGTGACTGCGCAAATACTGGGGTCCAACAAGCATAATCGTTTTGCTAAGAATTCCTGCTTCTTTGGATTCCCTCCTTTCACACTCACTTCATGCAGCTCTTTCTCCTGGTCTTAATGCTTTTGTGTTTTAATCTCCCACCTACCTTTAAAAAAATATTTCTATTGATATTAGAGAGAAAGGAAGGGAGAGGGGGAGATAGAAACATCAATAATAAAGAATCATGGATTGGCTGCCTCCTGCAGACCCTCTATTGGGGATAGAGCCCACAACCAGCACACGCCCTAACTGGGAATCAAACAGTTCAGTGGTCGGCAAACTTAGTCAACAGAGCCAAATATCAACAGTACTACAATTGAAATTTCTTTTGAGAGCCAAATTTTTTAAACTTAAACTTCTTCTAACACCACTTTTTCAAAACAGACTCACCCAGGCCGTGGTATTTTGTGGAAGAGCCACACTCAGGGGCTAAAGAGTCACACGTGGCTCGAAAGCTGCAGTTTGTCGACCACGGTCCTAGTTCATGGGTCAATGCCCAACCACTGGGCCATACCAGCTGGGCTCGCCCATCTATCTTAACATTCATTTTCACTTTCCAATTGCGCATCATTTCACTCCTGGGAATCTAAAGTGATAGCAAAGCCAAAAGACATGGATGGCCATGCCACTTAGCTGCAAAGTCCAGACTGCAAATGGGGTCTCAGGTCACTTAACCCAGAGCTCCTTGCAACCCTGTTCTTTCACTTGGGATGATCCATGATAAACCCTACCAGAAGGACAAATAGAAAGTAATTTTGATACAATTTCTGATTTACATTTATAGCTCTTCAATTTAAGTCATAAGCCTTCCAGGACAGAAACTGCCTACTTCTATAAACATTCTGGGACAGACAGTCATGGTTGGACAGGATTCCACCACCTTTCTCTACTCCTCTAGGCAGACTGCAGAGCCTCTTACTCAAATTGTGCAGAAGATAAGATCTAAGTCAAATCATGTGGAATACTTGAAAGCCACCATGTACACATAAAAGTGTTTCTGTGTATCTTAGGCACCCAGCAAATCCAAACAGATCTTTGCAGTGGCCAGACTTTGCTTCATGCTACGGAACATACACTAATGTTATTATAAAAATGAAGCAATTAGAAGTCATGGTTTAGAATTAAGGGAGATATCTGGGGCCAATTATGCTAATGTAAAAGAATTTGGCCTGGCCGGTTTGGCTAAGTAGGGTCTGGAGCAGGGGTCCTCAAACTTTTTAAAGTGGGGGCCAGATCACGGTCCCTCAGAGAGCTGGAGGGCCGGACTATATGAACTACTAATTCCTACTGTAACACCTTGGCTGCGCTCACTGCCCAAAAAACCTGGCGGGCCGGATCAGACTCCTCTGCGGGCCGCATGTGGCCCGCTGGCCGGCTGTAGTTTGAAGACCCCTGGTGGAGGATGGAAAGTAGCTTCACTCATTTGTCTGGGCCTCAGCTGGAGTTCTTAGAATGGCTGAGAGCCGCCTGGATCTTTTTCTTCTCTGACCTCTCATCCTCTAGGTCCTCCTCTCTCTCTGTACCAGGGTAGTTAGTAATGGCAGCTGGCTTTCCAAAAGCAAAAGCTATCAGTGCTCTTTGCTTGGAGACCATATAAATATAGCCAACAGGCTGGATTGGCACTGTGGGCTCCAGTTTGCTGATCTTTGCTTTAATTCATTGTCTGATCAGATTTTGGCTTTGCCCTCTGGAGTCTTGGCTCCAGTCTCTGAGATAGTATTTCCTTTTCCTTACAACTGGCCCTGGTTTGTAGCTGGGTAGCTCTCTGCTTCATGCCAGTAGAAACTCAAATATCCAGAAATCTTTTTAAATTTTGAACTTTTTTTCTGTCCAAGATAGCAGGTCCTTAATTAAAACAATTTTCTTTAAAACGATGTGGACTTTCTATAAATCTTATTAAGCTTCACTCCATGCTCTAAAATTCATGTCCAATACAATTTTCTCAGAAATCCTGGATCTTCCGTAAATCTTATTGAGGTTTACTCCATGCTCAAAAGTCCACATTCATTAATTTTTCTGAAAGCAGACCTCTCTCTACTTTGTACGTATTTGGCTGTAATTGAACAATGCATGTAAGATTCACAAAAGCTCTGAAATCATCTTCAAAGTAATATTAAATCTTTCTGAAATCTCAATAATAAAAAGTTTTGTGGCCACACAGGATCTGATCTTTTCCCTGAGGCTATACTTACTTTGTAAATTTCCACTTATTTGTAAATCTTTCACTGGGTAGAATTCTGCTTGAAAACCAATCATATCATTGGTAATTTTTTTTCTTGTTGTATTTTAGCATAAGCAGCTAAAAGACCATTGGCACTTTAAACGTTCTGAAAATCCCCTTGGCTAGCAGTTCATTGGGCATATTTTCTATTCTTCATGTTACCATAGGCAGCAGTATTGTTGAACATTCTGCCAATACACAACCTAGGTTGCCTTTTACCCAACCTCCCATAGCAATTTCCTCTTCACTCTTCCAACCTCCACCAACAGTCTTCTCTCTGCTATGACTGCCTGGCAGTAAAGTCAGTGTCACATATTTTAGGTTTTTGTTACAGGAACAGTCACTCCACATACTAATTTCTATTCCAGTTATCTGTTTCCTGAAACAAACCAGCTCCAAATCTTAAAGGCTGAGAACAACCATCAGTTATTTGTTCATGACTTTACAAAGGGCAGAGTTCACTGGGTCAGCTCTTCTCTGGTCCAGTTAGCGTTGGCCAGGAAGACCCAGATGAGGCTAGAAGACCCAAAGGGGCCTCTCTCCAGCTGCCAGTTGCTGGTTTTCAAGAGTGAAAGTACAAGCTGCAGGCACAGAACTGGAACAGTGTCACTTCCACTGAAATTTATTGGTCAAAGCAAGTCATATAACCCAGACTCCAGGGAAGGGGAACTAGATCCCACCTCTTCATACAGGGAGTGACATGTGAGCATACTAGCAGATGGAAGGAATTGTTGGCAACCACCTTTGTAGACAATCCACTACAATCCTTAAACTAGTATAGTAAGTGGTAGAACTTTTGTGGCCACTTTTGTGGAGTATATTTTTCTGCCTTTCAATACATTGCTTTTTCCATTACACCATATTTCTCACATGTCACCAATGCTTCAGGGAGACACAATTACCTCCAAGTCTTCTACCTTCTATGCGTTAGATTCTCAGTAACCACCAAGTTGTTATTTCCTTGAGCCTTGTTATATGCAATCAGTATATAATAATGTCTGGTACTTGAAATTGTGGCCAGAAGAGGAACAAAAAAATCTGGATAATCCAACAACCAAATCATAAGCATTCTAGCAAAAAAGAATAGGCAAAATGGAAGGGGAGAAAATCATCATGAAATAATTAAAGAAAATTTTCTAGAACTCAAGGCTATGAGTTTTTAGATTGAAGAAAAAGCCACAATAAATAGAAAACAGTCCCAAGGCAGATTATCATGAAAGTTTAGAATACTGGGTGTGGACAGGGGCAAGGTCCTGAAAGATTCCAGAGAGAGATGAAAAAATAGTCTTATATGAAGGGTAAGAAATAGGAATGATATTATACTCAATATTTAGATCCTGGTTTCTAAATCTTATTCCCAGCAAATGAGTCAGTTCTCTTTGGAGAAGCAGCTGGCCTCAGAGATCAGACAGAAAAGACATGGTGAGCTTTGTGCTAAACAACTGATGGGAACATGTGGAAAAGGCACAAAAGCCAATTTGAAGGGGCTCTCATGGGTTAAAATTTGGAATAATTTAGCATTGGATAATAATAGGAATTGATTATATCATAGTGACTAGTCTAAACTGATAGTAAAAAAAAAAAATACACAAAAAGATGGGATAGGGAAAGCTCTTATTCGCAAAATAATGCCAACGTTTACCGTTTACCTGTATCTGAAAAGATAATCATTACTTTGCAAGTAGATTCCATTTCTAACCAAACTATAAACCAAGAATGAATACATAATAAATATGTCTCAAAGATGCTGTTTATGCCAGGATGCCCTGTATTGATTTCTTGGAGCTGCCATAACAAATGACCAAAAACCAGGTAGTTAAAACAACAGAAATTCATTCTCTTAGAGTCTGGAGGCCAGAAGTCTGACATTAAGGTATCAACAGTGCCACACCCCTCTGGCGGCTCTAAGGGAAATCCATTCCAGTCTCTTCCAGCTTCTCATGGCTGTTCCTTCACGTCACTCCAGTCTCTGCCTCCATCTTCACACGGCCTTCTTCTCAGCGTCTGTGTCTTCCCACTTCTGTCTCAAGAACACTTGTCACTAGATTTAGGAACAAACTGGATAATCAAGGATGATTTCACCTTGAGACCCATACAAGGATGATTTCATCTTGAGACCCATAACTTCAATATATATGGAAAGACCCTTTTTCCAGATACGGATATATCACAATTCCTGAAGTTTAGGATGTTTGGGGGCCACCACTCATTCTAGTATACAGCTTTTCCAAGAAGCACTGAATCCAGAAAATGGAATTATTCCAAAATAAGTGAGTAGAGCCGGGCCAGTGTTGCTCAGTGGTTGAGCATCAAGCTATGAACCAGGAGCTTACAATTTGACTCCCAGTCAGGGCACATTTCCAGGTTGAAGACTTGATCCCTAGTAGGGAGAATACAGGAAGCAGTCCAGTAATGATTCTCTCTCTCTCCCTTCTCTCTTTCTCCCTTCTTTTCTCAAATCAATAACATTTTATAAAAAACTAAATTAGAATTCCCAGAATGATGGGAGGAGAGAACTTGGACCCACAGCTGTTCAGGAGGTACAAAGAGTGACCAGTCTAGTTTGGAGAAGAGAACTGAAGCTCTAACAAGGATAATCAAAGTAGAGTAGGAGGAAGAAATTATTCAATGAGTTTGAAGGTACTGAGAAGAAATAAACAGCTTTATTGGATAATTTTGGAATGAATAAGAGTGACAAGAAAAGTATCATATGAAAAGCTCAAGGAAAACAAAAATTTATTGCAGAATGCTCCACCTTGCATGTGTGTGTCCTCCTAAAATTCACACATGGATACCTACTCCTCATGGGAGGGTATTTGAAGGGGGGCCTTTGGCAGGTGATTAGGCCTCCTATGGGATTAGTACCCTCACCCCAGCCACTGTGAAGTTACAGAGAGAAAATGACTGTCCATGGACCAGGAAGTGGGTCTTCACCAGACCTTGATTTTGAAATTTCCATTCTCCAAAACTGTGAGAAATAAATTTATGTTGTTTAGAAGCTATGCAATCTATGGTGATTTATTGTAGCAGCCTGAACAGACTAAGACACAACATATTACAGTCTCCAAAGATGACCATGATGATATTTTCCATCTTGTATGCTCTTCTAGAATTTCCCCACTTCCCAGCAGAAGGAGTTATGCCCACTCCCCTTGAACTTCATGACCTGTTGTGAATTATTTGACCAACAGAATACAGCAGAAGTGACGCTGTGACTTCTGAGGCTAGATCATGGATGCATTTCTATCTTGTTTATTTGGGAGATGTGCCTTGGAATCCAGCCACCATGCTATGAGGAAGCCCAAGCAGCCTGTGGAGAGGAACCAAGGTCCTCAGCTGACAGCCAGGACCAACTTGCCAGCTATGTGAGCCACCTTGAAAGTGGATCGTCTAGCCTTCTCCTGAGCCGCCCCAGCTGAAGCTGCATGGAGCAAAGAAAAGCATCCCCCCACTAAGCTCTAGCCAAACTGCACACTAGCAAGCAAAATACATTCTTATTGTTACAAGAAACTAAATTCAGAGTTGGATAGTTATGCAGCAATATATAACTGAAACAGTTAACATGAGAGGGAAATATAAACATAGTACATTAAAAGGCTCAGGTTATGTTTCTATAATCAAAATTCTGTAAAAATATTTAGATAAAATTGATGCAACCATTTTTAAAGTATGTGGGTATGTACATAAAAATATGTATTTTTCATAGTAGACAATAGATACTTTTTAAAACTGAAAAATTGGAAAACACTGGTCCTGGCATGTTATTTAGAAATATATTAGTGAATCTCCATAAGAAATAGCTACAAGTGTTGAAAATGTGTGGCTTTGGAGAGCAGAAATTGTGGGTATTGTGGATCAAGGTAACTGCTATTTGGAAGTGTGTGTGTGTGTGTGTGTGTGTGTGTCTAAGCTATGAAAGAAAGTATGATTCCCCACTCAATATATATATATATATATATTTTTTTTTTCTTTTTTTTTTTTCTTAGCAACGAACACAGTGTTGTTTTCCCCCCCAGTAGCTATCATGTACTAAGCTAAAGATTATAGTCTTCAGCTTCTTTTGGAATTATAATAGATATGTTGCTTTAACTAAATTCTGGCCAAGAAGAAGCCAATGAAATTTATAAAGTATAGTTTCAATAAAACCACTTTAAAGAGAAAACAGTTGACATGGCTTTCCTGCTCTTCCTCCCTTCCCCACCCCTCATTATATTTCCTCCTATTTCCTTTGCCTACTACTTGATGTGATGGCTGGAGCTCTCTCCGTTACTGTGGACCTTGAGAAAAACTGAAAGGTATGAAGGATGAAAAACCAAAAACTTGAGGATAAAAACAAAAGCACAGGAGGAAAGTTAGGGGGAGACCATTTCCCTGATGACTGTGAATTCATCAATTCAACTCTGAACTGCTTTCCTTCAGATATCCTATATAATAAAAACATAATATGCAAATTGATCTAACAACAGAATGGCTGGTCACTATGACCCACATTGACCACCAGGGGCATATGCTCAAAGCAGGAGCTTCCCCTGGTGGTCAATGTGCTCCCACAGGGGGAGCACCGCTCAGCCAGAAGTCTCTCCTGCCTCCTCTGCAAGCAGATGGTAAGGAGCAAGGGTCCTGGGCTGCGAGAGCCCTGGGCTGCGAGAGGGATGTCTGACTGCTGGTTTAGGTGGACATCCCCCGAGGAGTCCTGGACTGGAGAGGGCACAAGCTGGGCTGAGGGACACCCCCTTCCCTGTGCACAAATCCTGTGCACCAGGCTTCTAGTATTTTATATATGCCTTATTTAAATTATTTCCAGTCTCTGTTACTAACAAATTTAACTCTAACTGATATACAACTATATAGACTTATTGGGTAAATATGTGGCTTTTAAAAATATTCACATGTATAACTTGGCTAAAGATAAAAATTAACAGAGGAAGGAAAGAAAGAAGAAAAGGATGGAAAGATAATCAGAGACTGAGTGAACACAACATGGAATTTGGACTGAGCTGGTCCCAGGTTCTCATTCTGTTTCTGCCTCTTCCTGGCCAGGTGGAGTTTTGAAAGCCTGTTTTCTAATTTGTGATATGGCAGGACCATTGTAAAGATTAGACAACGTATAAAAAGTGCCTGGCAGGTATTGAAGGAACAGTGGTTATTTCATTAGTTTTTGGGTATTTTCAGCATCTAGCCCTGTTGAACTCGTGGTAAACTATTCAATAAACTATTGTTGAATTAAGGTATCATGACCCAAATCACACAAGGAGCTTTTGGTGTGGACAAATCCCAATGTCTATTTTCATGGAAACCAAGTATAGCAGCTCCAACCTCTCTTTTCCAGCGGTAACTGATCCTTTCGTTTCAATTCTTGCTCTACAAGGCATCCAGAATTATCTTTCTTAAAAGTAGTTCTGATTATATGACTCCTCCCTGAAACCCTTTCCATGGGGTCTGACCTTCCTGGTGGTCTTATTTCCCACATTTCCCCCTCACTCCCATCATGCACCACTGCCAAGCACACTCATACTCCATGCCTTTCTCCATGCTATTCCCCTGCCTGGAATGCCTTTCCCATGAACCTTGCCTCATCTTCAGGCTTAGAGCAAATATTATTTTCTCATGAAGGAAAGTCTTTTCCAAGCCCTTCAGGCAGATGTGGCTCTAATCTGCTTCTCTTTGCAATTTTCATAAACCTCTCCTCTCTCAGGGGTCACCTTGCACCATTGTATTTTATTTATTGGTTTCTGTAACCAGGCAGGAGCTCCCTAAGGAGAGCCATTTGCTTGTTTCCTATTGTGCTGACATTGTCTTACCAGTACCTGTTACTACTGGACTTCTCACCACAAATTCACTAACTACATTGCTCTCATTCCTCCTTACACTCACCTGCCAAAAATTAAGAAGTTGATCCAGTGCCGTTGGCAATGGGTGAGCTGGGAATTCTCATATGCTATGGTGGGAAGACAATGCAGTAGTATCTCTCAATGTTTAAGATGTCCATGTCCTTGAAATCTAGAAAGCTATTGTGAAGTGGTCAGACATGACCACAACAGTATGTGTATAAGGATTTTTACTGCAGCATTTTAAAGTTTAAAGACTCTTAGTGTTCAGGAGTGAGGCCAAGTTAAAATTAAGTTGCTGAAGAGAATGGAATAGATCAATATGTTCTAACATGGATGAATTTAAAAAATAGTGTTAACTGGAAGGACAAGCAGAATGTGGGCTTGATGGTGTCTTGCTGGCATCGTGGGTGGCAATGCTGGTATAAAAAAACATTACAAAAGCCCTAACTGGTTTGGCTCAGTGGATAAAGCATCGACCTGGAAACTGAAAAGTCCCAGGTTCGATTCCGAGCAAGGGCACATCCCAGTAGAAGGTGTGCAGGAGGCAGCTGATCAATGTTTCTGACTCTCTATCCCTCTTTCTTCCTCTCTCTAAAAAAAAATGAATAAAATATATTTTTTTAAAAACATTATGAAAATAAATTTTGTTAAAAATGCCCACTGCATTGTGATTATCCTCATGTTCACTCGCTGGGATACTGGGATGCTTTCTGAGCCCTCAGCATCTGAGTTCTTACCTCAGCACATTTTTTGTGGTTTGGCAAGGCAGAGGATGGACATTTTAAACTCTGCCAGACTCTCTCATGTCTTTAAGCAACATTTTCCACATAATGTTGCACAAAAAAATGTACAAATACTTAAGTGCTAAGTGTCTGTTATCAGTGGAAAAATCTGAATTCTGTAATAAAAGATATATCTAATTATAAGCATTTTCTCAAAAGAGGACAGTATTTTTCATAAAATAAAATATGTAACATGAGTATGAAAATACCCACACAAAGGTAGCTACAATTTGAATGTTTTTATCTTTACTAGGTAACCACTAGATATACATGTGGACCATTTTGGATATTTTAAAACTCTGAAGGCCTTTTGTCAGCTGAGTTAATAAAAAAAAATCAACTAGACTAATATGACTATTTTGACTCTATATTAATATTTATGTTATATACATTTATATATGTGTTGGTGTATACGTGTGTGTGTATGTGTTGGTGTATACGTGTGTGTGTATGTGTTGGTGTATACGTGTGTGTGTATGTGTGTGTGTATGTGTGTGTGTGTGTGTGTGTGTGTGTATATGTAAATATTTGGAAGGATATACACCAAACTAATATTGGTTACTTTGGGGAAAGAAAATGATCTATTTGTGTGAAGGAGAATGTTCACCTTTTATTATATACACTTTTAGAAGTATTATTTGAGCTTTGTTAACAATGAATACATATTACTTCTATAATTTTAAACAATTGAAAAAAAAGATATATAGCTAGTATAAAAAAAACTTCCTTCTTACAAATTAAGATTGATAGTCCATGCCATGCTTTAGGGAAAACTTTAATTTTCTTGATGATATTTTTCACATATATTCTATATATATATATATATATATATATATATATATATATATATATAAAAACATTAACTTACCAGACACTGAATAACTGTACAAATTAATAAGCATAATGCAAATAAACCTATTTTTCCTGTTCTCCGAAAGCAAAATATTTCCTGTTTCACACACCAAACAAGTCAGTCCAAGACTAATGATGTGGCAATCAGCTGCTAAAATAGTCACTGCTAGTATTAGTGGAAAGAAATGGTACACCTGTGTGTAAGGTGCGTAAGGGAAATGAATGCAACATGATTAGAGTAATCAGTCATTAGCGAATGTTGTAGTTTGTTATTAATAATTATGTATAAGAGGATATTGTAAAAATTAAGCTACAAAATTTTTATCAAAACATTTCTTACATACCATTATATTGGCTGGGCCACAAAAATATTCGTTGTGAGCTGCATGTGGCCTGTGGGCCAAGTTTGACATGCTTGACCTAGGCTCTCTGGGTAAGTTTCTTACCTGGAAAATGAGGATGATATATATATATTTAATTGATTTTGGAGAGGAGGAAAAATGGATGGAGAGAGAGATGGAAACATCAATGATGAGATTGAATCACTGATTGGTTGCCTCCTGCACACCCCCTAGTGGGGATTGAGCCCACAACCTTGGCATATGCCTGGACTGGGAATGGAGCTGTGACCTCCTGGTTTATAGGTAGATACTCAACTACTGTGCCACACTGGTGGAGCAAAAATGAGGGGTTTTGACTAGAAAATCTTAAGTTCCCTTTTAACTGTAATATTCAGTCCTTAATATGCAAATGTAATACATTTAAGTATATTTATCATATACATGCACATGGATATCACCAAACATAACATGTTTTATCAATGCACAAAGATTCAAGCAAGAACGCACCTTCCTTCCCCTGGCTGCTGGCATAGCCTTTGCTCCAGCCAGAGCTGCCTTTCCACCTTCCCATGCTGCCCAGAGGCCTGGAATAACTAGGATGGTGCAGAACACCTTGTCGCTTCTCCCACCACCCTCATGGCCTGCATACACAAATTAAACCACCATCTTTGTTTGGGTTAATTTGCATACTCACTCTTTGATTGATTGGTGGGTGTTTCAAAGGTACAGCCAATTTGCATCTTAGTCTTTTATTAATGTAGATTAGAAAAGGCCCAATAAAATTTCTAAATGTAAGTACTTGGAATTACCAAATTATATCTCTTTACAAGAAGATCAAGAAATAATTTTTATCAAATATTATTGACCTTATGTCTCTGTCTTCCTTTTTTTTTTTTTTTTTCCCAAAATGGGATGAATAGCCCTTGTGAAACTGAAAATATCCACATAAAATTGTTACTTTAATTTAGACTCTTTGGATCATGGGACCTTAGCATGGTTTTAATCCCTACATTATCCAAATGTAGAGCTGTGATCAAGAAATACCACTTTAAAGAAAAGTGAGGCTGTCCAGAATATTATACAAATAAACCACAGGCAACTGTTGAATATCTCTAATGTTGCAAAGGAACTTAGACTTCTAATAATGTGAACCTGTGCTAACACTCAGGTAGCTAGATACGGGATTGCTCTCAAGAATGTAGGTGCTATCGGAGATCCAAGATGGCTGCGCCCAGGTGAACACCTAGCCACAGCCCCACACAACAATTTCAATAAAATACAACTAAAATATAAAACGGACATTGCCCAGAACTACAGGAAGGTTGACTGACTGGAAATTCTACAGCGAGAAGCAAGGAGAAAACCAGAAGGAGGCACGGAGGAGCTGGAAAAGCCCAAGGTACAGAGACACGGCGCTTGCAGAGAGGACGGAGCCGGAGAGGAGGGAGGCCGAGTGCCTGGCGGGCGTTCCCTAGCGGAAAGGAGATAAAACTCCGACTGTGCTGGGCCCCCGACTGCTCTGAACCCCAGTTCTAGGCCAGACCCCAGGGACTCAGGCTCAGCCATAGGGAGCTGGGCTGTAAGGCGGAACCCCAGGGAGAGGCGAAAGGAGGTCCCAGTGGTGGTGGTGCACACACTGCATGCAGAGAAGGGACGGTCGGCTGTGCCGCGGGATTGCCCTGACGGGAAGGAGACTGGGGCTCCAGACTGCTCTGAACGCCACCTCCAACTCCACTTCCAACTGAACTGAACCCCAGTACCGGGCTCATTGTGGGAGAGCATAGACTGTTTGGCAGCAGGCAAAAATTGAGGGCACCTTTCTCTCAGAGGCGCCAGCAGCGAGCACTGAAGGACCCGCATAGGGCGGGGCTGAAGGAAGCCAAAGCTGCAGGCTCCACCCTGAAACCCCGTCCCATCTGTAACTGCGAAATTCGACAACAAAATAGATCACAAACGAAAGAAATGGAGGACAAAAAGCATCTGGATATAGAGTTCAAATCTACGTTTATAAGGTTTTTCAAGAATTTCCTAGAAAAGATGGATAAGGCCTATGAGGATATGAAAAGAGATCAACTAGAATTAATAAGGAGTCAACAAGAAATGATAAGGGATCAACAAGAAATAAAGAATACATTGTCTGAAATAAAAAATATTTTACAGAGTCCTAAAAACAGAAGGGAAGATCGCAAGAATCAAGTCAAATATTTGGAACATAAAGAGCCAGAAGACACTCCTCCACAGAAGCTAGAAGGCAAGAGAATCCAGAAAATTGAAGATAATGTAAGAAACCTCTGGGACAACTTTAAGCAAACCAACATCAGAATTATGGGGGTCCCAGAAGATGAGAGAGAGCAAGATATCGAAAACATACTGAAAGAAATAGTGACAGAAAACTTCCCCCGCCTGGTGAAAGAATTAGACTTACAAGTCCAGGAAGCGCACAGAACTCCAAACAAAAGGAATCCAAAGAGGACCACACCGAGACACATCATTATTAAAATTCCAAGAGCAAAAGACAAAGAGAGAATATTAAAAGAAGCAAGAGCAAAGAAGGTAGTAACCTATAAGGGAGCACCTATACGATTGTCAGCTGATTTCTCAACAGAAACCATGCAGGCCAGATGGGAATGGCAAGAAATATTCAAGATGATGAATAACAAGAACCTACAGCCAAAAATAATCTACCCAGCAAAGCTATCACTCATAATTGAAGGTCAGATAAAGAGCTTCACTAATAAAAAAAAGCTAAAGGAGTTCATCACCGCCAAACCAGAATTATATGAATTGCTGAAGGGGGTTCTTTCAGAAGAGAAAGTAAACAAAGATAAAAATTATGAACAACAAATACATAACTATCAACAAGTGAATCTAAAAACCAAGGAAATTAAAAAAATCTGATGAACATGCCGAGACCGGTTTGGCTTAATGGATAGAGGGTCGGCTTGGGGACTGAAGGGTCCCGGGTTCGATTCCGGTCAAGGGCATGTACCTTGGTTGCGGGCATATCCCCAGTAGGGGGTGTGCAAGAGGCAGCTGATCGATGACTCTCTCTCATTGATGTTTCTAACTCTCTATCTCTCTCCCTTCCTCTCTGTACAAAATCAATAAAATATATAAAAATAAATAAAAATAAAAAATAAAAAAATAAAAATAAATAAAAAAATCTGATGAACAATATTAACTGTTGAATATAATAGAATCAGAGGTATGGAAGGGGAGTGAACTGACGATTCTTGGGGAAAAGGGGAGAGGGGGATGTGGGAAGAGACTGAACATAAACTGTGCACCTATGGATGAGGACAATGGGGAGAGGGGAAAGGGCAGAGGGTGGGGTGGGAACCTGGTGGAGGAGAGCAATGGTGGTGCGGGGGGAAAAGGAACATTTGTAATAATATGAACAATAAAAACTTAAAAAAAAAATGTAGATGCTATCACCATCCATGTAGCACAATCATCCCTCCTCACTGTAAGGGGGCACTGGCAAAAAGCAGGTGGCATGGTGCTGGTTTGACAAGCCAAGAGGTTGGGGTAGGGATGCTATGAGAGGACATTGGAAGCTGGGGTAGAGCTAAACTAAGTACCAAGAGAGGAGCTATGGACATTGAGATTTGTTAAAAAGTCCAAAAGACAGGAGCAGAATTTGAACAGGAGATGAAGCCATGATTCTGCAGCAGGAACAACACAGAAGCAAGTCCGAGGGAAGCAAGGAAAATGGTGGAGGGACTGCAAGTGGGGCTGAAGTGTCCTTGTCTCTGTGGCTCAAAGACAAGTAATGCCTGGGGGTCAGGCTTGATTGATGTGAAGGGAATAAGGATGCTAAATCAGCTTTGCTATTTCTTGAAAGAACAACATAATAGAGAACATGGAGGAAGAGGATATATCAATAGTAAACCCTCCATTTTGTGGACCTCAATTTAATGGACTTCAGATTTAACAGACAAAATTTCCAGTCAATATGTCATGTGAAAATTAACACCCTATTAATTTTAAAATGCTTTCAATGAAGATTTGCTTATAATTAAATTAATAGGTCATTTTTTGTTATTAATTCACTGTTATTTTTAATAAATTTTAGTGAATAGGCTATTATTTTGGAAAAATACTGCAGTAATTTTGCTGGCATAAATAAATATTACATATCTACAACTACAGTCTACATATCTAAGAGTCACCACTCTTAAACAAAGTTGGGCGAATGATTAGCTCGTGATCACACTGCATTGGACACAGTAACTGGTTCTGTTTTCACGTGGCGTGACTTTCTGCAGCAGTTTGAATGCCTCCAAGCAGATGTTCCCACGTGTCCTAAGCCACAGCCAGCTGTGTGCATTTGTTTCCTCTCAGTGACTGGTGAATGTATGCATTTATTAGATCTATTCAGGATAAATTTAAAATTAATGTAATAAATGAAGAAAATTTTTCTGTGAGATTAAAGTTTTCATACATAATTTTCATTACACAAATATGTCTACACAAGTGAAAACAGGTAAACTAATTTGTCAATTTTTTTAACATACGCATCTAGAAACCAACTTGATTATATAATGGACGTTCGCTGGAATTAGTCGGTTATATCGAAGTTTTACTGTACTGTGTGACTGTAATAGAGAGACACGGATCGACCGGTGCTCCTTTTCTGCATCTGGGAACGAGGCAGTTTAGCTCAGGTCATCTGCAAAGGTCCTGGCTAGCTCTTAAAAGTGTAGTCTTTCTAAAACAGTCTCAGATTCTATAAGACTTGGTTATCACAATCACTGAAAGGTTTCTAATTCTACTTCATTACTCAGGGAGTACACATTGAGCTCTACTCCTTTAACACTTTGGTTTTCCTGGGGCCCTTGATCGGAATTCCTGATTACTTTCCATAGGGTAGGTCTTAGGGCTATGCTAGAAGCAAAAGACAAACAGATGGGTGAGCTGCTCTAATCAGCTCTGGCTGCAGTGTTCTTTCTCTCTTACTTTTTCTTTTCTCTTTTTAAGTGAGAGGTTAGTCTTCTCCAAATCCCATGCTACACTCCCTAATCTGGCGATAAGCCAGATGATTTCACTGGTCTTTCCCGTCTCTGGTTACTATGATTCATCAGCTATAGCAACTAGGGTGGGGTGGAAAAAACACTCAACTCTAGTAGGCTGGAGCTCAAAAGAAGAAATTTAAGAAAAACTGTTAAGATTGTAAAAAAATGGAAAAATGTACTTCAGAAAATGCTTAACTTGGAAATATTTTCTGAAAGGTCTCTCTGCATCCAGCACCTCCTATTTTTTATCTTCAATGATCAATTACGTGGATTTTTGTATTTAGCAAGTGCTTTACAAATATTTTTCTATGAAATTGGTAAAATGCTTATTCTAGTACAGATGGAAGCCTCGGTGGTTTTTGATCACCCGTGTTCCTGAAAAAGCTGCCAGTGTCTGACCATAAAAATTCAGGAATTCTGAAGACAACTTCATTTGATTTAGCAAACATTGGGCACCCACTATTTGCTAGGCCCTAAGACAGGACGGTATAGCAGAAGCAAACTAGCAAGAAACCAGGTAACTCCAACCTTATAGTCTAGTGGAGGTAAGTAAGTAATCAATTTGATAAAATACATCAGAAATGAAATCAAAGAGGTAGAGGAGCCCAACGGATGAACGGCAAATCTGTCAGCAGTTCCCCAGTCAGCGAAAGGAAGTCACACATTCCATCTGGCCAGTACAGTCAGTTACTCACAGATGTGTAAGTCATTGTGTAAGCATAAAAGAGGAAATGGCACATATACCAGTGCATTCAATATCCAAAGGGAGTGTCACTGCAGAGAGGTGAGGCTGTTAATTTTTAAAAGAACATTCCAGTATAAAAACAGACAGAGGATAAGCCTCTAGAAAAGTCATGTATTTACTTAATGCCACTATCGTGGGAGTATTTTTGGAACTTCTCTACTAAAGTATTACCCTAAAGCAGAGGTCGGCAAACTCATTAGTCAACAGAGCCAAATATCAAAAGTACAATAATTGAAATGTTTTTTGAGAGCCAAATCTTTTAAACTTAAACTTCTTCTAACACTACTTCTTCAAAATAGACTCGCTCAGGCCATGGTGTTTTGTGGAAGAGCCACATTCAAGGGGCTAAAGAGCTGCATGTGACTCCAGAGCCACAGTTTGCCGACCACGACCCTAGAGCCTAAGCCAAATTCTGGTCACTTGAGAGGAGTTTGGGGGAACATTTAAAGGTCATTCTTGAGCCGGGGCTCATGACTAAGAGGGCAAAGGACAATAGGAGGGAAGGATATTGCTCACTGGGGTTAAAAATACATGAAGCCATGACCAGACTCTTACATGATTACATTGCTCCATGGACTCAGCAGTATCTAATCTCTACTTTTAAGAAAATGTGATCTTTCTGATATGAGGCCTGAAGTGGCTATCGATCAGTCCAATAAAAATTCCAGAGTTCCTGAGATACCAAATATTCAAAATCACGTTATAACTATTTAAAAGTATTTGCTTTTTGGTTTTGTGTGTGACAATATCCAAAAATAGAGTGGGCTGAAATGGAATCTTCAGTAATAACATACCTCTGGGTAAGGTACTTACACACCAAAAAAAGCCTCAAAGCCAACACTCCCATGACCCAGCTGGTTGAAGTTTCCAATGAATGACATCAGTCTCCTGTAGATCATCATCAAGATGGATTCAGTTACCACCATCAGCCCCTCCCTTTTCCAGAGCCAGTGGCATTCCCCTTGTGGGCAGTCTAGAGAGCTGGAACAAACTTAGGCACCGCCCCAGAGAGCTGCAGAGGAAAGGACCTCAGAGTTAGTGGACGCAAAGTCAGTCAAAGACCCTGCCAGCCAGTCCCTTTCCTGGATCTGCAGTGTTACGCTTCCTTCAAAATCTGAAATCATTCTCAAAGTTACTAACTACCATTGCTTCTATTGGTCTTTTCACAAATGTGTCTGCTAATACATTATGCACTTAATAACATGACCTGCCTTGTATTGTTAAAAAGAATACATGAAGTGTTCAGACCTATGACACCAAACTGAAGAGCAATGGCTGAGACCCACAGGGCTGGAGGGGCTGGCAGTGCTGGTCTCAGATTACTACGTAGTCTCAACCAAGCAAATGTTCTCTTTCCAGGCTGTAGTACTCATTTGAAACATTAACATATACCTTATTTTTCAGACCATAAGACGCACTTTTTTTCCCCCCAGAAGTGGGGGGGAAAAGTCCCTGTGTCTTATGGTCCAAATATAGCCTACACATATACTTTAAAAAAAAAGTTTTTTTACTTGCCCGGCTCTGTGTGGTCTCTGTGCTTGCCCGGCTCTAAAATGGTTCTAAATGCTGCTGTTTACTTTACAGGGTTGATTACATGTGTTTATGACTGTGATGTTGGGTTTTAATGCACATAAAATATTTTAGGACACTATTTGTTTCAGAATCTTTTTTTCTTCATTTCCCTTCTCTAAAAACTGGTGTGTCTTATGGTCCGGAGCATCTTATGGTCCAAAAAATACGGTACATCACATGAATATCCAAGCATTCTTGGGAAGAGCTCATGGCATGACTTACTTTGACCCTCAAGCTCCTCAGTGGAGGGGAACTTGGGTTTCAGTTGGGGCATCTGGGCTCAGCTGGTAGGCTCACTTCCTTTTTATTTTACAGTTTTAAAAGGTTAAGAGAGAGACCAAGTAGGTAAAAGTAACATTTATAGTAACCTTTTTTAAAGATTGTTTTTTAGAGCCCTGACAGGTATAGCCCAGTGGTTGAGTGTAGACCCAGGAACCAAGAGGTCATCCGTTCCATTCCCAGTTAGGGCATATGCTCAGGTTGCTGGCTTGATCCCCATTGGGGGGCATGCAGGAGGCAGCCAATCAATGATTCTCTCTCATCATTGATGTTTCTATCTCTCCCTTCCTTTCTGAATTCAATAAAAATATATTTTAAAAAATTGATTTTAGAAAGAGGAAGGGAAGTGGAGGGAGGGAGGAAAAGAGGGAAAGAGATAGAAACATCGATTTACTGTTCCATTTATATATGCATCCATTGGTTTATTCTTGTATTTGTCCTGACCAGGGATCATACCCACAATCTTGGGGAATCAGAAGATCCTCAAACCAATAGAGCTACCTAACCAGGGCTAAAAAGGGTGAAGGAATTGTGAAATCACAGTGCATTAGACATGAATGTCTCTGTATTGTGTGCATGCTGGGAGCTAATAAAATGGTAGGGTCAGTCCCTAATTGAGTTTGGCTTTTTATTTTGTTATTTTTTAAATATATACTTTTTTATTTCAGAGAGGAAGGGAGGAGAGAGAGAAACATCAATGATGAGAGAGAATTATTGATCGGCTGCTTCCTACACACCTCACACTGGGGATTAAGCCTGCAACCCGGGCATGTGCCCAAGACCTGAATTGTACACTGGACCTTTCAGTTGGAAGGACAACACTCTATCTACTGAGCCAAGTCAGCTAGGACTGTTGGCTATTTTTTTTCTTCTTTTTTTTTTTTTTTTTTTAGACTTTCTTAGGATACCAACCTTCCCCCATCCTGAGATTTAGAGTCCACTTCCAAATATTATAATATAAATGGAGTTCAATCTCCCAGAATATTATTTTTGCAAAGATAACCTTACCCTCTAGCTTTGGGCTGTAGATGGAAAGGCATCTAACCCAACTGGTCTGAGAGTCTGCAGTACTTATCACCCTACATCTGATGCCCAACTCCAGTAGATTTAAGATCTCATTTTCTTGGCCACACTCTCACCAACATGGCAGGTATATTTGATAATGAAGAAACAAAGATGACAGATTGCCAAGTAAGATTAATCTCTGAGGCTTTTGTTTAGATTTAAAAAATAGCGTCTCCTGATCTTCCTCCATCAGACTTCCCTAGCTTCTCTTGTGCCTCCAAACCTATCTTACATATTATAGCCACGCTTCCCATTGTGGAAGTTTAACCATGCTGCCTGCCTCTATTGCCACCCCGTTAAAAGCCTTCTGATTACTCCCTGTCTCAAGACAACACCTGCAGTCTCTATAAGGCACCCAGGGCTTCATACTGAGTTCTCCCCAGAATGCTTCTAGCAGTTCCTTTTGGGGCCTTCACCAAGGGCACCTGGCCAGGTCTGAGCCACCCTGGAAGACCTGCTATTCCAACATGCTATGCGTGTCTGTACCTCTGCAACATTGATCATACTTTTGTCTCTCAGCTTGGAATTTCCCTTCCAGTCTGTCAAACTCCTTTCCAGTTTTAGCTCAAATGACATACATGGCTCATTGATTTAATTTGACAACACTTCACACTTAAACAGTGGGCTAGTGGCAGGTTAAGAAGAACTTTTATACCTATTATATATTGAAGGCCACTAGAGCCTGTAGGATATGCTGGGAAGGCATAAATATCTGGATTTTACAGATGAAAAGACTTGGCTCAGAGAGGAGAGGTATTGTCTGAGCAAATGATGGAGTGGAGACTCTAAGGAGGTGCTCACCTCCAAACCCCACTCCAGATGCCTCATCCAACAAATTCCAGCTCTGGGCTGGCTCCTTCTAAGACCTGACCTCTCATACTTCTCTTCAAGTTGCAGCTGACAGTCTTAAGAACTTCTCCAACTGCTGGATATGAATTAACTCCAGCGTGGGCTCCTGGGAGGCAGAAGGCCTGGCTCACAGCAAACTCAGCACTTCCTTGTATGCAAAATGACATTTTGGCCTTAGGCTCTCACTAAGTTACACAGTCCTTTCTCCTTAAGAGTAGAAGTTTTCAGGCACTAGAGTGTAGCATTAAAAAAAAGCCAAACTGAATTAGGGACTGACCTACCACTTTATTAGCCTCCCAACATGCACACATACACAGAGACATTCAAGCCTAATGCACTGCGATTTCACCCCCTTTCTGAACTCAAAGAGGTCATTGTGCAATTCCATGAGACCGCATGTTGGGATAGGACAGAGGCTATTTCCAGCTGCCCAGTGTGGCACTTGGGAAACTCAAATTTGCATCACTTTTGTTGGGGCAGAGGGCAGAAATTATACTTGCAAAATGTGTTCAATCCTTCATTTTTCACATTCACCTAGTGTTGGGGTCCAGAACCAAATAGATAAAAATAAAACACAAGCTCCATAAAATACATACTATTTCTTAGTTGTATAGATATGTTAACTTTCTCATCCAATTAAACAGAGATTGTAATCACTTGAATTTTTTTTTTTTTTTTTTTTTGGACTCATTTCTCATTTTCAGTTGAAAACTTTAGGTGCAAATTTAAATACTCCCTCAGGGAGGATTATGCCATCAGTAAGACTGCTCCTGGACACAATATCCTCATTTATTTGGAGTCCAGTGTAACAGCTAAATCCAGAAAACCTCACAGTAGAGGAGCCTAAATTGGGTAAAGGTTTGTTGAAAGCCCAGCTTGCTAAGCTGTGGAAGGCCTGGGTTGACTTGGCCTTGGAGGACATCAGCTGTAGAGATTTGTGAAACAACAGGCAGCTTTTCAGCATGCCAGTGATTTGACACCCATCTCTCCCTTTGATAAGGAGTTTGTTTTGCTTTGCTTTGTTTCTGGTCCAAGTAGACTCACAGACTTGTCCAGACAAAGTGTTGGCTGCCAGGTAGAATGTTTTTAAGTGGTTTTGAAATATGGTATCTTCCAAATGGTTAAGCCTAACCTGAATTTGTATTTTGTTTTGTTTTGTTTTGTTACTCTTAAATGAGATAGTGTTGTAAAATGTATCCAAAATGTAGAGCTTTATTCTTTTTAGGGGTGACTGGTGTTGCCTTTAAGAAACACAAGTTTTAAATATTTATTTTCTTGTGAGGGGCGCATAGGTGCCTGCAGACCTGCCCTGGTGGGTGGGGAGATCTGAGACTGCAGTGGAGACAACCTCGCTATCTGCTGGCCTATGGGGAGCTCTGGGTATCTGCTCGAGTTAGTACGCATTGAAAGAACATCTGGAGGCTGCCTGACTCTGGGACTGGTTTGGGGGTAAACAGAGAGTCTGTATAAAGACACAACCATTGCCCATGAGAAGATTACCATCTGTTTGGGGATGTATACAAAATCCCCAAAGAAAAATAGGATAACATCTGAGATTTAGAATTTGTGGTATTATAATTAGGAATTTAGAGAAAGGCTGTTAGTGATTTGAATAAGTTTCATGTCATAGACCCCCAAAACAGGAATCCCTGATTTTCTCATTTCAACACTTTTGTGTTTATGCCTGATTGATTTTTGAACCCAAGAGACTTTCCCCTTCCGCTCCCACCCCCCAACCTGCCCCAAATTTTATCTGTCCTCTGTGACCTCCAGTAGTACTTGATACTGTGAATTATACCCTTCTTACAGGGTTTAGTCTGAAACAATCTCAAACATATAAAAATTACAGGAATAGTACACATAGCTCCTGTGTCATCCTTTCAAGACTCCCTGTTAACATATCTCTGCCTGAGTCCTCCAATTTCAGAGTAAGTTGCAGACACCATTACTAATTTATACCTCAGTGTTTAAGTATAGGGCAGTCTGACATAACCACACCGAAATCAGGAAATTCATATCCATACTAGCACATAATCCACTCCATTCAAATTTTCAATTGTTCCAATAACATCCTTTATTGGGCTAGGATTCAACCTAGGTGCCTGGGTCCATTAGGTTAATCTTTATGTGACACATTTCATCTCTTATGACCCTGATATAAAAAGATATTTTGATTTTTAGAGAGAGGGAGAGAAACATTGATGTGAGTGAAACACAGATCAGCTGCCCAAACTGGAATTGAATAGGTAAACTTTTGGCGCACAGGATGCCCAACTAAGCCACATCTGTCAGGGCAACCCTGCTATTTTCAAGATTGCTTACCGATTATTTGAGAGATTAATGCCTCAATTTCCCTAGTGTTTCCTCATGGCTTATGCATATTTGGCAGTAATACATCACAAAAGTGATGTTGTGCTCTTCCTGGACATACATTTCCTATTATTCTCAATATATGTATTTGCTCAATTAATTGGGTATGTAACCAAACTCCCAGCTCCTTGGCCCAAAGAGAGGGGCAGAGGCTCCCAACCTTCCTATCTATTTCTCTCTCCTGTGTTCCGGACTGCATTTTCAGTCTATGGGTTCTATAGTACATCACCTTTATTGTACTGCTATTTGGTTGAACACATAACTTGTCTTTTAACCTCATCCATACTCTTCCTCTAATATTTTAAGTCTTTGAAACCTCTCACTTCATAATTTCATATAGTTTCATGTGCCAGGACCTTCAATTCACCTTTGTATTCCCAACACCTATTGTCTGTTACTGAGTTGTGACTCATCTTTATTTGAGGTAGACATTCATTTTGGTGACTGGGCTAACTCTAACGGCTAACTTTTTTTTTTTTTTTTTTCCTAAGGGCTAACTTTTAAATGACTTTCCAGTTTACATCTTTACCATCTGCCTGCTATTTGTATAGTTAACACCTCCTTTTCATAAGTCTTCTTCCTTTCTAAATAATTCTTTAATACTTAAATTTCCTAAAATTGATATCATCTTGCTCAAAAAGTTTCAATGTCCCCTGATTACTTTTAAAATCTGGAATTTAGTTAATACCTTCCACTATCAAGCTCTAACTTACCTCTCCATCTCCCATTTATTATCCTTTACTCTCATGCTTATTACATGAATATACTTGCTATTTCCTAAACCTGCACTTTTCATATGACTTCCCCTCATGCTCTAATGCTCTGCTTCCTTTTTGCCCATATTAATATTTTACTTGTTTTCAAACATATAGCTCAAAGGCCATTTTTACCACAAGTTTCCCTTATGCGCAAGCATCCCATTTTCTTACTCCTATGCACTATTGTGCCATTTGACTATTCTGCCTTATATTATAGCTGTGTGTGTGTGTGTGTGTGTGTGTGTGTGTGTGTGTGTGTATCTGTCCCTAACTAGATTAGGAAATATTTTTAAGTCAGAAATCAATCTTATTTATCTATAAATCCCAAGAGATTGGTATAAAGTATTAGACCTTTTTGATGCTCAAAAATGCATTATTAGCTCCAGAGAGGTCAGGCACAGTTTTGATAGGTGGTAATACAATAAATCCAACCAGATGTAGCTTTATGTGCCAAGGCACGCATGCAGGGACAAGTGCGGCTAATTCGTGTGAAGGCAAAGTCTGGCTGGAGCAGACGTGCATTAATGTGATGCTTGGAAGAGACCCAAAATCCACATCATCGGTGTGGCACTGCCTTACTGCAGTGAGCCTCAGGATTAAGATGCACATACTCTTCTGTGCTGTACACATACTCTCCCTGTGCTATATATAGTTGTTGGTAAGTAAAACCCAGATAGGAAGCATAGAAAATATTTTTTCCCCTTCAAGAAATGCATTTTCTCAAGAAAAGGGAAGGAGGAATTCAACCCACTAATCACAGAATCTTTGTTTCTTGACTTTCAAAGCAGCATTTAATTTACACTGTTCCCCTCTCCCCGCCCATTCCTCAGATCAGTGGCCGGCAAACTCATTAGTCAACAGAGCCAAATAGCAACAGTACAACGATTGAAATTTCTTTTGAGAGCCAAATTTTTTAAACTTAAACTTCTTCTAATGCCACTTCTTCAAAATAGACTTGCCCAGTCCGTGGCATTTTGTGGAAGAGCCACACTTAAGGGGCCAAAGAGCCACATGTGGCTCGCGAGCCGCAGTTTGCCGACCACTGCCTTAGATAATTAACCATATTATACCATGTGTGTACAGCTATAAAAAAACAACCCTTTTGTAGCCCCTGGCTTGATTATAAACAGTAGCTCATATATTGAAACACATACCAAGGTGAACTCTTGAGAGAGCATTCCTATTTGATGAGGCAATCTAGAGACTCATCCTAGAAATATGCACCTGGGTCTCAACTTTTTCAGAAAACTTTGCTCAGCAGATCAGACCCAAACCCCAGACGGAGGTCTGTGAACCTGCCCTTACATACTGTAGTAAGAAGTTTGGACATATGTACAGATAATAATAATAATAAAAAAAAAAAGAAGTTTGGACATTAGCCAAAGGAACATGGCAAGACTGTAAGGTTCAATTAAATGTATCCCCTTTATTACATCTCAATGAGATGTTGTAATAAAGGGGATTATTTCAACAAATCTTGATATAAATATTCTAAAGCTTGATTAAAAAGTACCATATACTATAACACACATCATGCCTCTTAGTATCTTTATCTGTAAGTCCATCAGAAACTTCAGATTTAGCATGTTGATAATAAAATATTAGAAAGGAAAGGTGTTCTTCCCCCTCTACACTAAACTCTTATTACCTCTAAAATATTTGAGGTGTCCAAACCCGGAATCTAACTGGAACTGGAAATGAACCAACAGGTCAATTCCCTCTGCAACTGCAAAAGAAAATCCAAATAGTTAAATTATTTCCAAATTTTGCTGACAAATTAGCAATGAAGACTTTTATTGTTTCCACCTCACTTTGTACTTATTTCCTAAGGTTTATCAATCTGACTTCCACACTTGCCATTTTAATAAACTTCTTTTACTGAAGTTTGTGATTTTCCTTGGGGCTCCATCATGGCTTTTTCTTTATTCCATTAATTTCCATGTCATTTTATTATTTTTTTCTGATTTCAAATATCAAAGGCACACTGATTCCCAGATCTGTATTGGTGCGATCAGTCTTGAATTCAAAATTTAAATGATCAACTATGTTTGACACTGACTATCTCTAGCTCAGATTTAACATGTTGATAATAAGATGTTTTGTGATGTCCTTTCTCTTCTTTCCACCTTAAACCTAGTTCTTCTAGATACTTAAAATGTTCATAGCATTTGTGGCAGCTTAATTATATGCTCACAAATTCTTTTTTATATTCGTTCCTTCAAGAGGTGAAACTAAGTTATTTCTAACATGGAGAATGTGGCAGAAGTCAGTGCTTTACTTCCAAGACTCAAATATAAGATATTTTGACTTCCTCCTTGCTCACTCTGGGGTAAGCCAGCTGCTATGCCAAGACATTCAAGCAGACCTATGGAGAGGTGCATATAGTGAAGAGAGGCTTCCTGGCACTACCCAGTGAGAGACTGACATCCCACCCCCACCAACAGTGAGCCTTCTTGGAAGCAGATGCTCCAGCCCCAGACAACCCTTCAAGTGACTGCAGCCTCAGCCAACAACTTGACTGTAACTTTATTAGAGGCAGTGAGCCACAGGCACCCAGCTGTGTGGCATCCAGACTCCTGCCACACACAAGCTCTGGGATAATACATGTTTGTTATTTTAACCAGTCACATTTTGGGGTAATTGATTATGTAGCAAAACATAGCAAATATAATATTCAAACCTGAAACCCAAGGAATAGAAAGGGTGAAAGACAATGAACATTTATTTTTATTGAATTTCTTCCCATTCTCTTACTTACTCAGTGCATAAAACCATCACATACCCAGCACTCCAAATGAGAAACATGAGGCCAAACTTGACTCCCCCTATCAACCATATCATTGAGTTATCATTTTTCTATTATCACTTAAGTCCATCCCCATATTTACAGCTTTAACTTGGGGCCTTTACCATTTTTTAATTACAGCACAGTTTTCCAATTTTTCTTTCTTCCAATAGTCTTTCCCAGCTCCATTCCATTCCTTAGACTAATGGCAACAAGAGGTTTGCCAAGCACATATCTCATCATGTTATTTGTTTGTTTTTAAGTTTTATTGATTTTTAAAGCGAGGAGAAACACTGATTTATTGTTCCACTTATTCGTGCATTCGTTGGTTGATTTTTGTAAGTATCCAGACTGGGGACTGAATCCAAAACCTTGGCATATTGGGACGATGCTCTAACCAACTGAGCTACCCAGCCAGGACCCAACTCCTACTCATTTTTAAAAGACTCAGCTCAACCTTTATCTAAAAAAATCTGCCTTAATTATCAGGTCTAGGTTAGATGACTTTCTCACATAACTTAACCAGAGCACTTACTTACATACATCAGTATCACATCCTTCATTGGAATGTGAAAAGAATCTATCCCTGACATATACATTCATTTATTTATACAGTCAACCTATATTTACTAAATAACTATAGGACATACACTTACATTAGGTGTGGTTACATAGTGGTGAACAAAACAAATACACCCTGTCCTGGCAATGCATGGAGTCTATTGAAGAAGACAGTAAGTCAAATAAACAAATAAATACTGTGATATATGTATACATACACGCTATGAGAGTGGGGCCTACTTTAGATGAAATTTTACTGAATTAAATATTTTCCAAGAGGTATGTATAAACAATTCCTTCACCATGGATGTATAAGTGGGCTAGGCCCATGACATCCTTGCTATCTAACACTGAGTGTTTTGTTCTTAGAAAAAAAAAAAATCTTTGCTCATACTGTCAATGTCATTTTGTTACTTACACATTCTCAGCACTAAGAATCATGAATAAGAACACAGGATATGATCAAATATATGTTTTATAAAAGGCTTAATTAAGCACAAGTAGAAAACTAAGACTAGCTTACATACATTATCACAGTTACTTAAATGTATGGCTAAGATAATTTCAAAATAATCACTTGCAAGATCATTTTACTAAGTAAAAAGTATATATTAAAAAAAAATGAAAGCCAAGACTTTCTGGTATTTAGAAGTCTGAAGAAATCACTGTCTGTTTTTTGTTGTTGTTGTTGTTGTCTTTTTGTTTTTTTTAAAGAGAAAGTTCCAAGGAAATCCCTGACTTTTTCTAGGTTAATTGCCAAATGAGTCACAACTAAGCTATTTCTGGGACATGGGACTCTGTGACAAAGCTAAAAAACAAACAAACAAGAAAAAAATGTCCATTAAAAAAGAGGATCAATGTTTTAAAAAGGAAATGGGAGGAAGAGGAAATCATATGTTAAAATACATAAAACAATTTTACAGATACTCATTAAATAAAAATATTTTATTAAAAAATATTTTATAACTGACCAAAAGTCTAAACTAAACAAAATAAAACTTGGTAATTGAAAATGAAAATGCTCAATTCTTATCACAATTGGGAAGATTTCTAGGAATCTAGAAATTTCTAGGTTTTTTATATTATTGTAAATTTCTAATATTAATATAAAACACATAAAATTTACAAAAATAAAGCTCATATTGAATTCAATTACAAAACCTTATATATCTCTAAAAACTTTAGTGGACATTAAAGCACAAGAATACAAAAATTAAATAAGTCCATCCCTTCTTAAGACCAAATTAGCTATATATCAGTTGATCATGTCTTTTTCCAAATTCACTGAAATGGTTATAGAAAATTTAAATTAATCAGTCTAGATGAGGGAAAAATAGCTTATGTTTTACCACACATTAGCCTTATCAGTTGAAATAATGAGATGTTTCTAGAAAACATGCTCATCTCTTTGTTTTCAGTATATTTCAACACTCAGCTGGGATTTGTGCCAAGAGATAGAGGTATTGGTCATCAAACCTGTAACACAATAAAAGTTGTTTAACAAACTGATGGTTGGCCCAACAAAAATTGTTAACTTTTCAGAGGCAGGGAACTTTTTATTTTAAAATTTGGCTTCTGCAATGGAATTTTGCTAAGTTTTTAAAAGTATTCTCTTTATTAACCTGCAACAATCATCATTTCAAAATTGTATATAAGAACTGTCACAATTAGTGAGAACCAAGGTTTCATGTTGCTCAAAATTATCTCTGACAGTGGCAAGACTTAACCTTTTGAAACACTCTCAGCAGGCTAGTGATATAGCTTAATTAATATAACACACAATGGATAAGTGTTGCTCTTGGAAAAAAGCAAATTATTTTCCTATTTATGATACAATTTTTGAAAAAGGTCTATTACAAAAATAATTTTCTTTTCTATATATTTTCCTGCCATGGTAATGTTAAAACATAACTAGGTTCTATTTAAACATTAAGCGTTAAGAGTATAGCATTACATTTTAGTTAAAACATTTCCAAACAGCCAACATATTTTTTTCAAGAACTCTCAAGGACACTAAAAGAAAAATGTTCATCTTGTCTACTGATCTTTTAGGCATATGTCCCCTCAAACTTTTCTAAGTTGAACTATTATAACTGTTTCTTCTTCATTTTCCATGGCAGAGTCCTTATGTTATTTTTCTTTTATTTGGAGCCCCTCCTTCATTTTCAACTTGCTGAGCAGGCAGGCTTTTGGTTTCTGTGGAAACTGGATTCCTGCGGCTGTGTGTAGGCATTCTTGTTCCACTAATCTAAGAGATGAAGCAAAGAACAGAAAATAGTTTAACATGTTTATAACATATTTATATACTAGTACAGTCTACTCTGTATTATTACCACATGTATTACTTTCTTTGTGAGTGGTCCTTTATATATATTTTTAATCCCTAACCAACTGGCTGCTTCTAAATAAACCTTAATTTCACAAAGTTTTAAAGTACTAAATTTTCAAGATCAGAGTAGATGAAGAGAAGTGGAGGGGAAACCACTTTCTGTGTTAAATTTGGGAGAGGTTGAAATGTTAAATTAGAAAATGAGGGAATTACAGGCCTTTTTAGCAACACATCTGCCATAACAAAGCTGAAGGGCAGGCGAGAGAAATAAAAACTATGAAGGGAGGGGAAGGAAATACAAGAAGGTTAGAACTGGTAAAGGGGGAGAAATTCCAAAATGGACGGAGACTACAGAGGACGGAAAAAGAGAAAGAAGGGAAGGGGGAAGAAACTTTTTACGTACTAGTTCTGCCTTAATGTCTACTCTTCAGTGCAAGTTGCTACTCATCCTCACTTTCTAGCTATAATTCATTGTGTAGGGAAGAGAGAGAGATATTCTTAAGACACAATTCCTTGCTAAATTATAGTCATTCTGAAGATAGATCTGGAAATGCTCTCATCCCCTTGGCCACTGAGAGAGCATAAAGTTTTAAAATAGGTAAACAGAGTGCCATGCCTCACAGAGAAGGACCAAAGCTGCATAACCTGAGACCTTTTCCCCAGAAACTGTCCATACCTGCCTCTACTTTTCTTTTATAAAATACGTTTTTATTGATTTTCAGAGAGACAGGAAGGGAGAGGGATAGAGAGATAGAAACATCAATGAGAAAGAAACATTGACTGGCTTCCTTCTGCAGGCCATATGCCCTGCAGGACATGTGCCCTGACCAGGAATCAAACCAAGGACCTCTGGGTTCCTGGGTTGATGCTCAACCACTGAACCACACTGGCAGGGCTCTGCCTCTATTTTCCCTAGCCACTTTGTACCCTTCACATCTTGTCCAGTGAAGTATGGACTTTGGAGTGATGGGTGATATTGGAACTCCCAACACTCTCTTATTCCTAATCCAACAGACATATTACTAGCATTGTTCCAAAGGGTTCCCGGCTCACTAAGAATGAAGCAGACCCCAGCTTCCCTCACCTAGTATCTTATCCCCTTAGGGGCATTCTAGGCTTACAATTAGATGACTAGAAAAGACAAGTTTGAGTTGGGATTTGAGCTGCCAGTCTGTCTGTTTGAATCTGATGAACTTCTGTAACATACTGATTAGAAAAGTGCTCTGGCTTTTAGATGATCTAGACTACTGCCCACTGCATATCCTATATAATAAAAGGATAGCAGCTAAAATGCCATAACAACCAGAGACCAGAAAGACCATGGCCGGCCCCACCACCCAGTGGGGACCCCCACCCCATTCCGGAGCTCCCATCAGGGCAGGTCAGCTGGCCCCCACCCGTGCACCAGGCATCTATCCTATATAATGAAAGGGTAATATGCAAATTGACTCTAATGTCGAATGACCAGAATGACCTTTTGACCAGTCACTATAAGGCGCCCTGAATATCTCTTGGGCTCTTTTCCCAACTGGCAGGCTCCCATCGCCTGATGATGAACAGGGAACCAGGGATGCATGGCTGGGGATGCAGGTGGCACGAGGCCAAGGCCCCTGCCCTGCAGGTCACCACACACACAGAGGGTGACCCGTGGCAGGTGTTGGGCCGGCGAGCAGGCGGGAACAGCCCACATCTCAGTCCCTTCCCCTGGCTGTCAGGCTCCGATCACTCGACAGTGAATGGGGAACCAGGAGTGGGTGGTTGTGGGATGGCAGGGCTGGCTGCAGACAGCTGGGGAAGATGAACCTGATCGCAGGCCAGTCCTAGGGACCATACCCGTACACAAATTTCATGCACTGGGCCTCTAGTTTACTATAAAAGTATACTGACCACACTAACTGTTATCTACTATATCACTGAGGAAAGCAAGCATTCTGAAATTTCCATTGTAAGACTGTGTGTGTGTGTGTGTGTGTGTGTGTGTGTGTGTGTGTGTGTAATGAACATTTATTACAGGGATTGTTGAAGGAGAAAGGGGATAGGCATAGACCCATTGCAAAAGGACTGGAAGCAGCCAAAATCGGTTTGGCTCAGTGGATAGAGCGTCAGCCTGCGGACTAAAGGGTCCCGGGTTCGATTCCGGTCAAAGGCATGTACCTTGGTTGCAGGCACATCCCCAGTAGGGGGTGTGCAAGAGGCAGCTGATCAATGATTCGCTCCCATTGATGTTTCTAACCCTCTATCCCTCTCTCTTCCTCTCTGTAAAAAATCAATTAAAAAAAAAAAAAAAAAAAGGACCAGAAGCCGAAGTCAGGAGTAGCACAAAAAGCAAATGGGAGCCTCCTATTAAGCTTTGCTCTGTGCAGAGGGAGGCTCTACTGGGGTACTCTTAGTGTTTTAGTGCCTAAGGCACTACATGAAGATGAGATCTCAATTCAAGTAGACCAGAGACTAGGAGATCACATCAGAGACAGAAACATTTGTTATATGAGTTTTTATACCGTGAAATAGATGATTTCTGTTTCATATAGTCTTATTTCCTCAAGTTTCCTGAAGCTTTGGTCTTTTCCTATTGCTTTTAAGGCTAGTATCCCTATCTGTGCCTAACTTGGTTAGACTAGAATGTCTCATTTATATGGCCTAACTAGCAGGAAGTAGGAAGGAAAGTGGGATAACTCCCAATCAATGTAAGACTAGATTAGGGAGATGTGTCAGAGGTTACCAAAAACTTCCCATGGGCTTGGGGGAAAAAATCAAACCAAGCATTAGTTAACGAATTTCTAGTGTACCTAATGCTAGGCTATACAACTGGGCCCTGGATAACCTCATTAAGTATTTGTTCTTGGACTGAATGCATGAAGCAGCTTTTTTTTTTTTTTTTTTTAACTTTATTTAATATATATTCTTTTTTATTTCAGAGAGGAAGGGAGAGAGAGAAAGAAACATAATGATGAGAATCATTGGTTGGCAGCTTCCTGCATGTCCCACAACCTGGGCATATGCCCTGACTGGTTATCGAACCATGACTTCCTGGTTCATAGTTTGACACTCAACCACTAAACCACACCAGCCAGGCTGCATGAACCATCCTAAAAAATACAAATGAACCAAGTGTTCTGTAGAATATATATTATTGAATTGTTTAACTTGATATTTATGTGGCCAAATCCTAGACATATAGAATTGTGTCAAGGAATTGAAAAGAATAAGCCACTCCACAGAGAATTCTTGAGAAAATAACATCAGACTTTCTAAATCAAAAGAAAATCATTATTCTAGAAATAACATAAATCCTTCTAAAATAGTTTACAATTACTATTGTTAAGAAAATTGTCCTTCAGGAGGTAATAAAAATCACTACTTATATTAAATGTAAGCTAGAAATAGCCAACCAAAACTTTAGAAAAATGACTTAAAATGCTAAAAACTTATTTTCTCCATTCTTTCACTAGTAGAAACTAATTAACATTTATAGATCTTTTTGGACAAAGTTAACTAAGAATGTGTAGGGAGTTCTCATTTCTAAAAAGTTCTTCTCAAACAGTAACATTAAAAAAACTGAAAAACATATAACTTATGGAAAACACTTCAGCATTTGCATTTCAGCTATTTTTCAAAGGACTTGAGTATATTTACTCAAAAAGAAAGAAAAATACAAGAATGGAAAACATCTACATGATAGACAAGTGATATATGTTCTGGGACACACATGTTAAAGAGATTACAGAACCCAGACAATGATTTGGACTCAAAAATTTTTGGCAGCAGGAACGGAAAATACACTGGGTTTTTGTTTTCTGAACATTTATATTCATATTTGTAGGGGACAAAACTTTTACTAAAACTAAACTCAAATTGGAATTTCTTCCATGATATAAAAAATGAGTGACATGGTAAAGAGTATTTCTAGCCATAGCTTTACAGAAGTTTCAAATAGAAAAAAATCATTCAACTGGTATTTCTGGGAAGGATTCTATAAAGAGAGTAACATTAATTATAATTCAATAAATACTGAGTTATACAATACTTAGAAAAACACAGTCTTTAACATTGTATTTATTTATTTTTTTGCGGGTGGACGACGACATTTATTTCTCACAGTTCTAGAGGCAGAAAAGTATAAAATCAATGTGCCAGCAAATTCTGTCCTGGTTTGTAGATGACTGTCTTCTTTTTGTATCCTCATATGGCAGGGAGTGTTTTATTGTACTTTTAATAAGGCACTTTGCATTCCCTAATTACTAAAGACTTTTTTTTATATGTTTCTATATCCTGCTATCAATTTTAATTGCATCATAATTTTATTGTATGTATTCTTCTGTAAATTGTCTAAAATATTTAATGAAGTGAAGCAGTATCATAAACAAAAACTACCAAAAATATAACTCTGTTTTTTTTGTTTTGTTTTGTTTTTTAAATATATTTCATTGATATTTTACAGAGAGAAGGAAGGGAGAGAGATAGAGAGCTAGAAACGTTGGTGAGAGAGAAACATCGACCAGCTGCCTCCTGCACACAGCAACCAATGCACATGCCCCCGACCGGAATTGAACCTGGGACCCCCCCAGCCCGCAGACCGACGCTCTACCACTGAGCCAAACCGGTTTCGGCATAACTCTGTTTTTGATGGGAACACAGGGATTTAACCAGTGGATGCCTTACTCATGCTATCCTCCACAACCCCCAACCTGAGCAAGCTAGTATAATTTCCTTTAGTTGACTTATAAAGCTTACAAAAAAAGAGAAAGTTTCCTGACATAACTGAATTCAGTAGAGCATACAACTTTATCTATCCTTCCTATGCATGAAGTTTTTACAATGGTATTATGATTAATATGGCCAATGTGGACATCAGGGTGAAACACTATGTAGTCAGTGAAATAGATTAATAATAAACAACCCAATGGAACATTTAGTTTTAAAAAAAGATCTTACCTTTTGTTGTGTTGTGGGACCCAGTGACTTAGGTGGAAAAGTACAAGGTATTCTTCCATGATGGATATGATATGGTAACAACAGATTGGGATCTAATGGAACCCAGGGAACTGAGAGACTGGAAGGTACAGCAGGAAGGCTGCAATGTGTTTTGTGCAAATTGTATGCTGTCCTAGTAAGTTTTCCGTCAGAGGTCTTGTAGATCAGGAGTGAAGAATCTTCTGCTGCATGGGACAACAAGTAGGAACCCTCCTGCAAGCTAAATGCACACAATGAAACTCAACTCAGTGTGTCAATTTCAACAGCATTTTTGTAATCATGGTCTATGAGTAAATAAAAAAATATGGGAATGAAATACCATCTCTAAAAATACTTTCATGACCAAATAAGATTTAAAGAGTCTTTTAAACTATTTTCACATCTTTTAGGCAACTAATTTTAATTCTTATTCCAAAGTTCAGGATATAAAATTATTTTCATTTTACTGTCCTATCAGCCACTTTGTAAGTTTTCAATAATTTAATGGGAAACAAATAGTTTGCCTAATTCTCTAATCCATGGACAACATGTTTATATAGAAAAACATTTCATGAATGTACATTTTTATAATTCCTATACAGGACATTTTATTAATTCAACCAACATTGCACCTACTTTGTATCTAGTAATAGGTGAAGAGAGATACAGAAATGAATATGACACATTTACCACACTGAGCAGTTTAAAAGAAAGTAGCAGAAACAGTCAATATAACAATCGCAATACAATATGAGGTGCTACAAAAATAACAACAACAGTTAATATATTGAATGTTTACCATAAGTTAACTCTTATACTGCTTATATCCATTTTATTATTAAATCCTTCACAACAAACCTTCAAGGCATTATATTATTAACCCTATCCTATCTAATAAAGAGGAAATATGCTAATTGACCCTCATGCCATCAGACCCAGTTCTCCCAATCCCTTAGCCACCCAGGGCCACCTGAGGCTCAGGTAACCAGGGCTGGCCAAGGCTTGTGCTGCTGGCAGTAGCAGCAGCAGAAGTGTGATGGGGCATTGCCCTCCCCTGATCACCTGGTTGCCTCCAGCCCCTGAGGGCTTCTGTACTGTGAGAGGGGTCAGGCTGGGCTGAGGGGCCATCCCCTCCAGTGTATGAATTTTCATGCAATAGGCCTCTAGTCTACATATATAAAAGCCATATACGCATATTACTCCCTCGGGAGTTTGACCGGGAGTTAGATCTCTCACTATATTGTGTGCTGACCATCAGGGGGCGGCGTGGAACAAAGGAAGACCCTGGCCGGCAGTCAGGGAAGGGTGGCCTGGGCCAGCAGCCAAAAAGCCCTGATTGGCCCTGATCACCAGCCAGGCCTAGGAACCCCACCCATGAATGAATTTCATGCACTGGGCCTCTAGTACTAGACATAGATGGGAATTAAAGATGGTAAGAAATATCTCCAATGTTCTGAGTAGAACGCTTGGATAAAAATCAGACAGTCAAACTCTACAGGCCATAACTTAGTCATAATTTCCACTGTCATGGTAATCAGACCTGTTAAATATCTATACTAATGAAAGAGTAATATGCTAATTAGATTGGACATCTTCCAGACATCCTTCCTGACAAAGGTGGGGCCTGGGCAACGCCGCCCACAGTCCTGGGCGCCTGTGGCAAGCCTGGGCAAAGCTGTTGGGGCTTTTGGGAGCCTGTAACCAGCCTGGGCGAAGCTTACTGTTCCTGTTTCTATTACTCTTTACCCTTTAGGAATGTTTCCAGGCCTCGGTGGTGTTGGTGATGGCATTGGCCTTGACTGCAGCAGTGGCAGCAACACAGTGAGGGGCATGTTTCACTTCAAGGAAATTCCTAAATTGCCCTGAATTCACTCACAGATGGTGGTTGGCCTGGGGGACACGAGGGCCTGCAGCCGGCCAGAGGAAAGGAAGTCTGGGTCCTGGGTGCAAGGGCAGAGGCAGAGGAGGTTAGGGGTGATCAGGCAGGTTAGCAGTTAGAAGCCAGAGGTGATCGGGCCTAAACTGGCAGTCAGACATCCCCCGAGGGGTTCTGAATTAGGGTGCAGGCTGGGCTGAGGGACCATTCCCACAGGCACTGGGCTTCTAGTCAAATATATATTTTCCCTTAGAAAACTTTAAGGAATTCAGTGTATCAACATAAAGAACTAAAAGAATATAGTTAATATACTGTGCTTTCTTAGGATTTCACACTCTTCTAGCTCAAATGTGCTAAGGAGAACATCAGTTTCCCCCCCATAATATGTCATTAAAAATAAGAATTAATCATACTTCAGTGTTAAGGATCTGCCTACAAACCTGATAAGTTATGTTTTCATTAAGTCTTTAAACAGAAAAGTAATAGATATAGATCAAGACGGCACAGAAAATTATTCTTAACCTCTGGAGAATTTCTTTCCCAAACCATCACTTCACTTTCTATTTCCATATAAGGAAATGAATAATAGTTGATTTGGTAATAGGAATAAATGACATTTTAAAGATTGACATTTCATCAATGAAAATCATAGTTTAACTAACTTCACTAAAAATAAGGGTGCCTTTTGGTTTACAGAAAGAATTTATAAAAATGAGATAGGTGCTCCATAGAAGAGTATCTTAAAAGTGCCACAAAAGTACAATGTACACGATGAATAAATGGCCTCCCAAAATGCCTATATCTTAAACCCTAGAATCTGTGAATATGTTACATTACATGGCAAAGGGGAATTAAGATGGAATTCAAGTTTCTAATCAGTTGATTTTTAAATTGTAAGATTTTCCTGTTATACCTTAGGTGGGCCCATCCTAATATATAAAAAGCCAGGGGCTGTCGCGACTGAAATAACTGGACAGATGACTGAACAACAGGCTGCATAGGGCAACAAGGCTGACAGGGGGGTTAGTGAGGGATAACCAAATAACTGAACAGCAGGCTGCGTGGGGTGACCAGGTAGGCAGAGGGAGCAGTTCGGATGAGGCCGGCAGGGGGTTTAGTGAGTGACGACAAATGAACAGCAGGCTGCATGGGGCAACCAGGCGGGGGGGGGGGGGGGGGGGGGGGGAGCGTTGGTAGCAACTGGGCTGGCAGGGGAGGCCAGTTAGGGGCGACCAGGCCAGCAGCAGTGGCAGTAAGCGGCAACCAGGCTGGCGAGGGAAGGCAGTTAGGTGCTACCAGGTCGGCAGGCAGAGGCAGTTAGAAGTTAAAGGTGATCAGGCTGGCAGGAGGGGCAATTAGGGGTGATCAGGCAGGCAGGCTGGCAGTTAGGAGCCAGCAATCCCAGATTGTGAATGGGATATCTGAGTGCTGTTTAGGCCCAATTCCCGGGCAATTGAACATTCCCTGAGGGGTCCCAGACTGGAGAGGGTGCAGACTGGGCTGATGAATTTCATGCATTGGGCCTGTAGTTATAATCATAAGAGTCTTTATATGTAGAAAAGGGAGGCAGAAGACACTCAGAGGGAGATGTGACTGTGGAAGAGGTCATAGTGAAGTGATGTGAGGAGGACTCAATTTAGCTTTGAAATTTTGAATATGAAGGAAAAAGGGCATGAATCAAGGAAACAGGTAGCCTCTACAATACACAAACATCAAGGAAACAGAACACACCAGAGCCTTACAGAAAAGAAGCCCTGTAATGCCTTGATTTTAGCCTAGGAAGACCTGTTAAGACTTCTTGACTTATAGAACTATAAGATAACTGTGATGTTCTACAACACTAATTTTGTGTGTGTGTTTTGTTTGTTTGTTTGTTTGTTACATCTGCAGTAGAACCTTAATACAAAAAACTAAGGTAGTGATAATAAAATGTCATAGAAAAACCTAAAGACTCTACCAAAAAACTACTAGATTTAATAAGTGAATTAAAGAAAGTAGCAGGATATAAAATTAACATCCAGAAATTGATGGCATTTTTGTTTTGTAAATCTCATCTGAGTATATTTTTTCAATTGATTTTAAATAGAGTGGGGGAGGGGAGGGAGTGAGGGAGAGGGAGAGGGGGAGGGAGAGGAGAGACAGAGACAGAGACATTGATGTCAGAGAGACATCTATTAGGTGCCTCCCATATGTGCCCTGAAAACTACAGGACATTGAAAAAAAAAAAATAGAGGAAGATACAAACAAGTATATGGAAGCATATACTGTGTTCACGGATTGAAAGAATAACATCATTAAAATGTTCCTACTACCCAAAGCAATCAGCAGACACAACGCAATTCATATTAAAATACCAATGGCATATTTCAAAGATCTAGAACAAATATTCCAAAAATTTGTATAGAATGGAAAAAAAAAAACCTTGAATAGCCTCATCAATCTTGAGAAAGAAGAACAAAGTTGGAGGGATCATAATATAGTAGGTCCTTGGGTTCCATCAGAGATCCATTCCTATGGTGCAATGTAAGGCTATTTTCACTGTAAGTTGGAACCCACCTACATAAGCACGTACTCACTCACATGGAGCATATACACAGCAGTAATGAGGTAAAACAGTAAAAAAAAAAAAAAAAAAAAAAAAGAGAGTCCCATGTAATCCTAACCCAAGGACTGTCTGTACCAGATATCAAACTATACAAAAATACAATTTTAATCAAAACAGCCATGTACTGACACAAGAACAGGCCTATAGAACAATGGAATAAAGCAGAGACCCCAGAAATCAACACACACACCATTATGGTCAAGTAATGTTTGACAAAGGAGGCAAGAGCATACAGTAGAGTAAAGACAGTATTTTCAAAAAATTGTGTTGAGAAAATTGGGCAGGTACATGCAAAACAATCCCGTCCCCAGCCCCCCCACCCTCAAAAAAAAAAAAAACCAACAAAAAATGAAAAAGGAATTAAACCACCAACTTACACTATACACAAGAATAAATTCAAAATAGATAAAAAGCTTAAATGTAAGCCATGAAGCCATAAATATCTTAGAAGAAAACAGAGGCAGTAAAACCTCAGACATGTCATGTAGCAGTATTTTTGCAAATACATCTCCTTAGGACAAGAGAAACAAAGGTAAAAATAAACAAATGGGATAACACCAAACTAAAAGCTTCTGTACAGCAAAAGAAACCATCAACAAAATGAAAATGGAACCCATTGTATGGGAGATTAGATTTGCAAATGACATATCTGATAAGGGGTTATTTTCCAAAATATATAAAGAACTCATACAACTCAACACCAGGAAGACTAACAATCCAATTTAAAACTGAGCAAAGTGAATAGATATTTCTCCAAAAAGGACAAACAGATGGACAAGAGACATATGAAAAAATTCTCAAGGTCATTAATAATTAAAGAGATGAAAATAAAAACTATAATGAGATATCACCACACACCTGTCAGAATGCTACCACCAATAAATCAACAAATAACAGAGCTGGAGAGGATGTGGAGAAAAAAGAACCCTAGTACACTGCTGGTGGGAATGCAGACACTATGGAAAAACAGTATGGAGTTGAAAATGGAAATGCCCTTTGATCCAACAATTCAATATATATATATTTACTGTTTCACCTCATTACTAATGTGTATTTTTTTTTTTTTTTTTTCTGTTTCACCTCATTACCTCTGGGAATTTATCCTAAGAGCCCCGATGCACCATCATGAAGAATATATGCTCCCCTATATTTATTTACAATAGCTAACATCTGGTTACAGCTCAAGTGCCCATTAGTAGATGATTTATTCACTCATCTGTGGTATATTTACATCATGGAATATAGCTAAACTTTGCTTATAAGGAACTAATTCAGGTGAGGGGGTGTCTATTACAGCCAAAGTCTGTTATATAATAAAGTGGTTTTCCAAATACGTAAGTTAAAAAATTGATAAATTAGTTCACCTGTTTTTACTTATGTAGACATGTTTGTGTCATTAAAATCAAAATGTATGAAAGTTTACTTTCATTGAAAAATTTTCTATATGTATTACTGTAATTTTAAATTTATATTGAATAGGTCTAGTAAATGTGTGCATTCACCAGTCACCTCCAGTGACAAAATAAATGCATACAGCTAGGGCATGGCACAGCACATATGGAAACATCTGCTGGCAGGCATCCAATTGCTGCATAAAGTCACGCCATGCCACAACAGAAACAATTACCTCCGTGCTAATTGATCACATGCTAATCATTTGCTGGACATTGTTCTTGCAGAAGATAGCTGTCAATATGTATAATATGTATTTACGTTGGTGAAATTAACATAGTATTTTTCCCAACATGTGGCTTATATGCAAAAATTTATTAAAAATAACAATGAATTAGTAACAATAACAAAAAAATCTTTTAATTTAATTATAAGCAAATCTTGTTAAAAGCATTTTAATATCATTAGGGTGTTAATTTTCACATATAACATATGGACTGGAAATTCTGTCTGTTAAATCTGAAGTCCACAAAATCAAGAGTTTATGGTACTATGTGGCTGTAAAAAAGAAGGAACTCTTACACTGTGTGACAGCACAGACCTGGGGATTATAATGTTAAGCAAATAAGCTGATCAGAGAAAGACAAATATCACATGATCTCACTTATAGGTCTGAGTCAAATAAACAAAATGACAAACAAAATGGGTCAAAAGGCATGAATACATAGGATAAATTGACATATATCAGTAGGGAGAAGGGTGGGAGGGATGAGAAGAGATTAACCAAAGAACATATATGCATAGCCTATGGACACAGACAATAGTGTGGTGAAAGCTTGGGATGGGGTGGGAGCTGGGTGGAGTGGGATAGAGAGGGAGAAAATGGGAGACACCTATAATACTCTTAACAATAAATAAACAAAATTAAAAATTTTTTTTACATACTATTGTATATATGCATTGTGTTTTATATGAATAACAGAATATAGAAAATAAAAATCCCGCAACAGAATCTGAGAACTGAAAAGTACTTAGAAAATAACTGAACTCAACACTATCATTTCATAATAATTAAGAGAGTTAGAACTTTGAGATTTTTGAGCAGACTCTTGAACTGTTTGTTTTTAAGTTTATCTTTTGGTAAGGGCATAACAGAAAAACACAAAAGTTCATGTAACAAGTTCACTTACTTAGTTTGATAAATGATCGGGTGGAGAATCCATATTCTAATATTTGCCATGGACCTAATGACTTTTGATCACTAGTTTATGTTGCTTCCTTACCCTAAAAATGTGAACAATATAGCTATGATAGACTAAATAATGGTCACCCAGGATGGCCACATTCTAATCTCCAGAACTGTTAATGTTACACTTAATGGCTTTGCAACTGTGAAAAGGAAAGCAGAAATATGAGTGATTTGCTTTGAAGATGGAGAAAGGAAGCAAAGTAAAGGGATACAGGTAGGCACTAGAAGCTGAAAATGAAGGCAAGGAAATGACTGTCCCCACAGAGCCTCCAGAAGGAACCAGCCCTACTGACATGAGTTTAGTCCAGGGAAAAATTATTTCAGATTTCTGACCTGCAGAACTGTAAGATAATGCATTGTGTTGTTCTCAGCCACTAAGTTTGTGGTAGTTTGTTACAGTAGCAATAGGAAGCCAATAAAATAACCCTTATAGAAAAATGTAAATGATATCTTTTTAGTTATATTTTCACAACTTTAACTTTGACACACACACAAAAAAATAAATCTTCTGGGTTATATTATATTTATTCCTAACAGCATAAATTCAAAGTTTGTATTCTTGAATTTTCATCTAAGAAAATCAGACATATCAATGAAACTGTCCAAAAAATACTTACCTAGTTAATTTCTTTAGAATGTGTTGAAGGATATTAAATAAACTTGAAATCCTAGAGAATTGAAGAAATTAATGTATAATTAATTAAACAACAAAAAAACCCTTTCTCTTAACAATTATAGCTCTTTAGGAAGAGAAATGCCCTCAGTAACAAAGAAAACAGCTGAGATAGTGTAAAACACAGAATACCAATATTTATTTCTAATTTGAGTAAATTATAATAATACTTATTTTTTTGAGTTTTCTTCAAAATCATCAAGGACTGGCTTTTGTTAGTGCAGTTGTAAGGAGATCAGTACTTTATGTTCAAATTATAAAATTTTTAAAATGTTCAGATGTTTTTAGCAAAACCAATCTTAGTAAGAGCTTAACTTTTAGAGATGGTCCTGAATTAGCTTCCAAAGAAATTGAGAGATACTTTAAATTGAGAGAAACTGAGTGATGCCAGAGAAGCCACTGACAGGGGACAGGATAAAAACAAATGAAATGAATTTCTTTAGTATCTTTTCTAGACCTAAACTCATTTCCTTTCTTATTTACTTAAAAATGGTTTTCACTGGGTGATGTGGGACAGGTGTTGAATAATATACACAATAACTTTACATATGTAAATGTGATGTATGAAAAAGCTTTACATAGGTTACCCCTGGAAAGAAGCAATTCTTCTAATTGAAGTGGACATTTATAAGTTCAAGCAGAGAAATAAAGTCTGAAAAACTGTGTCAAGCCTCAAGGCTGGAACTATGCAACTAGTGTAAATCAGGACAATTTTTCATCCTAAGTGGTAAATCAAATATATTATCTACTAAGCCTGTCACTTGCTTAGCTGTGTGCTCCAGGGCAAGTCAGAGTCCCAGTTTCCTCACATATAAAATGGAGATATACTACCACCAGTCTTTCCTAGAAATTTGGGAGATGCAAATTACATAATGTTCATAAGTTATTTCCATTGCATTTGTATTGTTCTGAGTACAGTAAATTCATTTCACTCTGATGCACAGAAACGCTAGGTAGAGGGACAAATTTAGAAATTAGGATGTCTAAATGAGTATATACAATCCTGAGAGCTAAGTCTGTGACTGTCCTTTTCTTTCCCATCCCTGAAAAAGGGTGCAATATTTGGTTCTGTGCATCTCCGAGGTGATGGCCTACTCTCTTGCTCCAGCCTCCTCCTGTCTTAAGTAGAAAGACTGGTGCCACTAGCATTATGTTTAATTTAGAGACTGAGATTAATATGGATAGATCACAAATTGGGTCAGGAGAAGCTTCAATGTATAAAAGGCTCAAACGTTTTAAAAATGGAAGGATTTAAACTTGACTAGTATTTAGAAATAAAATTTGTGATATTAACAAGTTTAAAAGTTACTACCACAAAATAAACTTTCTTACTTGAGTGCTGAAATTTTTTCTTTTAATTCTTCTGAGGTAATTTCTTCTAGCAGGAAAAGCTTTGAAGTAAAAGCATCGATATGACCTAAAATAAAATATAGAACTTAAAAATAATTGCAGCATTTGAAAAACTAAAAAACAAGTTATCCAGTCTCTTCAAAGATCTATAATATTCTCTAATAATAAAAGCATAATATGCTAATTAGACCAGATGTCCTTCCAGATGTCCTTCTGGATGAAGCTGGGCCTGCAAGGGAAGCCTGGGTCGTAGGTGCCTGCTGGTAGCCGAGAGAAGCCTGGGTCCCGGGTGCTGAATGCATGAGGGAAGCCAATGCCGGCAGCCAGGGGAAGGAAGTTCTACTCTTGCATGAATTTTGTGCATTGGGCCTCTAGTGTTTTTATAAAACTGTAATAACTATAAAGAAACTTTACATTCCAAGAGTTGTTTTAAAAATGTGCTGAATGAAAAAAAGGTAACATGCGTCAACATCAAAAAAAAAAGGAGAGAAATAATTTCTCAGCCCACAATCTATATATATAAAATCTTAATATTCAAATAGACCAACCAGTTGAACAACCAAACAACTGGTCACTATGTGCTGACCACCAGGGTCACAGAACATGGAGGGCATCAGCCGAGACGGGATGGTGGAGCGGGTGAGTGGAGGCTGTCATTGGGCAAGTCTCTGGTGGTTACTGAAAATTCTTTGCTCTTGCGCACCACAGTTTCCTGCCTGGCACCAGCCCTGATCACCCCTCAGGGCTTCACCTCCCCCTGCTCCTAGGGGCAATTGGAGCCAGCAGCCACCTCTTGCACCTGCAGCCAGAGCTGGAGCCTCTGCTCACACCCAATGCCAGCACCCGGTGCCAATCCAGATCACTTGGCGCTGTCAGCAGGTGTGAGCAGCAGCTGCCGGCCCCAATCACCTCTGAGGGGCTTCTTCACCTCCCCCTACTTCTGAAGGGGGATCGGGGCAGCAGCAGCACCTGCCACTCGCACCCGCTGCTGGTGTTGGTACCTGGTGTTGGTACCAATTGCTTTGCACCATCAGTGGATATGAGTGGGCCAACGCCACCAGCTGCACTGGCTGCCAACAGAGAGGGGACCGGGGGTCATGGCAGGAAGGGGCAGGTGGTGCAGAGGATGAGCCAAGACTCTCCCCTCCCCAGTGTGCCCACCACAGCCTATCGGCCCACATTTCCTTTCAAGGTGCACAAATTCATGTACTGGGCCCCTAGTTTAAGAATAACAACTTAAAATATTGGAGCTTCTAGTTGCTATAAAAATTGAATTTTTATGGAGATACAATTTTTAGAGAAATGTTGTATTTATTATCAAAGCAAGTGAATAAAATTTATTTTGGACACTCTCTACACATCTCTAAGACATACTTGGTTCTTAAGATAAAAATCCTATATAATAAAAACCTAGGTGGCTTTGTGCAATGCTGTCACAAGATGGCCACTGCAATGTCATCACAAGATGGCAGACACAACATGGCCAGCAGGGGAGTGCAGTTGTGGGTGATCAGGCCAGCAGGGGAGGGCAGTTGGGGGAGATTAGGTTGGCAGGAGAGGGTAGTTGGAGGTGACCAGGCCTGTAGGGCAGGTAGGAGTGATCAGGCCAGCAGGGGAGAGCAGTTGGGGGCAATTGCGTTGGCAGGGGAGCAGTTAGGCATCAATCAGGCCAGAAAGGGAGCAGTTAGGGGGTGATCAGGCAGGTAGGCAGGCAAATGATTAGGAGCCAGCAGTTTCGGATTGTGAGTGAGATATCTAACCTGGCAGTCGGACATCCCCCAAGGGGTCCCAGATTGGAGAGGGTTCAGGCCAAGCTGAGGGAAAGGCCCTCTCCCTCCCCACCGTCCTTGTGCATGAATTTCATGCACCAGGCCTCTAGTTAAGATTATAAAAAGCCAGCTTAATTATTCACAATAACCAATATGTGAAAAGAACTTAAGTGTTCATCAACAGAAGAACAGATAAAGATGTGATATACTGCATATACATACATATATCAAGAGGAAGAAGGAAATTCTGCTATTTATGACAATAAAGATAGATCCTGAGGACATTAAGCTAAATGAAATGAGTTAGAGAAAGATAAATACTGCATGGTTATTATTTGTACAGAAAATATAAAATAAATAAATAAATAAAAGAAGTCAAATTTTTTAGAAATAGAGTAAAAAAGTCAGTGATTCCCAGAGAAATAGGAAGAGGTTGGTGAAAGGGTACAACATTCAGCTGTAAGATAGATAAGATCTAAGGATCTAATGTATAAATGGTAATTATAGTTGATAATACTATTTTATAATTAAAATTTGACAAAGTAGAACACAAATGTTCTCATTAAAAATATAAATATGTGAGGTGATGTGTTAATTATCTATATGAGAGAAATCCTTTTACAATGTATAGGTATATCAAATCATCAATATGTACAGTTTTGTCAATTACACCTCTGTAAAGCTGGAAAAAAAAATCTGGCTTATTTTTAATTAAAGCACACATAAGATTTCTTATGGTTAAATATAAAATCCAAACAGTATATTCCAAGTTTTATGTTCTTCTGAATATGGCATAGTTCTATAATTCCAAAAAACAAAATGGCAAATTTTCAAGATGACAATTCTATTTTAAAAAGTAATTCATAGAGACAGACTTATAGTTAGAGAGCATTAGGGGTAAAGGGTGAGGGAAGGAAAGTGTGGCAGGAACTGGGGTAGAGGGACTGAAGAAAAGAAAAAAAATGCGAGAACTCATGGACATGGATCACAGTGTGGTGATTGGGGAGGGGGATGGGTAGAGGTGAAAGAGGTCATAAAGGAGATAAATGGTGATGAAATAAGTAAGTAAAAAATAAATAAAACGTGGGCAAAAGCCCTGATTAGATATTTCTCTGAGGAAGACATACAGATGACCAAAAGACATATGAAAAGTTGCTCAACATCACTAATCAACAGAGAAATGTAATTCAAATCCAAAGTTTCATCAGATTATTAAACTGCTTATTGTATAATGAAAAAATAGATTCAAAAAACCTAAAGTAGAAAGCAACAAGTCATTAGAACAGTAAAAAAAAAAAAAAAAAAAAAAAAGATTATTGAGAGATCACAGGAAGAAAATGACTTAATAGAGGGGCAACTAGAGTTGGCTAGGATGGATCGAGATGTAGGAGATTAGGCATTTCATGGGAGGGTACAGTATCAATGATTCTTCCTGTGAAGTATGTTAACTATACATGAACCCAGCTAACACAAATTAAATCCCTGCCTAACTACCTGCCCCCAAAAGATGCAAAACAAAAACAAAGAAAAAATATTTCATCAGTGTTTGAGATTTTAGCTTGGCTGGCATGGTTCAGTGGTTGAGCATCGACTTATGAACCTGGAGGTAATAGTTTGATTCCTGGCCAGGATACATGCCCAGGTTGTGGGCCCGATCCCAGTGTGGGATGTGCAGGAGGGAACTAATCAATGATTTCTCTCTCATTGATGTTTCTATTTCTCTCTCCCTCTTCCTTCCTCTCATCAATAAAAATACATTTTAAAAAATATTTGAGCCGAAACCGGTTTGGCTCAGTGGTTAGAGCGTCGGTCTGTGGACTGAGGGGTCCCAGGTTCGATTCCGGTCAAGGGCATGTACATTGTACATTGGTTGAGGGCACATCCCCAGTGGGGGGTGTGCAGGAGGCAGCTGGTCGATGATTCTCTCTCATCAACGTTTCTGACTCTCTATCCCTTCTCTCTGTAAAAAAGTCAATAAAATATATTTAAAAAAATATTAGAGATTTCAAAAACAATCCTATATAATAAAAGCCTAATATGCTAAGTGTCTGGTCATCTGATCAGCCATTCAACCAATCAAAGCATAATATGCTAATGATATGCTAAGGCCACTCATCTACTCGCTATGATGTGCACTGACCACCAGAGGGTGGTTGCTCTGACCAGTAGGTTAGCTTGCTTCTGGGGTCTGGCCAGGACTGAGCGAGAGGGCCAGACATGCCCTGGAGCCCTCCCGTGATCCCTTCTTGGCTGGCCAACCTCCCACATTCCTCCCTGGCCCCAATCGTGCACTGAGGAGGTCCCTTAGCCTGGTCTGGGCCCTCTCACAATCTGAGAACTCTTGGGAAATGTTGAAGAGCCAGTTTAGACCCAATCCCACAGACCAGGCTGAGGGACCCCACTGGTGCACAAATTCGTGCACCAGGCCTCTAGTATCATTATAATTTTAAAAACATTTCAAAGTATATGCTTAAACCAATTAAAAAGTACTTTTAAAGAAGCTCATTAGAAATCACCTCTATATTTTTAGTCACTAACACTATTAAAGTATTTTAAAAATAAAATAATTTGGTTGACATTCATGTACAACTAAATAGATATAAGAGGGAAATTAAAACATTTGAGATAATCAGTCTCACATTGCCATGTAACTCTAGAGTAGAGAATGGTGTTTTAATAGGAATGTTAACAATCAGAAAACTAAAAACAAAACGTATAGAATAAACATTTATAATTGAATAAAAAAGTATGTACTTACAAGAGAATAAAAAAGGAGAATAAAGACTCTTATATAACTTACCAATGTAAAAGGAGCTGTTGGAATGCAATAAACTTTCAGTCCATAGGCGACACAGTTCACTTTCAGTCAGAGCTTCAGCTCCATAACAAGCTTGATACTCCACTTTTGGAAGAACATAAACTGGGACTTGCTGCAATGTAAGGTTATACTCTTTCACAAAGTTCCATTTATTTACAAATATATTTGCCTATACAGTTTTGCCACTTTCAAAATGCTTTCGAGTAATTTTATTTGATCCTTACAAATACCCCCAATGGGGTTCAGACAGAAAGACAGATAGAACCCTTGTAGGTGAGAAGTGGATGAAAAAGAGATCCTAACCACCCCTTCCCCTGACAGCCCCAGCCCAGGCAGTATTCCTCTCCACATGTGCCCCTTGATTTAATTTTATTGCTAAAAGCATTTTATTGTATAATAATTCTTCAGCAACAGGAAATCTGCATTTACTTCCGCCAGAGAATGTGTCTGACAGCATAAACCTTGAAACAGAGCCTCTGATACACAATTGCCCAAAGGTTAAAAACCAGCTTCTAGAAGCAATGACTATAAAATATACTAGAAACTCTCAGGAGGATAAAAAAAAAAAAAGTTACTAGTTTTGCCCCTTTAAAGCATTAGTCACATTATCTAAGGCTCAAGTAGTCTGATCAGCTTGTTTTCGTTCTATGAATGTATGAGCATCCATACCTACATTAATATCTGTGAATGTCATTAGTTTCATTAATATAAAAGCTTTATTCTAGACACTAACCACCTGGAAAGTTATAGATTTAGAGTTTATTGGTCAGGACACTAAATAGATTAGGTAAATGACTGTACCCATTACTGGTTTAAAGGAGGGTATGCAAGAAAATACATGCTTGTGAAATATCATGTTAGTCGTGTTCACTGTGCTCATGTTATCTTATTTCTGACAAAGAAAATTCTACTGTTAATAGCAGCAACTTCATTTCCAACTGCAGGAGAGACACATGATTTATGAAGCTTACTCAGAGCGATATTGCTACATAGTACTTTGAAATTATACTAAGCTGTCACTATTTATATACTTGAAAATATTTCATAAATGTTTCAGAATTCCTGATTTTCACAAAGTGGGCATTTTAATGAGCTTTGCACAACAGTGGTGGTAAGAACAATTCAAATTCAGTAAAATTTCTGTTAACATCAAGTTTGAAGGTTTTTGACTTATATGACTATATGATAACATGAATGTTATAAAATTCTAAAGTAGTGTTTTTTAAAATTCAATGTGCATAGGAATAACCTGGTGATCTTATTAAATTGTAGAATCTGAAGTCTAAAGTTTTGCATTTTTAAAAAGTTGTTATTCCAGGGACCAAACTTTGAGTAATAAAGCCCCTCAATTTAATTTTATTGCTAAGAATATTTATTGTATAACTAGAGGTTCAGTGTATGAAACTCCTGCACTGGTGGGGTCCCTAGCCACTGCCAGATGCCGGCCAGGTACTCTCTCCCTTCCCTCAGCCACCTGCCACTGCCGCCGGCAAGCTGGGGCCTCCCTCCCTCCCTCTGGCTACCAGCCACTACACTGGTCAGGGACTCCCTCCCTTCCCCCAGCCTCCTGCTGCCACTGCGGGGGCCTTCCTCCCTCCCTCCAGCCATCCCCACCCCCTGGCCAACTTCCGAAAGAACTCCAGTCAAGGGGATACTTTGCGCACTACACTTTTATTATATAGGACGAGAGGCTCAGTGCACAGAAGTTCTTGCACTGGGTGGTGCATCCCTCAGGCTGGCCTGCGCCCTCTCTCGGTCCGGGAGCCTTCAGGGAATGTCTGACTAACAGCTTAGGCCTGCTCCCTCCGGAAGGCAACCAGTGGGCCAGTCAAGCCCCCCGAAGGCCCCTCTGCCACTGCTGGTCACCGTCGCCCCCCCTGATCGCTATCTGCTCCCTCTGCCCACAGGCAGCCACCTTGGCTGGCCTGGCACAGCCTGCTCACAGGCCCCACCCCTCCATCAACCAGTGGTTCTGCCGTTTGGTCAATTTGTACATTAGGCTTTTATTATAAAGGATAATTCTTTAGCAATGGGCAATCTGCATTTAAAATTATTTATAGCTGCAAATAGTAGCTAGAGATAAAGAAACGAAGATCCAGGTGGCTCAGCTGATTGGAGCACCTACTTATATACCAGAATGTTGTGGGTTTGATTCCCAGTCAGAGCACACATCTAGGTTGTGAGTTTGATCCCTGGTGAGGGCATGTATGGGAGGCAATTGATGGATGCCTCTCTCTCATATTGATGTTTCTCTCTGTAACTCAAATCAACAGACATATCCTCAGGTGAGGATTTAAAAAAAAATTTGCTTAAGGACACATAGCCAGTTTACAGCAGGGTTAGGAAAAGAACAACTGATTAAGAAGACCCCTTTCTGAATCATGACTAGATAATAGTGTTAACATTTTTTTAAAATAAGAAAATATTACTGTTTCTGAAAAGAAAGTACTTTGATAGTTAGGAGGATTTTCTTTGTTAGTAACTGCCATATCTGATTCTGTTTTTAAATTCTGTATGTATTCTACTGCCATCTCCAGGAAGCCACAGGAAAGAAAGTCTGAATATTTTATCTTAGTATTCCAAAATTAAAGTGAAAGTTTAAGTGCAATCAAAGTTTACTAACTATAAAAATTAAATCTAGTATTTCCTTTCTCCCTTGATAAGTAGCTCCAATTTCCCCCAAGTGAAAGCTTTCTTGGTTCTCTGTCTTCCAATTTTTCACATAAACCTTTTAAACTTTCACATACATTTCTAAATAGATACTTCAAAGCTATTTCCTGACACTAATCCCACTGGATTCATTCTATTTAAGTACCTTCAATATCTTTTTTTCCTCACCCTAGAATACCAATGTAAATTACAAAATAATTGGATATAAATTGTTGAATTATTTTAGAATATATCTCTTAGGAAATTTGGTAAACTGATAGAGATAATATCAAATCATTCAAAGTTACTTGGTGTGGATTTCATGACTCTGGGTATAATTCAATATGTTCTTGCTTCATCTTGTGATCCAAATTAGCTCTTTTTATTTCATTCCATCATTTAAGACTGGCTGCTGTTTTAAGTTCTCTAATGTGCAGTTCTTATTAAGCAGCATTTTTTGGACATCAGAGTTTGAAGAAACCTCTATAACATATTTTAAAGCTTTATCTAAACAAGTTGATTTTTAAATAGGAAATATTGATGAGGAAGATTTTAACCTAGTTGTAAACAATACCACTCTAAAATGTCTCAAACTAGTGCCTCAGCTTCCCTAAATTAACTTTATCAACATTTCCCTCCTTCTTCACCCCTAAAGTTTTCTCATTTACTCAATACCAATTTATTGAGTTTCTGTAGTTTAAAACATTTGGGAGAAACAGAGAGCCATGATTCCAAGAGGAACACATTTTGCTAAGGATTTAAACGATATGTACTAAACTATTACATGACTGGTACCATCTGATAACTATTCACTGAAAATTTTTATCTTTTACTCTGGGTTTGACACACTCAAAGGCTCTCCAGATATTCTTTGGATAGGTTTTAATATATTTTTATGAAGGATGAAGTCTCTACTATAAAGTTTTGTTTTTACTTTTATAAATTTGACTTCAGTCAAATGAATGACAATGTCTTCAGAAATTAAAAAAATATTCCTAGGCTATTCTTACTTAAGAGACACTGGCCATCAATGTTTGAGAGTTGTAAGCTGTCAGATCACTACAAAGTGATATGTATGGGTTCATAGGGTAGAAAGTGAAAGAAAAAAGGTTATCTCCCAATAAGTCAAAGACAGTAAGTAAGAATGAAAGATATAATACCTTGAAAATTTAATCCACAGCCTTGATACTACATATATTTAAGATGTTCATGCTGTGGCCATTAAATTGATCATAGTAAAATACATATAAAACAGAAAAATTAGCAAATAAAGTAAAAAAATTTTTAATACAGAGAATATCAATGTTCAATGTGTAATCTTTTGCTATTCCTTGACTTTCTCTTATTAAAAAAAAAACATACAAAACTGCCTCATGAAATTAATTAAAAAGTCATTTGCTTTCAATTTCTAGTCTGAAATAGTGATAAAAACCCAATTATGAGAATTAGGAATTTAATAATTTATTCGAGACCTTTCTTAAGTTTAATAAAGGATAAAATATCATTAGCAAAAGATCCACCAAGTCCATTGGATTCCGGTGGACAAAGTGTACACCCAAATCCCACAGTTAGCTTTAGAGTGTTTTCGTGATAGACCCTGCTGCTATTAGATTAAAAAGATTGACACTTTAATTTTCTTTTTTTCAGTTATTTCTTAATATGACTGATCTATAAGGATCAATGCTGGAACATGACAATTCTTAATTAATCTTAATCCCTAGCTCCAAAGCACACTGACATTATAGAATGATTATTGGAAGATTGTTACTGAGTAGTAGGTTAGACAGAATGAGACAGACATTAAAACTTTTAAGACGTATACTATGACAAATGTACACAAAAGAAAAATTTACCTTAAAAAATTAGAGACTTCATTATTTCTTTTTAAAAAAAATATATTTTATTGATTTTTTTATAGAGAGAAAGGGAGAGAGAGAGAGAGCTAGAAATGTCGATGAAAAAGAAACATCGACCAGTTGCCTCTTGCACACCCCCTACCGGGGATGTGCCTGCAACCAAGGTACAATACATGCCCTTGACCGGAATCGAACCCAGGACCTTTCAGTCCACAGACCGACGCTCTACCATTGAGCCAAACCGGTTTCGGCTTCATTATTTCTTAATCAATTATAACATAGAAGGCTCCTCTTTATTTACCAAAATTCTGTGGTCACACACACAAATCAAACTAATCTGGAAAATAATTTCAAATATCAAATACAGAAAACTGTTGAAAGAGCCAATTATTCAAATTATACTAAAAAGTTTTTTAACTAAGGGAAATATTGACATCAAGCCCAAAAGAAACAAGAGGAGAAAAAGAAAGGAAAACATTTCATCTTCTGACAATCCTGGCAAGAGTTTGGCCAGGAGACCAAGAGTCCGATCGCTCACTATGACATGTGCCTACCACCAGGGGGTGATGTGGAACGAAGGAAAGCCCTGCCTGCCTGGCAGCTGGAAGGAAGGCCCCAGCTGGCAACCAGGAGGCCCCAATCAGCCCTGATCGTGGGCCAGGCATAAAGACCCTACCTGTGCATGAATTTCATGCAATGGGCCTCTAGTATGTCATAATGAAAATCCAAATTCACAGAGAAAGCAGGAAAATATGTGCCAGTCTCAGTTAAATCTATGATGGGACCATTATTCACAAAGTTTATACATATCATGCAAGAACATTTTCAGCATTCATGACTAATTATATTTAATTCAGCACTTTCACTTAATAAAAATGTTTTCAGTATTTTACTAAAAATTCAACCTGGAAAAACTACTATAAGAGTGATCAATAACTTAAACTTCACAACAATGTAATGTTAGATATTTGAAGGTTATTTACTTGGGCTACTACATCCCAACTCCACAAGTAACAACTTACTCTTCTGATTTTCTTCCGTTTTTTAGAACGTGGTCTGGTCTCTATCTTCTGGACACTGCATCGTACAAGTAACAACAGGTCTTGCAGGCTAAATAACTTGTAAACAAAATTTCCTTCCTGAGGAGCTACATATTCTGATGTATCTTCAACATAGTCCTGCAGTTCATATGGCAATCCTTTAAAAATAATTATATCTCATTTTTATTTTAAAAGACATTAGTCGGTTACTCATCATAATCCAAGATAAAACAATTCAATGATCTACTTTTAAATTTCTATCAACTTTAGCTTTCTATTTCCTCTGAGTACACCTTCACACTAGTACCATTTATGTTTATGTTTATTGGAACTGCAGCAAAACCAGAAATCAAAGCATTACAGTTCTCTTTCTTTTAATTATTATCTTAACTATTCCTAGGCAAAGTATACATTAGTGAGACAACATATGAAGTGAAAAGGAAAGAAGAGTTAAAAAAAAAAAGTCTTTTTCCTAATCTAGGCAAAGCTGAAGTGCAGCTTTATATCTATTTCACAAAATGTGAAAGTACAAAACTACAGCTACTAAGAAGAAACACATTTTGGATTAATAAATGTTTATGATTTTTATGCAGTTTCCCTTCAGTTTGGCAAACTACATTGCCTATAGCTTAGTAGCCACTGTACATGTTGGATAAACATAGGGTACAAAATCTATACAACTTTGGGTACATATTTAGAAAGGAGGCTTGGAAGTGAAAATACTGGTAAGTAGATTAAAAATGAAGTGAAATATCAATGACTATATAAAGATTTTAAACAGGTTAATACAAAGAGAAAGTGAAGGAATGAAGGAAAAGAACTGAAGGATAAGGTACAGACAAGAGTAAATATAAAGTTTTTTTGTAAATATTTACTTACGTCCTTTTGGCTTCTGAAATGCAGAGGTCCATGCAGTTTTGGGCCAAGTAGTGGTATCTGACTGAGCAGAGGGCTGCTCGGAAACAGGAGGTTGTTTAGAATTTTCTGTATTCATTAAAGGCAATTCAGGCATTTTTCGGGAAACTGGCTTTAAGAGTTCATCTTGCATTTTTAAAATTTCCCCAACTGGGTCAAATTTTTTATATACCCGTTTGATAGGTTTTTTTAAAACACAGGACTCCTCAGGACTACAAGTAGTATTAGTCTGGTTTCCTACAGAAGCCTGTCCTGAGGAAGAATTTGGGCTGGCTGGTTTAGCATTTAAGTTAGAACCCACATCAGCTGTCTTTCCTGTACTATTCTTTTGACACTCTGTATCAATGATTAAACAGTCTTCATCTGTATCACTTTGGCAAAGAATTACATCCTCTGTTTTCTCTGCTTCTGATGTAACAGTCTTTTCCTTTGAATTGTCAGTACTCTCTAGAATATTGAATCTTTCATCAGTACACATTGTATCAGCAGCCATGTCATTTTTATTAGAGGTTTCCATTTCCACAGAACTTCCTAACGGTAGCGCATCAGGTGTTTGCAAGTCACCATCTTGCACCAGAGGTTGGACAGAATTATCTGATACCTTCTCAGCACATGGTACAACTCCTTCATCCCCTTTACTTTTACACTCTTCAGGGCCACCGTCCATACCAGTCACCAGCTGTTTCTCCTTTTGCAACTGTTGCATTAGAATCTGAGCTAAACTTCTGGAATGAGCAGAAATGTCTTCTGGTGCAGCTGGTGCCACAGGTGTGGTTGCTGCACTGGGGGCTCTGGGAGCCTCTGGCATGTTGGGTACTGTGGAAGTGCTTGCTGGACTTGGGGACTTGGATGGTTTGGTGGTCGTTACTCCAAAAGTTTCAAGTTCTGTGACATCATCATCAAAATCCAGATCCAAATTTTCAAGGGTTTCAATTTTTCGGCAGTCATTAACTTCATGAGACATCTTAAGAAAATATATCGGTAAACTATTAGCAAAAGTTCCAGGCCACACCTCATCTATCTCTTAATGTCCCTACACCCCACATACATAGTTCATGCTCTTTAAAAGCAGAAACTCTAGTGGCTTTGAAAGGTTCTTGCTTAAGAATGACAATAAATGACTATCAACTAATTTATTTTACATTCCCATTGCAATTTTGATGAAACACAAATTTGTGAAGTTGTTATCAACACAGGAAATGGGGAGTATTTGTGAACTACCACATCCCAAGAAGAATTTCCACTAATCAAAAAGTAGACAGGACCACAAAGAAGACATGGAGCCAAATAGGAAGGAAGCAGATTTTCATTCACACCAGTTCCACACACGCTTGCAGAGGCAGACACCTGGACTTAGCTGACAGGAGAAAAGCCTCTTTGCCACTATGAGGAATGCAGCTGGTGAAGGGTTGCCAGCCTCTGAGTCGGGTGCATCAATCAGTGACTTTCTTCCTATTGATACATGTACTCAGGGAAAACGAATCTCAGGAACAGGAGGAGGGAGAAATGGACAGGACATGATTTTTTGGTATTCTGGCACATGAAGCCACTGAAACTATAGTTTTTTTATGTACTATTTTGGTAATTGAAGAATTACAGATTTAATTTATTCAGGAATAAACGGTCCTCCTCCTCAAGTGGCAGATCTCTCCTTAACCTGGCACAGCATGTTAAAGAAAGACCATGGGAATTTGGTTACAGGTTGGGCTATGTGCACCCATTAGCCTTACAGCTCAGGTTTTGAGAAAGAAAGTCTGACAGCAATCGGATAGTGAGTAAGTCAACTTGTGTAAGTTCTTTTAATCTTTCGGGGCCTTAATTTCTTCATCATTAAAACAGTGATAACAGGGTCATCTTGAATTTATTCTAAGGAGTAAATGAAAACTTGTATTTAGAAAGTTACTTGACATAGTCCCTGGCACATAGTAAATAGCTCCTCAGTAAAGGTAGATCTTAATAAAATTTAAAAAAATACTACTAGATTTAGTAAAAAATAAACTATGTTATTTATATAAAGCATTCCTTCACAAAGAGGTAAAAAAACAAACAAACAAAAAAACACCACAGGGCATAATATCAAGAAATAAAGAGAGAAGGAATAGCAATATTAAGTGTTAGACAACACAGAATTCAATGCAAAGCATTAGACAGAAAAACAAATCCTATATTAAAAAAAGAGGAAAGTGATGACGAATAGATAATGGTCTGGTCATAAATTGTGACATGCCTAACCCATCAAAATATTATATATAGTCAAAACTTAAAAATAAAAGGAAAATTTGACAGAAATATAATTGTATATATCACTAAGTTTGTAAAAACAGAAAGTATAAATAATATTATAGGATTGAAACAAAAAGATGAATGACTGAAAACATACATATAGACTACAGAGATATACCTTTTCCCTCCCAAGATTCCAAGGGGCATTTCCAAAGATGGACTATAAGTTAATACACAAAGAAAACATCAATATAGCGCAAAGCACAATTTTCTAAGGTCTTACTCTCTATTTAGAGGGAAATAAAATCATTAAGAAAAATATAAACCCAAGCACTTGGAAATGAACAAACACTCCAGATATTAACTAATGATAATTATAAAATACTTAAAGAGCAACAAAAATTAGAACACTAAATTCGACATTAAAAATCAAAAATATCATTCATAGCTTTTGTAATACATAATATAATAATAAGATAGAAAATTTAATATAAAATAAAAAATTAATGAAATGAAAAACAATTCTCACCCCAACAGGTTTTAGATAAAATTAAAAATCTTATTTATCTACACTTTAGCATGTAGCTATAAAATGATTCTTCCTTAATGTCATATTTAATCAAATGTTAAATTTTCCCCGTGTGATTTTTTTTTTACAATTATTTATTGAAATCAGTATTCAACCAAAATCTTTATATTGCATTTGGTTGACACATCTCTCAATTTTCTTTGTCAAATGCTTCTCCCCATATTCTGTCAACTCCCACATCTGCCAGATACTTAGAGAAGAAACCGGATTTCCATTTTTTAAATTGATTAGAGAGAGAAATGCTGATTTGTTGTTCCACTTATTTGTGCATTCATTGGTTGATTCTTGTATGTGCCCTGACCAAGAATTGAACCCACAATCTTGGTGTGTTGGAACAAAGCTCTAACAAAATAACCTACCTAGCCATGGACAAAATTTCCATTTTAAATTTTAACTCTTGCATCCCTCTGATATCATTCATATAGCTTTAGAATTTCTTATTAAAATGATCTAATAGCTTGGTCAGATTCAGGTATAATTTTTTAAGCCGAATATTTATTTAAGGTACTGTATATTTCTGCTTCAACAGGAAGCTAACGATATCTGGTTATCTTTCTTCTTGTGGCATGACAATTAATTTGTTGGTTCATCAACTTAATCTATTCATTATAAAATTCCTCATTGATCTTCTAATGATTTTAGCGGTCACTAATGAGGATCACTGGCTAGATTCACTATTTCATTAAAAGCTACAAAATAATGACAGTAATATTTTTTCATTACCCTGATATATAGTTTTTACTGGAAAGGCAAGACAAATACTTTATTTTAAAAAATAAGTTTTCACAATAACGACTTCATGCATTAGCATTCTCCAAAGATGACTAGCACTTTCTGTAAAGCATCATTATGAATTTATAGATTTTACCATATTTCATGTTTCAAGCCACTGCAATCATCCTTTGTCATAGTTAAACTGGCACATCTCTGTCCAATAGAAAACCCTTCAAGATGTCATCTTTTTTTTTTTTTTTTTTTTAGAAATGTAAAGGCTGTTTAATCAGAGTAGGGAGTCACAACAATTTGAGTTTGACAGACACTCAAAGCAGGCAGAAGAGGAAAAAGATTAGGGTGGACAAGAAGGATGTCATCTTTTTGATACAATTCCTATATTATTATGATGTTTTACCTAACTTCATTGCTTGGTATTATATTAGGAATTCTTGATTTCTAATATAAATATAATTACTACATATTAGTTTTATTGTATTATCTGATGTGTTCAAAATAAAAACAGCAATATCATTCTTAACAATATAACTACTAAATGCAATTTAAGATTTTTTGGCAGTTCTTTCTAAATTTAGGATATGAATCTTCAGTGCTGTAACAATCAATTTACTAAGTTTCAATCACTTAGAAATAATTCTTCTCTGACTGGTTAAAGCACTAACTTGGTATACAGTGGGTTGGTTCATTTGTTTCACTTCAGCTTTGATTGGCTTTTATAACATTTTAAAATTTGTTTCATAGACATGTAAAACATTTAAAACAGTTAAAGTATTAAACAAAGAACATTCAGAGAAATCCAGTTGATAATCCTACCTCCTCTGCTTTGTTCCATCCCTCCTCCAATTAACCATTTTCATTAGTTTAACTGTATTCTTCATTATGTGGATTTTCTTTATTCTGATTTTGTGTACTCACAACTGTAAACCTACGTTTGGCCAATCATGGATTTTATATTTCCTTCTTATTTAAATAAAAAATAGCCTATTACAAAAAATGTTCTCTTCCTTGCCTGTCTCACTTAATATTTCCTGGATGTCACTATAGTGGCATATCTAAAGCTTCTTTTATTCTTTTTAATAGCTGCTTAGTATACTATTGAAAATATGCCATTTATTTAATACCTGTACACATGTGCACTGCTTCCAATCTTTTGCTACTACAAATAGTACAGCAATGAATAGACTGCACATACATTTTGTTCTTTTCCTGGTACTTCTGAGCTATATTTCTAGAAGTGCGTTTTTTAGGAAGAATACAGTTTAGGTTTGGTGGTCACCTCTTCACTGTAGAAATGTTATAACAATATGTTTTCCCTCCTCTAATACTTTGTAAGAGCTTCCATCAACAAGCTTCTTCTGTTCTTCATGTTTAAATGTGATGATTTTTCTTGCTGCTATGGAAGAACAATCCTGTATGCCAGGACAGCTTTCTTAGCTTCATGGCTCTAAGCTCGTGCTTCTCTGTTACCACAAAGTATGCATATATGTAGTTTTGTGTGTGTGCGTGTGAATTTTGATCTGGTTCCTCTATTTCCTTCGCCTACAATTAGTTATCTGAAAACTTTTTTTCTTTATCTTTAATGCCCTTGTTCTGCTGAATATGGACTCTACTACCACTAATTTTTCCTGAACAAAGGCTTCTGTCTTGGAACTTTGGCTGGTCAATATCTGAAGTTCTTAGGGCTCTAGTCATCTCAGAAATCTCTTACTAATAACTTCTTGAGTGCCCCTGCAATCACCTACAAATTAGAATCTAGACATATTATTTTCACTTTTGTTATTCTTCATTCCTCCTTCCACCTGGATTATTTTTCTTGTGCCTGAAGAACATCCATTAGAGGGGGTCTGCTGGTAGCAAACTCAATATTTAATGAAAAATATGTTTAATTTGTTAGACAATTTTAGTAAATGGGTTATATTCTTTTAGCACAGTATTATTCCAATGTCTTCTGGCTTCATTGTTGCTGTTGAGAGTTATTTGCCAGTTTAACTCTCAGTGCTGTATAATAATGTGCCTTTTGTTTCTCTGAGATCTTTTAAGAGGTGTTTTTTTTTTTTTTGTCTCCAAGTATTGATTTGGTCCCAATGTCTCTTTTGCACCATCCTTCTAAGTGTAACTACACATATTAGACATTTTCATTATATCTTCTCTATCTCTTGCCTTATTTTCTATATTTTTTTATCTTTTTATTGTCTGTGTTACACGGATAGTCTTCTCAGATTTATCTTTCAGTTTATCGATTCTCTTTTCAGCTTTATCTAATGTGCTTATAACTCATTTGTAGAATTCTTAACTGTAATTACTGTATTTTTCAGTTTTAAAATTTTTATTTAGTTCTTTTTCAAATCTGTTATAGCGCAAAATTCAGCCCCCTTCTAATGGATGTTCTTCAGGCACAAGGAAAATAATCTGTTATGTAGTGTTTTTGTGTGTGTGTGTGTGTGTGTGTTTTTTTACTTCAGGGAAGGAGGAGAGACTTAGAAACATGGATGATGAGATAATCATTGATTGGCTGCCTCATGCACTCCCCCCTCCTGGGGACTGAACCTAAGATTCTGGCAGGTGCTCTGACTGGGAATCAAACCATGACCTTCTGGTTCATAGGTCACTGCTCAACCAGTGAGCCACACCAGCTGGACTGTTATAGCTTTTAAAAGTTTCCAGTTCCTTACTGAAATTTTCAAGTATTATTTTCTTGGAATGTTGTTAAATTAAACAGAATTGACTAAGAGTTTTTGATGGATAATTCTAAGACCCACTTATGTGAATCTGTTTGTTTGATCACTGTTTCTCCTCCTGTTTCTAGTTATCTATATTTTTAAGTTATTCACAGAAACTATTTGAGGCTCAAAATGATATTATGTTCCTCTAATAATTATTTTCATTTGTTTCTATGAAGTGTCTAGAGACACCAGTAATGCAAAACCATCTGAATCCAAGTTCAAGGCCTGAAAACTCAGGCTACCTCTGAGAAAGACAATTTATTTCTGGTTCACCCTTACTATTGGGATATAGCCCTGTAGGGTCTAAGCCTTTGATGAAAAACTGAGCTGTGATTTGATGCTGTCAAAACCACCCTTCATTTTCTGTTGCCTCTTCAGAGCTGGTCAATACCATCCAGGGCAAAAATAACCCTAAGTGACAGCCTCACCTCCCTGGATTCTGATCTTCTCTGATATCTCAGCTCTTACTATCTTGTTAGCTCTTTGATGATTTTAAGAAAGGGTTTTTATATTTTTTCCAGCTTTTTTTGTTGTTGTCAGCAGTAATAATCCCTTCCTGGCTTTTTGGCTAAGATCAATTGTAGTTGTCAGCAATAATGAGAAAGATCCAAATAACCTGGTCTGCTGTTAATGAAAAGAGTTACTCTGTCAGTTTTCATCCTTTTTAACCTATTTAATATTTCTTCATAATACTTGTTACTTCCTTACATTCACTTCACGCTAACCTAAGTTTTAGGTAGATTTAAAAATGCAATAAATAAAAAAATAAATAATAACTTAAGAAAAGTTGGGAATGCTCTAGGACCTTATAAGAATATTAAAAAACGAATGGCAAACAGAGGAAAACATATAAAGAAATATAAAAGACAAAATGCCAATATCCTTAAAATAGTATGAACTCTTAGTAATAAGAAAAATATTTTTATTTTTTACTTTCTTATTGTGTTTGTTCTCTCTGTTCATATTTTCTGTTCTGGGAAAGCCTTCTTGACTATGAATCTAAAATAGTGCCCCATTTCTATCTCTTTCCCTTAACCAACTCTCCTTTTCTGGATAGCACTTACCATTATCTGCTTTTTTGCTAATTATCTGTGCCTCCCACCACTGATATAAGTTCTAAGAGAAAAAAAAAGACTATTTTTATTCACTGCTGTATCCTCACTGCACATAAAAGTATCTACTCAATATTTGTGGAACAAATGAAGAAAGTCTAGTATAAACAGAATGTCTTACTTTAATAATCATGTATATTTTTAAATACACAAAATAGCAAAAGCTATTGTTTCTGGAATGCAAATGATTTACTGTTCTAAATGCACTGTCTAAATGCTTTACATATATTAACTCATTTAATTCCAAATAATCCTATGAGTGAGGTAATATCATGATACCTATTTTACAGATAAACAAATTAGACACAGCTTCCTTAAGGTCACACAACTACTAAGCATTCTGAAAAGGATTAACTATCTGGCCAAATACTTTCTGTACCAATCCATCTGTTACTTTTCATACTTAAAATTTTTAAAATATAAATGAGAACAATTAAAACTACCACCATAATTATCAGCATTATTAACTGAGTTTTTAGTACATGCATAATGACTGTGCTCAGCATTTTACATTATTATAGCAAATCTAATGCTTACAACAATCTTGTGAAATAGGTATTGCCTTTCTTTAAAAAAAAAAAAAAGGAGGAAAACCAGAGACTGAGATAAATTAAGTTAGTTGCCCAAAGGCTACCATGACTTGAGGTTCAATTTTAAATTTCAATCTAAAGCCTAGATTTGTAACTACCAGATTTAGAGACTTGTAATAAAACTTTAAGCTTCAACAGAATAAACAAATACATTCCCTTAAGGAAAAAAAAAATTACATACATCCATTTCAGGCATACAATCTTCTGGTTTGTCCATAAATACTGCAGAGATTGGAAAAGATGTATTTTTGGACATCATAAATTTTAATGGAACTTCATGGAAGATTTGATTTCTCTCTCTCATTGTCATTTTCTTTTGGGGAAGTGGTGAATTAACATAAATTACTTTAACCGGTTTTGAACCTTAAAACAGAAACAGAAGGGGGTTATTAGTTTTTAGTAGTGATATTTAAGAAAAAACCCAGAACATATGACAGAAAGATCATTAAACAAAGAGACATGGGATAAGAAAGTGGTAGCACAAAACCAAACATCTGCCACCCCTGAACCAGAATATCTTTAAAATCTCTTAGAGATCTAAGGATCAGAGAATCTGACTGGGAAGAAAAGTATATTTTCTTTCTAATAATTTTTTAAAAGGACTTATTTTATTATCATACTTTTCCTGTCATTAATACCCAGTTCTTATAAGGTTATGGTTTCAACATGTAATGACATTTTTACCACAGAGAATATATTACATTTGCAGTTTTGTTTCATTAGACACAGTCCTTCATTTATTATATCTATGTTGTCAAATATAATAATATTAGTTCTGGAATATAAGAAAAAGCTACTAAATATAAACCAAAACTGAAGGGGAATAATCGCTTGTACAGAGGAATTTATATGCAAATATAATTTTACTGTCAATGGAGAGATTATCTATGCTCATAAGTACAGACCTATTTTAATTCTTAATTCCAATAACAGACAAATAAGTCCTGGAACCTCATCCATTTGAGCTTGTCTAATAAAATGTTGCATTCCTTTCATTTCATTAAAAGACAGAAGAATCTCACCATTTCATGTGTTTTAAGTCACCCTAAACCAGTGGTCGGCAAACCATGGCTCACAAGCCACATGCAGCTCTTTGGACCCTTGAGTGTGATTCTTCCACAAAATACCACATGTGAGTGTGCATGTACAATGCAATTGAAACCTCATGGCCCATGCACAGAAGTCAGTTTTTGGCATGGGCGAGTCTATTTTGAAGTGGCATTAGAACACTTAAGGGGCAAAAGAGCCACATGTGGCTCACAAGCCATGGTTTGCTGACCACTGCTCTAAACCATAATTATTGCTCTAATATCTCTCACCCCTCAACATGAGTACAGGTTGTACAGAACTAATAACTTATCTACTAGAGGCCTGGTACACAAATTTGTGCATGGGTGGGGTCCCTTGACCTGGCCAGTGATCAGGGCCGTCTTGCCAAGTCTGAAGGGAAGGACCATGAGAGGTTGGCTGCCCTCAGCAGGTTGGATTGAGAGCACACTGACCACCAGGGACAGCTCCTGTGTTGAGTGTCTGGCCCCTTGTGGTCAGTGAGTGTCACAGTGGCCAGTCTTTTGGTGAACCGGTCATACCAGTCACTTAGGCTTTTATATATATAGACAGACTAGTTGGCTGTTGCACAAAATTCAAGGGAGGGGAGTGTCCCTCAGCCCAGCCTGCACCCTCTCCAATCGGGGGCTCCTTGGGGGATATCCGACAGTGGGCCTAAACCAGCAGTTGGACATCCCTCTCACAATCCAGGACCATTGGTTCTAACTGCTCACCTGCCTCTTGCCTGATTGCCACTAACTGCCTCTGCTTGCCTGTCTGATTGCCCCTAACCCCTCTATCTGCCTGCCTGATCACCCCTAACTTCCCTCCCCTGCCAGCCTGGTTGTCCCCAACTGCCCTCCCCCTCAGCTGATCTTACCCCCAACTGCCCTCCCCTGCCAGTCTGATTGCCCCAAAAGGCTTCTGCCTTGGCCCCCACCACCATGGCTTTGTCCAGAAGGAAGTAGGTCGCCTGGAAGATGGCCAGCCGACCCAATCTTAAAAGCACATTACCCTTTTAGTAGTATAGATTATATAGGATTGCTTAAATGGGTGGGGAAGCCTTTTTATCAGGAAGAGATGCTCTTGGCAGACAAAAATAAATAATCCCTATATCTGGACTGATAGCCAGTCATACGCACTATACTGCCCATCAGGTCATTTAAAAATTGAACTTTCTTACACCTTATACCAAACAGCTGTTGCCCTTAAAACCCCTCCTCAGCCCCCACCTTAAGTTCTGCCTTCGTAGTTCACCAAGAATAGGTTCCAATTGATTGGTTTCTATGCCAATCAGCATCAAAAGCTCCACTTCTTAGGTAGCCATTGGCTCTTTGAACTTCACCCATATTAAGTTCTAATTGGTTGGTTTCTATGATGGTCAGCATCAAAAGCCCCGCCTCCTAGGCAGCCATTGGCTCCTTACAGTTCATCCAGATTTGATTCTGATTGGTCAGTTTCTATGCCAGACAGCATCTCCAGGCCTATCTCATGCCCTGATCAGAGAGGTGGGGCTGACCAGCAGCTGTCATGGACACTGTGGATCAGACCCTGCTTCTTTCTCTGGGCCTCCCTCTAGGCTTGATCTGCAACCCAGCACTGACTGCAGGACTAACTTCCGGTGTTCAGTCGTCCATTCAGTTGTTTTGGATGTTACAGACCCCGCCTCTTTATATATATGTATATAGACTAGAGGCCTGGTGCATGCCCTGGGGTGGGGGGTGGGAGTCATGGAGGGGAAGGGACCTCAGTGGGTTGGCCGGCTGGGTGAGGGACTGCAGGGGTTGGCTGTCGGCTCCAAGGAGGGAGCTGGCCCTCAGTGCCCCTGGGAAAGAGGCCGCATCAGCCACCACCCACCCCCAGTTCCCCGTCCCAGCCCAGGGCCCAAAGGCCTCAATGGGGTATGGAGGGGAGTCGATGGTTGCTGGGCTGGGTGCAAAAGGAACAAATGCCAGACGCCGATGCCCCACCACCATGCAGTTCCCCACCTCCCTCTCTCCTCTTTATCTCACTGTTACACCACGACTGCAGCAGGCAGGCAGCCCTCAGGGAAGGGGGCAGCTCCTGTGTCAAGCATCTGCCCCCTGGTGGTCAGTGCATGTCATAGTAACTGGTTGACTGGTAATTCCATTGTAAAAGTCACTCAGACTTTTATATATATAGATGACTGTCAATTATGTGGTAGCTCTATCTATTTAAAAAGTTCTATTGAATGTAAGTATCAAACTTATATCCTCCTTAAATCAAAACTTAGATAGTTGTATTTGACAAATGACTACCTGTGTTTAGACAGATGAAACAGAACCATTCCAACTTCTCTGTTAAGAGCGTAACCTGATATGGCAAATCACAAACCTGCAACAGGTATTAGTTGAATACACACTGGAATTTCCCACTGTTCCTTGTAGTCTGGTCCATGATTATTTAATAAGGCAAACAATGATTGACTAGTTAGAACTAAATGTGGGTGATATCTTGAAACAAGTTTCTCTGCATTTGGATCTTTACTAATATCCTGAAAAACAAAATATACCCTGTTACTTCATTATACTTATTGGAAATTTCTTTACTAAAATAACAAAAAGGAAATTGAAGAAGGAGACTTTAAAAGAATCAGATTATCTATACTTTATGAGGTACAGAAGATTACTTATAGAGATCCCATCCCAAACCACTTTCGTACTTACATAATGCATAGCTGCAGCTATTTGTTCTGGCGATTCATTGGTAGATGTGTTATCTTTTGAGAGTTGCAATTTTGCAGGCATTGAGGGAAATACTGTTTTCACAAATTTCACACTACCCTAAATAAAATGAAATCATTGCTTATTACAAAAAATCTTGATATATTTTTCTCCACAAGTATCTTTTCATCTTATGAAATTTTAAAGTTAAAGTTCTTCATTCTACTAAATGCAAATGTCAAATTTAGAGCCTTCTTTAAGTCAAGACTTTTGTTATTGTTGTTAATCCTCACCTGAGGATATTTTTCCATTGATTTTTAATCAAAGTGGAAGGAAGGGGGACAGACAGAGACAGAGAAAAACCCATGAGAGAGACACATCAATTGGTTGACCTTTATCAGAACTGAACTTGGGACCCTTCAATAGCAGGTCATCGATGCTCTACTTAATAAGCATACTAGCCAAGTCAATACTTTCATGTTTTTGCTTGACACCAAAAAATATATATATATTTTTAAAAAGGGTCGAATCTTCCCTGCCACTTTCACGTCTTATTTTATGAGGTACAAATCATCACAGGATAAAGGAGAAAATCTAAAATATCCTCTTCACACACACTTACTTCTAATATGATTGTGTGTAAAATCCCTTAAAAAAAAAAAGAGGCTTCCTGCTTATATTCAGTAAGATGGGAACTCTAAGAAAAGAAAATCAAGAAATAAAGTGCGTAGTGACATTTTTAAAAACATCAAGTATTGATATTCATAAAGCTATATATCATTATTATTCAAAATTTAAAAACAAATGTCTATGTGAAATAAAGATTATGTTTCAAACAAAAGTAAGCATATACTTTCATATGGCAAACCTTACCAGTGCAAGAAGAGTCTTTTCTAACTTTAATCCCATCTCTGTTCTGAATGGGAAGAATCCCATTAAGCTGGTGACTTCATGGAGAGTATAGAATTCTGGATACTTTTTCACTTGGTCAATACAAGCTTTTAAAACTTGCTAGAAAATAAAAACCAAAATAAGTTCATTTGTGTTATACTTCTCTAATAATCCAAGAAAAATAAGTTAGTTACATATGATTATATTGTATAATTATTCATTGACAATCTAGCCTCATTTCATTACTCAAACTTCTAACCATCCGGGCATATTGTATACTCCTTGTTTAATGTAATCTCATTTTTTCATGATTCTTTTAAACCTAATATCTTAAAATGTTGATATTTGATATTAAAATGAGCAATTGTATTAAGTTTAAAAATGAAATAAAGATGATATATTTTCTATACTATTTAAGAAACTGTCAAGGAAATAAAGCCATATGAAAATGTCAACACACTTTACTGCAATAAAAGCAATTTTATGAATAATTAGAAATAAGTTTAATATCCTTAAAAGATTCCCAAGCACAGGAATTAATGAAGTAGTTGTCTTACACGTCATTCTATCGATAATCTGCACTCTAAAAAATAAATGAGATAAGTTGTAACTAATTCAAATATGGAGTATTTTTTCCTCTTCAAACTGTTTTCAAAATATTAATAACTTATCAGGAAATGTAATAGGGGAGGAAATAAAACTCACAGCTTTATCCAAGCAGAATATATGCCACGTGTAATAACATGCAGATAACTCAAAGGAACACAGCAGTTTTGGGTTGTGGTGGGGGGTTATAATTTTATAAATACAAAGTATCTTCTAAGTATTTTTTCTTCTTGTCAATTAGCCTAATCTGACTTATATACTTTATATCACAAAAGCTCTTAATAATAAGTTTTTCTTTATACTACCTATGTATCTCCTTTCCCTTCATTCATAAAATATGTGAAGCAACAAATCAATAACTTTGCTTTAGTATATCTTTTCATCTGTAGTTTCATATTCCCTTCTTCCCCTCTTATTCTTTGCTCCTAGCTATCTTTCACATTCCTTCCCCCGCATTCCTGCTTTTCAATACTGGCCTTAATATTTAATTCAGAATATTACTTGCAACTAAGGCTGATGTAGATTAACATGGAAAAGTTCTGTTTTTGTTTTTAAAAATCTTAGTCAACTGCAAACTCAGATCAGCATAAGATTTTGTTCTTCATTTATAATATTAGTTAACTTTCACTAATTAGTTACATAACCCCCTTCTCCCTAAAGTTCCTGTCCTATGGCAGTATTTGCAAAAATTTGAACATGCAAAGGAAAGCAATATGTAATCATTACATGATATAGAGTCTATTCTGGCTAGATGTTTATTAGCATGTTTTCATGGTAAAACTTCTGGATGCCACAGTGCTTTTACCTGAGTTGCCCTATATTCAGTAATTATGATAAAAGAGTCAAAGAAAAATCTAAGACAGTTTTATTCCTATACTTCATATATTATATATTATTAAAGGTATTTCATAACTGGTAGGCAATAAGCAACTAAAGAAACACTATTTAACTAAAAAGGTTTTTTGACTAATAATTTGTCTTTGAAAAACAGCTAAGAGTGAATGAAGAAGGTTAAAAGACTCGGGTTGTTTCCCATAATTCACCCACTGAACGTTATTATTTTTTAAAATATATTTTTATTGATTTCGAGAGGAAGGGAAAGGGGACAGAAACATCAATGATGAGAGAGAATCACTGATCAGGGCAGCTTCCTACTTGCCCCACACTGGGGAATTGAGCCTGCAACAAGTCATGTGCCCTGACCAGGAATCAAACCCATAATCTCCCGTTTCATAGGTTGGCAACACACTTTACTAAAATAGAAGCAGTTATGTGAATAATTAGAAATAAATAACCTGAAAGTTAAATACATCAAAAACACATCCATGCACACAACTCAGATTTACCATTACCAAGAAAGGTGAAAATGACCATCTCCTTAAATTTTATTTTGGATAAAAAAATAATGATATCATACATGTTTTTTAATTAAATTCATTGGGATAACATTGGTTAATAATGTAAGTTTCAGGTATACAATTCTATAAATACAATGTCTGTATATTGCACTGTGTGCTCATCACCCAGAATCTAGTCTACTACTATTACCATATACCTGAACCCTTTATTTCTTCTCCACCCTGCCCTTCCCCTCTAGTAACCACTAGAATGTTGCGCCTGTGTGTACGAGTTTGTTTGTTGCTTTCTGTTCTATATTCCACATGTGAGTGAAATCATATGGGTCTCATCCTTTTCCATCTAGCTTATTTCACTTAACCTGATACTGTCAAGATCCATCCACGTTGTTGCATTTCATCACTTTTTATGGCTGAGCAGTATCCATTCTATCTAGGTATCCTATATATTTGAAACTTAAAAATTTAATAGATACTACTTTTGGCAGTATGGTTGAGTAGATACTCTGAAGAGCACTCCTATCTAAATAATACTGGGTCCTGGATAAATTACAACAAAAAAGTTGTATGCATTGCTGGGATTGATAAAAAAAAAAAAAAAAAAAAAAAAAAAAAAAAAAAAAGCAAGGAGAATCTCCAAGGACCATAAATAAATAAAACCCAAACACCTAGAATGAAGATACACAGGAGCAGTGAGAAGTTAGGAAACTCATGAAAGGTGAGGTTGCTTGAGGGCAATTGTGTCAACAAGTTCTAAGATTAGGTAGGGAGCTGAACATGAGCCTAGTAAATTTAATCCTTGAAAAATAGATGCTTCCATGTTCACATTAGCATTATTTACAAGACCCAAAAGGTAGAAACAACCAAAGTGTCTATCAATGAGTGAATGGATAAATAAGTTGCTCATACACATAAAATGGAATATTTATTCAATCTTAAGAATGAAGGAAATTCAGATACATGTTACAAGACATATGATTCTTATAGGCATTATGCTAATTAAAATAAATCAGTCACAAAAAGAAATACTATATGATTCCATTCATATGGGAGCACTTGAAGTAGACAAATTCAGAGACTAAAAGTAGGAACTGAATGACTTTATGAGTACAGAGTTTCAGTTTGGAAAGAAAGAAAGTTCTGAAGATAGAGGATAGAAATATACTCACACCAGTGTGAATATATTTAATGCTATTTAACTGTCCTTAAAAATGGTCAAAATGATAAATTTGTTATGTATATTTTATCCCAACAGAAAAAATAAAGAGGAACTAAAGACAGACTGAGGTCTAGCTTACAAGTGGGAATCTCAGAAAGACAGAGTTGAGAAAATGAAGGAGAAGCAATAATTGAAAATGGCTGGGAATTTTCCAACACTAAAGAAGCAATAATTGAAAATGGCTGGGAATTTTCCAACACTAAAGAAGGATATAAATTTTCATATAAATGATCCAAATAGCATTTTGGAAAAAGCACACTGCATTATAGATAGAGAGCAAGCATAGTTCTAGTGGGAGGGAGGAGGGACTGAGCAAAAACAACAACAACAACAACACACACATGCACACAAAGAGAAAAAACTCATGAACATGAACAAGTTTGGTAACTTGGGGAGGCGGGGAAAGGGGTGAGTGGAGATGAAAGAGGGTATGGGGGCCATAATGGTGATGGAAAATAAAATAAAGAAGACAAAAAAAAATTTGCAATGAAACTGTAAATATGTCTTTTCTTCCTGGCTGGGAATTCAGATACATGTTACAAGACATATGATTCTTATAGACATTATGGAAGAAAAGACATATTCCTTAAAAGAATGACTTCAAACAGATAACACTTTCCAACAGCAATAACATAAACCAGAAAAAGTAAAATTTTATTTTCAAATGTTGAGTAACGAACTGTCAACTTAAAATTATAGAATAAAACTATCTTATTAGAATGAGAGCAAAATAAAAATACTTTCAGATTAAAATAAGGATTATCATCAAGAGCCCTTCCTCAAAGAAACAAGTAGAACATACAGTATTTCAGGAATAATGAAGAGGATTTCAGAGTGTAGATTAGAGAAATAATAAACGAAAATACCAAAAAAGTAATATTTTTAGATAAATAAAACAATATGTGAAATAGTAATATAGTTACTAGGTTTTAAAAAAGGAGATCATTGGAAGATGGCTGCCCACTGGAAGGCAGACTTCAAAATAGTGTGTGAGTGAGAGAACAAAAGGAGAGTGTGTGGTCACATGAGGAGTGTACATTTGTGGATGAGAGACAGCTATATTCCAAGGGACTGTGGGGGATTGCCTGACTGGGTTCCCCTGACCAGGCACCCTCACTGATGCTGAAATCTGAAGCGTAAACTGCGCCAACTTGATGGGGAGAGTGGTTGTTATCGGAAGCCGATACATCCCAGAATGTACGACACCACCACCCAGGGAACAACTGTGAACCCAGGAAAACTGGATCTCAAACAGCGCGAATGCCGGACTCAGAGGAGCTCTGCACCTTCTCATGAAAAGGTCAGATTTCGCCTAGGAAAAGGTGAGGTCTGTGATCCAGGCTGGAGAGAAAAATGCACACAATGGGAGCTAGAGGTTCCAGAGAAGTTGGTGCCGCATAAAATCCACAGCTTTGGGGCTAGTGTGTGATCCGAGAATGTGGAAGGGCTGAATAGCAGAAGGGAACTCTCAAAAGCAACCCTTAGCTAGACTGGGTGCAAAAAGGCAGCTGGAAATTTTAACAATGTGCTGGCTGCTTAGTGCCAGAAATGTTCACAGAATTGGTTGCAGTGCCAGAGGGTAAAAGTCGTGAGTTCATACACTTACTCTGGCTTTATTTCTATTTAAATCCTTGCTTTTGATTACTAAGCCCGGCACATAAGATCACCCAATTGGGGATACTCTCAGAGACTGCAGGGGAATTAAAAAAGACCCCAAATAGCCACAGCAAGCCTGAGAAAGAAGAACACAGTAGGTGGGATCTCAATACCAGATTTCAAACTGTATTACAAAGCCACTGTTCTCAAATCAGCCTGGTACTGGCACAAGAACAGACATATAGACCAATGGAATAGAGAACCCAGATATCGACCCAAACCATTATGCTCAATTAATATTTGACAAAGGAGGCATGAACATACAATGGAGTCAAGACAGTTTCTTCAATAAATGGTGTTGGGAAAATTGGACAGATAGATGCAAAAAAATGAAACTAGATCACCAACTTACACCATACACAAAAATAAACTCAAAATGGATATAGGACTTAAATATAAGACGAGAAACCAAAAAAATACTAGAGGAATCCACCGGCAGAGAAATTTCAGACATATGCCAAAGCAATTTCCTCAGAGATACCACTCCTAGGACAATGGAAACTAAAGAGAAAATAAACAAATGGGCCTACATCAAAATAAAAAGCTTTTTGCACAGCAAAAGAAACCATCAACAAAACTACAAGAAAGCCCACCGTAAGGGAGAACATATTTGCAAATGTTATCACTAATAAAGGTTTAATCTCCAACATCTACAGGGAACTTACACAACTTAATAAAAGGAAGATAAATGACCCATTAAAAATATGGCAATGGACCTAAATAGAATCTTTTTGAAAGAAGACAGAAAGAAGGCCAAGAGACATATGAAAACATGCTCAAAGGCACTAATTATCCAAGAGATGGAAATCAAAACGACAGTTCAGTACCATCTCACACCTGTCAGAATGGCTATCATCAACAAATCAACAAACGACAAGTGTTGGTGAGGATGTGGAGAAAAAGGAACCTTTGTTCACTGCTGGTGGGAATGCAGGCCAGTACAGCCACTGTGGAGAACAGTATGGAGTTTCCTAAAAAACTAAAAATGAAACTCCCATTTGACCCAGTAATCCACTTTTAGGAATATCCCAAGAAACTAGAAACACCAATCAGAAAGGATATATGCACCCCTAAGTTCATAGCACAATTCACCTTAGCTAAGATTTGGAAACAGCCTTAGTACCCATCAGCAGATGATTAGATTAGAAAAGTATGGTATAGCTACACAATGGAATATCATGCTGCTATAAAAAAGAAGGAATTCTTACCATTTGCAGCAGCATGGATGGAACCGGAGAGCATTATGTTACATGAAATAAGCCAGGCAATTAAAGAAAAATACCACATGATTTCACTCATTTATGAAAAATAAAGAACATTATAACCTGATGAACGAAAAGATAAATACAGAGGCAGTAAAGCACTGAACAGACTATCAAATTACAGCAGAAAGATTGGCTACTGTTAGGGAATGGGGAAAAGAGATCAACAGAAGAACTTATGTATGCATGCATATAAGCACAACCAATGAACACAAGACACTGGGAGCGTGGGATAAGGACATGCGACAGGAGAAGGGAAGACTGGGGGAAGGTCAATGGGGAAAAAAGAAGGAGATATATGTACTACTATATGTAATACTTTAAACAATAAAATTTTTTTTAAAAAAAGTAGAGGAGAGAAGATATAAAAAAGTTTTCAGTAATCCAATGAATTGGTAGTATTAGTATTGTTAATCTAAGGCTGCTGTGGGTGTATTCTGGGTACAGCAAATGAGACACATGGTATTTTTTTTCTTTAAATATGTTTCTCCTAGATCTATTCACCCAGGAGCAATGAGCATCTTCAGTGCCCAGACTATAGTCCTTAAATACCATTCCCACTAAAAAACAAAACAAAACAAAAAACAAGGGCTCTGGAAAAATGGCTGACTCTATGGCTGGAGAGGAAATGTATGAAATGAACCTCAAAGTCTATTAGAGTGACTCAAAAGGATTGGAGACAATATGCAGAACCTGTCAAATAACCAAAGTTGGTATTATTTGAACTTGCAAAAAAAATCTTACTTGTAGGGACTAGAACCCACTAAATATGTTTAATTCCAATATTTTAAAAAATGTGTCTCAATGGTTAGAGTGTGTGCTGGTTCAATTCCTGGTCAAGGGCATATATCTGGGTTTAATCCCTGGTCCTGGTCTGGGCTCATGTGGGAGGCAACCAATCGATGTGTTTATCTCACATTGATGTTTCTTGACTTGAAACAGAATTACAGTGTCCATATAATTCTTTGTTAGGTTGTATACATTTGTTCTATATACTTTTCCACATGTATATTACATTTCATAATATTAAAATTTTAAAACAAAAAACAATTTTTATAGATATCAGTGAATCTTTGGGGGTAGAGACATAAAATATAAATCAGAGAAAATGTGCTGCCAAGACAATCTGACTAAAAAAGCAAGACATAATGCTGATTGTTAGCTACCAAATAGTATAGTCTGTCAACAAACATTTTTACATTCACTAATAATTACATTGAACACTTGAGTACTTCTTGCATGCCAGGCATTATTCTGAACTCAGCAGTTACAAAAGAGTACTTACTTATAGGCATTGTGAAAAAGACAATAAACAAAAATAAAACCTGGGAAAGGAAATACTAAAGGTGATGCTATTTTTTGGAGGGTAATTAGGAATATCCTCATTGATAGTTGGTATCTGAACAGAGAGAGACTTAAAGGAATCAAGAAACTAATCCATGCAGATAGCTGGGGAATGGCTTGCCAGAAAGATGGGAACAGCCAAAGGCTTCAAGGATTATTTAAGAAACAAAGAGGCCAGTAGGCTGATGTGGAACAACTGGGAGGAATGTATGTAGATGAAGCAGTCTGGGGGTGGGAGTGTGTTCTTTGTAGACTCTCTTTCTGAGATAAGACATTTTAAACCAGTGAAATGAAGGGATATTAACACAGTTGACCATTGAACAACATGGTGTTGCACTGCACAGGTTCAATTATATGCAGATTTTTTTTCAATAAACACTGTAAATGTATTTTCTTATGATTTCTTTAATAACATTGTTTTCTCTAGTTTACCTTGTTATAAGAATTCATTATGATACATGTAACATACAAAATATGTGTTAATCAACTATTTATGTTATTGGTAAGGCTACTAGTCAATAGAGGCTATTAGTAGCTAAGTTTTTGGGGAGTTAAAAGTTATACACAAATTTTCAACAGTGTGGGGTGTCAGCAATCCTACCCCCTACGTTATTCAAAGGTCAACTGTATATATTACTAGTAACTATTTAAGTAGGTTACTCTAAATTTACGCCAGGCTCACTGAATGAGGATAGAGTGCAAGGCACATTGCTAATAAATCTGCATGGATGATTTATATATAATAAAATGAACTCACGGTTGAAATTTATCATTTGGTGATTGGCTATCATGAAGACAATAAATGCAAATTTATGTGACTAAGTTTTAAAGGACCATTCAGATTTTTAATGACTGTTAACTCCTTGAACACCTATTCTCTCACAAAGGAAATCAGTGCATCAGATCAAACCATCCATGTGAGTAAAATATAACTCTCAAATACAGCACAGTATTGACTCAGTAAAAGAAAATAATATAATATAGTACATGATTCTGAGGTATAAGCACAGCATTTTTATTATTTAAATATGTGATTATACTAGTAAAAACCCTACCTACAATTTGGTCTCTAGATTGATAATACTGATATTTCCATATGCATTTGACAGGATCATCACACATTTAAAAATGCTGCTATTGACTATTACTTGGCAGTTTAAATAAATTTGTTCTTTACCTCTGTGAAGAGACGTGCTTCATCAGAAAGCATATTATAATCTTGTGCACATTTCTTTGCAGAATTTTGTAAAAACTTTAGGAATTCAGTAACTTCTTCATTTATGTGGTTTTTCATATCCTAATTTTTAAAAAAGTAGACATGTTGTAGAATAAAAACAATCACTTTTCAATCATTGCTATAGTTATTTTGACTTAAAAGAATAATTAAAAGTATTATATACAAAGCAAAAATCACAGAGAAAGTTAATGAAAATTATATAATAATGATACACTTGTTATTAAAAACTCCTAAAAAACAAAAAAGCAAATTAATAATACTATAATACATGCTTTGGAATTAGAAAGTTTATCTTATAAAATGTTCTTAATTAACAAAAATAGAACTAACCACCAAATAGAAAAATTAGCAAACAAAGTGAATTGTACAAAAGAAGAAACAGAAATGGCTTAATAACACATAGAAAATTCTTATTTTTATCAGTAATCATTGTAATTTAATGTAAAATAAGGGATCACCATTTCTTCCATGTCAAATTAGAGGGGGGAAGGTAATGTTCAGTATCAGCAAAGTTATTGAAAACAAAAAAAAATCTTCCACACAATAGTGATATAAAAAAATTGGCTTAAAGTTTTTGCAGAACAATTTACCCATGGGTAATTGCAGATCAAAGCCTTAGAAACATGTATAGTTTTTGATATGGCAATTTTATTTTTTATTATTATTTTCATTGATTGATTGGTTTTAGAGAGAGAGGAAAGAAAGGAGGAAGGGAAAGAGAGAGACATTAGTTTGTTGTTCCATTTATTTATGCAGTCACTGGTTGTTCTGGAGACAGAACCCATACCTTGGCATATCAGACAACACTCTAATCCAGTGGTCACCAACCTTTCGGACCTCATGGGCCACCAGTGGTCCACGAACCACCAGTTGGTGATCGCTGTCCAAAGGTTTCCTTAAACCAGCAGTCACCAACCTTTTGGACGTCAGGGACCACCGCTGCTCTAACCTACTGAACTACCCAACTAGGACTGGCAGTTTCATTTTTAAAATATTATCTTAAGGAAATAATCATAGGTATGAACAAAAGAGTTTGCAACAATGATGTTCAATACAGCATCATTTATATGACTTTGGAAACTACTTAAATAAATGAAAATTTTAAATTGGTTCAATGACCTATGCAAGCTCTAATTCTAATACTTAAGATGAACTGGAGTAAAATATGCTGATTACTAGAGCAAAATGCCTGAACTATACCAGAACCAACAAAAGAATTAAAGCACCAATTTATCCATCAATTATCTCCCTAAACTTCCCATTGTTTAAGATATGGTTGCACCTAAAACACAAAAGCAAATTTAAAGTATTTCCTAACTTTTAAATACTTTTTTTTTACTGAAGCTGAAGAATAGAATACATACCAAGTACTGCAAGTAGTCATTTTTATTTATTCCAATAGCTTTGGAATTAGCAGAAAGTTTTGAATATTTAACCAACAAGTCCACATAACTCCTCTGCTCTCTCTGTGTGAAACGAGAGAAACGTGGATAAGGAACTCTTGGTTTTGGAAGAAGAACCATTCCAACTGTGGTTTTAACATTTTCCTTTGCTTGAGTTGCTGAACTAACCGCCGGCTCATTTTCTACAGAACTTGCTGAGGCATTCAAATTTTCTCCTATACGTCTGGAAAAACACACACAAACATTTACAAATATGGGCTTTTCATATCAAGAGTACTATCATGAGACCTCATGATTCTTAATCACCAGGGAGAATATAGCGTGATTAACACAGTAAATTCTGAATTATTATCTAACTTTGCCACCTGCACTTTGATGTTTAGCTATTTGGTGTAAAATAAGTATCATAGGATAGGATCGAATTATAACCTTACCTTCAATTATCTGATGGAGAGGAAGAGGCATAATCCTTAGACAAATTATTCAATTTGGAAGTTCTTTCCCTGATATTTGGTTGTTGTAATCTTTATACACACATACACACACACACACTATATTTCCTTAGCTTCAACAACTCTAATTTCTAAGACAGTAACTATTCCCTGTGAATTAGTTCCAAATTAAACAAAGTTAATCCAAAAGGAAGAAAAAGTAATGAAAAAGATGGATGTCTATTAATTCAGTCTTCATTCCTCCATTAATTAAACTTACTAAGTGACTACCATGTGCCAGTCCTATGTCAGGTAGTGGAGATGCAACCAACATCGAACATGATACAATCTCTACTCCCTAGGATGTTACACTCAAGTATATCAGACAACTGAATGGGGGAAAAGGAAAAGTAAATATGTATATCAATACAATGTGACTATGGAGATCTCAGGTTTCCAAACTGAACACACTGAATAGGTGACTGAAAAAAATCATAAAGACATCCAGATCAGAGATTAAGAGGGAGAGGGACAAGAAATATCCAGAGCAGAGGTTTTCAATTGTGACAGTATTAATTCTCTGAGGGCATTTTGGAAGCCTATGGATGTATCTGGGTTGTAAAAAAAAGTGGGAAAGAATTAAAAGCATTTAAAAGTGAGGGATACTACCTGCCTCTAACACATAGTACTATCATGCACAACTTTCAAAGGTTTCTTCAGGCTGTTATCATAACAAATAAGACTGATCTGTTACTAACAATACATTTTATTCTGTTTGAATTTCTTATTATTCCTTTATGGCAATGATTGTCAACCTATTTCATCTCATGGCTCCCAAACGAAGCACTAAAATTCTGTGGCACACCAAAAAAAAGTTTCGTTTGCTGATCTGAACAAAAAAAAAAAAAAGGGTATTATTTTAATTTACAATATTCACACCAGTGAGCCCTTGTTGTGTTGGCTGTTGTCATTTTTTTTTTTTTTTATCTGACAATCTAAGGGAAAAAAGGTCCGTAACCCTGACTAAATAGCCAGGTATTGAATGTTTTAAAAATTCTTGTGGCACACCAATTGAAAATCACTGCTTTATGGTATAGTTTATCTTTCTTCTCTTAAATCCAACCTTATTCATTTTAGCTGGTGCCTCTGACTACTTCATTATATCTTTTATTGCAGTAGAAATGAGGCATTTACATTTTTAAATACATATTAGAATATAAATTATTTTTCTTCTATTTCACATTTATATATCTAGTTCATTATTTCTAAGTATTATGTCTGTGGCTATTATTATCTATGAATTTCAATTCAGGCTAGTCAAGTAGGTGTCTTATTTCTTATAAATATTTGTTATGAAAAATGGGAGGGTTTTGGCCTGATTAAGGTTGAGAATTACCAAACTTGATCTGTACCTGGACAAAGGGAGAGTTAAGTTCCATCTAAAGCTAACACTGACTTGTTTTAAATCAACTTTATAATACCAGAATATATATGGTAAAAATTCCAGAATTTTTAGAAAATGGCTTTAGGTTCTAAACTAAAGCAGAAATATTTAAGACCGCTCTTTTAGAGATAAACAATAGATGGAAAACTAATCGAGAGAATTATTAATGGGTGGGAAAATAATTATGCAAATTAAAATAAGGATTATTAGATTGGCTCTGAAAACAATACAAGTTAAAAAGACATACTTGGCGACTAAAGTTTCCCCAATAACTGTAAAAAAATAAGCACATTTTTGGTTAACAAAATGAATATTAACTGCTGATCTTGGGAGAAATGTATCACAGCAAATTGATTTCTCACTAGAAAATGTCTTGAGAGCTATTCAAACCTAACAGTATTGTGTCCGCAACTTTTAACAATACTGCTTCACAGCTGTCTCTCTGAATATGAGAACATGTCTGTCCTTGTGGCACAAACTGGCAAATTTAATTAAGCTGCTGCCGCAACAAGATGCTGACTCAGATATGCCAGAGTAGGAATGTCAAGAAATTCTAGCAGTTTAAATTGGCTACATTCAGCAAAGAATGAAATGGCAGCACATCAAGATCATTTCCATGTGCAGTGCTGTCAAAATCTTCATCAGGGTGCAAGCCAAAAGCATCTGACAGGGTTTCTCTAACCACATTTACAGCATTATATTTTATTTCAGTTGATGGTTTGAAGTTTTCACACTTCATTTTGTCTACTACCAATTCTCCTTTTTTACTTAAAGTTTCTATGGAAAAAAGGCAGAATTCAAAACTTCAAGTTTCTTAATTTTTAAATCTACTGACTTGGGTAGCTTCTTTCAGTAGCATTTGGAAATGGTGCTTGTAACCTCCATCTGAAGTCTACCTGTACCTCTTAAATTTGATTAACTTTTCTATATTAAAAATGTTGAAATTTGATAATTATTTTTCTATTTACAGCTACTTTCCTCTTTGGTGGAAACTCAGTTATAAATATCTACAACCAGACACTTTAATTTGGAAAAAAGGCAAATGTTTACTTTTAATGAAGGGTTGAATGAAAATTTCACATTATTAAAAGTAGTATAGTTAGAGTTATTAATATTTTCCCAAATGTTAGAAAACACAAAAGAAATACAAAAATTAAGGCTAACAAAAAAGCTATATTTTTCCTAGTTTTCCAGGAAGAAAACAGTTGTACAGTGTGAAAATCCATTCCCTACTGTTAAACTTAATAAAAATCAAGGTTAGCCAAAAAGACTAGAAACAAATGGAATCAATGCCTTGGTCTTTATTTTTTCTATATTAAAAGGTAAATTATAAATTATTTTGTGCTATATAGAAATCTAAAGAAACACAAGCATACTCCAGGAAAAATAAATTTTAGGAGTTAGGTGAACCCAACTGCCAGCAAAATGTCCTCTCCCTTACATAATCCAGATTATAGTCCATACTTGGGATATGCTGAACAGAAGTGGACTCGTATAGAACCATGAAAATAATGAAGAAGCAGTGACAGATTAAAGAAGATTAATATTATAAATTTTTAGTCTGATAAAAGGAAGGCAGACATAAAAGTTCTTGAAATGGTTAGTTTTTTATTTTAAGATAAAGATATATATTTGCTGAATTCCAGAATACTAGAATTGGTAGGTATTCTTTTATTCAAATAAACAAAGAGGATTCTTTCTTTAATTAATAAGCTTTAAGAGTGGGAGGAAGGGGCCAATGGGGGGAAAAGGAGAATATCTGTAATAGTTTCAACAATAAAGACAAATTTTAAAAAATTAGTTATACCTAAAAAATGGTACAATTGAATAACAGAAATAACTTTAAAAATATAGCCACAGATGCACATTCATGAGGGATCTATTGTCTTACCTGTCTATAGCTGATATTAAGAAATATAGAATTATGCAGTTTGGAAAGAAGAATACTGCTTCTGAAATTGCTGTTTTAAAAATATTTACTTTTCAACTATCTCTTTAATACAACTTTTGCTTGTTTTTAACGTGAACCTATGTATTAATTTGATGGAATAAAAAAGTTCTTGTTTCTTTAATGCTTTTAATAGCAATCTGGCAAATATCTATAAAAATAAAAAACACATGCATACTCACATCTTACAGAAATTTATCCTAGTTCTTATATCAGCATATGTATAAAAAGGATACTCACTGTTTGCTATATAGTAAAGATATAGAGATGACCTAAATGAATATCAACAGTGTTAACTGATTCCACAGACACATCCTCAAAGGTTCAAATTCAAAAGATGGGTTGAGAATGCAAAATCAGTCTTTTTTAAAAGCTCCACAATCTGATGAGCCAGCATGATAAGCCTGACAATGAAGATGGCAAAAGAGACTGAGAAATACCACAGTCACCAGAAATCTAAGAGTGAGCTATCTCTGTAGTCAACAGCTCCTAGATCTTGGGAGGAGCAGTCTTAGTAGATTAGACAGGGTAAAGCCAGATTAAGTGGGATGTTCAGTGAAAGCAAGTCCAGTGAGCTATGTAGTGAAGGAATTTTTTTTATACTGTTTTTAAAATCCATTCTCCCAATATGTCTCTTGATTGGAGATTTTAATTCACTTAAAGTAATTATTGATAGGGAAGGCCTTACTATTGCTCTGTCTGTTGTTTTCTGCATGTGTTATACAGTAGTATTTTTGTCTTTTTCCCTCCTTGTATATTGCAACCATATACAAGTCTTTAAAGGAGTCTAAGTATAAATTGAGCAAGTAAATAAAAAAAAAGTAACTAGAAGGAAATCTGGAGTCCAGGGATTAGAGACAGATAAACTTGAGCACTTTGAAATACAGGAATACCTTGCAAATTACTGTGGGTTGCATTCAGACCACAATAAAGCAAGTTTTGAAATAAAGTGATTTGTAACTTTTTTGCAGATATTGGTCTCGCCTCCAATTTGTAAAAACACACAACTGTGAGGCTCAATAAAATGAGGCAGGCCTGCACTGACAAGAGAGAACAAAGGCATAGAAGTAAGAGGGGATGCTAACTGACAGAAAGGGTACCGAGAAGGCAGGGAAAGATGGGGTTCCATTGGATGCAGAGGCTGGAAATATTTCCTTTGCTGTAAAAGACATGGTCAAAGGATGAAAGTACATGAGGAGCTTCCTAATTCCTTCTTTGGCATATGTACTCCTTTCTAGTAAACCTTATTATTTGTTTTTGTTTTGAGAATCCATCCACAAATAGTAGAAACAACTGATCACAAAGGAAAGAAGAGTTGTTAGAGATAGGTATGCAGTGAGAAGGGGAAATTATCACTTAATGGGCATTTCATACCAGAGAGTGAAAAAAAAAAAAATCTTTGGCATTTTGGCAGCATTTATTAAAATATAAAATGTATATACTCTTTGGCCAAACAATGACATTTATATGAATTTATCTCAAAAATAATTACAAAAAGTTCATCAATGTAGTCCTTATAATTTCAAAAAAAGAGGAATAAATACAACATTTTGCAATATAAAACCAGCTAAATGAATTAAAAAGTACACTTACTAATATATAATATACTAGAAGCCTGGTGCATGAAAACTCATGCACTGGAGGGGCGTCCCATAGCCTGGCCTGCCCTCTCTCACAGTCTGGGCGCCCTAAGGGGCAGGAGGCAACCAGGTGATCAGGGGAAGGTGATGATCCCATCGCACCTCTGCTGCTGCCACTGCCGGCAGCACAAACCTTGGCAGGCCCTGGTTACCTGAGCCTCGGCTGGCTCTGGTTATCTACCTGAGAGCCTCAGGTGGCCCTGGGCAACTGGGCAGCCGCAATCCAAGGTTTGCCTGCGCCTCTGGCATTGGCTGGGCAACTGCCATCCAAGGCTTGCCTGCACCTCAGGCAGGCCCTGGGCAGCTGGAGGGCTCAGGACAGGTTTGGACACATAGTGCACCTGCCGCCTGCTCCCTGCACCCCCACCCCTGGCTGGGCTGAAAGGACTATGGGACTCAGGCGGGACTGAGGGGATTTGGCGCCACCATCTTTATGATGGTAAATCTGCATATTCCCTCTTTGTTGCGTAGGATAATATACAACCATCAAGAAGGTTGAGCTACATATGCAGGGGCTTAGAAAGACACAGGAAATATTATTTTAAATAAAAAAAGATAAAAAACAGTTTTATAGTATTTATGGTTTTATATAGTATTTATAATATGACCTTACTTTTATATATATATATATATATATATATATATATATATATATATATGTGTGTGTGTGTGTGTGTGTGTGTGTGTGTGTATATATATATATATATATATATATCTGTACATGGATGGGGAAAGGACTGAAACAATATATGTGGTCACTGGAATAGTTCTTCTGTTTTCTAATTTTTACATTTCTGCAACTGAATGTTTAGTAGTGGATACAGACAGATATAAAACTTCAAATATTAGAAAAATAACAACCAAATATAGAAATAGGTAACCAAATAAATAAACTTATTACCTGTTAGATAAATTACATAGTTCTTTCAAACTTGGAGCCATGGAATGATCTTTATAATTTTCTCGAGAGAAAAATGTCTTAAGGCCATTTTTTGAGGCGATATCCCTGTGAAGCAAAGTAATTTTATTTAACAATTCAAAATCTCAAGGTAGAGTAAGCAGCATAATGGTACAATTGTAATTTATAACTACATGCCCTCTACACCCCTTTTCCTAGACAGTCATCTCTTCATAATTTTAATTTCATGTACCAGATGTATGAGTTCAGATGTTTTCCTTCTTAGGTAGCTTTACCCTAAGCCTATTCTGAAATTTTCCAGCTGCAACAACCTGCCTTGCTTTTCCTTTAATATCCAATTAAATAAATGTCAGAAATAACTAGAGAGTTAAAAATAGAACAGATTATAAGTACAATAAAAGGTCTGTCAGAGGCAGCACTCACCTCTGGCTCTGGGCATACCGTTTTGTTTGGTTACTGACAGAAAATGCTTCTCTATTTTTGTTTTCATGCACTGTTATGTCAGGCCACAAGACAATAAAAAGACAGCATATCCTCACATTTTCATTAACATGGCAAATGTGATAAATGGTGTGTCTATACTAAAACCACTTCTAAGGTCATATGTGATTTTCCATATCATAAATAATTAAGAGACTAATATAGTCAATGCTTTCCACATAGTAAACATCCAATAAATGCTGATTGAATGAAGAAATTAAAAAACTAAAAACACTGAGAAACATTAACCTGGGAGGACAAAGATTAGTAGGATTCTGTGGTCAAGGATAGTTCAAGGGCTTCAATACTGTGCAAAGGCTCTAAGTCACATTGGGTTTCACAATGTTAATGGAACAGTGTAAGAGCATACGTGCTGCTTCTGAACATACACTTTATGGCAAGGAGCATAAACACGTATACCAAGCATGTCAAACTCAAAGGCTAACACAGGCCAAATAAACAAGGTTTAAAACAAAAACTTTGCTGAAACCGGTTTGGCTCAGTGGTAGAGTGTCGGTCTGCGGACTGAAGGGTCCCAGGTTCAATTCCGGTCAAGGGCATGTACATTGGTTGTGGGCACATCCCCGGTGGGGGATGTGCAAGAGGCAGCTGGTCGATGTTTCTCTCTCATCGACGTTTCTGGCTCTCTATTTCTATCCCTTCCTCTCTGTAAAAAATCAATAAAATATATTTATAAGAAAAAAAAAAAAACAACCTTTTATTTTCATAGAAACATAGGTTTATTTCGATAGAGACATACTGAATACAAAAGTCTGAAATAAGTGAGTAATCATTAACATAATATAATAGAACATCTTAATAATAAAAATTAATACTTTTTCTTGAACTTAACTTACCAGATACTAAACAACTGCTCAAATTAATAAGCATAACGCAAATAAACCTTTTTCTTGTTCTCCAAAAGTGAAATATTTCCTGTTGTGCACACCAAACAAGTCAGTACAAGACTAATGACATGGGAATTGGCTGCTAAAATATTCGCTGCTAGTATTAGTGGAGAGAAATGGTAAGCCAGTGTGCAAAAGAAATGAATGCAACATGATTATAGTAAAAATGTCATTAGTGAACGTTGCAGTTCATTATTAATTATTAGAGGCTCGATGCACGAAGATGCATGCAAGAATGGGTCTTCCTGCTAAAACCTGTTTGGCTCAGTGGATAGACTCGCAGGCGTCTTCAAACTACGGCCCGCGGGCCACATGCGGCCCGCAGAGGAGTCTGATCCGGTCCGCCAGGTTTTTTGGGCAGTGAGCGCAGCCGAGGTGTTACAGTAGGAATTAGTAGTTCATATAGTCCGGCCCTCCAGCTCTCTGAGGGACCGTGATCTGGCCCCCACTTTAAAAAGTTTGAGGACCCCTGGGATAGAGCATCGGTCTGCGGACTGAAGGCTCCCAGGTTCGATTCTGGCCAAGGGCATGTACATTGGTTGTGGGCACATCCCCGTTAGGGGGTGTGCAGGAGGCAGCTGGTCGATGTTTCTCTCTCATAGATGTTTCTAACTCTCTATCCCTCTCTCTCTTTCTCTGTAAAAAAATCAATAAAATATATTTAAAAAAAAAAGAATGGGCCTTCCTTCCCCTGGCTGCCATCAGTGCCTTTGCTCTGGCCGAAGCCACCTTTCTGCCTTCCCACACTGCCCACAGGCCCAGAGCGGCTGAGGTGGTGCAGAATGCTGTGTCCCATCCTGCCCCCAGCTGCTAGGTACCTGTGTATGCAAATTAATATGCCATCTTTGTTGAATTAATTTGCATACTCACTCCTGATTGGGTGGTGGGCATCACGAAGGTATGGTCAATTAGCATGTTATTCTTTTATTAGGTAGATTATGTATAACAGAATATTGTAAAAATTAACTTATGAAATTTTTATTAAAATGTTTCTTACTGTTATATTGGCTGGGCCACAAAAGTATTCGTTGTGGACCCTATGAGGCCCATGGCCCATGGGCTGCGAGTTTGACATGCTTGGTGTATACCTCTAATTAAAGGGCAACTTCTGGCTGGCCCATTTCCAAAATGAAAAATTCTAGCATATTTGCACCATACTAATTTCTTACTATTTTTAAAGGCATTTATAAAAAAAAATAAAAAAATTCAAGGATAAATGGTAAAATTAGAATGTCTTATTTGCTATGCACCAATATGGTTCTTATGATTTACTAGAGGCTTGGTGCATGAAATTCGTGCATGGGAAGGGGGCGTCCCTCAGTCTAGCCTGCACTCTCTCCAATCTGGAATATCTCTATCGCAATCCAAGACTGCTGGCTCCCAACCTCTCACCTGTGTCCCTGATCGCCCCTAATCACTTCTACCTGCTTTCCTGATGCCCCTAACTGCTCCCCTGCTAGCCTATTCATCCCTAACCACCTCTGCCTGCCGGCTAGATCACCCCTTAATTGCTCCCCTGTTGGCCTGATCGCCTCCTAACTGTTCTCCTGCCAGCCTGATCTCCTCTTAACTGCTCCCATGCCAGCCTGATTGCCCCTTAACTGCTCCCCTGCATGCCTGATCAACCCTACCTACCCTCCCCTGCCAGCCTGATAGTGCCAACACTGTGGCTTTATCTGGATGTCCAGAAGATGTCTGGTCTAATTAGCATATTGCCCTTTTATTAGTATAGATTATGGTACTGTATATTTGGCATTTGATTACATTTTAAGGCTTTTGCATATCATACAAAAACAAAGTCATGGGGCTCAGGGATTTACTGTGAGCTCTTTGGGGGAAGGGAGCATTGTTTGCATTAAATAAATACTTATTGAGTACATACTGAGTGCATCTTTTTTTAATCAGGTATTATTTTAATTATCTTTATAATCTCACATAACTTTTATATTCTCTTTGGCTGGCAAACTATAGATGCTCAGAAAATGTGCACTAAATTAACCTGAAGCCACACGAGTATTAGTTAGATCTCTGCAAAGCCACTTATGTTACCTGAGTCCTCAATTTGTGAATTTCTCATACACTTCTAAATTAGTTCATGCATTTACATGAGCACTTGATACAGATTCCAACATAACAAAAAGAAGCTTGACTATTCTAAAAGGGTTTCTATTTTTATTTTTATTACTTGTACAGCAGTGGGCAAGGTCCTTGGACACAAGAAAATTCCAGCATCTCTCCTTCACTAACAGAGCACAGAAGTACTAACAATAAGTACCTGATGGAATTATACTTGGTAGCAATCTGAGTGCTGAATTGTCACTTTAGGAGAGGAAGTGCAGTCAGCTATATCTCATAAGTGCTCAGTATGTGCAAATGAGGATGGGATAAATTCTGAGCCACTGAACTTCTATTTTCTTTCTGTTTTCGCCAAAGCTCTGCAGGTCAAAAACCCTCCTTTCCTAATGTAACCAGTCCCACGTTCATTCTCTTTAGGTGATTACAAACAGATGTAACTCACCAATTCAGCCTCAGTTCACTCATGGCCATTATGGAGCTAGTATTCTTAGACTTCTGTATCAGTCGAGCTCACAATTCTGCAGCCTGGTCCAGCAGGCTCCAGCAGAGGCAGGATTTCTCCAAAACCACCTGAAGAAAAAACGAAAGGTCAAAATTGGAAACAGGTGACTGGGTAGACCAGGAGCTGTTAACCCATGCTCCTAACACCTATCCTAAAACTGACAGGACACCTGAAACAGAATGCAGCAGACAGACCAATGCTTGCAAGGTTCTTACAGTAGAACAGCAATGATGATGCAGTCCTTCCCCAGTTAACTTGTTCCAAGAATGGCACTCTCAGAGCCCAAACAGAATGGTGTTCTTATTTCTTACAGACCGCTTCACTGTATGGCATGGGGCTGTATGTCTTAGGGCTCCCTCAGCCCCTAATTGCCAAAAGAATTCTGGCTTCAGGTTTCCCAGTCATGCCCTGCTATGGGTCCGATTTGGCAAACAATGCAGGGAAAAACAAACAAACAAAAAAGCCTGGATATCAAAAATCATTCCAAGAGAACCTCATTTTTGAGGAGACTGTGGTCCAGGCAACTCAGGTGACATTTCACAGGGTCACTTAGAGGAATCACCAGGACTGCACGTCGGGCTTGGCCACTCCATGCTGGGTGCCTCTCCCATTGCCCCAGGCGGACGGAGAGGGTGTGGATGAGAAACTTAAAAAACTAAGGAGTCGGACCCTGGGCACCGGGCAGGCCTGACCGGCTCCCACTGAACCCACCTCTCACTCCCTGACCCAGCGTGAGGCAGGGAGAGAGAGCCAATGGGGGCAAAACGAATGTTTGTGGGAAAGCGGACTAAAGGGCTTCGGAGAGAAACAAGGTCTCAGGAGGGTGGGTCAGGGGGAGACTGAGCCAGGCCTGGGCCGCGCCAGAACTGGAGCCGAGCGCCCCGGCCCGGCCCTGCCACGCGGGCCGCCAGGTTCCCTCCGCCCGCCCTTGGAGCGCGCGTCTCCCGGGCAGCGCCCTCCGCCCCGCGTCTCCCGGGAAGCAGCCTCCCCGCCCACCTCGCGGTCGAACCGCTGCAGCCCTGGCGGCCGTGTCCCCCACTCCACACACACTGCAGCGCACGCCCTGGGAAGGCCTTATTTAAAGAACGTAGCCACGACACCGCGGCCAGGCGTGGTAACGTCACGCGACGCAAAGGGCGGGGCCGTGCGCCTGGAGTAGTTCAGCTGGAAACTGCGGACAGGGCTGGCCTGGTGGGCGGGGCTGGTCGGCCTGGTGGGCGGAGCCGGCCTGGTGGGCGGGGCTGGGGTTGAGGGAGGTTCTAAAAGATCCTCCACCTCCTGGAGGGTGACAAGTTAGGAGGACCAGTGGCATATATAGCATTGAAGAGGTCCCAACAGACTCATCTTGTGATCTTAGCCCACTGTCTTAACTTTCCTAACCCTGACACCTCATCAGTAAAATGGAGTTACTTAGTGGGGTTTTTGAAAGGATTAAGTAGAATAAGAGATTAACTGTGCTCAGCAACAGGACCTGGCACATAGTAGTGGCTCCTCCACTCCATGCCTATCCCAGTTTAGATGTCAGTTTCCACCTAGTTTGTTGTGTGTGTGTGTGTGTGTGTGTGTGTGTGTATGTGTGTGTTTCATGCATTAAGGAAAGGCTTATTGAGCACTACTAATTTATAATTTGTGCTTGGTGCTGGGTACATCTAGGACTAAGACCAAATACCAGTTTTGCCAAGAGCTTTTGATGGTTGAGAATCTAAGATATTCACATTATACAATTATAAAACAAAAATAGAGAGGGATAAGCAATATAAGAAAGTTATATAGAAAAGGTGTGAGTACAGAGAGGGAGACCAAAGGCTGCTTCGAATAGCTGAAGACATGTATGAGTACTTATATGTCAGCTACCACATTGGGCCCTAGACATACCAGTTCATTTGAAGATTTTGAAGTATGAAGATGATGGGAAAAAGCATTCTAGACAGAGACAGCACAAGGAGTTACATAACCGTATTGCATGAACAGAGTCCAGTTTGTGTGCTATCAGGAAACTGTGTTCTAAATCTTAGGATGATTTATGATATTCAAGGTATGTTAACATAAAAATTATACTTACATTAAACATATCCCTTGAATGTAAGAACCCTGAGGTAGTTTATTTTTTGAAGAGTAGTAGAGAAGAATTTGGAAAGATAGGTTGAGATCAGACTACAGAAGCTTTTATAAGCCAAAGTATAGGTTTTTACTTTAGGTTTTTACTTTATTGTATAAGAAATAGAACACTGGCAGGAGAGGGAAGCTTATAAGCAGAGGAATGACTCAATTAGATATAAGTTTCAGGACAGTTTAATCTGGCAAGGTATTGAATGAGTTGTAGGGAAGAGGCTGGTTAGGAGACAGTGCTTGTGAATACTTGCAGATCATCTGGTGCAATGATGCCTAGCACTCTGCAGGTAGGTAGTAGTCCTTATTAGGTGTGATATGAGTGGCGTGTGCTGGGACAGAGATGGACATCCAGGCAATGTGTGGAAGTTAATGTGTTGGGTACTATCTCATAAGGCACACAGGCAGAGAGAGCTGGGAGTACAGTCCTACTCTTTAGCAACTGCTCAAGGACTTGCTCCAGAAATCTTTAAGCGCTCATGCTGCTGGGATGCACCAGCCCACAATCCTGTGCTATGGTAACATCTCCAGATAGGGCCTGTGTTAAGGTTCTAGATTATCATCAGACAGTCTGCTCTGGTTTCTTGTATCTTGAGTTCCCGTGGTTGCGAGATATCACCCAGAATCAGAATTTTTAGAGCCAGGAGGAACGTTGGAGATTATCTAGCCCAACCCTCTTGTTTTCCTGATAAGGAAACTGAAGCTCAGATTGTCAAGTGACTTTTCTAGCATTGCTGATCAGTGATAAAGTACTAAAAATCAGGCTCCATATCTTTTGCTACTACAATATATTAAATAGAGGCATCTCTTCCTTTAGGCTCTGTATTGTAAAACAGAAGCAGTTTAGTGAATTTTTGGAGTTCACCATAGATGGATTTTGATCTCAATTTCCTGATATTGGCAGTATGATCCTAAATATGCTGTGTCTCCTCTTTGAGCCCAATGAGAGGAGACAGTAATAGCTCACCTGCAGGATTGTAGTGGGATTAGAAGTAATGTGTAAATGAGTAAAAATGCCAAAAATAATATGTAAAGAATAAATGTTAAACAAGTAGTAGCTATTAGTATATACTTTTCCTGCCCCCCTCCCAAACCCACAATGCAGTGAAGGTGGCATTGAAAACAAATGATTATAATACAAATTAGAAAATATAAACACAGACATTACAGAAGATCCTATGGGAACACAATGAAGAAGAAACGCTTTTTGACTGAGACACTTTAGAGATATGTCAGAGAAGTCTGATTTGGGTCTTGAAGGATGAGTGGAGTGTTCTGGGTAGAGAAGGGACTGTGCATTTTCAAAGTGAAAAACCACAGAAGTGTGAAACAGCATGTTCTGAGGAAGAGGAAAAGCTATTGCCTTGTGTGTGTGTGTGTGGAGGGGGGTGGGGATGAAGATCATTGGAGGAGAAGGCCTTCATGCCATGCTAGAGAATTTGTGCTTTTGGACTTTATTCCCTGGTGTGAGTGAGTGTGTGTATGTGTGTGTGTGTGTGTGTGTGTGAGAGTGTGTAGAGAGAGAGAGAGAGAGAGAGAGAGAGAGAGAGAGAGAGAGAGAGAGAGAGAGAGACAGAGAGAGAGAATGTTTTATTGAGGTGTAATCTACCTACTGTAAAGTTCACTCATTTTGTGTTATTCAGTAATTTTTTAGTAAGTATAGGGAGTTTTGCAATGATCAACATTACCAAGTTTGGAGCATTTCCATTACATTATCCTGGAAAATCATTTGTGTCCATTTACAATTAATTATTCTTCCCACCCTCAACCCCAGACAAGCACTAATCTCCTTTCTATCTCTATAGGTTTGCCTTTTTCTGGATATTTCATATAAATCAAATCATATGTAGTCTTTTGCATCTGTATTCTTTTCTTAGCAGGGTATTTTGGGGATCATCCATATTGTAGCAGTATCAGTAGTCATGTAGCTGAGTTGTAGCCCATTTATGGATATGCCTCATTTTCTTTATCCATTTGACAGTTGGTAGACATTAGGTGGTTTGCACTTTTTGGCTGTTATGAGTAATGTTGCTGTGAACATTTGTAAACAAGTCTTTGTGAACTTTGTGTTTTCATTTCTCTTGGGTTAAGATACCTAGGAGTGGAATTGTTGGGTTGTATGTAAATTTATGTTTTTTGTTTTTTTTAAGACACTGTCAAACAGTTTTCCAAAGTGACTGTACTCTTTGATTCTTTGGAATTTTAAACAGAAGAAAGATTTGGGTGTCCATATCTGCTAAACTGAGAAACCCCAGAAGTTGAATGAGATGCCAGTTTAAGTTTGAAATAATTTATGAACAGTAGGTACCTATTTTAAGTTTATAAACATTTCATAGGACCAAAATTTTACATAGAAAAGAATGCAAGCATCTAGCTAAGTAAGGTTATCATAATTGTTACTGGATGTGAATTTCTTCTTGTGGATGAAACCAAGACAGAGAAATGTGCCAGGTCATTTGCTGCTCGGCACACCAGTGGTTGGCCTTCCCAGCACACGGGGATGATTCTATTTTCTCACAGGCCTGGCATGAGAAGCAGGCCTGCTTAGCACCAGTCCATTTGATCCAAATGCACATTAGAAGCAGAAGTCTACTATTATGTTAAGGGGCTAGACTGATCTTGCCCCATGAAACAAAGCTTAGCAGTAGAAGTAGCGCTAAGACATGTGTGGTCTTACTGACCAGTCTATGATTATTTCTTTGGCTTGATCTCCAAGAGTTTAATAATGACCTGATTTGTTTTCTTTATCTAATTCTCCCACAAGATCAGTATAAGCAGAACTATAAGAAGTCCCTCTTAAGCTCCTGTGTAAGAACCCTTTTGGAAGTGGAGCAAGCTAATCTATGGTGAGAGGTAAGAGTAAATCATGTATCAGAAGGAGCTAGGCATGAGTTTGGCCAAAGGCCTAGAGGTGACAGATTTCATATATTGAACTTCACTATTTCCATTTACTCTCAATTTTCCAAGATGCTGGAAGGTGGTGAATATTTATAATTATATGGAATTAATTTGACAGTGTACAAATAGTTCACACACACAATGTCATTCTCTCCCTTCTCTGAGGCAGCTAGAAATAAAGGCAAGATTAGGAACTATTTGTTGCATGCGACAATTTTGGGAATCAACTCATTTATTTTACTGAGTGTAAGAGACACTTAGGTATTGTAGTGTGTGAGTGTGTGTGTGTGTGTGTGTGTGTGTGTGTGTGTAGAAAAATGCTGACTTAGTTGCCTTTATCCTGATTTCAGAATATTGTATAATTTAAATGTCCTTGATGTTACTTTAAAAATAATTTATGTTGAGGTTTTTTGCATTGTTATAAAAGGGTGATACTTAGCTGATATTAAATTTATTGGTTCCCTCCTATATCATCTACTCAGGAGGAAGGATGGGGCTGGAGGAGGCAAGGCTAGCCTAAGTAAAGTAACATTTTTAGTCTTTGGCATCATTAAAATCTTTGGCAGCATTTCTGATGTTACATCTTAAAGATTTCTGAAGCAAAGATGACAAAGAATTGTATGCATCCAGGAGTTCTCCCCTCCTACTCTCAGAGCAGGTGTCGCTAGTCAGTCAGGACCCCTTATCCTCTGAGACAGGAAGTAGCCTCAGAAAGCTCTATCAGTCATTAGACATTAGCTCACAAGTGAAAACTTCTTTGCCTTCTCTGATCAAAAAGGTAGTTTGATCCTTGTACATGCTTTCTCTCTGCAAAATGGAAATGAATTGTTTTTTTCTTTTAAATTATAGATCAGTGCATCTCAAACTTTAGTATGAATCACCTGAGGATCTTGTAAAAATGCAGATTCTGATCTGGTAGTTCTGGGGTGGTGCATGGGAATTTGCATTTCTAATACGGTCAAGGTCACACAGGTGATGCCAGGGTTACTGATCTGTCCACACATTTTGAGTAGCAAGCTCTATTAGACTGTTCTCTGGAGACAAGCTGTAAGCTAGAAAACGATGTATAATGTAACTCAATAAGCAAAAAAGAAGAAAAACAAGACAAGTGTTCCATTAGAAGCTGAAGTTTTATTATAGGATAATAGTACATAAAGCACATCTAAAATTGATGTGTTCAATGCACTTTTAATAAAGGTAATGTAATATTAAAGGTAGAGTTTCTAAGTACAATATAACAACATTCATATTAGAATGAAAATCGGAGTATTTAAAAGACAACATTAAATCTCTCTTTTTTTTACAGCTTTGTATTTACAAAATGAATCAAAATATCTTTTTAAATTCAGGACACAATAAAATAACAAACAGCAGGAAATAAGCAGACTACTATAAGAGTGAATTGAAAAGAAAACCCAATGTATGTGAAAAGTTGGATGATCTTCTAATAAAGATCATTAGCAAAGTTTTAGTACAATACTATTTTTAGGATACCCAGAAATGGCTTGCATTTTTAGTGTGGCAGAAAAGGATTTTTTACGTACTGTACACAAAACAGACAGATATATTTATAGGTACAGTATTACTGTTTCCAAACTTGCACGTATATTTACAGAAGGCTGAGTTTGTTACTCACGAGTTTTGTGAAATTTGTGTGCTTAATCCCCAAGACCTACACACAATTAGAATCAGCATTTCATGTGGTCTTTTTTTAAATGTGGGTCTAATACTTGGTTGTAGAAGAAAGTATTAATTATAGGCTTGGCATACCTTACAAATTTACTGTGACACCCCAGAAAAAGAATTTGGATTGGGACACACTCATTGTTTCTTAATAATGATCAAATGCTGGCATGTGCTGGCCATTGTACAGACACAAAGAAATATAATCTCTATTTCCAGGAAGCTTAGGATACTGAGTGGTGCTTTAAAAAAAAAAAATTTTTCCATCTCTTTCTAAGTGAAGCAGTAAGGAATGACATGACTTGTAGTAAAAGAGATTTCTCCTTAAACTGTAGCCAATTCACTTTACAAGGTTAACTATTAGCATCAGCTTTCATTAACCACATGATTGCATTTGTAATTAAGTTAACAGCAACTCTTCCATAAAAATGGAAGCTGTCTAAATTGTGGGTAAATATGCAGTGCGTGGAAGCCAATAACCATGGCTTGAGAATTTATCACCTTCAATTACAAAAAGTGCAGTAAACAGAAACATTTGCTCTATATTTATAAATTGCTCAAAAATTTTTGCTAAAGATCTTACAAATTCAGTAATATTACAGAACAATTCTAATCAATATTTAATAAGGTTAATTACATCCTTAGTTAGATATTTGATATACTTGGATTTTTAACAATGCCAATAGGTCTTGGGAGAATAGGTTGAAAGAGTTTAAACTCATGATTAAATGATGACTTTAAACATGAAGGCCCTTCACTCAGTTCATAGAACTGGCTGAGGTCATAATTAAAATAGAACATCCTTTGTTGAATTAGCTCCATTGGGCCATGTTCTGACATGACAGTGGATGTCTTCAGAACTCTCATGGTTCAGGTAGGAGGGGAAAGGGTTATTCCGCCATCAAGCCATGAAGGATATTTTATATAAATGCCTATTATCTATAATAGGAGCTAAGTACACAACCCTGTCAGGTGTCAATAATATAATTCCTTAGTAAGAAGGAAAAAAAAAAAGGATTACTCCATTAAACTAGAGTGTTTCTTTAGGATCTTGAAGGCCTGGCAAATTATTTTTCAGCTTAGGAGATATGGTATAAAGCCAAGTAGTAAACATAAAGTCAATGCTAATAAGTTTTCATATATTCATATTTATAAACAAATTCACCCTATTGATGTCAAATATCCATACTAAGGAAGTAATTTTATCCTAATTAAATACACTCTAGAATAATTTATATAATGATAGTATGTATTTAAAGAGAAAAGCATGTCCCAAATCCAGCACTCTGATACAGCTGCCAGTTGGGCATAGGTAGATATATAATATATATATGTATATATATATACAAATATATAGTTATACTCAGTGAAATTAACAAGACCCAAAGGTGGTATTGTCTAGGAATAAAAGGTTGTTGTTTTTTTTTGTTTTTTTTGTTCACAAAAGTAACTTATCTAGCACCACACATCAGAAAAACACAAAAATAGCACACTCTAGTTCTAAACAGCTATGTCTAAAATAGATTATATAGTAAAACCAGTATTATACAGCATATTGTGGATTTGATAAACAGATAAATATTTGCACTGAGTAGGCTGTTTATAATATAACATTTTCTTATCTATACAGAATGAAAGCCAAAAAGTTAACTGTATAGAGATGTGCAGAACAACATTAAATATTATGACTCAAAAGCAGTGGTGAAGGTAAATTTGAAAGAAGAGTAAGAGAGAAAATGTTTACAGGCCATTACAAGTTCTTAAGTTAACAGTAAATAAAGAATCAATTGCTCGAGTTGAAGAAAGCAGTAAACAAGAGATTGCATTTACATGCAGATGTCTAAAATTTGTATTTTTTTTAAGTCTATGCACAAAAGTCATTTGTTTTATTGCTTGACATTCAGTTATGGCTAGATATTTAATCTATTTTTTTTGTACTTTGGAAACAAGAATATTGTTAAAGGTGCCATAAAAATGGACAACATTGAAAACGGTTTGCAAATAAACCACCTAACACTGCAGTTCTTTATACATATTAAAAGCCTTGTCTGGGGTTTGTCATATGTTAAATATATTTAAACTGGGAAAATATGTTGTAGCTTGAAGCCTCCCATTGGCCCAAACATCCAATACAAAAACACATCTCCACAAAAGGAGCAGGCAGACAATACAGGGACATTTAAAGAAGCAGCCAGCTAATGTCCTAATGTATAAAAATTTACCACTGTTTTATGTGAGATTTCAAACAATTGTGGATAGAAGAGAATGTCTGATTCAGGAAAGTGTGTACAGTACATATGAATTTTTTTTTCATGTGTGTGAAATCATATTCACTATATGCTCAAGAATGATCTGCATTTACATATGTAATCTGCTCACTGATGACCAAGTTCCCAGAAATAGTATTCATCCACATTGAAGTGATAATGAATGAGAAAGGAATCACACATGAACACTGGAGAAATTTTATCAATAGTTGCTCTTAGAGAACAACATAATGGCATGTGCAGCATGTCAAAGCTGAGAGCGAGCTATCTTTCATTAGTTTTTAGAAGAAAAATAAGAAAAGAAGTGTGATATAGCTAGTGTGGTAAACATACTAAATGTAAACAGCAAACACGGATTCTCTAAGCATCCATTTAAAACATTCATATTCACTTTCTTAACACAAGACTCCATTTTATGTTTCACTGCTGAAAAAACATTTCTCTTAGGATTCACTAGGCTGTCACTCATTTATAAATAAATAAATAAATGACTGAATGTATTTATTGCTTGAAGTTCTGAGGGTTTGCTTAAATGTGAAGATCTGCCACCCCCACCCCCTTCTGAGATATTTCCTTAGTATGAAACCAGGGAGCCTGACAAAACTGACCCAGGAGTGAAACCAATTGCTTTGTAAAGCCATTGCTTGTTAGCCTTCTCATCTCTTAAGGATAAACAATCATAGGAAGGTCTCTTTAAAGAAGTCTGGTGGAACTCTTTGCTAATACTAGTGTTTAGGGATAGTATGGTAGACTATTAGAAATAGATCAAGATTTAATGTTGCAATTGCCTTTCTGAGCACATAATCTGATCTATTGTATGAAGTTGTTTTTATGGGGTTCTGTTAGGTCATCCCTTTATAAGAAGTGGCAATCAAATGCTAGAATATGTAAAACTATCAATAATGTGTGTGTATATGTATATATATTTACATATATGTATGAATATGTGTATACATATATGAGAGAGATTTCTGCCCATTTCCTTGGTATTTATTTTAAAAAAAAACAAGATAAAAGCTTCCTTTTCATCTAAATGACATAAAGAACATGTGCAAAAAACATGAAAAGTTTCTCCAAATTATACTCTTGTGTGGTCTTAAAAAAAAAAAAAATCCAATGTGTCTTCCAAGTGTGAAATGGAAGAATCAAAGGCAACAATTACCCTAAGGTTCACTGCCTTTATGGAAAGCAATATATTAAAATACGAGAACAAAGCTGTATTTAAAAAAATGTAAAATGTGACCCTAAAAACTGGCTCATGCTATTGTTACCAAGTGGGTTTTGTTTATCTTTAAACATTATCTCTTGTATTTCTTCGACAGATTAAAAACTACAAATGTGAAGTAGGGAGTTTTTTTGGTTTGCTTCTAGAGGTGAGCACAGAGAAATTAGTAGTTGTTTGCTATTATAAAAAAACGTATTTTACCTTTTATCTCTCTCACGTCACTGATAGGCAGGACCCTTATCTCCTTTGTTTTAAACATTTGTATCCATATTATGTGGAATTGGAGTAGTTTTTAATATATTGTAGAAGGCTATACATATTTTTATCATAAGTATTTTAACTATTTGAGAAACGGTAAATGGAGTATGCAGGGTTGTCCTCTGAATGATGCTCTCTGTTGGTGGATGACCTGCTCATTTATCTTTTGAACACACTGGCATAACTTCCCACAGTCCTGGAAGTTACTCAGTGTTTTTAAGTACACAAGACTGAAGAGCACACGTTTTGAACTCAACAAAATGAGATGATAGTGACGTTTACACACATGCAGTTAGTTCTACACAGTTCACTGTGCCTTGGAGGGATAGCATTATCGTGATTATTCATAATAAAAAACACAATTTGTCCCAGTAGTACTGGCCACCCTGTTTTAAAGAGTTTTAGAAGATCCCTGAGCACATTGTTTCTGACTCTTAACCCCAACTCCAAAATGATAGGGCTTCCTATTGTTGATATCAAGATGGATTGTCATTCACAGTAAGTCAATCATAAGGTGCTTATGTACCCTTTTTTTGTTTGTTTGTTTGTCACCAATCAGCACAAAGAACTGTCAGAAAATAACTTTTTTATTATTAGTATCTTAATAGCACTGGAAGGACACATGATTTGAACAATCAATGTTGGAAACAGTGGCTTTAGGATTATTATCTGGCTGCCCCTCAACAATAACAAGTGATTCAGTCGACATTCCTTAGCCAAAAATAAAAAGAAACAACAATAACAACTGTACAAATATGTATTTTTCCCTGAGGGATCAAGGTACACCCGCGAGTGCTCTATGTACATATTGCACTAGAGAGGAATGAAGAACATGTGCAAAAAAGCAACGATGAGAGAAGCTTACATCCTACTTAAACCTTTTCATTAAAGATTTTACTAGGTTGTTTTGCATTTTGGAATGTCGGAACACGAACAGCTATTCCTTAGTCTAAAACTAAAAACACATATCTCTACTATGGCACATTCAATGAAATAAAAAGTTTCCCAAAGACAGATAGACAAATTCCATCAAGAAAATAATACAAAGTTTGTTTGTTTGTATGTTTTTTTTTTAGAAAATTACATTACTTTCTTTCTTTGTTTCACATTACAAAATCTTTTTTTTTCTTTACACAAATCACATTTTATTGCAGGAATATTTCAAGTGCCATCAAATATTTATAGAAGGGTTAAAAAAATAGAAGTCTCTCTAAAGTGGTCCAGACAAGGCTTTGTATAGAATAAATCTTTTTATTCCCATCTTCTAGTTTTTTTGATTTAAGTATTTTGAATACATTTTCTTTTCCATTGACACGTAGTAGCCTAGAAGCGGTCTGACACACATCATACACAAAAACCACACACACACACACACACACACACACACACACACACACACTCACTCCCTCCTCTCTTGACCCTCAGCCTACCCTTATACGCTCACAGACATCTGGGTATCCACACTATAAAGAACAACCAAACTTAGAAGCAGTGTCTTAAGTCATGTTTTCCTTAAGTTAGGAAGGGTGAATTAGGATGCTGAATACTTAAAAATTTTTTTTAAAAAATCTATAGCTTTAACGTAAATTAGGATGCTGAACACTTAAAAACAAACAAACAAAAAAAAAAACAACCCATAGCTTTAACACAATTTTCAAACTGTCCCAAAAAAAGCACTTTCATCTGCATTTTTGATTTCATTGTGACCAAAGCCAGTTTCTTCACAATAGAATGCAACCATTTGGACACCATTGGAACCGATGACATTGGGACTCTGTACAAAAGCCTCATTTAGCTGATGTAAAACATTGTATAAAAGGCCTTACAGCAGCTGTGATGACAATGACGTGATTCCAATAATCAAAAGACTGTTTAAGTTTAGGGAGTTTTAGAAGAACTATTACGGATAATTTTCTGGATCACCAGTTTGTATCATCACACAGGTGTTTCTATAAGAAGGAAGAAAATGCAAATGCAAAGTTTTTCACATTCTTTTCAATACGTCAGATTTTTTCAGCTGAATTTATTGTTTAACTTCAGATCCCAACTTTGATCCAAATAATAGTCAGTTGTTCCCTCCCGTCACCGAACATGCCTCTGCGATCCTCCTGTTCCTACCCTGTAGAAGTATTTTGCTCTTAAAGTCCACACCTGCTTTTCTTTCTCAAAGATCTAGTAGCAGCATCGTGTCAACGTATGTTGGTTTACTCTAAAAGCACTGTCACCATGGTGTGACTATTACTGTGATTAGAGCATAATTTTTATTTTTTTATTTTTTGCATTCTGTACATGCAAAATCCTTTATGGGAAAAAGAATTTCTTTTAAGTTCAACATTATGTTCTCTCTCACCCCTAGAGAAGTTCAACGAACTCTTTTCATTTCATAAATGGACACTGGAATTAGGTTTAGTTGCTCTTTAATGCGCTAGCACCTGAGGCTGGTCATATTCAGAAAGCTTTGGTTAAAAAGAAGTTAATATACTTTAATAAAATCACCCCCAAATTTAGTGAATCAGAACGACAAAAATACAAAGAAAACAAAACCAAACCAAAATAAAAATACACCATTTCTCCCCAAAGGAGAAACAATAGGAGAAACACAGACAAATAAATAACTGAACTAAGCTTGATAACTTTTTTCAGAGTATAAATACTATTGCTCTTTAAAGGAACTATGCTTATTTAAATTAAAAATTTGATTTAACCCCTCCTGCCCAAATATAAATACTATATGCTTATAGTTAACCTCTCTATATAAACACTCATAAAGTTTTATATGCTTGTAAGAAATTTAAGTAAATAATATTCTCGTCTTCTATTTATGGTTAAACCCTTACTATATTTTTGGGGGGGGAACAAAAGTTAGATGTCATTTAGGCTTCATACACACTTCTGTGTGAATAATTCCTTCTCCTTTTCCAAGTCCCCCAGGAAGCAAGTCAGGAAGTCAGCGGAGGTCTGAGCAGAGTGGAGGGCTCCAGGAAGCCTGCGCTGGGATCTAGCCTGACACCAGGAGCCACCGTCCCCAAGGAGAGTCAGGAGGGCCCTGGGGGCCCAGGAGACACTTTCTCCACTCTAAAGGGCTTCCTGGACACCCCGCCTTCGCACGATGGGAGGGTGTTCCCTTTCCTGAACAAACACGGCCTGTGATGGCAGACCAGAAGGTTGACTCTTCTTAACGGGAGTGGGACTCAAATCATCATCTCAATGCCTACAATCCCAAAGGTCACTTATTTTTAAAATATGCTCACTTGTGTGTCAGACAGTTTCTTCTCCCTTCCCCCACTGGGAATTATTTTTAAAAATCCACGAAATTTAAAAACAAAAACAAAAACCAAAACCCTCACTATTTCTCACCTGAACACCAAAGCCAAACAATCTTCTAAATATTTTATGAAATAAATTACAGTCCACAGTTTTCTAGCAACGATAAATACAAAAGTACATGTTTGCAGTTAGCACTGACTTCACTTTAAAGGCTTAAAATATTTAATATTTAAATAATAGAAGCTAATTCAACATGGTATGCCTCCCTCACCCTCTCACTCATTGTCTGTGAAATATGGAGAGCCATGTTCTAGAATTATAGCATCTAGAGGCAGCGAGTCTAGAAATAGTTCACTCTGAGATCCACCCTTACTGTTCCTAGATTATACCAAGAACATACTCTTCACAGAGGAAATGCTTTATGTCCTCATGTGGGGAGTGTGTGTTTGCTCCACATATAAATCTTTGGGTCCTTCTTATAATCAAAGCTAGATTTCCAATAAACTATTCTGGTTACTGATTTGTTCTCAAAGCATACGAATTCCAAGTTGAGGCTGAGTCTACATAACTACTGAATTGTATAAAACGAGCCTCCCCTCCCCTGCCTCCTGTAGGTTGCATTTAGAAAAGCTTTTTTTTTAAAAAAAATAATATGCATGACGGTATAAGTCCACAGCGCCAATCTCAATCATTCAACTTTGTATGAAGCATAAACACATCTATCCTTAAACTTACCCAAATGCAAGGTGAAATTTAGGGGGAGTTCAGTTTCTAATTCCAAATTCACACGTAAAAAAATAATAATCCAACATTGTGATTTCTAGATATGACCAGCCAGTCTTTTGAAAGTAATTTTGTAAACAGCAGCATAAATACCTCCCGACGTACCTTCCAAGCCTTCTCAGTTAAACTTGTGTTTCTGGTGCACATGCGACACGACAGTGAACACGCTAGCATTTAATTTAAAGAAAAAGGTGCAAAATGAAAGTGCCTTATCAATTCAACAGGAAAAGCTACACCAGTAACTACATTTTATATTAATTAAAACAATATATAAACAATATCTCTTTTAGCTATATATAGTCTTCATGCCCATTTACCCTGTAATATATTATAATGCTATTGTTGCTAGTGCTATGGACCCTTTACGTGCCATCCTGCCGACTGGCAATAATCGGTGAAAAAAAAAAATAAAAACTTCCTTCATGAGACAAAGAGCAAGTTGTGCAAAGTAATGCCGCAACCTCCGCTATGCACACCGGTCACCGATTATTGCTGAACTCTCTTGTCGCTAACAGGTTGGTGACTCTGCAGAAAGTCTGTGGGCAGTGAGCTACGAGAAAAGGAAATCCTCCAACTTTAGTACCCTCCTTCTGTTGTAAACAGAGGTCAATGATCAAGAAGTCGAGACAGAAAAAGGGTCCATATCTGTAGGCATAATGGAAATCATATGCATGAGAAAAACAAGTTCAACTTTTATTTGTTTTCATTGTTTCCCCTCCTTTGCCTGACCCCGATCACCAAAAGATGTGCAGTTGTGTTGGCGCTCCAGGTCTGTGCAGGGCCATATAAAGTGTCTCGGTTAATATTTTTTTTTTTTCATGTTTGTACTTCAGACATTCTAGAAGTGCTTAGGTGATACGTTTACCCATCAATTTGCATCGCTGGCTCAAATTCTGAAGTGAACAACTCCTTGTATAACGGAGGAAAATGAAGTCGCACAATGTCTGGATATATTGCTTTAAATGCCATTAGCTTTTCTGTATGTCGTCCACATAAGGCTCTTAATGTAGACACCTTGCATATTAACTGTAAGGTGGAAGAAAGGGCAAGTTGTCAGGGGAGAACAGGCATCAGAATAAAAATTCAGGGAATCTGGATGATCTTTACAACACTGTTTATAATGGCGAAATGCACTTAAAGCAACTTAAATGGCTAGTAATAGAGGATTGGTAAAAATAAATGGGGATAGAGTTATATCATAGAACATCAGGCATACATTAAACTCTAATGACAATGAATTTCTTCTCGAGAAAGAGTATCAAAAACAAAGCAACCATTAACCCCCAACTTCTGCTCCCTGACCTAACCTAGCTATCAGAAGAAAATAGAAAGTAAGTATTAATAAGTAAGTAAATAAATAAACAAGAAGAAAAAAAAACACACACTTTCAAATCATCCTCTGGAACAACAAAACACATAAAATAATCTAAGAAGGGGCTGATTTTTCTAAGACCAAATACATACTCCTGGCTCCAGCACTGAAGAACATTAGCATATTTTAAACTGACATCTTAATTATGCTTTTATTGTGAAATATAATAATTAGCAAAAATGAAACCTTGTGCTTTGAATACAACGTAGTAATGGCAAATTGATGAAGAAAATACGAAAGTCATTTATGGTTGATGATGAGTTTAATGGAAATTGAACTAATATCAGAATATAAGGTTATGCTGGGTAATTGTTTTAGTACTTCATAATTTTCTCTTTAAACATTCAAAGATTCTCTAATTTCTATCACTGCAGACATTAACTCTGCTTTGTGTTCAACTCTGAAGGACTAGGAAGAGGATTTCCAGAATATATTAATTGTTAAAAAAATTCTACTACATTATTTCCCATTACTTTAGGGCTCTTTATAAGCAATGATAATAAATAGAATTTAACCTGAAGTTTGGCCCAACAGAACTTCTTTGAAATGGAGATATTTATTCCTTTCAGTGGCCTGTTGCTTACTGATACTTTTGGGGGCTGGTCAGATGACCTACAAAGGCAAGGGGTAATTCAAGTTATGCCAACTGGAAACTGTTGGTTCTCACCTTTGTTAGTATTCCGTCTTCTCGGTGATTCTTCTGTAGGACATGTTGAAGAGCTAGTTGGATTTTCTGTTGCAGTTTTTCAATTTTTACCTTTTCCTGCAGCCATGAGCGATCTGTACATGAGAAATGATACCCCTTAGTGTTCCACCAACATGGTGCCAGATACCCAATTTCTCCTGACTCTTGGACCCAGAGTATCATACCACAAAGCAGAGTTAGAGACTAGCAGGCCAGTTTCACTATTCTTTCAAAATACTGTATATTCCTAAGGGAGTGGAAAACTGGCCTATGACAGGTATAAAGGGTATTAAAGATTTCCATTCTTATTGGTATTAAAGGAAGGGAGGGTTATCCCCTTCCAAAAAAGGTAGCAATTTAAACCTAAGGTCATATATATGCAAGTACAATTAAATCACTATGGCCCTTCAAGCCTTTCTGAGAATAACATTTCTGAATGAAATATTCATAGCAATTCTGCTAGCCTTTCTGGAAATTATGGAAACAACCTTACAAGGCAACTAAAACTGTCAAAAGAATTCCAGATGACTTAAAAGTTGGTAATTTAGGATGAATTTTTTATGTGTAAGAATTCGAAGAATTAGAAGATAGTAAACTGATGATCTCTAAGAGGCAGTGCTGGTGAAGGGTAAAACATGGATTAAATGCACATAAACTTGTAGATGACATCCAAGTGGATTCCAGGGAAAAGTTGGATGTTATCTTAGAGACTGATATTAAGAAGGGCAACCTGACTCCACCACACTATTTCTCTTGGTGTCAGGAGGTTAATTGTGGACTGGGTTTTACTCAATTCTCATTTCTTAAGATTTTATCAGAATGGCACGAGTCTTCTTGAAAGGCAGATGTATGTGTGTGTGTGGGAAGGTTGTTATTTGAAAAAGTTAAAAACAGACTTAATAAGTGAGGCAGCCTCTGGCAGCCTCTCGAATATTCTAAAAGTTATGGACCTTGTAAAAAGTCTTTACCTGGACAATTTTTAAACCATTTTATTTTTATTTGGTTATGTTACCTGCTGACATCAGTACAAATGCAGAAAATAATGCAATTTCATCTTCCGTCAGGTGCATAGAACATAAACTCTTCCCAAATTCAAATACAAAGCTAATAAAGTCTTCACAACCTGCCAACATTAAAATACAGAGAGTTTAGGATTTTGGTTATCCTAGGAAAAAATATGAAAGAAGGTAAAAAGAGATTGTGGTAATATTTCTACAGTTTAAGAGTTTGAAATCTTAGAAGAAATATCTCTTTAGCCAACACCACATCACTACCCCACCATCCCTACCATCATCATCATTATATCACCATTCAAATCAATTAGAGTAAACTTGTGTTGAATATTTCCTATGTTAGATACTGCTCTAAGAAATTTCTCTGGGTTTCCTACTATTTCACAGCAGCCCTATTAAGGACGTATTATTTTTATTATCCCCATGTTAGAGGTGAAAAAAATCAAAGTTGGAGAGGAAAGTGATGTACCTAATGTTATACAGATAGGAAGTAACAACCTGAGATTCTAAGTCAGGGTGCCTGACTTCAGAGCTCACACTCTTAACTAACAGAGTTTAACAGCTACAATCTTACTGAAATGTGTGAAAACCTCTCATTTTGATGTTTGTCTTTATTTCCTCTAAATACTAACAAATGACATTATAGTGGAAAAATCATTGTAACTGGTACAGAACTGAAATTATAGAATGTGAAAGTCCTATAAAAAAAAAAATGATCCATTTCCCAAAAACTGGTTAAGTTTGGTGTCTATTTTTTCAGATTTGCACATTATATTTACACACACACACACACACACACACACACACATTATTGTATGGAAAATAATACAATAATTAATAATATTACAAGAATAAACTTTCACGTACTCACAACAGTAAACCTACGTTTACCACCCTGTATTTTAAATGGAAACAGGCTATACACCCCTTCTGTCATTTTGGTGTTTTTAAATTCACATAAGCTATCTTGGATACTGTCCCATTCTTAATAACGATGACCTACTTTATTTAAATTATAAAAATCCAATATAAATTATTTATAAAGTGTATGTCAGTTTCACTTTATTTCAGTAATACCTTATTTCTCTGAGATCTACACTTAATTCTCATTAATAATTACCTGAGGGCAGACTTTGAGCTCTTTGCTTGATTTGATGTATCAGATCACATCTTGTGATCTATCTAAATAATATGCCCCCTGCTTATCTGGATCTTAAAATCTGGAAGGACACTGATATGTAATAGAAATGTCTTCAGTTACCAACTAGGTAAAATGAAACATTAGATCTTTATTGGTACTATAGGCAAAAAGCATTGGAGGCATGGGAATTTTCTATAGTGTCTGGCTATAAAGTAAAACAGGTATAAAATTCTTTAATTATTGTTTCCAAATAACCAGCTTCCACATTGTTCAAAAAGAGGTTTCACTCAGCTCCCACCTGCTCCTATGACTTCGATTTAAAGACAAACAGCCAGAGGGTTCCTTACCTAAGGATTTGAAGACATCAGGGCTAGCATATTTCCCATCAAAGTACACGGTGTTGTTCTGAGAGTCAAAGGCACGGCACATTCTGATGAACACCACCTCTAGAGAACCTAAGCAAAGGCAGGAGGGCGCGGGTTAGTCCACCTGGGCGAGTTTATTTCAAAGGCGCTGATGGAGGGACCCGTTTCTGAGTCAGCGCCTGGGGGTTGTGCAGCCAGTGGGCTCTCAGTCACATTCCCTCTCGGTCTAGAAGGGCAAAGTTCACCCATGTTGAAGCCAAGGCCTGCTTCACGGAAGAGAGGAGTGATTTACAAATCACTTCTTTGCCTTGCCACCCCTCTGTCTTGCAATAAGAAGTTTCAGAGTTGATCATCAACATTTATTCATATTTATTAAAACAAGCAAAAAGCTCTGGCCAGGTCATTCAGTTGGTTAGAGCACGGACCTCATCTATCCCAGGCAAATACAAGAATCAACCAATGAATGCATAAATAAGTGGAACAACAAAATCAATCTCTCTCTCTCTCTCTCTCTCTCTCTCTTTCTCCATCCCCCCCATTCCCTTTTAAAAAATCAATTAAAAAATGTAAAAATCAAACAAGCCAAAAAAAAAAAAAAAAAATCAGGGCTCTCTCTGAGGTTCGAGTCTTTTTCCTAACAACGTATTGGAACCTCTGAGGACCTGAAGTGTAAAATAAAACACAGGTGATGGTAAAATTAGGGACTGCAGGAGTTTCTTCAAATTAATCTTTCCACTCAGAGGAGAAGACTACGGAGGGAATGTTTCGTGCCAATAGCTCCAAAACCTTTCAGAAGAACTCAGTCTCTGCTAAGAGAAACCTAAGCTATTATCATCGGAGAAAACTGTTCCCGACACCTTCCTTACCAAGCATTTCTTTAATAGGTAGGTGAAAGCAGGTTAGGAAGAGATCTCAAAATTCACTTGCAAAGCACATACCTGCTTTGAGAAGCACAATTTGATCGTTTTGACACAGTTCCATGAATCCATCGATGCGTTTGGCAAACTCCACCACGTACTGTATTGCTTCTGTGATTTTGATGGCACACAACTGCCACATCACCTCCCGCTGCTGTTAAAGAGGGAGACAGGTTAGCTTACACGGTTACCCACATCCTTGGCTCAATGAGTTTAACTATTCCTCTTTTGTAAAATCCTTCTTTGGAAATGGCTTCAAAAAGGCTAGCGGTTTAAAAGTAAACAGTTGGCCAGTTTTTTTTACATAACGATTGCTTCCAAGTGCCTCCTCATCTCCTTCAATTCCTCTCTTGCCTCCTTGGTGGCAAAGGGAGCGGGGAAGATATTATGAGCATCTACCCTGTTTCCCCGAAAATAAGACAGTGTCTTATATTAATTTTTTCTTCCAAAGTTGCATTAGGTCTTATTTTCAGGGGATGTCTTATATTTCCATGTGCTAGGTCTTATTTTCGAGGATGTCTTATTTTCGGGGAAACACGGGTATGTAGCAGAAGATGAAAATACAGGTCACTGCTTTAACCCGGAGCTGTGGAGAATAGCAAAGCAGGGCCTTCTTTTAAGCAATTCTTCTGCCTTGGGGAATTTAACACCTTTTACTAGGGGAAGGGGACAATGGGGGGGAGGGGAGAGACTCAATTACAAGTATTGTGTACCTGTTATGAGCTAGGTGCTTTATGACACCTTGTCTTATTTCATTTTCACAAGAGCATCCTCCTGTTTTCCATAGATGGGCACAGGTGCTCAGGGAGATTTCATAGTGGATAGGTATCGGAGCTGGGAGTCACATCCTAGCATCTCTGACTCTGAATCCCTTTCCAGACACTTTGCTGCTGCTTACTGCTTTCCTGCTTCCCTGCTTCCTTCAGTACTTCCCTTTAGCTGCTGGTGTTATGTGCTATATCAAAGGCAAACCAAGGGTGTGCTGCTATTCCACAACCTGTCCTGTTTAATTCTCCAATTTAGTGACAGGATAACCTGAACCAGTGGTGGTGTTTGGCTGTTCCCACAACCTTAGTATAAGACCGTTTCCACCAATATGGTGGGGTGGAAGGAACACTGAATTAGGAGCTGGAGTCCTGATCTAGTCCTGGTGTTTGCACTCTCCCACCATATGCCGATGGAAATTAGTGTCCTCCGATGTAAAACAAAGGGCAGCATTAGCCTAGATACTCTCTATAGTCCTTCCTAAGTCTCAATTTTTGTATCAGGGGAAAACACAGCATTTTCTTTACCCAAAGGGAGACTAAATAATTGAAAGTTCTCTTCTCCAGGTCTGCCCTCCCAGTTTGGTCGCTTGCTGATCACACTGTTTAATAGAAAAAAGTCAAGTAGCAACACTTGTCAGCCTCACACTGTCAGGTTCAGACTGGAGTGACAATCATGGATTCCAAACCTCTCTGTATACATACTCTCTAAACTCCTCCTTCTTAACTCTTGGAACATGAGGCTTAGATTACGTATTTTACATGAACTTCCTGATCTTGAACCAACGTTCCATCATGATAAAGGGACAAATCCCAATTCATTGAGATTTCTGGAAACTGCTTAATTTAGTGCCCTGTTGATCAATGACAGGAGATGTGGGTACAGTTATAGGGACAATAGGATTTGTTTGCTACTGCTGAAATTTTGCATGCTGGCATTTCAGTCAGAAGACAATGCCTTAGTACATAATCAGCTCTGGAAGCAAGAGGTACACAGAAATCTGTTATCTGTTGTAAGGCATTCCTCCTTTGGCCCTTGGTAGTCTTGATCAAATCCCCTCCGGGAAAACCCCTCCCACTTTCATCCTCCAGAGTATACCTTGTTCTGATAGTTCTCAATCTCCTCCTGCAGAAAGGTCTGCCACGTTATCTGCTGGAGCTCTTCTCTCAAGTATTGGCAAGTTTCCAGATGTGATTTAGATATATTCTGTGCAAGGTGTTCTAAGCAGAAAACAGGAGATCACGACATGAAAAGTCAGGCTCTTTGGGTAATTGGTGTTTTTTCCTGCTTAATATATGCGTTAGAGTAATAAGTAGAAGGCATCACGCTGATCCAGTTTTAGGATCTTTATGCACTTACACAAGCAATTTGGAACTATTCTGTTTTTTTGGAACAGGAGGATGAAGGACAGGCAAAGCCAGCAGTTAGCAATAAGTCTAGGTGACTTCAAAAACACTCCTGACCTTGACCTTCTTCCCTGCCTTTGCACCAATGCCTTGGAATGAACAAATATTGACCTAGACCAGTGTTTTTCAACCTTTTTTGGGCAAAGACACACTTGTTTCATGAAAAAAATCACGAGGCACACCACCATTAGAAAATGTTAAAAAATTTAACTCTGTGCCTATATTGACTATATATAAAGTAATTCTCTTGAATAGGAATCAAATAAACACAAAGAAAGTATTTTATAATTACTTTATTATGAAATATTAAGTAAACAAAATAGTGAAAAATTATAAAATTCTTGTCTTGTCTGCACCTACGGCACACCAGGCAACATCTCGCGGCACACTAGCGTGCCGCGGAACAGCGGTTGAAAAACGCTGACCTAGACAGGTGTGGGAAATGATGGGCACAGCTTCTTGGCATTTTTATAAGGACACACCTGTCATATACACTGACCTAAGTTTTACTCTTGAAAAATAAGGAAGTGGTTCTCTTTTATGACAACAGCAATGTATTTCTGTAGTGCTTTCCTGCAAATAGCAGACCAAGCATTACCGAGGGCCTACTACGTCACCATACATATCGATAGTTCAGTGGTTAAGAGATGGACTCTGAAACCAGAATGACTGAGTTTGAACCTCAGCCCTGCTACTTACTAGCTGTGTGATCTTGGGTAAGTTATTTAACCTCTCTGTGTTTTGATTTCCTTCATTGTAAAATGAGGAAGGTAGTATCTATTCCATAGGGCTTTTGTGAGAATTAAATGAGTTGAGCATTTAGGGAGAGTTAAAAGTTAGTGCTAGCTAACCTTAGTTCTTATTATACTAGAAAATAGGGACTTGGAAGATATTATAAGAAATAGATGCCAAAAAAGTTTATCTAGGAATTTATAATGTGGTGAGCATATATGGACATGCTGAAAACACAAGGCAGGAGACAATAAAGTATAAAGTTGAGCCCAGTTGGTGTGGCTCAGTGGTTGAGCATTGATTGACCCATGAACCAGGAGGTCACAATTCGATTCCCAGTCAGAGCACATGCTTAGGTTGTTGGGGGCATGCAGGAGGAAGCCAATCAATAATTCTCATCATTGATGTTTCTCTCTCCCTTCCTCTCTCTGACATCAATAAAAACATATTTTAAAAAATAAGTTGAATCATATCAGAAGAGAAAGGAAGAATGATAATGGATGCTGTCAGGGAAGGGAGAGGTGAATGTTTGGCTTAGGGAAACTGGTGCTCCTCGGCAGCAGAAGAGGGGCATTTGAGTTGAAGCCTGAAGGATGGGTAGGATTTGGTAGGTGGAGGCCAGTGGTGTGAGGGGTAGGCCAGTTTCACATTCGAGGGAGGGGAGATGAAGGAACCAGCATAGCCCTTATAGGACAGGGAGATGTGATAAAGTGATAAAGTCAAAATAAAAATGTGAGAAGGTAAGAGTTCAAATCCTGAAGGATCTTGAATGTTAGGACTGAGTCTGGACTTGATAAAAACAAAAGGAGTTCACAGGATTCTCCGGGAGGGGAGGCACTGAACACTGCACCCGGGGAAACAGATCCAGTGGTTCCCTGACTGGGTTGGAGGATGGAGAAGGTGTGGGCAGCGGGACCACATAGAAGGCTGCTGGAACTAGATGTGAGGGACTAAGAGCTAGAAGCAGGCTGGTAATCATTGCTATGAAAGGGAAGGATAGTGGAAAGTTTTAAAAGAAAAATTGGTAAGATCATGTGAATATGAAACCATACCAAAAAGGAATCCCCATCTCAGGGCCTTGAATATTTAATAGGAAAGCCATTTAAAAGAATGGTGTTCAATGCAAACTGGGTAACAGTAGTAAGACTATTTATTTATCTGGGAATTTGTTGCTGCTTTTTGTCAAAACAGAATCAAATTTGTTTGCATGAAAACAGAGCAGGCTAACCTCCAGGAAGCCTGGAATTAGAGCAAGCAAGTCAAACTCGAGGCCAGCAACGAATATTTTTACGGTCCAGCCAATATAATGGTATGTAAGAAACATTTTAATAAAATTTTCATAACTTAATTTTTACAATATCCTGTTATAAATAATTATTAATAACGAACCACAACATTCACTAACAACTTATTACTATAATCAGGTTGCATTCATTTCCTTTACACGCAGGTGCACCATTCCTCAACACTAATCCTAGCAGTGAATATTTTAGCAGCCGATGGCCACGTCATTAGTCTTGGACTGACTTGTTTGTTGTGCACAACAGGAAATATTTAGTTTTTGGAGAACAAGAAAAGTAGGTTTATTTGCATTACACTTACTAATTTGTGCAGTTATTCAGTATCTGGTAAGTTAATGTTCAAGAAAAAGTATTAATTTTTATTAAAGTGTTCTATTATTTTAGGTTAACGATTACTCATTTATTTCAGCCCTTTGTATTCAGCATGTCTATCGAAATAAACCTACGTTTCTGTGAAAATTGAAGCTTTTGTAGCCCATATAAACTTAAACCTTGTTTATTTGGCCCAAGTTAGCCTTTGAATTTAACATGCTTGCTTTAGAGACACTGGAACAATAAATCTTAATGGCCCTATTTACAACACACAGCAACAAAACAATACAAGTCAATATCATAAAAATAGAGCACTAGAACACAAACAATAGAAAAGAATTTAAAGGAAAGAAAAAGAAACCGAGAGGAAGAGGGAGAAGCCAGTAAATCGTGTGTCTTAGAATTATGACTTCTGTAAAGAGGAGAAAAAAGACAAAAATAACAGGAAGTCATAAATGAGCAGTGTGTAAATAAGTCTGTGAACTGTCTCCTATAAAAGAGTGTCACTAGAGAAGACAGATTTCAGAATGTAAATCAAGTTTTGCATATATGAAAAAAATGATGAACTGTTCACAGAGAAACAGGAGGATCCCTATGCGGAAAAGGGAGAGAAGATTATAGTGTTCTCTTCCAGAACTTGCTTTTTTCACCTATTATTATGGTCAGTATGTTATTTCACTTCATCCTAAAAATCATTCCCATTCACCCCTACCTGTGTGGGTCCAGCTTTCCAAAGTGGAAGTGAATGATAGAATGTGTGTGACTAACCAGTAGAGGGCAGTGGCTGCTTTCTTGCCAACTGCTCACCAACTAACTGCTTTTGACTCTGATTCACGAGTGGATTTGGCAAGTGTAAGATCTTAGACACTTTGCTGTTTTTAAATCTCCATTTCAGCAAAGGAGAACATGTCAGACTGAGTAAAAGTCCACAAGTTAGTGTGGTCTCTCAGCGAAACAGCCTGGAATTATGAAACACTTGGAACTAGGAGTTAGGAGACCTGGTTTCTGGTCTGAGTTCAGAGGATAACTCACGCTGTGATGGGCCAATCAGTTCATTCCTCAATCAGGATAGTTTCTTCAATACGGCCAAGCACTAAATACTTCAGATGGAAAATCCTGACTCCTATGTTAGTCCCAGATTTTCTCAGGGGGAAGGAACTTTAGACATCATCTGGTCCAAACTCTCTTCAGTTTACAGATAATAACAACATTAATAGTGATGATAATTAACACTTGTGTAGCATTTACTATGTGCCACCCTTACAATATATATATATATATATTTTTTTTTTTCTTTTTTCTTTTTTCTTACTTAATATTTATAACAACCCTAGGAGGAAGGTACTAGTATTATCTCCATTTTACAGAGGTGTCATAGGTGGCAGTTTAGCTCCAGAGTCTTTATACTCAATAGGTAGAGAGACTACAGCTTGCAGTTTACATGACTTATACTGGGTTGTACACTGTCTCTCTTGCATGGGCTTTAGCTTTTGATTACAGTAACAATTGCAGGTTTTTTTTTTGTTTTGTTTTGTTTTTATGAATCTAGATGGCTTATCTGGAGTATGTAATTCAGATACTAATTATACATCAAGGGCAACACTTCCTGGCCATGAATGCAGACATATTCCCATTAAAAGTAATAGATTGTGGATACTATTATTTAAAGAATTGGGCTTCCAATGTTAATTTACAATTTATTTTCCAATTGAATAATTGTTTTCATTTGTTTAAAATCTGATGACAAAATTTATTCTAAAATGGAGTCAAGAGTCTTAGTTAACGAGATAGCAGTACTGACACCCAAAAGAAAACACAGCTTTGGAGAAGGAACAGCAGTGTCTTTGGTTACTTCTAGGCTATTCGTAGCTCTTCAAACTACTTTGTACATGTATATGGGTTAGAAAATATCCTTTTCAGGTAAATTGTTTAAGTTTTGGCTTTTGGACAAGTTAAGTTTATTCATCCTGGAAAATGCCATAACACATGTAAAAATTGCCTGATTGAGGAGATCCTGGACAAAGAATGATGGTACTGAGCTCCCAGATTACACTGGGAGATTACATGGGTGGAATAGGAAACTGATTTGTGGAGAAGAGGAAGCTGGAGGAATCGCCTTAGCATTCCTGGCTCCACTCAGGTACTAACGAGTACACATTTAGCCAAAGTGCCATCTTCACAGGAAACACTTCTGCTAAACTCCGTGGATTTATTTCACGGCTGAACATTTGATAAGCAAACTGGATAGACTCACTAGTGTTTATGGTAAGGTGGAAGCAGACCCGAGGTTAAGTGAGCCAGGTCATTTTTCATGATATCATGCCAGCTCTCAATCAAATCCTTATTCATTTCTGAAAATTTCACTTTCATTACCAGTTCTGCTTAAGGCTCAGCCAACCAAGATTTCACGACAGAAATGGAAGGTTTTTGTTCTAGTTCAAGAAAAAATAAAATCAAACCTACCTCTGCTCAGCTTGGCTTCTATAATAGTTCAGAGGTTTCTCTGTTAATCAAAAGAGCTGCGATCCACCTTGAACGCTGCTCAGTGGTTACAGACCGAGCTTAAAATGGCCCTGCGCTTGAGGATTTAAATTTAGACCCATAAAAAGGCGCTTGTGCAAAAACCGTGAAGAACATTCAATTTGTTCTATTTGGAGAAATATTTTACTGGAAATATAAATTTCACTTAAAAATGGTTTATGGGGTACAGAGGTGGAGAAACCATCTGAAGAGCACAGCCGCTCTTCCAGTGAGCTGAGGATTTCGGTGCTCGAGTCAGTACCCGCTGGTGCCTTTCCATCTGAAGTCTTTATTCTCTCCGCATATAAACTTAGCCATCGCCACAGCAACTAATTGAAAGATCCCAAAGGATTATAATCTTGAGTGAGGAGTCATGGGGAGGGACAGATCAAATCCTAAGACCACCAAGGTTCTTATCCAAGTTCCTCTGACAGCACTGCTGTCCTTAAAGAGCGATTAAATATAACAGAGGATGCTAACACAGCCTCCTTGAAATGGAAAGATTTTCATTGTCGGTGTTATTAACATTTCTAGGCCACATCACCCAAGAAGCGAATATGTCAGAGGACTAAGAAATTGACAGGATATTTTTCTTTTGTCCTGTTGTGGTTTTTTTGTTTGTTTGTTTGTTTTGTTTTGTTTTGTTTTGGTATGGTGAGTCTTCTATAAAAGACATCAGTTTTGTCACCAATATCCATCAACAAAACGTTCTGGCAAATAAAGAAGCCAATTTCTCTTTAATATTTATAGCATTCACCAGGATTGCAAAACTTGCGGCATGGGCAATCACACAGATGGGGGGAGTGGGGCGGGCTCATCTAAAGGTGTTAGCCCCTCACTGATGCCACTTAGTTGTTGCTGGTCCCTTGTGCCTAGATCATTTTTTCCCTCTCATAAGAAGCTGACAATGTCAATTTTTATGTGGATCAAATTTTTACATTTTGGCAACTGTTTCAAAAATTTAAAACTCTGTACGAATCCAAGAATATATTATGGGCCAGATTCAGTTTGTGGACTGCCATTTTTGTGACTTCAGGTATAAAGCAATACATGGATTATAAGTAAGTAAATAACTAATGAATGGGGCCATTCCCTGAACTTACCGGTTTTCTGTGGCATTTTAAGACTGCTTTAAGTTCATGTCAACCCATCTCTGAAGCTAAGAGGTCAATGTTTCTCTTGCATATATAACGGAAACAATGGATGGTCAAGCAAGGGGGCAGGTGGGATTATGAAATGGTCCAAAGGGTAAAGGTGAATTTCCCTTCTAGCTCTACCATTTTAAGAACGTAACTCACTAGAGGAAAGCCAGGCCCATCCTGTTTACTTCCTAGGGCACAAGTAGCACATCCCAACAGAAACATGGAAGCCATTACCTAGTTCTGCCATGGACACAGTCGGAGAAGTCTCTCCATTGGTGAAGGAACAGTAGGGAAAAAAGCCAGATGCTGGTGTGTAGTCACATATTGGTTCTGGTTTGATTCCATTGATATCAAGACCTGACTGGTCCGGGGAAGGCTGTATGTCCAGGTAGAAGCTGCTGACGGCAGAGTCTGCCTTGCTCCCCTCGGGGGTGTGCCCGTCGATGTAGTTGCTGAGGTCGTCATGTAGTTCCGTCAGCCCGTTGGCCGAGATGTTGTAGGTTGGAGTCAGCGGCTCAGCCTCTCCAGGCTGCTGCTGGTGGTCGCGCTGCTGCTGCTGCATCCGGTGTTTCTGCACTTCTGCGTACAAGCTGTCTCTCTGCTTCTTCGACATGCGGCCAAATTTTACAGCTGGAAGACACAAACCAACCAAACCATATACAATGTGCTTTTCTTCACTCTCCTCTCCGGCATGCTTTAGACCCGGGTTCCTTTGGAATCTCAGACAATCTCAATCAAAACCCACATAACCACAAAATAAGGATGTGACCCAACAGACCCACCTCGCATCTGCAACGGCAAAGACATATCCCAGAGGAACAGAGGATGAGTAAGTAGGGAGACCTGGGTCAATGACCCCCCCATGGCTTCCTGCTGTCATAAGGCCCTGTGCTCAGTGGTAGCCACTAGTATGCAACCAAGTGGGTTTGTTCACTCCCCACTTACGTGGCCTTGCTGGACCATCTCTTTCTCTTCATGGTGTTCAGATTAATGCACCGACTCAGAGGTACTTCGAGACACAAGCAGTCAGACCTCCATTTTCATTTATCCCACTATTCTGAACACTCAAATGAGTTTCTTCCCGATCAAACAGCTGAGCCTGGGGCTTCACTGAGCGACCTGAACACATCTCTGAGTCTCCCTGAGAAGCCACTCCCCTATGCTGGGTCATGGTGGCCCTTGTATTGTACATGCTAGGACCCACATTTACATGACACTCTCTACTGTTCTTATTTTGCTTTAAGTAAAAAAGAGTATCAGCATTCTAGAAAGGGCAAACACTGTGTAAGGATCCCTTCCTGTCAGACAAATTTGTGTTTGCAATACTTCTCCTTGGGAGGTTCCCTATTTAGAGCGGAGCAATTACTGTAATAACTCTCTAGTTCATTAAGAATCCCAAACGATTTCTCCTGAAACACCCATGTTTCTGAGGGGAAAAAACTCTATGATTTCCGGGTTTGAGCTCAACTCATTGTATTTTTCAGCTCAACCCTGCATATGTGGAGTAAGCCTCTGCTAGAGGAACTAAGATGTCCTAATTGATTGATGGTTAATTTTATACTTGATGGGGTGGGTGAATTCAACTACTTGACCATCATCATAATTCTGTGAGTCTATGGGAAAGAGGCGGGATAAATGGATATGAAGTTGGAACTAGGGCCACCACCTGTTGGATTCTTTTTCTACCAAGGAAAACACTCACTGTCCATTTGCAGAGAGGAAACAAGTGAGCTTGATACTGGTGAATCTCTCTACATTCTAGGACTGAAGAAACAAACTTGGATGGGGCGGGTTAGACAGCATGTAGGCTGACGTGGGCTCTGAATGCCAAGCCTAAATTTGTATAAGCCCTCAAATTCACTCAAAGCCCACAATAACGTGCACTGTCCCTTCTATACAAAACCTCCAGGAGGCATACCGAAGGCATTTTATCTCTGTGTGGAAGAATCTGTGTTCTAGAACACCCAAGGGGATCGATACCCATAGGTGACACTTGTTCTGTGTGACTCTGAACGGTGTTTTAACATCTGCCTGGATATTAACAACAGTAATCACACCATCCTGTAGGTGAAATAAAAAGATCTGCTACTGAGAAAACGCACACACAGCCTGTGTTTTTAACTTACAAGTTCCTAAGAGATGAGCCCAACTTTGAGGATGAACTCTGCGGAGCTGCCTAGCACTCAGGAGTTTCTGAGAATACAGTGTGACTTCTGTGACTTGCATATTCTGATGGCAAAAATGTAGTTCTTGTTTCTATATATTCTAAGAGACCACCCTGTGCCTCCCTATGGGAGGTCATCACCCCTTGTGCCTGGGCAGGCCCCCAGGCCCCAAGCACATCTGATTTTGGGAAGACTGGCTTTCAGAAGGCCTGCCCAGCATCCTGAAGTTTATTTCCTTCAAAGGGATCTCTTAAGAGAGCCAGCCAGTATACTCCTGAAAAATGTACCCGCTGTACTTTCTGCCCAGTTTCCTTATATAAGAATAACTGCCTTGAAATCTGGTGTTGATTATTCAGTGCACTTAAGATAGTTTTCCAGGAAGATCTTAAAATGTTCTGCAACTGAGTGGTAGATGGTCTCTATTTCTTAAAATAGCCTCTTTTAATGAAAAGAACATTTGTCATCGAGCCACATTTTGCACTATTTTCACACATTCTGCATGTACAAATATTTGACTTTGGTATGTGATTCAAAATATGCAGTTAGCATAAAAGCCAATTCAAACCAAAGGCCAATAAATTCACGAGTGTAACAATTCACAGCATGTAACAATGGGGGAAATGCCTGTAGGAGGTATATTTATTAAGGCCCTCAGATGACATTAACCTTCGATCAATTCATCCACCTGTAATATCTTAATCATAAAAAAACAACCCCAAAACCCGAAGGTGTTCTGACCACACTTTCCAAGCACCATGCCATCAGCTAGCCAGCTGAATGGGGTAGATTATGGAGGAGGAAGTAACTGCTGTGAAACCCACACAACCGCCAGGGGTGGAGGGCATATTTTGGCAGATCTGGGTCCTGGTTTTGGAAGGCACTTTCCTAGCCCCATGTCACCACCCTACAATGCAAGCTGAGTGCTCACCATCTCGAGACATCCCTACAGCAAGGCATTTCTGTAATCGACAGTGTTGGCAGCGGTTTCTACTGGTTCGATCAATCAAACAGTTCTTCTGGCGAGGACAGGAGTAGGTGGCATTGCTTTGCTGACTTCTCCTGAAAAAGCCCTGTGATTCAGTTATAAAATATAAAACAGGTTAGTGTCAGTTTGAGTTGTATGATACTAAAGGCAGTATATTAAGAACTGGGTGGCATTAATATTTAATGAGAATTAAACTTGTAGCGGAACCATCCAGGAGGCCATTAATGAAATTAAAGTCACTTCTTTTTCCTTGAGTAAAATTAATCCCCAGAGTCCAATCCTCTGTCTCTTACACGGGCAAAACTTTCTTGAACTCCAGCTGATGGCTGCCAGGCCCTGTTCTTGGCTTCTGATGGTCAAAGCGATTTGTTGATGTAACAGTACAAAGACACTTTTATTTAATCTTTATCTCCTATATATATTCTAATAGAATAAACACAAAGCACTTCTCTGGATGTCCAGAGATAGGGAAAATACATCCTTATTGTAACTCAGGGAAGTTGGTAATCTCTACTAACCCTCTGAAATTCACCAACCTTTAGGTGTCTTGCATTCCTCAAGTCAGAATCTACTGGCCCAAGAATTAAGGATGCTAGGACGGATTATTTTGGCAGATCAATCAGATTGGGAATATTCAACCCTGACAACTTGAAAATACCACGTGTTTAGTATCATGACCTTTATGATTTAACAAATCCAATCTGATGTTCATCAAGTTCCACTTATTTGTTAAGCATTGTATTGGAGCTGAGAGGGTGTACAAAAACAAGTAGAGAACTGCTGACTTCAAAGATTTCATTCATTCATTCACTCATTTTTTTAAAAATATATTTTATTGATTTTTTTACAGAGAGGAAGGGAGAGAGATAGAGAGCTAGAAACGTCGATGAGAGAGAAACATCGACCAGTTGCCTCTTGCACACCCCCTACCGGGGATGTGCCCGCAACCAATGTACATGCCCCTGACCGGAATCGAACCTGGGACCCTTCAGTCCGCAGACCGACGCTCTACCACTGAGCCAAACCGGCTTCGGCCATTCACTCATTTTTGCTAACTTCTTGAGTTTGATCCTTAAGAGCTCATTAATTTTCAGTATTTATTCTTAAAAGCTGCAAGGTTTCCTTTTAGCTATGTTTTAATAGCAACCTACAAGTTTTGCCATGTAGTATTTTCATTATCATTCAATTGCAAAGATGCCTTAATTTTCAATAGAATTCTTCTTTAATTCATATGTTATTTAGAAGCCCATTTCTGTTTTTTAAAAATATACTTTATTGATTTTTTACAGAGAGGAAGGGAGAAGGATAGAGAGTTAGAAACATCGATGAGAGAGAAACATGGATCAATTGCCACCAGCACACCCCCCTACTGGGGATGTGCCCGCAACTAAGGTACATGCCCTTGACCAGAATAGAACCTGGGACCCTTCAGTCCACAGGCCGATGCTCTATCCACTGAGCCAAACCGGTTTCAGCAGAAGCCTATTTCTTAATATCCAATGATATGGGTGGTTTGGGGGTTATCTTTTTATTGTTATCTTTCAGTGGATTTACAGTGCTCTGAAGAAAGAAAAGGGACCAGAGTTAATTCTATGAAGCAGAGCCATGAAGTGTTCAAGAGTATTATCATCCTCATATTTTTAAGTGTTAAAATAGAGGATGCCAACCAAGGGGACACTAGTGGGCTTAGTGGCACTGGAGGGGGGAGATAAATCCTGAAGAACTGGCAGAGTGATGGGCAGGTTGGAAAGCTATACTCTCTCACCTAAAGATTTTTCTGGACAGCAACTGGGCAATTGTATCAAAATCCTTAAAAATGACCTCTCTCTTGAACCAATAATGGCTTTTTAAAGGGAGTATATATTCTTTTTAAAAAATATATACATTTTATTGATTTTCTTTACAGAAGAAGGGAGAGATATAGAGAGTTAGAAACATCGATCAGATGCCTCTTGCACACTCCCTACTGGGGATATGCCCACAACCAAGGTATATGCCCTTGACCAGAATTGAACCTGGAACCCTTCAGGCCACAGGCCAATGCTCTATCCACTGAGCCAAACCAGTTAGGTATATTCTAAAAGGATGTTGAGAGCAGTACAAATATTTATCTGCAAGGATGTCCATCACAGCATTATCTGTAATATAAAAAATTTAGAAGGATGCTAAATGTCCAACATTCATGAATTGGAAAGATCATATTGGATATTCACATATTCAGCAACCATTAAAAATAGGATTTCAGACATAAAATTATTGACACAAAAAGGTATTAAAATATACTGCTGAATTTAAAAGAATAACTAAAGATTAAAGACAATATAATCCAATTTTTGAAAAGAAGAATCCATATATTTAACATAGAAGAAACTTTGGAAAATTATGCCCCCAAATGAAAAGATTTGGCACCGGTTGGTTGAGGCCACAGGTGATTTTCATTTTTCCCCTTGCTTATATGTGCTTTCTGATTTTTCTATAATGAGCAGGTGGAAGGTATATGAGGCACTCGGTTAAAATAGTCTAGTACACTTGCTTCCTTTTGCGATAGCTGGGAGACTATGTGGCTTAAGTCAATGGATATGGTGATATGAACTCAATTCCTTCCTTTTGGAAGCCAACTTGGGATGAGAGAGAGGGAGCACTGTGCTGACAACTCATCTCCTCTCTGCTCTCTGCCAAACTGCTCACTAACCTCAACGTGGTCAAGGCTTGTCTCTCTGTTGTAGTTTAAACCTTCCTTATATCATGTCTGGCCTCTTCTGTGAAGCAATTTCTCTTTTCTTGAAATATCTAAAGCTGTGGGTTGTTTTTTATTTCCTCTGTGAAGAGGAAGTGAGAAGAAGGAAATCTTTCTTTGGGGCTTAATGGTGAGAATTCAAGAAAATATAAATGGTAACAGAAGCAGTCATCCTTAGAAAGAGATACCAAGAGGCCAGCTGTCTAGGTATTCAGTTTAGTCTGAGATGCAATCTCTGTGAAAGCTAAAAGGTATTTCTTATTTTTATTTTTTTTAGATTGTACCATCATGCAGACCCTCTGTGTCTGAATCTATCACTGCAAAGATCTAGGAAAGGCATTATTTGCTTTTTCTTTAGCTGAGGCTGAATTTTGCTTGCTTGACAATGTTCCATTTTATTCTATGATCCATTTTATTCTATGATCACTAAATATGGAGGATGTCTGAGTAATCTCTTTGTTTTCTTCGAAAGGAAGTAGTAAGGGGGGGGGGGCTGCCAAATTAACAATCAATATTTAGTCTGTACACCAAATCATAGCATCTGCCACCTTTCTTTCTAGGGTCTTTTCTACCTTTAGTATTTCTTCTCTGGATCATCTCCAATTTCTCTACTTTCTTCAAAACCCTAAAACCTAGAACTAGATACAGCTCTTGAATAATGACTGAGTCGTTAACAAAATGGATGTTACTTTTTCATTTTCATGTATTAAACTCAAGTTAACATCGACCACCACTAATACAGTTCCAGAATGTTAGCATAGAAGCCTTATATAACCACCAGTTTGCTTTGTTATAAGGCAACTCTGAGAGGGTATGAAGAAGAAGAAAGGAGGAGGAGGAGGAAGAAGGGTTAAAGACAGCAAGTGAGAAAACAGAAACCCTTCTCTTCACAGCACCATTTATTCTTCATTAAGCCAGTTGAGTAAAAGCCTAGACTAGAAGAACTAAGAATTAGAGAAGAGATTGTTCTTTTGGACTAAGTCAACAGTCATGACCACAAGGAGAGCTATAAGATACTAGATAGGAGGGGTCAAGTGGGATTATAAAGAGTGAGCCCTAAAGAGAGAGAGGAAAAGGGTTAACCTCTGTGACACAAATAAACACCAAACTTTGCAGGTCAGACAGAATGAGGACTTGGTCTTCCTTCTCTTTCCCCCACCCTCAACTTTTCGGCATTCCTTGGGGTTTCTCAGAGTTTTAAGGATTTAAGAAGTTAAACTAATAAAATATGTAAAGCTTATGAACATGTAAGAGGGAGAAAGATTAGAAGAGTGAGAAGGAAGAGAAGGGTGGAAAGATGGTAGGTATCTTTCACCTAAATGTAGCTGTATGCTCATAAATGTAGAAGCAGGATCTTGACTGATAGGGGGGCAATTTTGGAGAGGGTTTCACTGAGAAATGACTGTGCTGAGACATTAGTTCTAAGGGTTGGGAGTTTGAGGCCACAAAGAGAACAGGGACAATACAAGCCAGTACATGGAGTTTTGGGTGGAATGGAGGAAGTATGTAGAAAGAACAGAGCAAGTTCTGAAGCTATGAGTTAGTTGGAAAATATATTAAGCACATGATTTTGGAGTTTTATTTCTAAAAGATGAGCTAATGAATCATTTCATTAGCATTTTTCTTAAAAATTCGTTCTCTTTACAGATGTTAAAATACATGGAGTTGTTCCATTATAAACATACTGGGCTTGAACTGAGAGCCACCATGATGAATTTCAAGGTAACACAGCTCCTTGGTGTGATAGTGGCACATTACTCCCATCTAGTGGCAGAAAACTAACATGCAATTATTGCAAATAGTAAATTAGAAAACAAACAGGCCTTTAGGAAGGGAGTTGAGAGATGGCCAGTTTAATAGTTCTCAAAAAGACGTGGAGTCATATGTAATACCTTAATCAATAAAAATAAATAAATGTAAAAAAAAAGACATGGAATCACCCATGGAACTTCTAAACAAATATTCTTTAGCTCTACTTTAGCTTTAGTTCTATGAACCAGAACTTTTGGAGATGTAGTCCAGGCATACATATTACTTTAAACAATATGAAATTGTCATTTTTGTAGGTAAAAAGAGCAGAATGTCAATTAAAAACATTTAAAATTGAATGTACTTGGGTGACATTGGTTAATAAAATTATATAGGTTTCAGAGGTACATCATTTATATAATGTACTCTGTGTTCACCACCCCAAGTCAAGTCTCCTTCCATTACTATTTACCCCCTCTTTACCCTCTCCTACCTCTCCAATCCCCTATCCCTATGATAATCACCATACTGTTGTCTGTCTATGAAGTTTCCTTTTTTTTTTTTTTTTTTTTTTTGCTTAATCCCTTCATGTATTAACCCAGCCACCCTCCTCACTCTCCACTGACAGCTGTCAGTATGCCTTTTTGTATTTATAAGCCTGTTTCTATTTTATTTTGTATATTAGATTTAATATATAAGTGAAATCATATTGAAAAAATAAACAAATGGCCTGGGCTGGTAGCTCAGTTGGTTAGAGAGTTGTCCAAATATGCCAAGGCTGCAGGTTCAATCCTCTGGTCAGGCACATAAAAGAACCAATCAACGAATGCATAAATAAATGGAACAACAAATTGATGTTTCTCTCTCTCAAATCAATAAATCCTATATAATAAAAGTCTAGGTGGTACTGCATGATGTTGTCATAAGATGGCTGCCACAACGTCATCACAAGATGGCCACCACAGATAGCCGGCAGGGGAGGACAGTTGGGGATGATTGGACCAGCAGAGGAGGGAAGTTGGGGATAACCAGGCCATCAGGGGAGGACAATCAGGGGTGACCAGATGGGCAGCGGAAGGCAGTTGGGGGCGACTAGGCCAGCAGGGAAGGGCAATTGGGGACAATTGGGCTGGCATGGGAGGGCAGCTGGGGACTATCAGGCCAGCAGGGGAGCAGTTAATAACAATCAGGAGGTGGTTAGGGGGTAATCAGGCTGGCAGGCAGGCAGGTGAGCAGTTAGGAGCCAGCAGTCCAAGATTGTGAGAGGGATGTCTGACTGTCATTTAGGCCTGATCCCTGCAGTTGGACATCCCCTGAGGGGTCCTAGATTGGAGAGGGTGCAGGCTGAATTGAGGGACAATCCCTCAACCCCCATGCATGAATTTCGTGGACCAGGCCTTTAGTATAAATATAAAAAAAAAATGGAACTACAACAAACTAAAAAGGTTTTGTACAGCAAAGGTAACCATAACTAAGATGAAAAGATAGCCTACTAAATGGAAGAACATATTTGCTAATGATACATCTGATAAGGGGTTAATATCCAAAATTTATAAAGAACTTAACACCAAAAAGCCCCCAAGCAATCCAATTAAAAATGGAAAAAGGGCTTGAATAAACACTTCTCCAAAGAAGGCATATAGATGGCCAAGACATGCAAAAATGCTCAACAGCACTAATCATCAGGAAAATGAAAAGTAAGACCACACTGAGATGTCATCTCATGCCTGTCAGAATGGCTGTCATCAGTAAGTCAACAAACAAACGCAGGTGAGGATGAGGAGAAAAGAGAACCCTGGCGCATTGTTGGCGGAAACGCAGATTGGTGAGCCACTGTGGAAAGCAGTATGGAGTTTCCTCAAACAATTAAATATGGGACTGCATTATGACCCAGAAATGTCAATTTTGAATGGTAAACATTTTAACAAAGCTTCCTGGAAGATCTGCTGTATTACTTTTGCAGAACACAGATCTACTCTAGGTAACAAAAATGAGGCTCGGAATGGTAAGTGACTTTGTTCAAGGCTGTGCCACAGCAGGTAAGAGTCAGTGCTGGGATTCAGACTCCGGTGTCCTAAATTAGGGGTGTCGAACTCAATCAGAGAAGGGGCCAAAATCTAAAATCCAGCCTAAATCACGGGCCAAATGGTTTACTGAACAGTCATAAACTGTCATTGTGATGGAAACGCAGCGGAGTGCAGTGATGACAGCGCGGTGCGGGCCACATTGCAAGGCCTGGCGGGACGGATTTGGCCCGCGGGCCTTGTGTTTGACACATGTGTCCTAAATCTTCGTGCTGGGCCCACTCACTTCAGTTTCTCTCCATGTGTTGGACTTATAAAACTAATGTCACGCAGTCTTGATTTGCTCACGCACAGCCTCCCTGCACATCAACTTTCTGTCTCCATTTCCACTGTGTCAAGGAGAACTCTTCAGTGCTTCTTCATTTATTTCACCTAGCTTTCTAAGTGCTTCTCTTTGAATGTTATTTCCGATTTCAGCCTTTTATTTCATTCTCTGGAGAATTCTATCACTTTAAAAAAAAATAAATAAACACAGAAAAAACAATATGGCCATCCATTATGACATTGTTCACCAATCCCACTACAATGGAGCTCTCCAGGACCGGGACAAAGGCTAAGGTGTGAGGGAAAGGGCTCATATCAGGTTGCAAGAGCAAAATGTTAAAATTTTTTATAAGCCGGTTGTTAAACATAATCATTACTATAAATCAACTTTTTAAATTTTATTTTGCTTTTATCCATGTTCTGGAGGTTATTTACATCAATGCTATTTGAATGGTGGGGATACTACATGTTACTGTGCTTTCCTGCTCTGTAGTCAGTGAGATTACATGTTGGGAGGCTTGAAATTGACCTCATGGTGGTAATATTTATACCAGAGCAATTGCTACAAACCTGGTTTGATGTTTTGCTTACGAGCTAGTTTTGAAATGTGACAAAGAATATGATAACAATGTGGGTTAAATGTAAAAGTCTGTCATGTCTGCAGCTGTCACATTTTAAATAGTGCACAAAAAATTGAGGAAGCAAGTTTCCAGTACTTAAAAACTATTATCTGATTCAGCGAAGAACTTGCTCACGTCATCATGGGTGAATGAATGAAGTTCCAAAATGTCATCCTTGTTTCACTTTCCTCTTATTAATGTAAATGAAATAAATCAACCAACATTCGTGTTGGCACTCTAGTCTTTCCCCAACTGCAACTACTGGTATGGATGTTACGAGTTCAGCAAAAATCCGTGAGACCATTCAGTGGGAGTCATTTGTATGAAGTTCATAAATAAAGAGTAGTGTAGATTTTACTCTTTGAAAATTATGTGAAATTATATCCTTGAAATATACTACAGTTGTGTACAGTCATACAGAGAGCTGGCTGTTAAAAGCTGACCAGCACATGACTGGATTGAACTCGGCCCTTGCTGGTCCCCAGCTTCTCATCAGGCTATCTGAATGGTCCTCCTTACTCTGGATAGGAATTTACCCAAAGTGGTGGGCTAGCTAGCTTACATAGATCCAGCCTCCTCCATTTCCAAAAACTCAAGGTGAATAGTTTTATCTACCTTCCAGGACAGAATATATCCCGATCCACTCCCCCTTTCCCAGCCTTGTCTCTTCCCGTGTTTTCTTGATTGTTCAGTGCAGGGCACCACCTCCACCAGTTACTCATGGCAGAAAGATGGCCATCGTTTCATCCCTGCTTCCTCCACACTCACGTCCACACAGTCACCAAATTAGGCTACTTCTTGCCACCTTCCTATTTCTCAAATTTATCTACTTCTACCTGTCATTACAGTAATTTTCTCAAGTTTCCTTACCTATTCCCCCCTTAATTGGTTAATTTTTTAAAATTATTTTTTATTTTATTTTATTGATTTTGTACAGAGAGGAAGGGAGAGAGATAGAGAGTCAGAAACATCGATGAGAGAGAGTCATAGATCAGCTGCCTCCTGCACACCCCCCACTGGGGACATGCCCGCAACTAAGGTACATGCCCTTGATCAGAATCCCTCAGTCCCCAAGCCGACGCTCCATCCATTGAGCCAAACCGGCTTCGGCTTAATTGGTTATTATATAGCCTCCCAACTGGTCTCTGTTCATTCATTTTTGCACAGTCACTTAAGATCTCTAAAACATGTGAGTCTGATCAAGTCGCTTCCTTGCTTATGAGCCCTCCATGGCTCCCTACTGATGACCAGGCTATGAACACCTGTCCAGGCAACTATCTCCTATAATCAATCCTCTTCTCAAAAACCACACCTTGGCCCAGCCGAAACTGCTGTGTTCAGTTCCTCAAAGGACACCCTTCCCCCCAACCCCCCCCCCCACACATGCATGCATGCATCCATACATGCACACACGCACACAGGAGCACACACTTCCTGGAAAGCTCTCTTCTCCTCTGGATTCACTTTCTCTGACCTTGCTTCTCCCAAGGCTTTTGGGAGAGCCCCTCCCATATGTATCCTTAGAGCGCTGCAGGATCTCCCTCTTATCCCTTAATTCACTGTATTCCTAACCTGCCACCCTCACTGTCTGCCTTGTTGTTTGTTTGTTTTCAACAGCTAACCTGGGACTTAGAGAAATCAACAGGTACTTCCTGAATACACGTCTAGAGGAAAAAAACTGATGGTAGGGATAAAAACAGTAGTGACAATCAGATGCTGAGCACCTATTATGTATCAGGCAGCACGTGGGATTCTGGGATTCTTGGCAAACACTGTTAATTTGCAATTCACAACAACTCTGCAAAGTAAGTATTTTTATGCCTGTTTTACAAATAAGAAAATTAAAGTGCAGAGAGGTTAAGACATGTGTCCAAAATCACACAGCTGCTAAGGGGAGGAGCCAGGATTTGAATTCTTGAACCCTGGGCATTTTATTCCAAAGGCTATACACTTCTTAATACACCACCAAAAGAAGCCTTGAGACAAACATGTAGGGCAGACCTAACAAAAACAGATAAACAATAAAACAAAACAAACAAACCAACAAAAATCGCTTTTCAGTTTTGTAATTAAAGTTCCATATAATGGCTCAGACACAAAGTGAGGAAGATGTATTAAGTTCAACAGGTTATTGATTGTATATATGTGTGTATATATATATCGATATATACACACACACACATATATATATGTGTATATATGTATATATGTATATACATATATCTATATATGAACATATAGCTACAAAACACTTTTATTTGCAAGATCTACTTAATAAAAAGCTTTGAAACATACATGGCATTTCCTATTGGGGTGGTTAATAGTCTGCTGCGGAGTGTGGGTTGGCTGGACACAGAATTGGGAGTGTGGATGGGAAGGTGCCCTGGAGGGCTTCCCTCCTGCCTGGGGCTCCTTCTCAGTGAGGCACAGGCTGAAATGCTGATCTGATGTTTGGTCTTTTGACAATTTTCACTTAATGAATTGATTCCTACAGTTCATTAACATACCCACTTCCACTCTGTATACACATATGTCTTAATTAGCTGCTCATTGGCTGTTTAATTACAAGAAAACAGCTGACAGCTGCCTCGCTGAATTCTAATGGCAGACGCTTTGGAGCGGCTACACATTTGCTTTTGACAACCGAGATTTATTCATAACTTTATGATTTATCGTGAATGCTTGCATGCCTGCCCAAATTATTGTATTTTCCAATACAAGTAAAAATCTAGAATTTGGGGAATGTTGAAGCTGTTGTGTGTTTCTCTCTCATGGCTTTCTGAGGCCGAGAAGAACGGAGAATCCTGTATGGAAAGGCATGCACTATGTTAACATTTTATTTGTCTTGGGAACTTTCTGTTGAGAATGTTCAGAAGTGTGGGGGTGAGAAAGAATAAATATCTTTGGACAAACAGGGCAGGAAGCTAATTATCTGGATAAAGGAAAAAAGACTATACTTGTCAATTTTACTTCACTGAGGGGTAAAGAAAGGACATGCATAGATTAAAATTAGGAAAAGAGAGACAAAAGAAAGAAAAAAATTAAAATGGGGAGGGGGCAGGGATAACAGTCCCCCAAAAAGTAAATAAAGAAATTTTTTCTTTAGAAGAGAACAGGCAACTTCATTAGCAAAACACTTTTATTGTGGTAATTCCCTCCAATCACAGGGCCGGGCCAGCAAGGGAGCGTTCATTTCCTCTATTACTGGGGCAGGGCCAGGAGGGCGTGTTCAATCTCTCCAATCACACGGCAGGGCTATGAGGGTGTGTTCAATTCCTCCAATCATGGGGAAGAGACAGGGAGATTGTGGTTATTTCCTCCACTCATGTATGAGCCCTACACTCATACATCTGACAGCAATAAATCACAGAAACACAGATCTCTTGAACTATTTCTCATTCAATAATGACTAACCTCTCTGTAGAATTGTATGTGCAAATGTTCTCTGATTAAAGCTGACCTCATGTGTCATTTTGCTAAGTGTAGATGTCTACTTTGCCATATTGTGATCTTCTATACTCAGATCCAGTCCAAGTGAACACATTCAACAACAGTGATTCATAAGCAGGCATGAGGGGCCCTAGTCTGAGCCAGATACTAAGTTAGAGCCTTGCCTATACTATAACAAGGGCACAAATCCAGCGCTTTTTGTAAGTTGAGGAAAGGACTCAATTACTGATACATGATTAAGACATAAATTAAAAAAATCCAAATCATCTTTACATAAATTGGGTTTTAATACATTCTACCACTTGTGCATCACAGAACTGGAAGGTTAAGCTAAGCAATTTTTTTTTTTATCACCTATATGTAGCAGAACTGAAACTCTGATGTCACAGTATGCAATAATAGCCAAGTCCAATTTTCATTTGAAATGGCTAGCTCTAATAGTGCAGCCAAGCTGTTATAAAACAGTACACTAAAATGTTTGCATCAATGAATGCATCAATGCTGGAAAGTGGACAAAATTGGCCGAAGACTGGTGACATTTCACAACTGAAATAAAAATATTAGAATCCTTTTAAAAACAACTGCGGCCTAAAAGGAAAAGTTATGGACATTGGTTTTTAACCTAATACATAAAAAGCTCCAGAAATTGCTTTAGATCTTTCAAGAATAAATAATGTATAGTTATACAATCTAGGTATCTTTCTTTTTTTTTAATATATATATTTTATTGATTTTTTTTTTTTTTTTTTTTTACAGAGAGGAAGGGAGAGGGACAGAGAGCTAGAAACATCGACGAGAGAGAAACATCAACCAGCTGCCTCCTGCACACCCCCTACCGGTGCAACCAATGTACATGCCCTTGACCGGAATCGAACCTGGGACCTTTGAGTCCTCAGACCAACGCTCTATCCACTGAGCCAAACAGGTTTCGGCTAGGTATCTTTCTATTGTTAATTTCATGTCATATATTTGTTAATGCTAAGAAAGTATTCCAAATTCTCCCTTTACTGGATAAAAGAGGAGGTTTAGCGTGACATCTTAAATGTATGATGATGATAAACAAATGCTAGTTTAAGACCTGTCAAGAGCAAAGGGTCTTAAATGTAATCAGAAATCAATTCAGTTATTCCAATACTCAATTGTACATTAGCATCTGAAATGTGACAGTGGAAATTGTAGAGCCTGGCTGGTGTGGCTCAGTGCCTGAGCATCAACCTATGCACTAGGAGGTGATGGTTCAATTCCTGGCCAGGGCACATGCCCAGATTGGGGGCTTGATCCCTAGTGTGGGGTGTGCAGGAAGCAGCTGATTGATGATTTCCTCTTATCATTGATGTTTCTATGCCTCTCTCTCCGCTTCCCTTCCTCTCTAAATCAATAAAAATATATTTAAAAAAAGAAAGTGTAGAGCCAAAAAGTCTATAAGAAAACAGATTTTAAAAATTGTGTTTTTTTGCTTTTTTTTAAATCTTGAAATAAATATTTTATCATCATCATCCGAGCAGCCAATGTATCTAATGATGAAGCTAGGAACTGAAGTTGAATGATAAAAAGGATAATTTTTTAAAAGAAAATCTCAACTAATGGTCATTTTTCTATAAACATTTCTGCATTTTTATTCACTTTGAAGACCGAACTTTAACCTTCACATCGATAGCTTCTCATTTTATTTCTGGCCTTTTCTTCTGCCGCCTGTATGTTCCATGGTCTGGCCCCAGCTCCCTGGCAGGTCTACCCCAGCTTACCTTACACCCCTCCTACTGTTCACCCAGGGCCAGGACTAAATTCTGTTCCAAGAGCTCAGAAATGAATTCTACATTCTTCTGAAATGAAACATTCAGGGCTTAAGCGGGGCTAAGCACACTGTTTCCTTATTATTTCAAAAGAACAAGTGAAATACTTTTAAAATAAAAACCTTAGCATAATGGAGCCCTTAAAATTTTTGAAATGGTGTACCTGTCTAGCCTTAGCTTACACTACACACAGAAAAGGACCCCTCACTCTAGTCAAACTGGGTTTATATTGTCCCTAAAATATAACCAAGATATCTCCATTAGTAGGCTCTTGCTGCCTCGTGGATATATCTCCTTGAGTTACATTATAGAGTGTGGTCTTACTCTGGTATTCAGTTCTTGCTTTGCTATTTAACTTTTCCTATGCTGGCCTCCTCTCTACAACTATACCATAAACTGCTTGGCGGAAGGATTAGGCCTTCTGTGTCTCTGGATCCCTTACAATACTTATAAAGCGCCTGGTCCCAAGACGGGTGCTCATGTGTTTGCTGTTTTTATTGGCAGAGTCTACATAATAAATCACAAATGGTCACAAAAAGCAGGACTGGACCCATAGATAACCGGAAATAGCATCTGACTATCCAGAACAGCATTATGCAGGCATAAGGAGTGTGGCCAGGAATGATAAGAGCCAGCCCCTCCTGAGTGCTTGTTATGTGCTGAGCACTTTTCTAAGTGCTTTACCGAAATGCATGTGAGAACTCTATGAAGTTAACTACAATTATCCTCATTTCACCGATGGGGAAACAGAGGCACAGAGAGGTTGGGTAGCTGCTCAGACTGGGGAAAAGCAGAGCTGAGATTCAAACCTAGGCAGTCTGGTTCCTAGAGTCAGAGCACAAGCATGACCCAAAACTGTCACTTGGCAGGTAGGCCAGGGGACCAGGAGAGGGTGAGCAGGGAATAACCGGAACCAGAGAAAGTGCTACCAAAATGTCTACTATTTTCGCTGTTCCTGGGCAATGCTTACCTGGGCCAATATATGATGCATCATTTCAGTAATTACCCAGGTTCTCTAGTTTCTTGTGGTTTCAATTTTAGATGCCATTTAAAATGTATTCACAAAATGATTAGTTCTGAAAATGACTGAGTCGCTTTCTTTCCTCTCATTAGATATCTATTTATATATCTAATTATAATTTCTCCTTATGTCTAATGATACTAACACAGAGGGAAATTATTTACAATTTGTCATAAAGTAGCCACCTCCACCTGGTTAGAACGTGGTAAATCATTAACCTCAATGGCAAAAGCAGAGGCTCCTGACTTCACCACAATGAGACATAAAAACATTAGCTACGGCAGAGAGAAACTACTCTGCAGAGTAAACAGTATGTGCATCTGATATAAACACGTACCATTGTATAGGTCCCAGGCTGGGCACAGGCCCAATCTGTTAATAAAATTAAGTTTTAATTGTTTCTGTGTCTTTGAACAGAAGAACACAGATAATCAAAAACCACTTTGGCATTGAGTCCTGTATATGGACATGATCTGAAAGGGTCATCTAGAAAAGTGACAACTGTGACATAATAGCTGCCTGCTGTTTTTTTTTTATTGCTTTTATTTCTGTCATAGACATTGGGGTAAAAAGAAGACACACAGTGGCAATGCCTATGTACACACAGTGGTCCTCAAAGAGTCAGTTCACTTTTACAGAATGGTATGTTGTTAATTTAACTTCTGAATTATTGGTGTGATCCACAGGAAGTAGCCCCCACCCCAGCCTCCATTCACAGGAAGTAGCCCCCACCCCGGATTCCATTCTTAGACACTCACTCCAGTGTGCCACATAAGACCTCATGTGGCATTACTGACAGACTCAGAGGCGGGAATCAGGTTCCTGGGCAGAATGAAGATATTCAGAGTGGTTGATACCTAAGACCCTGTCCGCTTAAGAAAACACCTAAGGTGATAGGCAGTACACAAAAATCGCCACTGGGTGGAACTCCAGGTGTGGGAGGACTACTGTCTCCATATCCTTCATCCAGAAAGGCCATGTCATCTTTAGCAGGGAAGGTGTGAGCACGGAGTGGATGAGGGTGAGGCATTACACCTGCCCAGCCATGTCAGCCCAGATTAACTCTGAAAGTCAATCAGGCGACTACTGTCCCAGGCAGATCCCTCTCTGAGATGGCAGAGGCCAGGCAGTCGGTTTCATTTGGTTTTATTTCAACTAATTAATTCATCTTGAGGGAGGGAAGACTGAAGGGGTAAAAGGGCATAACTTTTTTTCTTGATAGTCCAGAGCCCTGAGGCTTGGAGTGTTACCACAGAGATGAATAATTCAAATTCCCCTTTAAGTAGCAAGACCCCTATTCTGAAAGGCTGGCAATTTTTGAAAAGATTATTGTGTTCGGTGGTGTGTGCAGAAATCTCCAGCTTCATCAAGATGGGCTCAATATGAAGCATTTGTATGTGTACAAAGTGGCAAATGTTACGATGATTAACAGTAAAACAAAGACTTAAGGAAATTACAAGGCAAATTTTCCTGTGGTCTTTCAGTAGTTTTTTGTGTTTGCAGGTGATTTTGAATGTTATGACCTTGTATTTTTCTAATTTCACTAAAGGAGAACTAACCAAATTTGTGAATTTTATTTTTTGCCTCAGCCTCAAAATGCCTAGGGCTAAATCAGGCTTGGTTCAGTGGCAATCGAAGGTTTCAGAGCCTTCAGCATGTTTAAATAGCTGCTCTTCTGTTTATTTTGCACTGTTTTATCCTGTAAGCTGTCTCAAGGCTCTTCCAATATAAGCAGGAGGATTTAGATCTCAATAAATTGAAATTTAAATAACAGAGGCAATCTGGATTTGGGGGGTCCTGAAAGATTAGGATAAACATCTCTATTTCCCATTGCCATATTGTGCACATTCTGTACATATTACCCTGAAATCAGCATCCGTCAAAATCAAAATATTAACCACAGCAATAAGACTAATAATGTTTAGATTTAAATTGCGCTGTTCAGTTTATAAGGACTTTTATTTACAGTTTTTCATTCTGTTCTTAAAATAGTTGTAAAAGGGAGGAAGAACATGTGTTATGCCCACTTTCTAGATGATGAAAATGAGTCACTAAAAGATTAAAACATGCACAAAACTATATGGACAAGTGGTGGCAACAGGACCAGAACTCAGTTCTTTCCAAGAGCCTTGCCATAATTTGGCCAGCTGTGTCAACATCTGTGTGCCAACAATAAGACTCAATCATATTTTGATTGAATTTATTGCAAATGCCTTCTTATAAAACTAATAACATTAGAGAAGTCTAATGTTATCTCTTTTTAAAAAAAGATAACCAAAGTGATTATTCATCAGATCAATCAATTCTGGGATTAGAAGTGACAAGCAAGCAATGCTCAAATACCTTTCTCTAGCCTCTGAATTTGATGGAAAGCATAAAAAATATGTAACTTTTTTTTTTACATGTAATTTAACACCAAAATATTCTGTCCTGTCATTTCTCATCACTCAAAATTCCCAGGAGTTGAATTTTTAGACACAGTAGAAATAAAAACCAAAAATTTAAAACATACAGTCTAATATTAATAGAAACAACAACAACAGTTTAAAAGGCTTACCTTGCAGCCTTCACATGTAATGACACCATAATGGATTCCTGATGATTTGTCTCCACAGATCTTGCATGGAATAATTTCAATTTGAGCTGCAATAGAATCACGCAACCAGTTAATTACATTTTCTTTTAAACACCTTATAAAAGCGTTCCCAGATCAGCATTTGTATAGTGAAAACTAATAACCTGCTAAACATTATACTGCATTAACTATTCATTGCTGAACTGTGAGGGTCCCCCTAGAGCCCTGGACTAAATTATGGCTGCTCGTTATATAATAGCTTTCGGGTTATTAAAATGGGTCATTTGAGAAGGTGTTTAAGGACCCACAAGAAGGCTGGAATCAGCATTTCAAAGCCTTCCAGAACCCGAGAGTTCGCAGTTTAGGCCTCAGAGCAAAGCAGATACTAGAATGTTTCCTCCGATCTCATTTTCCATCATTATTTTTAAAAGGTCATAAATCTGTCTTGGCTGAGCACTGTAGCTCAACTGGTTGAGAAAAATATGCTCCAAAAAGTTAAGACTACTTAGGAAAATGACTCAATTCCAAATATTCATGTTACTTATGATGGCAAGTTAAGAATTCCTTACTCATCCTTTTTTAATTAACATAGTTGCCATGTGCTAAAAATGAGTCCATTTGTGTACGATCAAAACCATTTAACCATAAAGATAATATCCTATTTGTCAGGACTCATCAATTAATAATGATGAGTCCTGACAAAGAGAATAAGTAGCCTCTAAGTTCTTTGCTTTGGAAATTGATTTTCTGATACAACACACTTGTGTTTCTATCCAATTGATTACTTAAAGATGCCTCATGCTTTAAAACTAAATATATATATGTATATAACTATATTTATATTATCAAAGTTCTCAAATATGACAAAATACATTTCTAAGTAAATACATTATATCTTGAGCAGAGTTGGACATAGCATAATTAAGGATTAAAAGCTAACCTAAGGACAAAATAATTAGGCAAGACAAAGTACTTGGATCAACTATGAAATAAAATTTGTATATGAAAAGAAAAGACCCACACTGAAGTATATATACAGGATGGCACCAGTCTACCTGGAATGTTCCATTGGGGTAGGTTTATTTTCCATGGTTTTCATTACTGGATACCCTAACAGATTACCTACAAATCACACACACAAATACAAAGGCAAGTGCCCACGTATATTTCATTTTCATATACAGTAGGTCCTCGAGTTACATTTGAGATCCGTTCCTACGATGCAACATAACGTGATTTTCGAATTTTTGCCGTAAGTCGGACCCCACCTACATAAGCACCTAGGTCACTCACATGGAGCACATACACAGCAGTAATGAAGTGAAACAGTAAAAAAATAAAAAAAATAAAAAAAATAAAAGAGATAACAATTCCTGACCTTTACTTGTGGTAAATAAGTGATAAAAAACATATAGCACATATGTACATACATCAAAATGACAGAACTCCTTTTTTTAATTTTTATAAATAAATGGGAGATGGCGACGTTATCACAGAACAACTTACGTTGAGTCCAACGTAACCCGAGGACTGCCTTTAGCTCCTATCTGGCCCCATACCTTACACAAAGCAACCAACAATGTAAGTTACACGATATAAGTAACACATTTACACACAGCTCACTCTCCCAATCCAATGTAATCCCATATCCTGGGAGAATTTCCACAACACTTACTTTGAATTTCATGTGATGCTGTATTCAACAATTAACACATGAAATTCATGGACTTAACCTCATTATAAAGCATGTGTGCCTACTAACTTCCTTTCAAGGGGACTAGTACAAGTACTGAACAGGAAGTGTAAGCTATTCAGAGAGTCCTTTTCCTACGGGTCACTTTTAGTGTAGAGATACTATTGAATTTTATCGTCCGGAGTTAGAGATGGTTCAAAATATCATGTCCAATATATTTTCCATAATCCTGAAGCTTTCTAAAACTCAATAACACTGTCTTTGTACATTGTCGAATATGTCTATTTGTGAGTTATGCAACTTAATATGTTAAAAGGTTTCATTTAACAAAAATGATCACCTCCAAGTCTGCCTCCTTATCCTTAGCACCTAGGAAAATTCTCTATGAAATCTGAAACCTAATATTTCACATCTGTGGTCCCTCCAATGTTCTAAGACAGCGGAGGCAAAGTTTTGTGCTACAGATTGTCTGCAACTGGAGACGAGACAGCTAATGCCAACTTTTTTCAGGGACTCACAAAAGCCAAGGGGTAGCTGAGAGGTGATATCAGGTGAGAGCTATTGCCTGGGTTTTCCCATCTGAATTAACTAGTCTATAATGAGAACCTGCCTCCCCAACCCTGACTCCCAAGGAATCGAATAATTAGGCAACGCAAAGTACTTGGACCATCTATTAAAAAAAATTTATACGTGGAATAAAGAAGACTGGCACCGAGCTGCTTCTGCAAATGTGTCACCTCAACCTACACTCACAGAAATTAGACACAGACAAACCTAGCCAGGCCCTGTGGTTCAAGTCAGCATCAGAATTACCCGAGGCAATTCAAGCAGCATTAGTGCTAAAACTTGGGCTTGTCAAGTGTTATCTTGATTTCACCTTTACAATGGAGAGATCAACACATCTAGTTAGTCCTTTATAAGATATGAAGGCCCTGGGCAGGCCATATTGGGAATGCTGAGTAAAACTGTGCCTGGATCAAATGGAAAATGACATATTTCTGTTGAGTGGGCCTGGACTCTTAGTGGATTATTTCATCAGAAGTGAACCGATGACATTTAAGCATATGATCAAAATGCCTGCTAATGGCTGCTCTGATCCTGCCAGTGATACAGAGGTGTGACATGGAGGGTATGCTTGTGATAGGGGTGGTCCTGGAGTGCCACCCTGGCCCAGCACTCTAACCTTTGAATGGCTCGGGGTCTACCTGGGGAGAGGGTGGGTCCTTGTTAGCCTGAGTCAGGCTCTCAAACTCTTGGTCTTCAGTCTTATTTCAGCTCCTAGGTTCTTCTAGATCTGGAGGACACTCAAGCTAAGATATATTTCACAAGATTTATGGAGGCTAGTGAGTCGTCTTTACTCACTGTAGATGACTTCTATTTTCAAGCAGGAGGCCATCTGTCAGCCACTGTGTTTGTGCTTAGATCCAGTGGGCAATGTGGGCCAAAGAATCAGAATTTGCTAGAACAAGATTCACTGGGAAGCTCTTGGAAATTATGGTAATGGCAAGGTTCTCCAAAGCAAGGTTCAGGAGTTCTGGCTAGCCTGACCAAACTATTCTACTAGCCTCCCTCCAGTAGGGCCATCTTATCTCAGGAGACAATTTCCGTTACAAGTGCTCTTTAAGAAATGACTGAAATACATCTGCTCCGGAAAGTAAACTTGCTGAATGTGACCTGATCACACATGTTGATATTTCCAGAAAGCAAACATTTGCAGATTGGAGCAGGGCACTCAGCCTTCCATTTAATCCAACAATGCACAAAAGGTGCCCACTCCACCTTTTTAGGCAATTTACAGAATTCAACAGTAACACTGAGAATAAAAAAATGTAGTCATTGACTTGCAAATTTTCCAAAAGGCAGGCAGTTTAGTTCCATAAATTTTAGTTTTCAGTCCAATAAGAGGGAAAAGGCCTTTGCTGTCCATCCCTCAGGCTTTTGCATTTTCCAACAGGCAGTGTTGTGTCTTTTCAAAATAATCTTCTTTTTAACACAAATTACGAGTCTTGGCCCGTAGATATACTGCACGCATTAACTCAGCCAGTATTTCAAAGGATGAGTTCTGTCAGACTCCACTCCTGTCACAAGTATATTGATTAAATTAGCTCACATACATATTCATCTCAGCAAAGAGGTTTACTGTGTAGGGGAATATTCGAAGCAAGAAGCACACAGATAATCATGAATTGGCTTAACAATGAACAATCTTGCTATGAAAAATTCTAATTTGCCTACATTTTCAGCTCTATTGCCTAAATAATTTGCTCTCTCATGCGCCCTGAGTAATTCAAGCAGGCGCTCCACACCTGCAGAGGCACATTTCTGCAGTTTCAAGGAGCTGACAACCAGTGGCAGCGGGGTGTCAGGAAATCTGACAATACAAGCGTGCTAATTAGCCAAGTGGTCCTTGGGCTGGGCTGTCATTGAGCCTTGGATGTACTTCCATACAAAGTTTGCTTTTTTACTTTTAATTATAAAAGGGACAAGCACATGGACCCTGGCATTCTTAACACCTCATTTATTTCTCAGGACATACTGTGGGATATATCTTGGTCTTGAGAAAAATGTCCGTTTTCCCAAAGAATTAAAAAAAAATACAATAGTATGAGTTATACCCATCACTTCACTCTCGGTAAATAGTGAACATGTATTTGTGTTTATGATGCAAGGCATTATTGCATTTACTTCAACAATCCTATGAGTTTAAGTGGTATCATCATCATCATCATCATCATCATCATCATCACCTCCTACATTTTTTTAAGTGAGAAGACAAATTCAGAGAGGCAAAATAACTTGCCCAAAGTCAGAATGCTAGGAAGAGGTAAGACTGAAATTTGGGGACATTCTGTCCTTTTGTCTAACTAAAAATTTGGGGCTTCTGCTCAGCCAGTGTGGTTCAGTGTGGTTAAGCTTTGACCTATGAATCAGGAGGCTATGGTTTGATTTCCAGTCAGGGCACAAGCCTGGGTTTCAGGCTCAATTCCCAGCCCAATCAATGATTCTCTCTCATCTTTGGTATTTTTCTCTTTCTCTCCTTCCTCCTTCCCCTCTGAAATCAATAAAAATATATTTTTAGAAAGTATTTTATTAAAAAATAAAATAAAATAAAAATGTAGGTTTCCCCCTTGTCACTATTCTGCATTGCTAAGATCCAATCGGTCCAGTAACAAACATCAGGAGATTACCATTCTTGGTAAGCAACCATTACCAAAGGACCAAAAGACATAAGTAATTTGGTTAAACATACACACACTTTGAACTGATATCAAGATGTCTTTCTGGGAGTTACCTTTTTTAAAACTAGAAGTAATCATCAATCTTCTAAGTAATTCTTCTCAATTTTATAAAATTCCTAGTAGTTTTTGACCTTAAGGCGACTGATACCAAATTTTAACAATTTTTAAGGCTGGGAAGGTCAATTAACCTCTCTGAGCCTCAGTGTCATTTGTAGCGATTCCATGATATGATATATAAATGACACAGCACACACACGATTATTATTTATATTCTACATACATGCACACCACACAGTTCTTAGAAATCGTTGGCACTCAACACACAGCCATTATTATTATTGTTATTGTTGATAAGAAATCCTGCCTTATAGCAAAATGAAATTCTTTTCTGCAGTCCATAAGCTCTTTCCAAAGTGGGGATAGAGAAAAGCTGCTTAGCCTCCAAATAACATGACAGGCAGTTCGTACCAGCCACCACAGCAATCCTTTGCGGCACTGGCACTTAACTGTCTGCTGCACAATGCTAGGTGGCAATCAGGTGTGGATATGTCGTACAGAATTTGCTAGTAATGATGCTAAATAGACTAAGCATTTTGATAGGTTCCTATACAAATAAACTTATAGGAACCCAAAGTTACCCCAATAATGCCTTTCATCGGGCTCACTTGCACAATCACATATTTTTCTTAGATTAGTCTGCACAGGGCGGGGCTCCTGCTGGCTTGCCAGGAAATGGCTAAGTCTCGGATACACCCATGAGAATATGTCACAGAAGAATGGCAAGTAATTCCGTGCGTCTTGCAAAAAACCGTCAAGAGCTACTGCTTTATGAAAAATATATTTTATGTCAATTTGTTGACAGTGTTGTTGTTTTTTGTTGTTGCTGTTTTGCTTTGTTTGTTTTTTTGCTTTTCTGGAGGGCAAATATTGAGGACTTTTTCTGATGTTTGAATTTTTTTTTACAACCAGCATGTATTACTTTTGTAAGCAGGAAAACCAATAAAGATTAAAAAGAAAAACCCTAAGGCATTTGATTTTATTTTTGGTAAAATGGCTTGAGTCCTTCATGGATTAGTCACTTTATTTTATCCCCAGTTTAAAACTGCTGGGTATTAAAGGCTCTGCATGGCCTGACGACAGACCGGCGTGCATGTCAAGACCGGATGGTGGAGTGACGGAGCCTCTGCCTGCTTCCTGAAGCAGCTGTGGGAATTCCTGGCCTCTAGAGTGGTGCGGCCCCTCTGGTCTGGCCGCCTCTTAGCTCCAAGGACATTGTGCCCTGTCCAGGGGAGCCCAGGCCAGGGGGCGCACATAGGGGCTGACATTCACCTGGCTCTGAGCCCTGCCACAGAGGCTGGAACAGCCTGGACTAAGGGAGCATTTTCCTAATTTGCCTGCCCAGATGGAGCTTTTCTTCAAACCATTCTTGTGGAGGTGGCGCCCTTCTCTGCAGTGTGCAAAGGTGCTGTGTGGTGGCTGTGGGCACTCTTGCTGCTGCTGCCCCCGGAAGCCCGGGCCACCCCATATAAGGTTTGCAGAGAGCTCTCATTACATCTCATGGTGGGAGGGGAACAGACTTTGGCTTCCAATGGTTTGGCACATTTTGTCATCCTGGAGCCTGACTTGGAGTGCATCATGAATGTGTCCCATGGCCCAGTCCAGGCTTGTTCAATGGTCCTTTGGGGGAGGGAAGGACTGAGTTCCAATTGCATATTGCAAATGGATAATCAACTTATTCTGCCATTTTGTCCATTAAATATATACTAAGTATGATATTCATTATGTTTCCTTAGTGAAGTCTTTTCTTCCACTGATTTTGGATTCTTTCATGATAGCATTTGATCCTTACTAAACATCTCCTAAGCAATTAGCCCCCTAATTGGAAGAGCCTTACCCTCATGGTCATTTCTGGCAGCAACAATAATGCCTGATATGTGCAGGGTTCAGTAAGTTTTTGTCCTTATCAGCTTGCTTAGATTTTGGTGCTCACAATAATCCTGTATAGGCAGGTGGGTGTCATTATGCCCATTCTAGAGATGTGGAAAATGAACCTCGGGAGGATTGAATGGCTTATGTCTAGATCTCCCAGGATCTAATTGTACAGGCAGCCAGCCATGAAGCAGAAAGATTTGCTACTTCTTTCCTCTTAAAGGTTATTTGGTGCCTTTAAATTTATGTTATTATCTCCCTGGGGAGCTCCGGGGGAAATGACAGGAGAGTAAGAACTGGAGGTCTATCCAGCTAAGGAGTGGAGTCGGCAATCCTCCCAAAGCTCCATCAGACCCTCCACTCCTTGGATGGCCTCAAGCAAATCACTTACACCTCCACTTCCTCCATCTATAAAATGGGAATAATTCTTACCTCCCAGGCAGGGGGTGGCAAATGGATGCTCGCAAACCTCTTTGAAGATGAAAAGACCTACATAAATGGGAGGGAAGCTTTAGGAAGCTTGGCATATCATTCTTGGCAAGGACCAGGACGCTGCGCCCTCACTGCCCACAACAGGCTCTGCCACAAAGAGAATACAGAACATATAGAACTGTAATTTTCACCTGCTAGCTAGACTTAAAGGTTTTTTGTTTGTTTTTTTAAATTGTTGGTTGCTAAAATGCCTTCCTGAGAGACCAGTGCATCCAGATGTTAGTATTTTAGTCTCTACTTGAGAGAAAAAAGAGCACATCGCAGGAAAAGTCACCTCTCTATACTAGCTGTCACCAGCCATGTCACTCAACTCGACTTGCACCGGGGCTTGTATGGTTTTGCAGGAGCATGGGGGAAATGGCAAGATTCCCACATATAAATACAATAAACATATGTGTCATCCTCTGACTTCCTGAACCTTAGTATTAAGTCGATATCTGACTCAAAGGGCCCTGCCACACTATAAACATTAAGGAAGAAAGTCCTGTGCCTTACTTTGTCCCCTCCCAAGGTCCTGCCCCTTACCTACTGTTTAAAGCCACTTCTTAAAGGCTTTAACTTGACTGTGGTTTCTGCTGAAAACTCAACAGCTTTTAAAAATCACTGATATAGACACATAAGCATGCCTTAAACAACTGAGAGGTCATTTGTTTAAGGCGTGCTTTTAAGCATTTACGAACTAGATCTAAAATAAAAGGCAAAATTGGAGTTTTGGAACTTTGACTATTCCCTTCAGTCTTTATACAAGTAAGACTTGGGTGCATAAGAGTTAAAACACTGGGCCAGAATGCCCCATCGAAATTCAAAGAAAGCGGAGCTGTGTTTGCAGGAAATCTCTGAAGCATAAGGACAACAGGCACATCTTCTCATGTGGCTTTCTGAGAATATGCAGCTAGTTCTGACAATGGAAACAGAATATTAATCCTTTGTAATATGCTTCTATCTCTACTAGATTAAGCTTTCCAGAGAAACTGACTCACATTCTCTGATGCATATGTATCTCTGCTAAAAGCCAAATCCAAATGAGCTCTTTGTTCCTAGACAGGGAAATTCTGTCAAACAGAGAAAAATAAGATTTTTCATATAGAGGAACAATGGATAACTTTGATTTTTAGAATAAATTCTCTCTAGAATTCTCCTACTACATAGTTACACAAAATACCTAAATTTGAGGCAATTGACTCTTTGCCTTTTTGGATAACTAGATAGCAACGAACTAAAGCCTTGAATAAATTAAGTGAATATCAAGAGAAGCAGCTTCCCAATACTTCACTTCGTTTATCCAGTGCGTCAAATACTGAATAAATTATCATCCAACAGAAGATGATGCCATTAGATCAACAATACGAATAGTTTCCTCTTTTTTGTTTTTTTTAATTTAATCTTTCTATTGCCTTTGTAAACAATGGAACATATTTGTTCCTGAGAATTTGTGGGGTTTTGAGAAATAAGGGAACAAGACAGAGGTATCTGGCCATTTGGCCAAATTACTCCCAGTTGGAATAAGGTCCCTCTAAGATTGTAGAATTAACTACATTTTTCCCATATATAATTCTGGAAGGTCTTCTAGGACCTTGAAATCAGAAACATCTAGTAAAAAATCTTCCTCTTGAACCTCTCAGTGTGGGTTAACTGTCATTTCATATCAGCAGGAAAGAGAATCCACTTTATAGTACTAAGTGGTTATACTATGCTGAAGGGAAATTCCCGATAACTTCTTTTTCAACTATGGGTGTGTGTCCCTTATATAATTCTGGATCATACTAGACCAAAAAAAAAAAAAAATGTTATCTGAGTCAAAGAACTGCATCTAATCTTATCTATGATAGCAATCAACCTCACTCCAGATATCAATTCCTTTTCCCCCTTAACAAGAACAACTTGGCCACATTTAGGTTAAGTCTTCCTTTGCTCACAGTTAAGAGCAATGGGGTCAGTCAGCTCTTTGATTTCATCATTCAAAGTCTGTTTTTCACAACAGAAAAGAACATCTTTAAAACCAAACCAAATCTGGAGATCTTATCTCATTTCTGCGTAGCCAAATACATCAGAATTACTTTTACTGCACTTTATGAAATAACCTTACTTTACACAATTCCCCTCAAGTTCTCATATCTAAGCCCAAAAATTTAACCACTCCATTTTATAGCTCTCTTATCTCTGCATCTGCCTATGTATACCTCAAGTGATACCCATTGTACAATCTTGGTACTTCTATTTAGATGTTTTTACTTTTTAAAATGGGTACATATAATATAAAATAAACAAACCTGGTGCTTCAATTACAGGTTCAAAGACAGGAAAATGTATTGACACAAAAATTGGGCTTTAACAAGTAGGACATTTATTTAAATCTATATCAGTTCTATGACTTCTATAAGTCTGGCATATAGCATACAGCTTAGCATACAGCATTATAGCTCACTGAACAAATCATTCAAAACATTCTGTTTGCCTCAGAGTACTCCACCAAGGGCCAAAGTCTCCTACCTCAAAAGTCAGCCATTGATTGCTAATTCCAATTGCACAATTTCCATGACCACTTACAGTGCTAGCACAAAAGTCAGCTGGATGCAGAGAGGCAGAAGTGGATCAAATAATAGGAATCCAGGTTAAGTCATCAAAGCTTACAAGTTAAAGGAACCCATTGCTTCTTTCCATTTACTTGAAGGTTTTTTTCTGAAGATCAGTTACTATTCATTGAATAGATCATTTAAGAAATATTCCCCAACCAAATTAAGTTCGAATTCATAGCAAAAGATTGGAAATAATTATAACTTTAAACCTTGAAAATACATTCACACTCCCCTCTGTATTGAGCCATAGAGGACTAAAATGACAACAGATCCATATTCACAGCCACAGAGTGGTGGAACCAAAACCTTCTTGGTCTACAGGCCATTTTAGTGGGTGAGGATGGTTAAGAGGATAACCCCACAGCCCAAATTCCCACTTTATGTTTCCTCCCACTTCAAAAAGTCTCCCTAGAATTACATGGGAGAATGGAACTTTGGGCAAGAGACCAGGGAAGGGTCTGGTCTTTATTAAAAGTCACAAGCAAATTATTTAGGCTTGCCAGAGGACAAGTGTAGGTGTTGCCATATTAATCATTTTAAAGCTGTAGGATCTTGAAGGATCAGTGACCAACTCCCCTTGGAAGAAAAGTTCTACTAGGTTCATCCACCATTTCCAGGACGTAGCCAAGGACATAAAAACAATAGACATGGCGCGTGCTAAGCTTTCAAATAAATACATCAAAGATGCACCTCAGGACTGTAGTTCAATGTTGTTGATTTTTTTTTTTTAAATTCTCTTTCATAATTCTTTTCTAAGACAGGCAGTGTGGCCAGTCAGAGGAATAAGCAGAAGAGTGTATTCTGACACTTTCTCTAAACATATGCTCTTTAAACTTGCTTATTAAAGAAACATTTTCATTCTTAATTAAAATATATATGATTGATCAGAAAACAGATAACAATATTTGCTGAAGGCGGATGCACAGGTATTTCTATGGCCCATGCCAAAGGGGGGAAAGCAGCACAGGAAGCTGTGTTTTCAAAGGAAAGGGAAAGATAGAAAAGGAAAACGGCAGCAGTGCCTTGGGGACATGAAGCAGCTGTGAGACATGAGGAGAAGGAATGCTCTGGGCCAAGGTAAGAGATTGACAGATTTATTTTAAGAAGGTTCTGACATCTAAGCATCAATTCACAGACTACAACACCCAAGAAATGTCACTCTCTCTGCCCCAACAAAAGGAAATGTATAACTTGGGTGTTTATCTTGAAGCTACCTATTTTTATGTAGGTCACTAGAGGCTCAGTGCATAAAAATTAATGCACTGGAGGGGGGGTCCCTCTGCCTGGCTTGCCCCCTCTCACAGTCTGGGAGCCCTCAGGGGCAGAAGGCGACCCAGCAATCAGGGAAAGGCGACGCCATCACACCTCTGCTGTTGCCACTGCTGGCAGCACAAGCCTCAGCCGGCTCTAGTTATCTGAGCCTCGAGTGGCCCTGGGCAGCTAAGCAGCTGCCATACGAGGCTTGCCTGTGCCTCGGACTTGCCCTGGGCAGCTGGGGGGCTGAATGAACTGGGGGATTCTGGAGACAGGCATGCAGATTGGCCAGGCCCACTTGGGGGCGGGCCCAGCTGTGGCACACGCCTGCCGCCTGGGTGGGGCTGAGGGGACCGGGTGCCACTATCTTGTGGCTGTGGGCACCACCATCTTTTGAGGGCGTGACAGTCAATTAGCATATTCCCTCCTTATTGGCTGTGGGTACTTCTATCTTTGTGATGGTGTGAGTGTCAATTAGCATATTCCTTCTTTATTAGATAGGATGCCTTGGAGGTGAGATAAGAATGCCATAGCCACATAAAGATAGCAAAATAAGGTTCGCAACATCCCATTTTCAGTTTCTCCTCCTGGAGACCAAGGAGCTTCTTCAGACTGCAAACATTTCACCACCTGTCCTGAACATCCTGCTATCAGCCTTCTAGCATTCGGCAATGTGTCTGCCTCTTAAGATAGTATGAGTGAGTGAGTGTGACATTATCATTGGAATAAGTGCATCTTCCTAGTTTGCAGTAAAAGTGCGCCATTCACACACTTGAGTATGTCAGTAAAACAAGGTTTTGAAGTGCGTTTCACAAGTGACGGTGGCACATTTCACATCAGATGGAAACACGGTGTGATGGCTAACCGCGGCAGTGGCTACAGATGTGCCTATAGATTCAGCAGGGTCTCAGAATAGTAGTTCCCTTTTAATGCTAATGGCTGCTACTATCTTAAATCATTATCATCAGCATCATCACACACACACTCACACATACCACACATTCCACACGCTCACACCAGCTCCATCCAGCCGCCAGTCCCACCACCTCTTGATGAGCACCTGCATGACTAGTATGAGGGATGCAGAGAAGGTACATAGAGCCTGCCAGCACCCTCATCTTGTTACATTAGCTTCACTGTGTAAGAACTAGGAATGGAATAGAAAACTTTTTTGGAAGGAGTTGAATACAATCATTTTTTTTAAATGTAGTTCATTGATTTTTTTTCTTTCTTTTTTTTTTTTTTTTTTTTTTACAGAAAGGAAGGGAGAGGGAGAGAGGGTAGAGAGTTAGAAACATCGATAAGAGAGAAACATTGACCAGCTGCCTCCTTCACACCCCCTACTGGGGATGTGCTGAAACCAAGGTACATGCCCTTGACTGGAATATAAACCAGGACCTTTCAGTCTGCAGGCCAATGCTTTATCCACTGAGCCAAACCGATTAGGGCGAGTACAATCTTAAAGGTAAAGTGTCAAGATTGAATTTGTAAGCTCTAGAGCCTGGGGATGAATCCCTGCCTGCCACATACTAGTCATGAGAACTTGAGATTTCTTAACCTGTGCCTGATCTTCAGAATCTTGAAAAGGATCCTTACCACATTATTATATGATGTCCAAATACAGTGCCTGTTGAATCAGTGCCTAGCTCATAGTAAGTGCTCAATAATGTTAACTACCATCACTTATCTTTTTTTTTAATGTTTAAAAATTGATTTTTAGAGGTAGAGAAAGAGAGAAGGAAGAAGTAGAGGTATAGGTATAGGTAGAGGGAGAAGGAGAGGGAGAGGGAGAGGGAGTGGAAGTGAGAGAGGGAGAGAGACAACCACGTGAGAATGAAACATTGATTTCTGCCTCCTGAGTGAGCGCACAACCTGGGCATGTGCCCCGACTGGGAATCGAACTAGCAATCTTTCTTTCAGTGCATGGCACAATGCTCAACCAACTCAGCCACACTGGCCAAGGCAGCTGACACTTATCTTTTAAGGATGGTGGTATTTGGCCAGAGTTGCAACTGGAGTTGAGGGAATTATTACAAGAATGAAGAGGGATAGGTCATTATGTGTCTTTTAGTTCTTTGAGTTTAACAGCTTTATTTCTAATGCAGAGGCCTAACAGAAGTGACACTCAGCAGGTACAAAGCATGACTGGAAGAAACCAGTGCGCATTATGTCTCACTTTTGGAGGAGTGAGAGAGAGACCTCTAAGAGCTGCATGGTGACATGGGGAAAAGACTGGACTAAGGTTAGGAGGCTTCTAGAGCTACCTGTGTAATGAGCAACGTTTACACAACTCCTGTCACACACTGTGACCGCCTTCCCTCAGGCCTCAGCTCCCTCATCTGCTCTTGGGGAGGTGCTGCAGAATTGGGCCTGCTATCCCACACTGCTGTTTGAGGGTAGTGAGTGAGTCTAGCCAAAACCGGTTTAGCTCAATGGATAGAGCGTCGGCTTGGGGACTGAAGGGGCCCGGGTTCGATTCCGGTCAAGGGCATGTACCTTGGTTGCGGGCATATTCCCCCTATGCCTGATCGATGACTCTCTCTCATCGATGTTTCTAACTCTCTCTCTCCCTTCCTCTCTGTACAAAATCAATAAAATATATTAAAAAAAAAAAAAAAGAGTGAGTCAAACTATCATCTCCCCAACAGCAGACACAACTTTTTACTGCAAAATCCAGCAGGTACCATCTGGTCAGGGAGAAGTGGTGGGAAAAGTGGAAGAGAAGCTCATCCGACAACCAACTTGTCTATTTTCTCGCATTTTGATTTAGAAAGGGGAGCGCCCTGAAATGTTCCCGTCATGTCCTGAGTGAACATTCATGCAGAGTACTCACTGGAGTAGAGCACTCTGTTCCAATACACCTGCTCCCTCCTTTTTTGGTCTTCTTAAAAACAAACAAACAAACAAACACACACCACAATGTTTACTACTACCAATCAAAGAGAATTCTTTTTAATGCCACACCCTGCTAGTATAGAAGAGACAGAGCAATACGATGCTAATATGGTATTGGTGGAGAATAAAATATTTTTTTCCCCTTCAAGGTAAACAATTTCAGTGGAATGTACTAGGTCAGATTTAAGCTGTTTCTTCCTCTCCCTTCCTCTCCCTTTCCATCTCTCTTTCCCTCGTTATTTGTTTCTTTCTCAAAAGAAATCATTCTCCATCAGTAAAGCATTTTAAAACCTCAAGCTACATGGTCCCCAGCTATACTGTCTAAGGCATTATACCTCAAGGACCAAGTCCAAGGCCATCCCAAGGACATCAGGGCACAGAGCAGTAACTTCTGAAGCAGGGTCTGGTGGGAACACAGAAGGGGACTCAGCAGACAAGCACCATCCCTGTGAGACGTCGGGGAGCCAGTGTCCAGAGGGGAGGCTGGAGTCGGCCAGTGCTCCAGGAAGTCAACCCAACTACTCACCACGAATTGCCCTTATTTTGCCTTCACTGCTATTCAAAGGGACCCAAAGCAGTCACTGAAAGCAATTCCAAGAAATGGAGCTAATTTTTTTTTTTTTTGTAAAGGCATAGAAAAAAAATCATTTGAAGAAGTGTGCAGACTTCCAAACTGAAATTCTGAATGGGACAGGATTTTTTTTTTTCTTTTTTTAGGGGGAGAATCTTGGAATGTTTCTTTAAAAAAATCAGTCACATCTCAAACACATCCACCAATAATCAGAAAGACAGCTAACAACTAACAGGAATTATTCACTTAAAATATCCTTTAAAATATGTCACAAGAATAAGCTAGACTGGTCCTCACCCATCCCCACCCTCTTACATAAACAAATAGTCTTTCTATTGAAGCCAATTTCCTGTTCTTGGAATCAGTTTTTTGAATTGTCAGTTAGGCAAGAGAACTGATAACCTGACCATAAACTTTACCCTTGTCAATAGCAAGTCAGGTAACTCTTAGCAAAGAAATATCATTCTATTTCAAAATGTTTCTTGAGAGTGAACTCTTCCATCTATGACACAGCAAGTCTTTCTCCTCTTCTGGGTCTGTTGAAGGGCATGGTACCCAATAGATACATTTCATTTGCCAATTACATAGCAGAGTCCATTTTAGAGTGAATCTATTCTTTTCCTTTCCCTTCTTTCTTGGATATTCCTAATCAAGTTCAAAGTATGTTTTCTTTGGACATGATTTTACAAATAATCCTGAGAACCTACATCAAAGTTCAAGTTGCTTTGCAAAAACATCATCATCAATGAACCCGGGAGATTTTATGAAGAGTGATAGCAATTTTTACATTGTGTCATCCCAGGGACCTTCCTGAATGAGGCTTTTAGGAAGAGGTTAACATGGAGACTTTGAAAGTAACGATCAGGCTGTCTTCAGTCTAACCTGTGAGGGAGGCAAGGGGCCTAGGAAACCTCAGTCCCACCTGATACCACTGTTTTCCACTCCTCTCCGAACCTGACAGACAGCCAGGTGGCACTCCATCCCTGTGGACTTCGCCAGGCCCCGCATTTTATTAAAGTATAACCAAAAAATGGGGAGCAAAAAAGGATGATGTAGGAGAAAACTGAAAACCCTAAGGGCCAACTATAATGAATATCTTAAACTAATGATGTATTTTAATATTCTAGGAATTTAAATTTGTATTAATTATTTGAATTAATGTCTGGTTTGTGTATTGAGAGAGTAATTGCTAAACTGGGGGAAGTGGGTTACAAAGACTTCAGCAGTGGGGCTAAATGGCCTGTGGGCCAAGGGGTGTGAGGTCCCGAGTAGCAGATCTAAGATCTCCCTGGTTTCTCCAGAAAGGCTGTCACGCATTTCATGCCTGCAGCAAAGCCCAGACAAGCCCTGGGAGAAAATCACGGGGACTAGAAAAGAAACAGCAGTTCCTACATTCTTCAGTGAAATCTCCCAAACCTTAAAAAGCGAAACGTTAAGAAAGCTAATTTTTATATCTTCAACCCACCAAACTGTGAAATGGGGTGAAATATTGATAGTTCCACATGACATCTCCTAGGGAAAGCTTTCGTGTTACAACGACCATTTCCACGGAATTCCCAGTGTGCCCTTGTCTTGACCCCCACGGCTGAGTGAGGTCGGCCCACCTACCCCAGAAATAGCGAAGTCTGTGCGGACTGCAGTAAAAGCACTGAACTGCTCCAGGACCAAACTCTGCTGCCTCTTGAGTGACTTCTGAACTGGGAATTCTCCTGTGATTACCAGAGAGCATGACAACGGAAGTCACCATTCTGAGGCCCTTTGAGGGAGGAGTTTCCCTTTGGCTCTCCCTCCATTCAGCTTCCCACACTCACTGCATGCTGTACAATGTTGTTAGTCAGAGAGTAGTAATTCTGATCCAACCAGAAATGTGTATGGTCAGGAGTGGAGTGATCTAGACAATTGCCGTCTACTGCTCGGTGGAAGTGCTCCTGTGTTGTCTTTGAATATCCTTTGTTTATTTGTTTTTTTGTTTTGTTAATCATCACTTGAGGATATTTTTTCCACTGATTTTTAGAGACAGTGGAAAGGAGAGGGAGAGACAGAGAAACATTGATGTGAGAGAGACACATTGACTGGTTGCCTCCCACATGCGAGGGGACCAGGGCTGGGGATTGAGCCTGCAACCCAGGTACGTGCCCTTGACCAGAACTGAACCCGAGACCCTTCCGTGTGTGGGTCAGCCGATGCTCTATCCACTGAGCTAAACTGGCTAGGGCCAATGTCCTTTGTTATTGCTGTCATGTATCACATTAATTTTCTGGAAGAAGAAAATTAGCGGCCAATATTTTCTTCCAATAAAATCACTGGCTCCAGTCTCTACACCAAAATGAGGCTTGACCTTCAAAGTAGTGATGTCATTGCCACAAACTACTTTGAACCATTTCTTTGGCAACTGTCCTCCGTACCAATGAGATGAGAAAGACAAGTTTGTCACTTTACTGTCTTTTCTTTTTTAAAGGAAAATGGCCTGGGCTGATCTCTTCTCTTACCATTAGCTATTGGTTGCTTTCAAAAATCAAATTCACTTTTCCAGGAGAACAATGGCCACGATGGAAAATATTAAAACATTGCTAAAGGAGCTTAAAGTAGTTCCAGAAGAGGAATTGCATATGGGTTTTTGGCAGTGACCTTGAGCATTTTTGGCACAAGTGTTTATTAGCCACCCCAGTTGAGTGCCTTGAAGGGGCAATGCTCATGTGGGAGCACACCTCCCAGTACAATTGTTAAAATAAAATCGGCTTTGTTACCTAAAAATGAATATGACTTTGGGAGGGAACTCAGACCCTCCTATTTTATCTCTCCTCACCATACCGTTCAATTAGAGTGGGCTTCGTGGAAATTCTGATCCCATTGCCATCGCTGCTGCACTCAAGTATGCTTTCTGATGTCATGCTCTGAAATAAACGAAGTTGTTTGCTACAACTACCTACACACAAATTAGAAAATTATATGACAAGGCGTTTAATACAGCCTGCAGCTGGGACACAGGTTATTACTGAAAGTCGTTGTCGACATGGTTTCTGGTTTTGCAGTAAAAGAAGATGACTTGAAAGGACTCAGTGGTTTTGATGCTCTTCTGGAATGAAAACATTCAGGGAGTGCAGAGCATCGGGCTGTCATTAATGTCAGCCATGCGAAAACACTGTCTCCAAGAACACTACCGTCATTTCCCCACGGAGACCAGGACTTTCCACTCTCTGGCATTTCAGGCTCTGGGCTGGTACTTTTCCAAAAGAGAACCTTTGGGTGATCCATTCTGGGTACTCCAACACATAGAACGCTTTTCAGCTAATAGGTGGCCTACGTTTGCCAAAGTCATCCAATAATTTTGATGGGGAGATGTGTTCCTTTCTGAGAAATATTGGGAATTAAGAATGAAATCCTCAAACTTCAGAAGGCAAGAAGTAGAAATACTACCTTGAAAGGTGCAAAATGCCGGTTCAAAATAATGTGGTGGATGAAAGTATACAACTCTCGGAGTAGCTTCATATTACTTCTCTTAAACATCTTGATATGTACAGTTTAACATGGTCTTATTGATAAAGTAGACAGATTTCTGGTATGCTTGATATGTCTGATGCTGGGTAACACCTTTTATGTACTGTGTCTGTTGCCTGTTGTAAACAAGCAACGAAACCCCATGCTTCATCCCAAAGTGAGGAGGGTTGTAGAATGAAGAGCACTGTGTGCGTGGAGTTAATGGTACAACATTAAACAACAGAGTTGCCTTGTATTTTCTCACTCTGCAACCAACTTGTGCACAAGGGAGAAGAAAACAAAGCGATGTTCTGAGGCAGGGTAAGCATTAGGAAGTGGTGTTTGCTATCGCATCACCAGGGCACTTTGTTGTGCTTGTTATTTTCCTCCCCCATTCATGGTCCATGAATTAATGCAAGAAACAAACAAGGCATTAGGGAATAGGCTAAATATAAAACAGTATTTGCTCTACTCTTTGGTTTCAACATTTTAAAAAAAAATCTCACTCAAGGGTATGTTTTTATTGATTTTTTTTTTTTTAAAGAGAGAGAAACATTGATTTGTTGCTCCCCACTCCCCCCAAGTATGCGCCCTGACTGAGGACTAAACCTGCAGCCTAGGTAAGTGCTTTGATTGGGAATCAAACCTGCATGCAACCTTTTGATATATAGGAGGATGCTCCAACCGACAGAGCCACTCAACCAGGGAAATACCAAATTCTGTATAAGAAAATATTTTGTAATTTCCCAGGATGTCACATATTTGTCATACCTGCTGTAGTGGTAGTATGGCATTTTTAATATCACATTTTTATTGCAATGATTTTTAAATCTCCAAGGTGAGTTCTCACAAAGAGATTGCCTGAGTTGGGGAGAGTGGGACATCTGGTGATACACTTATAGTGAACTTTTTATTTCACTTATGTTCTAGGCTTTCAAATTATAAACTGGAAATGCAATGTCATTTTCCATTCTCTCCTATCTCATTTTTAACATAAAAAACAAAAAAATAAAATTCCATTTTATTATTTGTTTGTGAAATAGCCACAAGTAAAACTCCAGGGTTTCTTCATAAGTGTATAATTTTTTCCCCAGCCATCAGTTAAATCACAAAGAGAATGCAGCTCATTTCATAATGAGCTGAAAATATAAATGATTTTTTAAACTAAATGGCCAAAAGACATACTTGCTTATATCTGAGCTGCTTTTGAACCAGTAAAAAAAATACAGAAGAACACATAAGACTTGAAATTTGGATGGAAATTTTAATGTTTTAAGTTTTTCACACCCAATCCCAAACATATTCATTTGAAAAATAATATTTAAAATCATAAAACTTAAAATCTAGGTATCAATGACTTCCCCTTACAGTATTCATCAAAAATACATTAAAAAAAACTGCTGCAGAATGATATCTAGAAAATATCAATAGAAATGTTATCCATGATCAATCCTTCTCCCTTATACATTAGATTAAAACTATTGTCACCATACAATAAGCTTTCATTGGGAAAAAATTTAATCTTTCTTAATGCCATTTGTTTTCCTCAAGGGCAGTCGAAAAAAAAAATGAAAATGTGACTCAAAGGAGATGAAGAGGTCTAAATAATGCCACCTTAATTCTGAAATAATAAAAGTTCAAGCAAGGAATGGCTGAATTCACACCTCAAATTACACCAAACACAGGCTTAAAAAAATAAGTTTTCGTTTGTGTGAAATCATGACCACACTTAGAGAAAACAAAAGAAGCATTTTGCAGAACTGCGCTGGCTTTGCTGCTCTTTCTGCTAATTGAGATTGTGCAAAAGATTCATTGTGCGGACCAGTTGCTCTTTGTCACACTCAGGCAACACCTTTGGAGGCAGACCAGACAGCTATGCATTAAGCAGTCCCCTTTCATCTTTTAGATTTCTGCAAGATTCACATGATTCCATAAATGAAATAAATTAAGTAATAACTATAGTTCTGCAGGGAATATGCAACACATTAATATACCCATACAGAAGAAATCTGTGCATATTCATTTTCAGCATTTGGAAATGACTGGTGATTGTGATTCAGTGCCCTAGCCCGTTGTCTGGATAATCTCATGCCTTTTAAGCAAAAGGAAATGTATACTGCATAATGGCTTTACCACTCTGACCTCAATATGGAGTAAAATGACAGATAACAAGAAGAAGAAGCTGGTCACTTACACAAGAAAATGATGTGGATGCTTTGGCTCATTCTGGTCTCTGCCGAGTTACCCACATCCTTGTCAGCAGATGTGGCTGACAGTTAAAACCTGCTATTTCTAAGGCTTAAGATATTAAACATAATTTGGGCATAGGAAGAGTCGTTGTTTTCATTTCAACAAGAGCCCATTGCTCACACTAGTTCTCCTCAGGAAGAGACCTTGAAGGATCTAATGCCTCTCAATGAGCCTTGCTGGCCTTTCTTCCTCCTCCGAAGCTCCTTCTCAGCGTTAGACAATCATAGCTTTTGTTTCGTTTAGCATGTTCTAAAGAGCCAAATGCCCTTTCACATCACGGACCCAATCAGGACCCCCTCTCCTCCTTCCCCCTGTTTTTAGCAACTGAGGCTCTGGGAGGTAACGTGATTATTTTGAGATTTTCTAGCTGCGATGAAACCCAGGAGCAGCCCCTCCTCCCCCCATCTATTCGTTCTCCTGCCATCTTCCCAACATGCAAACTCTTCCATTTCACAGATGGAATGGTAGAACCAGGGTCAACAGAAATCACTCACTAGGGAGGAGTGGGCAGAGGTTAGTCTATCAGGGTGGCTGGCTGACACCTTGGCAGCTGCCTGACCTTGAGGACAGGAAGTGAGATAGTTCATGGTTCACATTAGCGGCGGTAAGGAGAGGCAGTACCCTTTGGCCTCACAGACAGAATACTGGAAAACTGAGGGTGAAGAGAGGTCCCAGCAGATCAGAAAAATGATGGGAGAGCCAAGGAGGAAGATGACACTGGACTGAGCTGGTGGCCACTTGACATTTCCCCTGGTCTCAGTCCTGGACACGTGCACTTCAGACATGCCTAGAGATACAGAAGCTTAAGTTGCTTCTTAAGTTAAAGTCTTCCTTAATCTTTGTCTTAGGGTCCACAGAAATCAAACACCAGAGGCATTCCTCGTCCTCTCTTCCCAAGTCATTTGCTATTATACCAACTGAATTCATTCTTCACAGCATTTCTCATCTCCTGGAATGCTACATAACTATCAGCCCTCTCCACATGTGTAGGATGGAAGGTCTTCGGAGCAGGGGCCTGTCTTTCTGTTTTTCTCAATTTACATCTCCAGTGCCTAGTTCAGTGACTAACATATTGCAGGTGCTTCAAAGAAGTGGGGTTGGGGGTCCTATCACCTGCTTCTAGCATGCATTAATTAGGGGGAATGAAAGGTTTGTCAAAGCTATCCTAGAAAGCCCAAAGCAAGTTTCCCTTTTAGCATGGAAACTGTGGCAAGAAGCAAAATGACTTAAAGGATTCCTAATTTATCATAAAATGAAACAAATAAATAAAATCAGTGGGGGCAAGCATTCTTTTTTGAACTACTTTTATGAGAGCCTGAAACCCAAAGATGACAAAGGAATTCACAGGACTTGGGGGCGGGGGGAAGGCCATGGGAGCTGGGAGAGGGGGAACAGGGACATGCTCATGGAGAGAAAGGTAGTAACTACGCTCCTGACATCAAGGATTAGCCCAAAAGTAGTCCGCACATGGACACACTGTGTGTGCTGTTAGATATCAGGAGTAGTTTTAGAGATCAACAGATGGGAGCCTAAATGTTAAGTCGGCCACTTATTAGCTCAGAGATCATGGGCAAGTTATTTAACCTCTCCAGTCTATGCTTTTCTAATCTGTAACGTGGAGACAAGAGTAACTATTCCACAGGGTGTTATGAGGCTCAAATGCAAGAACATATCTAAGCAACTAGCTCAGCGCCTGGCACACAATGGTAGCCACTATTGCTATTATTATATGAGCTATTGGTATTTTGACTTGATCTCAGATAATACTCAATAATCAAAGTTAATCTCCATCTGCTTTTTCTGAACCAGAAATTACTGCTTTATCCTGGGATTACTTTAAGGTCAAGGTAGCAAGTGGGTGTCAGCTCATTTCCTCAGTCAGATGGCTTCTAGTGGATGCTTGGGATGCTGGTTGAGATGCACTGTGCTGAAATTGATTTTGACATCTGCCAAGGGTATGGGGCCAGGCTTGCTGGTTCTAATATTAGAATTGGTAAGCCTCTGCTGGTGTCACAGAGCCTAACAGCTAAGTTAATATTATATAACAAAGCATAAAGAAATGGAAAGAATGGGCTAAGAGTCAAGTGGTCTGGGCTCTAATTCTAGCTCTGGAGCTAATATGGATCTGCCAATATTGATTTTGAAAATGTAAGTAAATACATATAGGGCAGGGCACCTGGCCTACAGGACGTCCTTGATGGTTATTTGTTGAGATCTTTTGAAAGAAGAATGAAAGCCCAAGATTATCATACAGAAGTATAATAATTAAATATTTCCTGCCCTCATTCAAAAGTTTGACTCTTCTGACCAATGGGGAATATTTTTTTGAAAGGAAAAAAAAAAAAAGATTACAATACTTTTGGCACTAAAAAAAAAATAAAAAAAAAAATCAGCTAATGCTTAGGGATGCTCCAAGAAAGACAAGGCTGTAGAGAATATGGCAGCTCTTTAATAACCAAGGCACCATTCAAAAATATCTGGAATTAATTACAGTGCTAATGACCCATTGAAAGGCTTATTTAAATACCAAAGCCGGCACAGAACAATCATGGAAAAATATGGCTTAAAAGGGTTTTCGAGAGCAGAAACCAGGAACAGCAGTTGAAACAACAAAACACATTATCCTAGAACACGAGCTACTTTGGTGAGAAACATTCAGGATGTGAAAATCTCAGGGGAGTTCTCACAGCGGGTAAGAGAAGCCACCAGGATCAATCGAAAGACAAGGAGATGACACACAGGCCCAGTCACCTGCCTGGAACAGAAGGGCCTCTATTCAGCATTCACGGGAGAGGGGAGCCTTCCCAAACAGCTCCTCCCCTCACCGAGGCTTTCTCCTCCCCTCCCACCCTGTTTTCTTTCGGATACACCTGTCCATTTTTAATGTGCCATAGGCTAATGGGAAGGTTTCCACGGAGAGGAAAATGTATGTTTTAATAAGTCTCCGTGGCTATTTTAGAGCTGCGTCATCTCCACGCGTTTCCTGTGTCTCGGTCCTCTGTGCCTCACAGCCACGCCAGCACAAGCCAAAGCGGAGGTGATAATCGTCTTCGGCATGCCCTACTTGCCAGGCAAAAGCGATACCGCTGCAGTTCTCAGCTTCTCTCTGCACCAAAATGGCCTTTCTGGACACCAGTACTCCGGGAGCACACCGGGCGGCCAGGCTGGAATGGTTTCATGACTTCCTTCTTGCGCATTTATGAGATGCATTCCTCTGACCCTTACTGACTACATAGCCCGGACGTGCCTGGTAGTTGCTTTGCTAACTGAAAAGTGTAATAGAATCAAAAGGTTCCAAAGCCCTTGGGATCTCCATGCGGGGGATGTGGGGGCGGGAAGCGAGGCACTCCTGACGTATATTGGTTTCAAGGAGCAAATATAAATTTGAGGATAAATGGCTGCTCACAATAATGCTTTTAAACCAGCAATTATTTATACTGTACTACTCGAGGAACCCTGTAATTATTCCAAAAGCGCTTGCCAACATCTACCCTGTGTCATAATTGCCAACACAGCCTTGTTCAAAAGACTCCGTGGCGATGCTGAAATTCTGTTTGGTGTTAGGTTGCTGTTTGAGACACGAAGTGATGGCACCGTGTTGCGATAGTGAAGCAGAACGGGGTCCAGAAGGGAAAAAAGAAATTATCTTATGTTCACAGGTGGGAAGAGGACAGTGGTGGTTGGGAGGACAGGCATATTGCTTGAAAAACTTTTTCTACTTCCTTTCTAAGAAACACTGCCATATTTTGAGCACAAGGACTTTAAGGGAACTTTTAACAGATGGCTCAAGTGGTAGTTTTTGAAAGAAGAATGATAAGCCACTTCTCCCTCTTCCCCACTCCCACCTGCTTAGAAAATATATCTTTCCACTTCCGGCCTTTACTCCTGATACTCGTGAGAGAATCTGTGATTGTGGAACCACAGCTTACACATCTCGAAACACCCATCTGTGGAAGTCACAACTTTGTTGACCTATTTTCTGCCACTTCTTTCTGTTACACTGATCTCTTCCACTTGAAACCATGGCCCTCTACTTCCTCATGAACAGACAGCAGAGGGGGTTCATGTATCTGTAATGAAAGCTTTGGGGTGCCTGGCATTTCCAGTATTTGCTTAGGAAAAACAGAACGGGATGTACCCTATGTGTGTGTGTGTGTGTGTGTGTGTGTGTGTGTGTGTGTGTGTCTCATCTTGATGTCAATCTCTCTTTCCATATAGACCCACTCCATTGTGGATGAGGGGCTCTGTGTTCCCTATCCACCCCCAAATGAAATCTACTCTCAAAACTGAAGGTGCTGCGGATAGTTCCATAAATAGAAACAGGGGGGAGGAAAATCTGGCCTAAGCGACAACTTCTGAATTTAAATCATTTCTCTCCTCCCATGCCCCCTCTCTTTTATGAGCAGATCATGAAAAAGTAGAGAAGGCCGTTATCTGGAAATAAGTTTTAGATTACTCATCTAAGTATTTTAGGGGAATGTATTTCCTGCTCTGAGTGTCCAGGCTATCTTCTCAGATCTGCTTGCTCTGCAGGTGACGATGTTGCCATTGACTGCTCCCCACGCTTCTGGGAAGGTGTGGTAGGTGAATGGGCATGTGTGTTAGCAGCCAAAGTCAGCATCCCATGAACCCACTGGGCATAAATGGGGTCCTCTAAGCCTAAAAGTTCATGGCTTCCCTTCTCTCATCATTTCAGATTCCACTGGAGACCCCATCTTGAAGTCAAACCTCACTTCCTCCTCAGAGCCTTCTAAAATAAAGAAACCTTGCAAATTACAACAGATGCTGCCCTTCACCATTCATGTATCCAGTTTGAACTCCCTTATCTTCCTTTTGTGAATATATTGCCTTACCCCTTCCCCCCAGGAGCATTTGTTTGTTCTCCCCAATTCAATGATAAATGAGAAGGAAGAGATTTATTGAAGCATATAATCCTGCATCATCCCTAAATGTTTGAATCTGTCCAAATGTTTGAACTGCAATATGTACCTAATAAATATTCTTTAAATAGTGAACTCTTTACTCTATGATTTATTCCAATGTCACAGAATAAGAGTGTTATTCTCTTAATTCGAAAAATTTCTTCTCCTACTCTTGCTGGCAGCAACAATTTTCTTCTACCTGTATTCTTTTTGCCTCGTACTCTGATTCTGTGAAGGTTGAACTTCAAGTTGCTTTGGAAGAATCTGCATTATTGCTCTGTAAAATTAACTCGCTGTCTTAAGTGAGACCTCAACCTGGGAACTAGAAAGCAGGGGCTTCTGGGAGAGGATGTGTAAGATGACATGTGGTTTGGCCTTCACTTGGAAGGAGCAGGAATCACAGAGGTCATGGTTACAGTGACCGAGGGGCCAGGGTGATGAACAGTGTGTTTTGGCTAAGTTACTTTGTACTGTTATGTAAGGAGATATAAGCTCAGCCTTGCTTGAATTTAAATCTCCAGAGTCAACTGTTACAAACTCTGGGAAGGGAGGATAAACAGGAAATTCTATCCTCAGTCCTCTAGGCCGTCAGGCCTGAGGTTCATCAGGAGCACCATTCCCTTGGGCTACAAAAGAAACAGCTTGCAAATTGGAAACAAATATGTTATTTTCTAGATAGTCCTCCCAACAAGTTTGATGAAGTAAATTCTCCTAACTTCAGGAACCTCTGTGAGCAGTATGTTTTTAGAGTATCACTGGAGCAAACAGCAGGAATCTGAGCTGATGAGAGCCTTAGTAAGTAATTTTAGATAGCTGAATTTCCAAATAGCTCAGATTTTATCTAAGCAAGCACATCGAAACAAAGGAGGTAGTATCATAAGTATTTTTATAAAATATTTCTAAAAGCAATGACATTTTTTCTCTGAGAGCATTTTGAATATCATTGACTCTTTCCTAATGATGAAGTGTTATGAAATATTTTAAAATTTATCAGAAATTTACCCAAAAAGCACACGATTATTATATATACTGTAATACTCTGAGGGCCTAAGATTTAGATGACATTTTGCCCCTAAATTAAATGTCCAGTATGTTGATTTTTTAATAGTTTTTTCCCTTTTATGAGTTCCATCTGTAGTCATATGCTCAATCTAATGAGGGCCTCTTACTTATAACTAATATTTCATCTTAGAATTAGCCATGTGCTTGGAGCCTATCCTGATAATCAAATTTATCAGAGGACCCGTGTTAAAAATCATTTTAAGTAGGATACATTGAGTCTACAGGGATTTTCTCTGAGTTAAGGGCATAAGCTTGAACTTTGGACTCTATTTAGGCAGCTAAAGGTCTATCTGCTTACTTTCTAATTTCTCAGATAGTCCCTGATAGAAGAGGTTACAAGAAGATAGATTCATCATGGGTGAAGTATTCCTGGATTGGAAGGTGCAAATGGTGACTAAAAGGCCACATTCTTCAAATCACCCAGAGAGTAAGACAATCACTTTTCTGTTATTTGCATTATGGTCTTTGATAATTACCAAGGCTTGTTCAGTTTGAGAAAATTTCTAGATCTCTTCTCAATGTTATCACGTATATATGTTGTAAGGAATGGAAAGTTCATTTAATGACTTAAACAAATTTTATGCTTCCCCCAAATATTCCAAGCCAAATATTTGTATACTTTCTAAATTCTGGATACTTTTTGTTTTCTTTATTATACATAGTCAAAAATTACTATAGTTGCTTTTTCTGAAGGAAGCTACTTGAGTTATAACAAGCAGTTATTGTGAATAATTTGAATTTGTGGCTTTACTTCATTTTTGGACCATCTCAACTAACCATTTGTAGTCTATATTGGGCAAAGCAAAAATGTTTATCAGAACAAGTATTTATTCTGTGCCCTATGAGACTACATTAAATTTCAGTCTCTCTAGAGAATTTGACTTCTTCAGGCAGTTTAGATAGAAAATTATTACCCAGCCACAGAATGCAGTCTGGTTATATGTTAAAATGTTATGTCACTTTGAAAAACACTGAGGACATCAAGATTACAATTAAACGACAGCACAACCATCAAGAACTACCTGAAATCTAACTGACCAGAAGTCCTACAACTAAGGATATAAAGAAGAAGCCACATGAAGACTGGCAGGAGGGCTGGAGACATGGAACAGTCTGTTCCCACACCCACATGTGGCAGATAAAAGTCAGGAGAGGATATCTTGGTTGCAGAAGTCCCCTGAGGAGTGAGGAGCCTCAGCTCCACACCAGGTCCGCCAGCCCAGGGTTCCAATGCCAGGAAGATAATTCCCTTAAACTCTGGTTGTAAAAACCAGCAGGGAGTGTGGCTGAGTGAGATGGAGGGCTTCTGGAGTACCAGGCAGTTCCTCTTAAGGGCCCATGCATCAACTTACTTGGACTCACTCCCTCTGAGCTCCAGTGCTGGGACAGTAGCCAGAGAGACACCAAGGACATATGGGGAGGAACTGAATTGTCTGGCATCAACATGGGAGCTGGAGGGGCAGCTTTCTCCAAGACAAAAGTGCTGGCAGAGGTTACTGTTCCTTTTCTGAGCCCTCCCCTACAGAACCAGCAGGTGGACACCATATTTGAGTCTCTATCAACCTGGTTCACACTGTTCATCCTACCCTGTTGATTTCCTGAGACCTTATCCTATCCAACTATTTCCAGTGTCTCATGCTTCAGACTTTCCTAAAATCTTATGGCCTTAGCAGCAGTTAGCCATTGTTTGTAGTTTGGCCTCTCCTGGGCACCTCAAAGCCCAGTAAAAGTATCAGCCATCTGCATATAGCTTTGTAACTCAGGCTGATATCCCTGGGCTGAACACAGGTGGTGGCTGGCCTTGTCCTCCACCTCCTGGGAGGCTCAAGAGCCAGCACTCCCAGTGGACAGTTTCAGGCTATGTCAAATACCACCTAACAATCTCCACAAGTGACATACTCAAGGAGTGAACTCAGCTTGCACTAGTGTCCACTGAAATTAAGTCCTACTTTGTGGGATAGGCCCCTGCACAGCTGGTCTTCCATAGTGGTCACACCCAGGCCTCATAACCAATCAGCCTGAGGATAAATCCCTCCCACTGACTTGTCAATAGCAATCAAGGCTCAACTACAATAGGAAGGTGTACACTATCTACATGGTGGGGGGTGAGAGGGGAACATACCTTGAGTGCTCAACTCAGGTAAATGGGGAGGCTGAGCCATTGTCCCTATAGGATACCTACTATATTAGGCCACTCTAACAAACCCAGGAGACATAGCAGCTTTACCTAATACACAGAAACAGACACAGGGGAGCAGCCAAAATGAGGAGACAAAGAAACAATTTTGAAGTGAAAGAACAAGAACTAAATGAATTGGAGGCAAGCACTCTAACAGATACAGAGTTCAAAACAAAAATTATAGGTCAGCATAAAAAAAGGACATGGAAACCATAAAAAAGAACCAGTCAGAAATGAAAGATACACTAACTGAAATGAAGAATAATTTACAGGGAATCAACAGTAGAGAAAATGAAATCAAATCAGTAATTTGGAATATAAGGAAGCAAAAAATACCCAATCAGAATAGAAAAAAAGAACAAATAATTTAAAAATTAGGATAGTTATTTCTGTGATAACTTCAGTGTACCAACAGTTATATCATGGGTATGCCAGAAAGAGAAAAAAGAGAGCAAAAGCTTTAAAACCTACTTGAAAAAATAATGATACAAAACTTACCTAACCTGGTGAAGGAAATAGACATATAAGTTAAAAAAAAAAAAAAAATGCAGAATCTCAATCAAGATGAACCCAAAGGGATCATACCAAGACTCAATCTTAACTAAAATGCCACAGGTTAAAGGCAAAGAAAGAATCTTAAAAGCAGTAAGAGAAAAGCAGCTAGTCACCTACAAGGAAGCTCCCATAAGATTGTCATCTGATTTCTCAACAGAAACTTTGCAGGCCAGAAGGGAGTGGCAAGAAATATTCAAAGTGATGAAAACAAGGACCTAAAACTAAGTTTACTCTACCCAGCAAAGTTATCATTTAGAATTGAAGGACATATAAAGAACTTTCCAGACAAGAAAAAGCTAAAGGAGTTCATTACTACCAAACTAGTATTACATGCAATGTTAAAGGGTTTTCCTTAAGAAGAAGGAAAAAAAGATAAAAATATAAACAATAAAATGGCAATAAATACATATCTATCAACAATTGAATCTAAAAAACAAAATAAACAAACAAGCGGATCAGAAACATATGTATAAACACAGAGAACATTTTGATGATTGCCAGATGGGAGGTGAGTTTGGGAGATGGGTGAAAAAGGTAAAGGGATTGAGAAATACAAATTGGTAGTTACAGAATAGTCACAGTGATGTAAAGTACAGCATAGGGAATATAGTCAATAATATGCACATTTGCGTCATATGGGTACAAGATTTATTGGGGGTTCATTTAGTAAGTTATGTAATGTCTAATCACTGGGGTGTTACTTGAAACTAATATATTATATGTCAACTATAATTGAGAAATAAAAAATGATTAAAAAAACCACAGAGTAACAAGGGTGGTTTTCTAATTTTTTCTTCTTTTTTAATTGCTTCTTTTTGTTTTATTTTTTTGTTTTCAAGAGTGTTTTCTGAAATAGTCAAATTCATGTGATATAACCAGGGTCAGCTTGCCCCTGTCACACCCTTGATAGTTTATTAACACAGGAACTGAGTTGCCATTCCATTTTTGTTATGTTTATGCTTAATAACTATATTCAAGTGGTTATCCTCCCTCTAATGTGGCTGCTTGGGCAATCTGTCAATCTGCCCTTAGCAGCAGCTGCTAATATTTAGCTGTAATTTTAGGCTAAAAATTGTTTTCTATTTAAAAGTTACACAGGCTTACAGAACAAAATTTAAAAAATATAGAAAAGTATAAAGAAAAAAAAAAGTATTCACAGTCTTTACTCCAGAAGATAATCAAGGCTTTAATAAAGTACACCTCTGTATACACACACACACACACACACACACACACACACACACAGAGGAGCACACACGTGATGTTTTATACTAGTATGTCTTTTTATACATGGTGAGTTTTATGTTGTTTTTTAATATGAGGAAATACACATTAATTATAAATAACTGAGACATAATTGTAGTTATGATAAGAAAATGTTAAACTCTTTACTTTGAAATGATTGCAAGAATTTTACCCAGTGTTGTAGATCCAGGAAAACTTGAGGAAGATTATTTAAACACAAGATGGTTCCCAAGGTTTTGGATGCCCTTCCATAATGTAATAGATTCCAAATTGTAAAATACCAATGCAATTAAAATTTTATTTATTGAGAGAGAGAGATAGAAACAGAGATACACACACACACACACACACACACACACACACACAAAGGGAGGGAGGGAGAGAGGGCGAAAGTAGGAGGGAGGGAAAGAGAAAGGAGGAGAGAGAGAGAGAGAGAGCGAGAAAGAGAGAGAAACAGACATGCCTTTGTTGTTCTACTTATTTATGCTTTCATTGGTTGACTTTATATGTGCCCTGACTAGGGATTGAACCCACAAAGTTGGCATATCAAGATGACACTCTAATCAACTCGGCTACCTGGCTAGGGCCAACATACTTGTAAAAGGGTCAGACAAAACAGGAGGAAAATAAATGCCAATCCAAAACTATATCCTTAGGAGTTGAAATGCTCCCAAAGTGAGCAGAGTCAGTCTACCAAAGCAAAACCAAAATGAGATAAATAGTCAAGTATTCAGACAAAAAATGCCTGTTATTAAAGCAAACCACAAGTATTTGCTCAGCATCTACCATGTCCAGGACTCTGACTACGCAAATACTAGGAGTGCCAGACAACTGCCCAGTCTTTTCCTAGTGTGCTTCTTTGTCTAACGAGGTACACCTGCAGTTTTCCACGTGGGATTCCACTTTTTGGTTTTGGCTGAAGTGTGCATTTATACTGATGGTAAGAGGATATTAAACAGGCTCTTAACTGGAAGGTATCTTACTTGACTTCAACATGAAGTCTATCTTGTGATATTGATTAGAGAAACTTAGGATATTTTAGCCCATATGTATATATTATCAACTATTGCAGTGGTCAAAATCACTTAGGATCCCTGCCTGTCACTTATGTAGATCTTAGAAAAAAATTCCTTGAACCTCAGTTTCTTCATGTGTAGCATGGAGATCTTACCAATCATGTCACCTCATGGTATTCTAAAAACGAAATGAGGTAGTATAATATTCGGGGGATACTCAGTACACAACAGCTCTTATTGTACATCCCAAAGAGATTACTTAGAAACCGATTCCCTGGAGGTTCAAAACATGGCTTTTCCTGTATGGCTATATCACGGACATTGTTTTTCAGAGGATACAGCCTCTAGTTTACTATGGTTCATTCTTAGTGCTCTCTGGAAAATCTGTTCCAATACAAATACACACACAGGTAACAACTGCCTATGTGTGACCTGAACAGAAACACAGCACTCAGTATTGGATGAAGCATTCTCATGGTATGACTTGGGCCTGGATCCAGCTTTCATTTTGTCCTCTCACACGTGGGCCTCCAAACTGAGCATGCATATCACCACACACTTTCCTTTAGTCTGTGAGTTGATGTCCAAACAATGAATCAAACATCTGAGAAATACGCATGCTTACAACTGGTATACCACACAGCTGTGGAGATGGGGTTCCGGGGCTCAATCATGATTGCCACAGCTGTGTGATCTTGAAGTCACTTTAACCTCCCTGACTCTTGGTTTCCCTCACCTGTAAAAGGGAGATAACAACAGTTCCTACTTACAGAGATGCTGAAAGTTAAATGTGACCATGCACTTTGACTGTTTAGCCTAGTGCCTGGCAAGAAGATTCACTAAACGTCAGCTTGTGTTATTATTGTTGCTGAGAAAGTCAACTCACCCCCTTGAACAGCCATTCAAACACTTAAAGAAAATGAATTGTCCTTGGACTCAGGCCAGGTATTTGAAAGGGTTTATAAAAGTCTCTCATCTCCTGGCTTAAAAACAGAAGTTAATTCCAATACAAGTATCTTGCCCACCTATCCCCTTGATGTTGGTAAATTGTTCAATAAGCACTTGGGTAACATGATGCAAAGTTAATAACTGAGGTCTATAATTAACACACACTCACATAGACACTCTAAAAATAGGGTACCAAGGAAAGTCTTCTTATTAGGCAATGTGATCAAGAGTTAATTGGTTAATGTCTATATATCCCAACTGTATATAAATAAATGTATGATTATTATAATTATGGAGATCACAGTTCAAATTCCATTTCAAGTTCAAAGAGTAGTCATTTATACATCTAAGTATAGACGCAAATATTTAACTGTGTAAAAATACTTATTTTAATGCTGTTTCAAATGTTTTATAAATATCACTCATCTCTCAAGTTTTACTTTTTCTCTTAAAAGGTCTTTAATGATGCAAAAAGTCACAATTCCATTACTTTAATGTCATTTTTTTGGGGGGGAGCATTTGGTCATAAAAAGGGAAGAGGAAAATTTTGAGTAAAACATGCAGAGAGTGTCACATTAACCACATTGCACACTAGTGGGTGGTTAAGGATCAGGTGATTTAAATTTATCAAAAGCCAAGTTTACATGGAGGAAAAAACAATAGTAGTAAATAAGGTTCGATTCTTAGTCTCCCAGTTGTATATATTATCTGAGGGAGGAGAAATGGATGACTAGATCAATATGTGGTAAGTTGTAAAGATCAAAATAATATAGCAATCCAGATTTTTTGAGGGCATTCAGGAAGATCATGGAGATAAAATATCACAGTTCAATAGACAGTAAAAGTTGTGATGGGTCATGGAGAATGAATATCACAATTCAACAGGTGGCAAAAGTTGGGACGAGAATGAGGGAAAGCAAGGCAGGTGTCCCAGCATGAGCATCATGGTGTGTTCTAAGAGGCTCATTGTGTCTCAAAGGAAGGAGTGGAGAGGAGCTAATGGTTGTAAAGTAGGAAGCTAGGTTGGTAAGGGTCTTAATACTCTAAGGAATTTGAACTTATTTTCTAAAGGTTTTATTAACTTAAAACTAATTATTCAGATCCATATACTAAAGATTTTTGTCTCATCTCTCCAATGTTCAACCACACAAAGCTTATGGGCATCTAAATTTGTTTCTAACAATTAATAAACAGGGAATTTCATAATCAAGTTCAGATTTCCAGATTCTCTTGAAAAATCAAAGGACTTGGCCATAGTGGACCAGTTATTCTAAATGGCAACAGAACCAAGAGAGGTGGCTCCCTCCATGTGGACTATGTGGTCCAGGTGCCTCTTCTATCTGCCACACTCCTCTCATCTGCCTAGGGACACTATGCATGTGGGTTTCTGCCTTCTGCCTTAAAGACAGGTCTTCTCTCACCAGCAATAATCTTTCTACCATCTCAGATAGCAGGAATTAACTAAATTAGTTAATCCATATTGATCATCTGTGGCTTCTTTTGCTAATACATTATTCCCTCCTCCCCCTTTTTTTTTGTCCTCATGTCAATGAGATTCCCATTTATTCCTTTATTTAAGAGTGGAGATAAGTACTTTCAAATAAAATGTATTTGAGTTGAAAACTTAGGTATCATCTGTGAGGAGCCCAGGATGAACATGAGGTAAAGAACACTCCCTGTGGCAAGATTTCTCAACCTCAACACTACTGACATTTAGTCTGGATAAATCTTTATTATGTGTGTGGGGGAGATAAAAGGTGGCCACTATAGAATGTTTAGCAGCATCCCTGACCTCTCCCTACTGGGTCCTGGTAGCACTCCCAGCTGTGATCATCTAAAATGTCTCAGGACATTGATCAAACTCGCCTCCAGTTGAGAACCACAGTTCCATAAGGATGAGGGATTGCAGGGAAATAAGCTCTGGGTGGGAGACTGGTTCTCTGCTGGGAAATGGACAGGATGATGCCTCATGCTTCCCGCTCTCACTTCTGCCCATACACCTCTCCATCGTGCCAGAGGCAAAGGCTGCCCCAACCACCCAACTACTGGGAGGTGGAACAGCCTCAGTGGGAGGCCAGAACAGGTGCCAAAGGCCTCTCGAGTCTGTGGGAACCTCCGAATACCCACATGGATGGAACAGCAGTCAGGGCTTTTGTCTCCATGTGCGCTCTCGGACTGATGTAGCTGAGGGAAAGAAGGCAGGGACTTGTATGATTGACACTCAAGATTCCAACCTCTCTATTCATGGATCCTGGATGTCAGGATGCCTCTGAAGACAGAAACCTCTTGTGCACAACAAGGCAGGGTGAGGTCCAGTCTGGTGTATCCGGAGATAGCGGGGCTTGCTAGCATCTGGGAGGTTGGAAGCAGACCAACCAAGGTCTCGAACACATCTGACCACCTTCCAGGGCTTCCCGGCCTCCAGCACCTTAAGGCCTCTGCCATCTAAGTTCACGCATCCGAGAGCCTCTTTCATTTTTCCTGTAATACACATTTATCTAGGATCTAAGCATGACTGTTCTATTATATTAGCCAACTGTCAGCATGAGATTTTGTATGTTTCCCTAGAATAAGTAAAATGACACGCTTCTTTTTTGTGGGGGAGGAGTGGGCAGTTGTTGAATGACAAAACCAAGGAGTAGGTAAAAGTTGACTGCAGAGTTTTGATATTTTTTCAGATTGGATTGGTTTTGAGCTAAGAAAGAGATTATGGCATTTCCTGGAGTGTAAATTAGATAGGCTGACGATATGACTTACAAAGTTATATTTTTGTGGTTAGTGTCTTTTCACACCTTTTTCTTCCGGCATATTTTGGCCCAGTGGTTGCCAACTGGTGGTCCGGGGACCACTGGTGGTCCGCAAGGTCCAAAAGGTTGGTGACCGCTGGTTTAGCCCATGTCAACAGTGAGCCTGGTCCTCAGGACATTTTGGAGACAGGAGTGGACGGTTAAAAACAGGACAACAGCAAAGAGAAATGACAATTGGTCTCCCTATTCACTGACTAATGAGTAAATGAAATAGCAGTCACCCACCAAAACAGAGATCCTGTTTACAGTAAGGGCAGCTCAAAAGGGAGAGCCAGCCTGAACAGGGGGAGGATGAACAATACAGGGGTAAAAGAAGGACAAGGACAAGGAGGGTTTTGAGTAAGTTAAACCTACTGGTGACAAAGAACGGGCAGAGAGCAGGGCCCGACAGCTGAAGCATCCTTTTATTCACCAATCAATGGAAGCCATTCAGACCAATATGGTTTGATTTAGCAGATATTAACTGCAGCTAAAGAGATGCAAATACGTCAGCGAAAGGAGAGCAAGATAAACAGGAGAAACCCACACTGGCTTAAAAAAAAAAATCCAACAGAGAAGAGAACAGAGACTGACATTTAAAGACCAGATTAAAAGGATAGGAAAACTAGAGAAAAGTAAGACCATGTGAGCATGACATCCTCAGACAGCAGGGAGGGCACAGGGACAGATCCAAGGATCCCCTGCCTGGTAGGCTCAGAGGAAAGAGAGAGGATAACTGATCATGGACCACAGGTCACATGAATACAGCACAAGCACTTCGTAAATATGTGCCGACTAACTAAACATACAGGAAAAGTTCTTTCCTTTTTTGGATTGAGGATAACTCGCTTTTTATATGATACCGTATTAACAAGTTTTTGCCCTTTGGAGATGCTAAAAGGCATGGACAGCTTTAATGATGATTCTTTAACAGCTATTTAGAGAAATTTCCATGAGCCTCATCTCGTACCCCTGACGCTGGTCCTGTCATAGATTCAATTAGGGGGTCACGTTACAGTAGCTGGAACACTGGCGTGAGAGTCAAGAGACCGGGGTTCCGAAATTGGCTTTGCTGTGAAGTGTGTGACGCTGGGCCAGCCACTTAACCTTTCCGAGTTTCCCTTTCCTCTGGAGTAACGGGAATGGCCTGGGCCAGATAACTCTCAGGACCCCCTGAAGATCTTACACATGCAATCATGTACATTACCGTGTTAATCACGTATTCCGCTCTGTCTCCATCCTGCCTCGTGCCCAGGGTTGAATGCCAGATAAAAGGACAATCTCTCCTCTTTTCGAGAGGAAGGGGTGGGACAGGAGGAAGGACAGGAACTCCGATGTGTCTTTTGCAGGGAGACCCCAGCAGGCAACAGGGATAGATTTTCACAATGCTCAGCAGGAAAGGACCCTGCTCTGTGGGCTGCTCTCAGAGTCTGAACCGAATTCATCGTGTTGGCAAATTTGAAGTGGTTTCTTGTGTTTTCCTGGGCGCTTAAAGACTACTGTCACGTGACTCCCTAATCGAATCTGTGACAGGGCCAGCGTCAGGTGCATATGGGTCTCTGTGCTTACTCTGAGCTGGAATTCCCCCCCCCCCTTTTCTATGTAAATACAAATACTTATGTAAGTGGATCTTGTGATAAAAATGTCTGGCCTCAGTACTAAAGACCTAAATGGGCCTAATACATCATCGGCAGCACTTTTTAATCTGGAAATACTACCTGTGTACTCCCTGCCTCACTCTTGGATAAAGCAGGAGGGTGGGGGGTGGGGGATGGGGGGTGACAGGGGAGCAGGGAGACTGATCCTAGTCCTTAACCAGCCACGACTTATCCTGGCCCTGGAATATATTCTCCCAGCCACCAGATTTGCAATGTAAACGGATTGGAGTCGGTGGCTTCTAAAGTTGCCTATAGGTCTAACATTCTAGAAGGTGCCCGACTAGCTAAGGGGCTGTTGTTTTTAGTGATGTCACCTCCCATGATCAACATTCAGCTCCCAACTGCGCAAGTTATCAAAACTCACTCATCAGAACAGTGCGCCAACACATAAACTGACCTCACCATTTTTCTGTTACCTTGTTAAAAAAAAAAAAGTAACAATCCTTGCAGAAGTATAAGGTGTGAGGGTAACTGATATAAACAGAACAATGTCCTGACTTAAACAGTACTGGAGAATCCACAGAGGTCAGAAATCCTAGCACTCGGAGATGCCGGGAGGGAGGTGGAGAGTGAGGTCCGACCTCTGTGTGCCCTCCGTGAGCTGCCAGGTGCACTCTCCTCTGCTCCTCAGTACCCATGATTTGAATTTCAGGACCTGAAGATGAGCAGCTTTAAATGTGGAAAGAAGCACCGCTATTGGATATAATGTGGATGCATTTGTTGCAAAGATGCCGTCCGCATTTCTCATGGCCAGTACAGGGCAACAGAGGGATGGCTTAGAAATGTACATGTCCAGGAGCAGGAAGAATTCCGTAAGAACCCAATCACAGAAATGAATCCGATATCTCCTAGTTGCATAGTCTTTCACAGCTTTTCCCAAAACGTGAATCATTTGGGCCTATTCAACCACAAGAAGTGCGGGGAGTACAACCCAAAATGTTTCATAAGCTCGCAGCTATTACAGAGAGCTGGACTGTCCTGCCTTTATCACCGGTAGCCAGACAAAAAGAGTGGCATTTAAGTCATACCCCTTCCACCCTTTTAAATATATCTATAGATACCAATAATCAAAATACATTATGAAGCACTTACTGATGGGCCAAGCACCTTAAATATATTATCTCATTGAATTCTCAAAACAATCTACTGAGTAAATGGTGGCAGAAAAAGACTTGGTGATCGCAGGATATAATGTGTAGATGGTACGGTATACCAGCAATTTCAATCCGTGTGCCGCAAGAATTTTTAAAACATACAATACCTGACTATTTAGTCAGGAACACTGACCTCTTTCGCGTTAGGTTGTTAAATAAAAATATGGCAACAGCCAATACAATAGCTATCTGGTGTGAATGCCCTGTTTTGAACCATAAATGTACAGTTCACAAAATAGAGTTGCATCTTATTGGTCACATCACATAATAAGGTTGAGTCTGATTGGTTAATTCTTGGTACTCCAAATCCTTACATACAAGTATAGGCACTTAACTTAAAAAAAAAAAATCACTTTGGAGCAAAAAGGGCAGGTAATTACAATTTTTTTTGGTAAATCAATAAAAATTATATCATTTTTTGGCAGACTGGCTATATATATATATATATATATATATATATATATATATATAGCATTAATTTCATTAATGTGCCATGAGATGAGAAAGGTTGAAAATTACTGTGTTTTAGAGTTGTACACTTGAAATCAGTATGGTTTTATGAATCAATGTCACCCCAATAAATTCAATTTAAAAAACACAAAAAACATAACAAAACAATCAATGCCATGGTTATCATCACTGGCAGGTGAGAGCTCAGTGAGTTAAGTCCTTTGGTAAGGAAGTCAAATCATCTCTATTCTGGACAAACCTGCCCAGGGCCGAGGGTCTGCCTTGACTACGTGAAGGAGAAACGACCTGAGAGACAGCCGGCAGGAATCCTTCCTTCTTCACAGTTTGGGGTATGAGTCTCGGCTAACATACATAAATTACCAAGCATATCTTAAAATAAACGTGCGCTACAGCAACTCCAATTCAAACAGCCCTCGCCAATGTAATAATTATACCGGCTGTGACATGAGCTGAGCCGAGAGTGCGTTTTTATTTTAACAAGCTTGAGTAAGTGCACGAGTGTGGGCTGAGCTTTCTGCTCGATAGTCAATACTTGAAAGCCGGCTCCAACCTTTAATTTAAGCATTCGCTTGTAGCACCAACAGGGCCATGGGGCTGCCAGTATCAAAGGCGCGCTCCTCCACCCTTTCTCGGCCCGCTTCTGGAAGCAGCGTGATTGAACTGCGGCTCCGCAGAGCCTTGTTTTCCTCCTCCCGGCAGCACAGGCCAAAACACCACGGCCCCCTTCATCTCAGCGACATACTAACGAAGTCCCGGAATCAATTTACAACAAGCGAAGCACGCAAACCCATGGAAGGAGTCTCATGGTGGATGTCTTTCAGATCTCTCCCAACGGCCCCTGAGCTGCAGTGTCTGCACAGAAACCCAAATCATACCACAGAAGGGTCGTTTGCTATATCCAAAAGGTTGCCCACCCCTGCCCAGAAGTGATTGCCCCAATGATTCATAAATCTTAAAAATGTTTGGCGACATCCTCAGTGGCTCCCAATCACCTTCCGATGAAAGAACAAACCCCTCACACGGCAGCCGGGGCCTTTCATGGTCTAAACCCCACTGGCCTCCTCCAGCTGCCTCATCTCCCGTGGTCCTTCCAGGCCCCAGAGTCCCCTTACCCGCTGTCTAGTCTTTGAGAACTGTCACAAGTTCTACCCTTTGTTGGGAACGCCTTTCTTTGCCTCAGAGCTCAGCCAGGCCTTCCCCTGCCCCAGAAAGCAGTTTTCAACCCCTCAGTCTGACCAGGGCTCCCTCTATGTGTTCCCCTCATATTTGGTACTTGGTGTGTCCGGCACCTACACTGTGTCGTGCTTTCCGTCCCACCTCGGGTCCTCCCTCACCAGCCTGTGAGCTCCTTGAAGGCAGGGCTACCTCTCTTCACCTCGGTGGTTCTAGTACTTTGTACACCGTGACTGCTCAAGGAATAGCTGTTTTTCTTTTGCCTCCCTCCACTCCACCACAGGGTTCTGAGAGAGCCCCTGGCCCGACTGGGCCAGCATAGCAAGGACCCAATTCTAAGGCTGCATGATCCACGCCCTGCCACTGTCAGTAGTGATACCTGTTGGAAGCCTGTCATTTCTAACGTGTTTCCTCTGTGCCAAGCACTGTGAAACGGACTCCCTCTCTTGCCCTGTATCACCGGTAGCCAGACAAAAAGAGAGGCATTTAAGTCATGCCCCTTCCCACCATTGGGAGACAGGCAGGCCTGGCCTGCCCCGGCGGCTGCGTGCCGGCTCGGCGACCCTGACAGGTTGTGCTGCCGCCCTGAGACTCAGCTTCCTCCTCTGTAAAAACAGGGATGAAAGGCTCCCAGGAGTGTGAAATGTGGGAGTCCGTTTCACGGTGCTTGGCACAGAGGAAACACGTCAGAAATGACAGGCTTCCAACATGTATCACTACTGACAGTGGCAGGGCTTGGGTCATGCAGAGTTAGAAGCTTCTTGTGTCACGTGATGAGAAATACCAAAAAGTGCCCCTTCCATCAGCCCCCATCTGTCCATGTCAAGTCTCTGGGCACTGGCCAAAGCTCCTGTAAAATTGCCAAAGTGCACCAGCTGAGATTAAATTGGATGAAGTCATTACTCTGACTTCAAACTCATGCACCTGATGCGTACCACTCCCCATGGGAGCCTGATGATGGTGAGATGAACCACACCTACTCAGTGACTACTATGTGCTAAATACCTGCTACAGGTGAGATGTCATAGGAAGTGCCTTCTCTGTGTCATGTCCTACTTTCTAAAAACCCCTCAATATTATTGACTTTCATGTTACAGTTGGAAAAGACTGAGGATGAGAGAGGTTATGTGACTTGCCCAAGATCCTTCAGCTAGAATGTAGCATTTCTGGAATTAAACCTTATATTTGGAAACATTTCCAAACCTATGATGCTCTTACACCAATGTCAAATTTCTCAGACTCCTTGCTATTCATTTCTCTCAGGTCGCCTGGAAGAACGAGAAGAAACGGGACACCAGAAGAAACCCTGAGTTAGGGGAGAAGGAAGAGGGAGCGGTCTGGCCAGATGTGCTGTTCCATCTTTGCGTGGTGGTGGTGGTGGGGCTCCAACTCTGCCCTCAGCTGCTAACCCAGGAACTCTGAGGACACTGAGGAGAGAGATGATGGACTTTGAGATCACAGCCAGTTTGCCTGAGGCCATCCATACCCAGGGCCAGAACCTGTAGAGTTAAAAAGTGCCCAGAGAGCATGAAATCTTAGAACTTCCTATTCCTCATATAATATCCTGTTAACTGGGGAGTTCCCTTTTTAATTACACAACCTGTAACGGGCGCATACTCTTTCACTAGGACGTGTCAGTACGTCATGCCCGGAGGACGTAATTTCATATTATTATTATTATTATTATTATTTTATTTATACTTAATTAAAATAAATGATTATATATATATAATATATATTTTCATTTATTTATATATAAAGCACAAAGGAAAATACAAAATTACAAAAAAATAGAAAAGAATACCAACAAAAAAAATGGAAACATCGAATTAAAATATTATAAATTTTACAAACAATTAAAAAGATTAAAAAAATATATATACCGTCGCCGAAACCGGTTTGACTCAGTGACAGAGTGTCGGTCTGCAGAATGAAAGGTCCCAGGTTCGATTCTGGTCAAGGGCATGTACATTAGTTATGGGCACATCCCTGGTAGGGGGTGTGCAGGAAGCAGCTGGTCGATGCTTCTTTCTCTCATCGACGTTTCTAGCTCTCTATCCCTCTCCCTTCCTCTCTGTAAAAAATCAATAAAATATATTAATATATATATATCGTCCCTCTCAGGGTGCAACAGTACTTCCAGGACATATTCATACGTCCTACCCGTTCTTGATATTGTTTACGTTTGACGTATTTATAGGTCCCGCTCAGTTAACAGGTTAACAGCACATCCTCTGGTCCATTTTCTCCCCCTACCTTCCTTCAGGTCATTCCAAAGCCAATGTTAAAGAAACAAACAAACAAACAGGAACAGAAAAGCATGAGGCTGCTATCAGGCCTCCGTGACACAGTTACAGTTCTATGCACACACATGGAGTATACAGAGCGCCTTGAGTTCCCTTCTGCAAGGTCGTAGATTCAACTTTATGTTTGCGAAGTGGTGGTAAAAGGCATTGAGAATAAACAAAACGTGTGTTAAAAGACAGTGAAAAATTCCAAAGTGGGAAGTCCAGAGAATACTCTCAGTACTAAGAGTGTATTGTTTACCCAAAAAGAAGAATTAGTAAGCTTTATATTGAAGTGCAACATACACTCAGAAACAGGCCCAAACAATAAATGTAAGCTTGATGAATTTTCAGAGTGAACAGTCTCAGATCAGGGGAAAAAAAAGCCTCTCAGTTTTTTAATAGTTTTCCATACCTGGGTCCAAACTACAGAATCATGCAAAACGTAATGCATAAAATGCATTATTTTAAGTACAGCGAGTAGAAACGTGCTAGAAAGTTGATAAAACACAGCGCCTGAAAAGATCTACTTGACTCCAGGGAGGATCGTTATCCTGGAAGTTTGAAGGAAGTTTGGTTTTGTTTTTGACCGTGAATAGGCACTTAGTTATTTCTCTAACCCTTCGCACAAAGGTTAGCGCTTCACCTTCCCAACAGCCTCTCTGAGGAGAGAGGATGCTATCTATCTCTGTTTCCTTCCTCTCCACTCCCATCCTTCCCCACATTGTCATCTCGAGTTGTTCTGAAACTAGGCCATCTCACTCCCCCTCGCTCTCCTAATTTGGGGCCGATCCAAGAGGAAATGAGGTGCTTTTTCTCAGGGCCAGGCTAGCTGCGGGCCACTACACAATCCGTTTTCATAAGAAGTGTGTTTCGGCCTGCACCTTTAACTGACTGGCAACACCACGCTGGAGGGAGCTGTCCGGATACTCTGACACTGCTCAGACTTCAGGGGCACCAACTCCTCTCTCAATCACAAGAGCCAGGAACGACCTTGGAAATGCAAAATGTGCCAAAACGCATTTGCTCCCACACTCCACTGACAGCCGACTGATAGGAAACCAAAGGAAACCACGACCTGCGTGCCACTGATTGGATAATAACCGAGAGGCCGATGGCCCTGCTACAAAGGGGAATGTACGTGTCTATATGTTAGATGCCAACAAAGCGATTATAAAATTAAGAAAAGGGTTTGAGCACTGTTTTCTAGCTATCCATTATTTTTCACAAGAAATTTCAGGGAAGGTTGGACTTTCTTGCATCTAATTAGTGTAATGGAACTGCCTCTGACAAGGCCATCCAAGTTATTGGAAGGTACTCTAGGTGCTGAAAGACAGCTGGGCAGAACTCTTCCCTCTGGGGAGGTCTGAGGGCGTGTGAGTGACGGGCCTCAGGTGACGAAGGTCCCGTCACTTGCACGGTGGCAGGACCTGGAAGGCTGTCTGTCACTACACACGGTGATCAAAGTCCCCCAAGTGCCCGCATCAGCGGCCAATAGCTCACGTCTACCAGGAGCGGGGACAGCTCTGGAAGTTGTACTCAGGACAAGTCCAAACTGAAACGACAAACAGCAATAATGTGAACCACTGTTTTTGCCAATGTGGGATGCAGATGATTAGAGATACATCGTAAAGCCTGTGTAAACCACCATTTGATGCCAAATCTCTGCGCATTAAAGAAAGAAAGAAAGAAAAAAAGGCAACAAAAACTCTGAAAGCATAACATCAGCAATGGTTCTATCTCCCAGGGCCGTTAAGAATGAAGACATCATAAGGAAAATGGGGATTAGGAAATCTGGTCTTGAATTCATGTTTGAAAGTGATTTGTTTCGTGTATATAATTCATGGCTTATCTGATTAATCTGTCTAACCTTGTGCTCTGTCACAAAATCTTCCATGTCTCACAGAGTAAACTGTAAAGCAATGATTCTCAAATATTTTGATAGCCGGATCCTTTTATGCTATTAAAAGCCCCAAAGAACTTTTATTTATATTTTATTTATATATGAATAATTATTGTGAAATAAAACTGAGAACATTCAAAAATATTTATATAGAACTAATTTAAAAATAATAGCAATAACTCATTACATAATAACATAAATTACTTTTATGAAAAATAAGTATATTTTTTATAAGAAGTAAAAAAATGGCATTATTTTACATTTTTACAAATCTCTTGAATAGAGAGGTGAATTCTCATATACGTATGCTTCTGCAGTCAATCGCTGTGAGGGTTTTTTGGTTGAAGGTTAAAAAGAAAATCTGGCCTCACACAGAGATGTAGCTGGAAAGGGAGGAACATTTCAATAGTCTTTTCAGATGTTTTTGGATATTCTTGTCTTCACCAAAATTCAGCAAGTTAAACAAGATCCTTAAAGGTTAGCCGAAATATAAAACCTGAAACCAAATCAGTAACTTTTTGTACTCTGTAACATTCAAGCATGTTGGTATATTCTGTAACTTGAATGAATCTTTTACCTATATTTTTAATTTATTTTTTTTATTTCAGAGAGGAAGGAAGAGGGAGAGAGAAACATCAATGATGAGAGAGAATCACTGATTGGCTGCCTCCTGCATGCCCCACACTGGGGATCAAACCTGCAATCTGGAAATCAAACTGTGACCTTCTGGTTCATAGGTCAATGCTCAAACACCGAGCCATGCCAGCTGGGTGATTCATATTTTTATTATTTTTATAATAGCATGTATTGGTCACTTGGAAACCATTAGTTCATTGAGTTATGTAACACTTTCAGACAGTCCCCTATGTGGTTAACGAATGTGATTACACCAAGTACTCATCACCATGGACATGATCAGAAAAGTCTTTAAGTGCTGGGAAGCTGTCAAGTTTGTGGAGTTGGATACAAGTGTTTCAAAATTCCAATATTTGCCTGCAAGCCGGAATGTATTGGCAATAAATATCGCCAGCTATTTTTCTTGAAATGACAGGCTCACTTGGTTCATTTTGAGACAATGTATGACAGCTAGACCTAAGTCTGAATAACCGCAGTCAGCCGTTCTAGTAAGTAAAATGGCACTCCATTCAAAAAGCAGCTAGTTCAGCTCTTCGCTCAAACAATGGTCCAAGTACTGTTCCCGGGAGACAAACATCCTACTCCGGTGCGGAGCAGAAGTGCTTTCTGCGCTTTATGAGCACTTCCCATTTTGTCATAAAGAATATTAAAAAGACTTGTACTCCAGGGTCAAAATTTAATCAACTTAATAATTTTTACTGCTTCATCAAGGACATTCTCCAATGAACCTGGCGATGTTTTGTTAACAGCCAAGTCCACAGTAATAAGGAACACAAGCCGCCACCAGTACAAGTGGGTGTCACTGCCTTGATTCCAAGCAGGTGCCAGGAATTTCACCCACCAATGCTTCGGGCACTGTTAATGCAAATGATCAGCGCAGTAAAAAAGGCAAATATAGTATCTTATGGTTGTTATGCAAATCGTTTTTATCTTTTGGAACCCCAGAAACAGTCTTGGGGAACCCCCAGGGGTGCCCGGATCAAGGCTGAGGACCACTGCTGCAGAGGGCAGTGACAGTATAAATCCACTCTCTAATCTGCTCCGTGCTCAGGTCCTGGTGGAGTTCACGTAAAGAAGATTTACAAGGTTTAGTTCTATCTCCACCCTCCTGCCCTCCCAGCTTTAAAAAAAAAAAAAAAAAAAAAAAAAATTCATTGTGGCAATGCAACATAAATTGTGTGTACAGAACAAAGAAATTGCAGCACTCTTGACTTCATCAGCATTTTTCTTCCTAACAAAGAAAGCTACTCTAACAAGCTATTGGGAAAACTATCATGCGTTATGGGAAATATGACATGCTTAGTTCCCATCTACCCCGTTTAAATCCCAATTCTCCCCAAACCTTTCACTTCGGGGGTATTTTGAATGAGTTCTTAGTAGTGTCCTCAGAAATAATTGGGTGTCCTAATTCAGCCACATGCAAATTAATGCTCCCCTAAAGAGGCCTTATTATAATTTCCAACCCTTGATGTCTACATAATCCCCTATAGTTCTTTAACTTCTTGCTTTCTAACTTCTGTTTACCGATGCACTACTTTTGTCAGCTCAGTATAGCATCAATTAGTAGCACAGTTGTGTTTATTAGGTCTCCCTAGAGCGTTGAGAAGGCTGCTTTGTATTTATTAATGCCTACACAGAGCACTACTATTTTTCAATAGCATTTAAAAATGAGTAAATTACTGAAGATGAACTATAAAAGAACCTCGCATTTCAAAGGCAAGCAAAAACAAAAAAGCACATTATTTCAAACCACTCATAATACTTGCATGGTTAATTGTATTTTCAATTTAATATCAAGAGAAGGGAGGGAAAAAGTCAAATCCTGTTTGACTTTTCTTCCTGTTCTACTTTTGGCATTCTGGAGTACAGGCCATTTGATTTTGAGAACGGAGGCCCAGATCTGGTGATTAATTAAGAGCCAGTTTAACAGGTCTAAATTTCATTATCACACACACCTGTTAAGTAATGTACACCTGAATCAGCAAAAATCCACCCACAAGGTTAAAGAATTAAAAAAAAAAAAAAAAAACACAAAAAACCACACAAGCAAGCATGAGAGACAAGAGTAAGCCCACAAACTTAGAACCAGTATTACATTCTCAAGCATAATTCAAAACAATCAACGTGAACTTAAAATGTATCCATGACATACTCTCTTATTTTGTGGATAATTTCCTGGACTCTATTAGGGGAAGGTAGAGCTGCCCGCATGGGTACAGAATTCGCTACTTGGGGAAACCAAAGACCCATCTCTTCCTGAGATGACGCTCTCCTAACCAAAGGCAAAGTGACGGGGAGCAATTACAGCACTCCTCTGCCCGCTTTTATATTCGTGGTCATTTATGAAACGAAGATGCTGATCTGCAAAAAATCACTTTGCATTCATGAAAGGAGCTCTGGGAGCTCCCCCTGAGCATCTGGCTATGAGGCAGAAACATACCTCGGTGCACTTCCTTTGTCTTGCGCGCCCGCTTTGATGTGCAAGTCACTGGTGGAGTAAGCTGTGATCGCTTTGATGTTGAACTTCTAGATTTTATTGTTACCAGCATGCCTACCAGGAGAGCTGTCAGTCATCTCTCACATCTGAACAAGGATGTTTCTTTACGGTACCCCTTTTACAAGCATCCATCCTTAAATACATGTTCTCACATTCCTGCTGATCGCCACACTATCTTTGCTGGGGGGAGGGCTGTGCTCAAATAGAAGGACAGCACCCCCATTTTCTGTAAACACCCCGAGGCCTCATCAGATGGCTGGGAACCAACCTTCTTCGGCGAGAGAAGCCCGAGCGCAAAGCATATTTCTAGCAAATGAAAACATTCTAAAAATGCTTCAGCCAACTTAACAGTCAAAAGGAGTAGTAGCTTAGTCAATATTTCCCCTAAGCGGCCATTGAAATCACACGGAAATTTCCACGGATTCGGAATGAAACCCCAGCAGGGGGGCTTTAGAAAGCCTGCCAAAACTTTGAGACATCTTCACTCCTCTTAAAACAACTTTGTTTCTCTGCAGTGGTGGAAACAGAAGACTTCTGTTCCAGACCTCTTCGCTGGCGTGAAAACATGGCTTTTGAAATAGATTTCTGCCAAACAGATTACTTTGTTAAACAGTATCATTTTTCAGGAGGCGCTTGCTATTATGGACACAACGTAAGTTAGAGGAAGGTGGTTGTTCACAATTTTATGTCTGAGGCAAACATGTGGATGCGCGCGTACAACGTGTGCACAATGTGCACAATTTCTTAAATTAGTACGTGCAAAATAGGCAACACGCTCATCTTTAGAAATCTCCGCTGAAAAAGACAAGGCTCTAATTTCTCTTACCAGCGCCCATCAGATTTACTTTTCAAACCACTTTATCACTTCTGGAACTGCTGAATATTATCAAACCCCACTGGGAGATTCTGCACAAAAAGGAAATAAAGCTAAGGTGCTTACATCACACCATGCTGGTTTATAATGAACTGTTATCTTTCTGAGTGAATGTTTCAATGAAACCCAAGTTCTTAAGAGATACGGGTCTGCACTGAGGAAGCACAATGATATTTTTCACGATAGAGCTTGGTTTTTGTTATTTTCTTTTTATAAGATGACAACACAGGGGACACACTGTTTCTGCAGGCCAGTAAACTGCCAAACAGTATGACTTAGGAAAGCCTCAATTTCTCTATGTTTCTGGCCTGGAATAGTCGGTAAGGAATAAAATTACTGTGGTGTGCCATTGTTAAGGCTATTCCAGGTTTTCCGTTTTTAAACAACTTCTCTACCCCCAACCGCCTGGGTTTTAAGTCAACCATCAAAAATGTGGGGGGGAAAAAGGCTTTGGGCTAGAATCTGATAAATAAGGTATGACTGTAATTTACAAGAACTAAGTCTGGGCATATTTGTTATTAATATTAATGAAAGCTTGCTTGTTCCTTAATTTATTTAAATAGTTGGCAAAAAGAAATAATCCCTTTTTACGTTGCCCTTTCACCTCCGAAAGGAACTGATTCGTTGACTGAAGCACCAATAGCAGTTGGGGGTTGAAACAAGGCAGAAGGAAACCAGAGGCCTTCCAAGTCTTGAACAAGAGACCAGAGCCTTTTTCTCTCCTAACAGAAACGCTTTCATAGGATAAAGGAACTCGGAAAGTTTTTGATGGCTATCGTATCCAACCCTCTCGTTTGACAAGTGGGGAAACTGGACAATGGAGGTAACCTGAAAATGACTGGATAGCAGACCTTGGAGGAGAACCCATGTCTTTCCCACCCTACAGGAGGGGGTTTCCACCATCCAATGACGTTTCCCTGCACCAGGGACTGTGACTCATGTGTAAACTGAGAGCGTTGGCCTTCAGGGGGTTTCAGCCAGAATCACCTGGGGAGCTTTAAAAAATTACCAATACTTGAGCCCTATCTCAGATGGATAAAATCAGAGCCTCTAGGAGCACAGCCTGGTCTTGCATATTTTTTAAACGTTCTCTAGACAGACTAATGTGCAGACAAGGTTGAGAACTAAGAGACCAGATGACCTCTGAGTTTCCATCTGGGACTACTGCCTAGCATTCACCAGTGGCTGGAAAAAATTCTTGGATTCTGTTCTCTGATGTCCATCCATGAGGCCATAAGCATTACACTGTTTTTATGTTGTTATCATTATCTGTATTTATCTAGTTCAGGAATTTTATTTTATTTATTTTAAAATATATATATATTTTATTGATTTTTCACAGAGAGGAAGAGAGAGGGATAGAGAGTTAGAAACATTGATGAGAGAGAATCATCGATCAGTTGCCTCTTGCACACCCCTACTGGGGATGTGCCCGCAACCAATGCATATGCCCTTGATCGGAATCGAACCTGGGACTTTTCAGTCCGCAGGCCGATGCTCTATGCACTGAACCAAACCGGTTTTGGCTAGTTCAGGAATTTTTAAAAAATACTTTTATTGATTTCAGAGAGGAAGGGAGAGGGAGAAAGAGATAGAAGTATCAAGAATGAGAGAGAATCATTGATAGGCTGCTTCCTGCATACCCCCAACTGGGGATCGAGTCCTAAACTCAGGCATGTGCCCTCGACCAGAATGGAACCTGGGACCCTTGAATAGGCCGAGGCTCTATTCAATGAGCCAAACTGGCTAGGGCAGCAATTTTTTTAAAAAAAATTATTGATTTTTAGAGAGACAGGAAGAGAGAGACTTGGATTTGTTGTTCCACTTATTTATGCATTCATTTGTTGATTATTTTATGTACCTGGGATTGAACCAGCAACCGTGGCATATCAGGATACTCTAACCAGATGATGAGCTACCCGGCCTGGGCTAGTTCAGTGGTTTTTACCCGGTGTGCTACAATAGTTTTTAACACATGCAGTCCCTCACTATGTAGTCTGGGGCACTGACCTCTTTTCCCTTAGACTGTAAAAAAAAATTAAAAAATGACAATAGCCAACACAACAATAGCCATCAGATGTGAATGAATCAAAATAATACCTATTTTTGTCAGATCAGTAAAAATTATATTTCTGGTGTGCCACAAGATTCCCATTTAATTTAGTAAGGAGTTTATGTGAGCCATGAGACAAAAAAGGTTGGAAATCGCTGATCTAGTTCACTTACGCATGTACTTAGGTATCCCTTCTCCCTCCTCCACCAGAACGCACACTCACAGACACCAGAGGGTAAGTCCATTGCCTTCTCTCTGCTCTCGGCAGCATCGCCTTAGCCAGGATAATGGGACATCGCACACACTTTCCAAAGAAAGAGGCGCCTGGAGCTGCCATGTGGAAGCTGCCTTCTCCACAACAAAAGCTGTTCTGCTTTTCCTCTCTCACTGGACTAGAAGCGAAGCGGCAGGAAGGCTGCGCTGTATCTGCCTTGTTCAGACTTCGCCACTGGCAGTGCCTGGATGCGGGCAGATGCATGCCATGTGCTCAGGGCCTGAGAAACGCCATCTTGTAAGTAGGAAGCACTGCCAGCTTGCAGGGCACTGAAACCTTTACTTTGTTACTGGGGGGGAAAAAGCAACATAAAAAAGACATCACTGTTTCCACTGGAGCTAGCCTTGACACCAGCATGATCCCCAGCCTGCCCCCACTTAGCATCACAGTGGTGGCAAAACCCAGCCCGAGCTCACTGACGGCTGTGAGGTCCGGGCTCGTGGCAGGACTTATGCAGAAAAGGAATCGTGTTGGGACAGTGCCACAGACACCTCCAGCACCAAGGCAACCTCAGGTCCTCTCCTGTTTGGACCATTTGGAGTGACAGTTTTTTGTTTGTTGGTTTGATTTTAGCAGAAATTATACTCTTTGTAGTATTCTTTCTTTTAAAAAAATTTAAATTGTTTCTTTAAAGAGAGAAAGGAGTGGGAGAGAGAAAGAAACATTGATGTGAGAATGAAACATCCATTGGCTGCCTCCTGCACGCCCCCACTGGGGACTGAGCCTAAATCCCAAGCAGGAACTGAACCTGCAACCTTTTGGTGCAGGAGAGGACACCCAACCAACTGAGCCACAGATTTAAAGTGCCCACTTCCTCCTGCTAGCTGGTTGACAGCAAGACAAAAATAGCCAGAAGACTATCTCAAGTATGTTAATAACATCCAAATAATGGCAGAAGTTGTTCCCAACGGACACCTCTTGCACTCTGAAGGAGATTTAAGTGAGCTACAGGGAAGCTGATGCTCCCCCTAATATTATTCCCTGCTCTAGCTCCGCTTTCCTCACTAGGAAGGGGAAAGGGTGAGAGCAGAGCCGTGGTTCCCTAACCTGCCGATGTCAGCCACCAGAGGAGCTTTTACAATACAAATTCAAATTCCTTGGCCTCCAGGGGAACCATCAGCCCATTGCAAGCAAGGGCCCCGCAGGTGATGAAGAACAGGTATTTATTGTTTAAATGCTCCCAGTTGACAGTGGAGATCAATTATATTTGGAAACCACAGAAAGGCTGAAGGACTCAGTGCCTATCCAGCTCTGACAGGCAAGGACAAGGTTACTCAGAGGGAGCCCTGAGGACCACCCAACGCTGAGACACTTCAAATACATGGCCTCCTGGGTCAGGAAGACCAGAGGACAGAAGAGACGGGGGAATCCGGCTCTCTTCGGGTGGGGCTCAGGAGCCTGCCTGTGGAACTCCCCGGTTATAGGAAAGTTTCAGAACCACTGCATTAGGCAGGATTTTAGAGCCTACCTAGGGTTTATTTGGAAGGAACTCATGTTCACACATTAGTGTAAGAATCTGCCTTGGCCCCCGCCCACAGCAGCTTTGTCTGGAAGGAAGGACGCCCGGAAGGACATCTGGTCTAATTAGCATATTGCACTTTTTATTATTATAGATGTCATTGCATGTCACAAGCTCTCTGTTGTTATAAATGGCATGTGGCTCATAGAAACTGCAAACCTATAAGCCCAATAGTCTTAAAGCAGCCTTCTCTGGTTAAGCATGGCTGCCAATTTCTCAGTGTATTTTTTAAACGCTGATTCATGGTTTAAAAGACATGATTAGGAGGAAGTTGTGTCAATCCTATTCTAAAACCTTGCAAATGGCACCTGAATAACCTAGAATACAGGAGGCACTTAAATGTTTGCTCAAAATTATTTTATTACTTATACCCAGAAGATGAGACATGAGATAAGAAAATAAAAAAAATAAAAAACCAAAACCAACAACTGAAAAATGAAAATAACATAACATTCTGTGAACAATTCTATTTCTCACGTGGTGAAAGAATCACACTTCTGGGTGGCGCAGCTTGGAAAACAGTTTGCTTCAAGAACTGATCTGAAACCTAACCGCAAATCCTCACTTCTGAACCACCACCTTATTTCTAAGATGGAAAGGTTTGAACTGCAGGCTTTCCTCGCGCTCCCCCTACCCTTCCTTGTTTTTCACCTAAAGAGGCAATTTCACTTTCTGTGGGAGCAAGTGGTCCCTGTCAGCCTTTGCGATCTCGGTGGCCGCCTGTCATTGTCATTACCCTGGTGGTTCTTGCTCAGCTCCGAAGCCTCGCCTGCTCAAGAAGCGCAAAAGCCACATGAACCTGCCAGCTCATGCCCCTGGGTAGCATCAGGACAAACAATACTGAAGGAAATAGGAAGACCAGTGCTTTCTTCTTCTTCGCTTTCTTCTTCTTCTTCTTCTTCTTTTAAATATATTTTATTGATTTTGTACAGAGAGGAAGGGAGAGAGAGTTAGAAACATCGATGAGAGTCATCGATCAGCTGCCTCTTGCACACCCTCTACGGGGGATGTGCCCACAACCAAGGTACATGCCCTTGACTGGAATCGAACCCCGGACCCTTCAGTCCCCAAGCCAACGCTCTATCCATTGAGCCAAACCGGTTTCGGACAGTGCTTACTTCTTTGATTCCAACACAGAAATCAGACTGTTTTGTGTCTGTCTCACATCACCAAAAATCTCACAATTCACTTGTTATTTGCCCTAGAAATTACACAAATGGATGCATATCACTACTTTGTGCAGTGTTTTAAAGTATGAAATGTCCTAAAAACCTCTGAAATATCGATGTTATATCTTTTGGCAAATTGTACATATTTACACAAACCAAATGATTTCATCGTTAAGTTTTCAGAACCCAAGGGATTAACAGTTTTGCATCCATGTTTAAAATTGTTTTATTGCCCAAAACAGCTCCAGTAGTTTATTTCCTTCAAGCTGTTTATATTTTTTTGGAAGAAAAATGCTTTTAGTTTAAAAAGGGGAAATGCTGAATTTCTTTGATCAAAATGACAGTTTAAAAACACATACACACGTTGGCCGGTATACTCAATGGTTCGAGTGCTGACTTGAAGATCCATGGGTTGCAAGTTTGGTTCCTGGTCAAGGGCACATACTTGGGTTTTGGGTTTGCTCCCAGGCCCGGTTGGGGTGCATATAGGAGGCAATCGATTGATGTGTCTCACATCAATGTTGCTCTTTCTCCCACTTTCACCCTCCCTTCCACTCTCTCTAAAAAAATTAATGGAAAAATACTCTTGGGTGAGGATTAAAATATACAAACAAATAAAAACCCCCATCACCAAAAAATAAAAACATATTTTAGGGGTAGTGGAATAGAACTAAAGTTGAAACTCTAAAAAAACAAAAAGAATTATCATAAAGGTCAAAATGATTATTTACTTAAAAACCAAATCTCACTTAAAATTTTAAATTTCATATAAAGCCAAACAGAATCTTATAAAAAAAATTCCCTTTCTTCCTACCAAGCAAACTTTTAAAATCCGTGATCTCCCCCACAGGCACATTTCTAATAATCATGTAAAACAATGAATTACTCTTTTGAATCTGATGTAGAATTCCCCAGAACAACTGAGAAAATAATTTCAACCTTTGACCTCTCCACTAGCCTGATGGGAAATTGATTGGCACCATTATTATGGCTTTTAGCTCTCCATGAGTAAGCAACCACTAGAGGGCAGACTTATCTCAGATCTGACACTATCGAGAAAAAACATCTCATAAGTGCTTCCAATGTTCCTTCATTATTTTTTTCAATATCTTTTATTTTCCTGGATACTTAATAATCAACTTCAGTTATCTAAAAGTATTCCTAAATAGGTCCAAGGTTCACTTTCACAACTCACAAGATCACAAAGGCTGAGATGGTCTAAGATACAGCCTAGCTTCTGTATCTTAACATTTTAAAACAAAGTTTAAAAACCTTTACTCTATGGTGAGTTAAGTGCTGAGTCAATCATACCACAACCAGTACTCGGGTTCCATTTTTTGGCACAAAAATTTCGAGAGGTTCTAGACAAACTGAAGTGTGTTTGAGAAAGAAACTGACCAAGATTGTGTGAAGGCTGAAGGTGAACAAAGTGGAGTGTAGAGGAACAGCAAAGATTAAGGATTAGAGTGTGTGTGTGTGTGTGTGTGTGTGTTTGTGTGTGTGTGTGTGTTTCATGCTTAGTCTTAGTCTTAGTCTTCAAATTACTAAAAATCGTTCATTTGAAAGATGGATTAAATCTGTTCTAAACAATCCCAAAAGAAAAAAAAAATTATAATTAAAAGGAGAGACTTAGGAGAGACTCATGGTTGACATAAGAATTTTCTGTTTTAAGATGGAATAAATTACTTGTAACAACAGTGTGTTTCCCATCAGAGGAGGTGTTCTGGCATAACCAGATAATCGGTTGGCAGAAATCCTGTGGAGAGAAACCAAATGCCAATCGGACATGTATCGGAATGACTTTTAGGCTTTCTTCTTTCCCCAAACTCTATGAAATAATGCTTATTTGCTTTCAGACAAACATACCTCAAACCAGCTGCCAGAGAGGTAAACACCCATCAAGTGAGAAATGAGCGTTTGCAGATCTATCTACTTGGAAACTTTTATTCCTCATATGATTTTCTAAAAGACAACAGATTTCTTGAGTATGTCCACAGCCATGCCCCTTTGCTGTCACAGAAACAAACAGGGCTCTCAAGCTCAAGGGCTCCAGAGATTCCTACTAGATAAGGCATATCAAAATTAGAAGATGCGTTTTCTAATGCTATGTGTAAAGACAGTGGGACATATAGATAAATCTCCAGCTCATTTTATCACAATGAATATAAGTTACACAGGCTCACTGCACCTCATGGCATTCTGTATTTTTAAGGAAAGTACAGAAATGCCTACATTTCGCCCAGATCCTCTTATAACAAGCAGACTTAATGAAAATCACGGATGAAGAGAGCTAATGATAAGCAAATAAGAATAACCCCATTTGTACCAAATTGATTTTATTAAATAGTAATTTAAGGATATTAGGCTCAGCAAAGCATTACATAATTGAATCTATTTTTTCCCTCATAAATGCCAGAGTTATAATTTCCACTAACTAGAGACAAAGTTATATCCAGGACATGTTCACAGCTTCCTCCAGGGGAGGCAGCATGAAGACAGTAGAAATTAGGGCTCCAGTCCTCACCGAGTTTCAGCTGGGAGAGCCTCGCTACAGCACATAACCCCAGTGAGCCTCAGTTTCTTCAACTAAAAAGCAAGACAGTATCCATGACTTTCCCAGGAGGAGTAAATGATATAAGAATGTTTGTAAAGCGTAAAGCGCAGAACAAAGATAGATTGACATCACCCCTCAGTTTATGTATGAAACGCCTAATAAACTTCAGAGACAATGAAATCTAAAGCAAAATATGAAATCACTGGCACACCTACGGGATGGGTTTTATACAGGAAGCAAAGATTTATAGTACCTTCTTTTAAGCTGCCAAGGCTAGCAAATGTCAAATCCAGAAATAAGAAGATTTCAACTGTTTTCTTGCATTTTGCCCACTGGCTAACTCATGCTATTATCTGTCTATGTAGACCTCTATCTCTGGACATAGAACACTCTGACAATGTACAGAAAACCATGTTTCTGTATGTCAGATGCCAAAAGCTCCGATTACAAATCTCTAAGTCCAGGACTCAACGGCTGCTGAGGAAGGCAGGTACTGTCTGTGGAGGAGCTGGAGGGGCCAGAGAGAGCTTGTAAATCATTCTCAAAGGGGTCACTATGTGGTCTTTGAGATAGTATCAACTGTCAGCTCACACCTTTGGGTGGGTGTCTCCCAATCATCATCTTTTACTCAGAGAAACATAAGCACTATGTAATGCTTACTCTGAGCATCTACTTATGGTTTTTTAAAGCCACTAAATGTGAAGTACATAGGTTAAGACGGACCAATTTCTTATTCATAAACACAGTGAATATTTAGAATGCATGCAGAAAACATTTCTATAACAAAGTATTCTTAGAAGATACGTTCCATACAATGGTTTTTATTGATCGCTAAAATAATTTGAGAGAATTTTAAGAAATATGAACTCCAACTCTACTTCTGTAGATCTAATCTATCTATCTATGTATAATACCTACCTACCTACCTATCCATCATCCCAGTCGCTCTTTCTCCCAGTAAATGGTTATTTGTAACCATTGTTTTCTTAGGTGGACCAGAGCACATTACAAAGTGACTGGGTGCTATTGCAAGTGCTTTGCAATTATCTACTTGCTGGTCACATCTATTATATTGTGGTTCACTAGGTTTGGAGGGAAAGATGGGAGAAAAAGGAGTCTAGCGAGAACTACTAATATATTTACTCACATATTTATTAGGTCCTTAAAAACCCTAAAATTTTAAATCACGCACACATATTTTTTTAAAAGACATTTCTATTTAGAGATTGCATTATTTTATAACCGGGCAGCACTGGAGAAGTTATGTGGTTCTCATTAAATAGAAGGTGAAGATGTTTGCTTGAATATGATGCTGCTTTATATTTTAAGTAATGTGATTGAAATACATAAAATCAAGAGGCTGCCTGTCAAAATGGTGCTTTTAAAATATTCTCTACTTCACAGGGATTCCAAGCTCCCACTCCTCCCCTGGAAAAATGGATTCAGAGATCCTCTTTGTCTTTAAAAGGACTATCTGCTCCTTGCCCGATAAGCACTCTGCTCAGTGAAGCAGCCTTTTGGGTTTCCTCTTTTCAAGATGGGGCCATCACCATCTCCCAATCCTGCCCATGGAAGGTCACAAAAATGGTACAACAATCCTACCTAGGGGATCCATGACATAGTGCTTCAAAGAAAATCAGGGGTAAAATCCAAAACTCATTTTGTAAAAAGCAAAGCCAAATTATTCAAAACTACAAATCAAATTTATTAAGAGTTGGAAATGCTGCCAATCACCAGCCTATATAGTATTCTCGATGTAGCAAGGTGCCTTACGTTTGTGCTAGAATTGTATTGGAGAAGAATCTATAATGGGACAGAAATTCCCTTTAAAACTTCCCTCTCAACCCTCCATTTACATGAACACAGGCTGCGGGCTCCCCAGAAGCCAAAGGTGTACACAATCTGCTGAAACTGATGAAGCACTTGCATTTCCTTTCAGCACTCGGCTGCCGCCTGACATTTGGCCAACGCACTTTTATGATGGGCAGGCCAAGTGCTCTAAGGATTTAAATGTTACCGCTGGCTCTCTCCATTTGCCCAAGAGGCAATCCAAATGGTATTGGGATTTTGTTGTTAATTAAACAACAAAACTGAAGGATGAGACTAGCGTTGCTCAAATGAAGATTTATTACTTCTAAGCATGAAACCACTTTAAGCCTAAACTTATTTGACAACTAACACAGAGGAAGGGTTTTCTTCTTTGGTGAGTTCAAAAGGCCCGATTTAATGATGTTTAAAAAACAACAGTAAATCAGCCAACAAAGAGAATGTTTCTCTTTTATGGTGGCTTGTTCTCTACTTGGCTGTGCACATGCATACACATACCGAAAAGCTATATTGTAAAGAGAGTTTCTGTTTTGCATGAAAACTCTTAATTGTACAAACTCTTACATGTGGAACCAATTTAACTATTAATACGGAGAGGCAGTGGGGAAGTATTTTATATGATTCTGGGTCATTTCCCTCCACCCTGTTAAATCTGATACGGGAACATTTACAGCACTCCTCGTTTTCCCACAATTATTTTTCTTTAGTTTAAATTTGTACCCAAGCAAGATAATCCCATTAAAACACAGGATGTTATGATATTGGGGATAAAATATCCTCATTATTTAGAGGCATTATAATTCTATTTCTCTTTCAGGCTTACTGAAAAACTGCATTGCCAGTACTCCTGAGCTGATTTTCTCGAAGCACGATACTCCGAGTCCATTATCTTGTGGCAGCCAGAGGTCACTCCAAGACAAATGTGGGGATGATGATGATGGGGGTGTCATTCTCATGATTATATTAGTGAGGGACAGGATGGAAGTTCACTTTGTACTAGTATTATAAGAGAAAAAAAAAAGCCTAAGTACTTGGAAATGTCAAAATTAAAATATTAAAGCGTTCTGTATTGTTTGGTTACTGTTCATTCAGGGAAATGGTCTTAGCTTCTCGCCCACCCTTGTGTCTCAATCAGAGCCAATTATACTAAATAAAATGGATTGGGGTGGACATTGGCACCTCCCAAATAGCAAAATCTATTTTATAACTTAAAAGAAGTGAAAGAAAATGTCTGAACTACAAAGGATATTTGACTCATTTTATTCTTACAAGTTTAATGAAATGCAGGAAACAGAATAAAAGAGATTTTTTTGGGGGGGGGGGGACATATATTTCTTTTACCTAGAAGTCGGTAAGAAAAATCTTAACACTTTTTCTTTCCAAAAGGATCCTAAGTGCTTAAGAACGTGAATCACAGGGAGGTTTCTTCTCTCTGTACTTCATCAGTTGCATATCCTAAAAGTGATTAAATCCTATTTCCCGAAAGTCACAGGAGAAAAAAGAAATTTTGCTGTGGGCACGTTGTAGAATTTCATCTCAAGCAGCTCATCGCAGCGTCCAGGACGTTTCGGGGCCTGTTAATAATTAATACAAGAGATGCCACCCAATCTCTAGCGAAGAGAGGCAAAGCTCGGGATCCGAAAGCAAACCCAGCGCAGATATCGAACCGGGCGCCCTTCATCCTGGATTGCAACAAAACCTCAGCCCGACAAACATTTCACGAGCGGCGCCCGCACGGAAGGGGGAACCCGCAAGACAGTCCGGATCTGCAAAAACGCTGCGCATTAGGGGGGCCCGGTCCGCGGCGAACAGATGGGGCTCTAAATCCCCGCGGCCAGCGGCCGGGGCTGCGAAGCCGCTCAGGCGGATTATCCACCCCAGGAACCTGCTGTCGCCGGAGCCGGCGGCGCGCTGCGGGCGGAGTGTCTGCCGGGCTGTTTGCAACAGTTCCGGGAGCGCGCCTGGGTCGCTCCAGGCCGCACGGGGGGGCGGCTTCCAGCACACCTCCAAACTTTGGCTTTCCCCATCACAAACTTCCTTGACTTGCTGCGGTTTATTTCCTCCTCACCTGAGAGGACCTGGAGCTAGTCCTCTCTTCCACCCGTACCCCCTGCCATCCTTGCAACCAACCAGCTTGGCTGCGGAGTCCTGATCGGGGCTAAGGCCGGTGGTGGGTGGGGAGGCTTGGCCGCGTCTCACCAGCGCCCGCCGGCCCTCACCGCCCTCTAACCTCTAGCAGCGTTCGCAAATCCACACCCCGAAGTATGGAGTTGGGGTGCGCTGCGGCTGCGGAGAGGCCGCCGAGGGAGCGCCTTGGCACGCTCCGGGCGCCCGGCTCCCTCCCCCGGGCCCGGGCCCTTTCGGAAGCCGCAGCGGCGGGACGCGGCGCACACTCGCTGCACTCCCCCGGCTGCCGGGCCGCCGGGGCGGAGGGCGCCAGGCCCGGGGCGCTGACCATTCCGGCCCCGGGGATGACACCGCGTCCGCGCGCGCGCACGGCCCGCCCGGCCGCGGAGCCTTCCCCGCGTAGGCCGTGGCCGTCCCGGGTGCGGGCCTCGGAGACCGGCCTCGGGCGCCCTGCCGCGGGCACCCCCCACCGGCTTCCTCCGAGTTCCCGCGACCTTCCCTTCCTTCCCGAAGCGCGGCGGCGGCCGGCAAAGTTTGTTGGGGAGCCCCGCCAGGTGCCGGCGGACCCGGGCCACTGACAGGAGCCGGACGGGGCGGAGGAAGGCGGTCCGCCCCGTGCGCCTTGGCCCCGCGCAGGCGGCGGGCAGATCCCGCGGCCGGGTTCGGAGGGCGCCGCCGCCGCACTGGCCCAGGAGGCCCCGGCGGGGCTCGGGCGCCCGGCCGCGGGCGGTACGTGCGCTCGGGCAGGCGCGCCCCTCCTCCCCCTGCGCGCCCGCCCGCCTCCCCGCCCCCCGGAGCCGCCAGCCAGCCCACCCGGCCCCGGCGGGGCGCCCGGCTCACCTTTCATCGCTGCGATCACAAAATACATCATTTACGCCGCGGTGCGGAGAGCGCAGGGAGAGCGGACGGTCCGGCCCCGGAGCCCCCTCTGCCGCCGCCGCGCCGCCGCCGCCGCCCGAGCCACAGCAGCAGCTGCCGCAGCTGCCCGCCCGCCGAGAGCCATCCCGAGCCATAAGAGGCTCCATGTGACCGGCTGACATCACGGCCGCCGCTCTGTTTACACCGCGCCCCTCCGCTTCCTCCCCGGGCGGGAGGCGGGAGGCGGGAGGCGGGCGGGAGGCGGGAGGCTGGCGCGCCCGAGCGCCGCGCCCGCCCCGCCCCCGCGTGCAGGTGAGCGGCGGGGGCTGCGGCGGCGGCGGCTGCTCCGGGCGCAACCGGGCCCCGCGCTGCCCGCCCGCCCGCGCCCCCGGCCCGCGCCCGGGACCCCGGCCTCCTCCTCGCCTCCGTGAGTGCCCGTGGCCGCCAGGGCTCCTTCTGTGCGCGGAACTCGCGCCGGACCACTTTCTGCCCCAAGTCTGCGGGGCAAGAGGCACGCAACCTAATGCAATTTTCTCGATCCCTTCCCGGAGCCCCCAGGGGTGTTAAATGCTCAGGCTAGTCAGCGGGAAAGAGGGGTTTGGTCTGGGGGAGCCATAGGCAGCCTCAGTGCCCATTTTCCAGAGCGTCCCAGGTCTAGAAAGGAGTTCCCTTCTGATACATGGAGAACGTAGTCCAGGGGAGAGAACTAAGTGCCTCCCAAAGCCTTCCCAGAGAGACTCAGCCTGCGCAGAGGGAATGCTTCTGCCCAGACATTGGTCATTCTCATCGCACCAACAATGAAGGCCTTGGTCCATTACTCATTACCCCCCTCCCCAAGCCCCCCAACTACTGACACCTGGAAGAAGGGCTCCTATAGTCCTAGGCACTTCCATATCTTGGGTTCCATCTCTGAGAACTCATCCACAAATGGAAAAGGCTCCAGTTTTCAAACCCTAAACATGGGACTCTGTGGTACTTTGGACAGGAAAGAAAGAAAGTCCTCTAAAGGTTAACTGTGCATTTTAACTTGCAACTAAGCTTAATTCCTTCCAAACTTTGAAGCTTAATCCTTTTTACTGGCTTTAAGGAAACTTAAATCATGACATTATTATCAGATGAATCTCTTTACCGCGAATTTCAGATGCTACCTACCCAGAATCTGCATTATTTAACATTTCATCAGGCATGTCTGTAGTATTGGAGCATAACAGAAAAACGTATCGAAACCCACGTTTTCATACCTATTATTGTTCCTTCAATTCTGCTTTCTTTTCTGATGGTCTGTTTCCATTTACAGCGTAAAATATTAGATGGCTATTTTTTGTTGCACTCATGGTGAGTAAACAGTTAGAGATCTAGAATTTTTCCCCCCCCCATATAGCTGTGTTGTCCTTGACCCCAGAGCTGGGTGGTAATTTAAAACACACATAGACAATCAGCACCATAGAAAGCTAGAATCATACCCTGCCCACCCTTCTCTCTTTTCAAGGCAAAATACACACAGACCTCTGATTTAGAAGGTCAAAAGAATGTCATTATACCTTAAACCAAGTCATTGCTTTATAAAAGTTTGATTTCAGTTAAAGTCACCCTAATGCAGTTTTTCCTTTAGAATAATTTTCCAAATAAAACCACAAAAATAAGAAAAGCAGTCATGAAAAAGCGAAGCCAAGACCTACCCATGTTAACTCAGCTGTCCAGCCATAGCGAAGTGGACAAGAGTTTCAAATGAATCAATCATACCCTCTGTGATGCTTATAATTATGAAATTAAATCACACCATGTTCCCATGATGCAACTGCATCTCCAGTGAGGCAACACCTCTCGATTACCCTGTCATTCATAGTTGGTTCTTGATTTCCCTTGTGCTAAGAACTTTAACAAGGAAGGCCAATGCCAAGCTATTCTTTAGGTAGGTCCCTGGTACCATTTTTCTTTCCTTTATACTGTTGAACGATGGGAAACCATACCATCAGAGACTGTATGCTCATAGGTATGGCCTTCCATACTCATGGCAATTGAATCCAGATACACAACTGTGAAAATTCACAATGCTACTTTTAAACAGTATCCTGCTTTAGAAAACAATGCTTTGAAAATTACCAAATCCATTAGCTTGAGCCTACCTGTCAGCTCTCTGACTCCAAGGTAAATAGTCTTACATTATTAGTAATTGGTATTTATTTCCAGGCTATTTCAAATGAAATCGGTAATTGGGAATGACATGTAATGTGACATGTTCCTGCAATTACATGTAGCAGAATCATTCATTCTATAGGTATGTCTCCAATGGAAATAGAATACTTATTTGAATTATTTACACATTTATTCAACAAAGATGTCTTCAGGATAATGTAATACTGACCTTGCCCTTTAGAAATGTATTTCATTCTCATCCCACAACTAATGAGCAGCAGAATCGCAGATATTAAGTCTTCACCTTCTTGGGTACCTAGATGATATTGGTAAATAGGACTCTATGAACTGTCTTCAGCATTTAACCCAGGGTATATGATATTGTTCTTTATATTAAAACTCTTGTGAAACTTTGAAATTAAAAAAAATCTAATAAAACACAAATTTTCTATGGAATTGTAAGTCCTCAACCAAATAAATCAGTCAGGAATGAAAAGATCCATATCTTCCTTCAACACCACCAAACTGGAGCAATAAATGTTGCACATTTCAGGGCAAACTTTTACCAACTACATATATGATAATGTAGGGATAATTATTTGGATGATATTCAATGCTTATGGAATACCAATGATGGGGGAAATATTGTTTCCATTAAAAGTTAGTTTACCAAGCTTTCTGAAAAAAATAGACTATCCTTTACATGAAGAGAATGAAACAGGATGGGAATTCTTGACCATGATATGTTATACATTAATTGTCAGCTTAAATGTTTTTACTGACTAATCTCAGAAAAAGAAGGCACACGTGGAATTCAACTCAGAGTCCTCTAGATACCGAGACAACCCCACATGGTGTCCCTACATACTGGGTTTCACAGTGGATCTGTCACTTAGCAGGGAAGCGGAGAAACACACTGATGCCAGCTTGTTCCCCAGTGCCTCTGAGAAAAGCCTGTGTGTTTCCGCAGGGTTCCGGATTGGGGTATCGTCAGTAACTTGGTGCTAGTCTTTGCACTTTCATGGGGTGAAATAAATGATCCTTGATTTTGTGAGAGTATATTTGTTTTTCTTATAAATGGGGCATAAGCTTATGATGTATACCACCTTAAACCACAAATACAGTGCTACTGTGGAGAATGGCAAACCAATGGGTTGGCAAATCTATCACGAGTTGGCCAGCGGCTTCCAGTACAAAGATGATTTCAAAGTCTGCTGATGTACATGAGAGAGAGCATTTTGGCTCTGTGGTTCTATTTCGCCGGGGCCCCGATTTTCTCTCTCTCCAGTGTGTGGCAGCTTGCTAATTCAATTAATTTCTTTCTAGCTGAACAAGAAAGGGATCAGGGAGAGGTTAATGTGGTCCTAGGCAGCTGGGTTCTGAAGCATCCTGCGCCGCCACTGCACTGTGAGCTGTGGGAGTCCGGCTCTTCGGGCCGCAGAGAGCCGGTGAGCAGGTTTCCCACAGACCAAACAGGGTCAGACCCAGCGCGTTCTAAGCAAGACTTCTTGGGAAACCACAGAGAATGCGCAAACTTACCCGCAATAGATCGCGGCCTTGCTTAATTTTGCGTGGAAGGAGCCAGTGTCTCCTATGGGGACGTTTATAAATGGAACACTGCTGGTGAGGCCTGGCCCCCCAAAGGGACAGAGGGGCCCCTCTTTAGGAGTGTTAAGGGGGAGGGGATGAGCAAGTTAACACAGCTTATCTGTCTTACAGGCTTCTCAACCAAATATAGAAGTAGGTTTCAATGTACACGCAGGTATGTATATACATACACAGTCCATGAAGTAGGGCAAAATGAGCTATTTTGGTGGTGAGAAACATCTTCAATTTTACACACACACACACACACACACACACGCACACACTTCACATGATCAACCATATTAACCGAATTCCTTTTATGCACCTGGCGCGATAACTGGAAAGGTCCCACAAGAACAAGACAATAGCCCTGATCTTGAGAAGCTTACTAATCTGCTGACCTTGGCTCTGAAACACCTAGAGAGAAGTCAGTTTCCTGCGTCCCTCTGAGCATTCCTAAAGGAAGGCGGTGTCTGGCTGCTCATGGAAAAGACATTTGCACAGCGTGTTGCCCCTCACCGTTGATAGATGGCCGCAAATAATTAGTGTGGCTTTTGTGTAATGGGCTGTTGGAGGTGAAAGATTTGGCTGAGTGGAGACAATGGTGAAGGGATTCTGAGATTTCTGGAACCCAATGTCTCATACATCTATTAGGAAATTCAAGAACTTGCAGATGTTTTGTAACCCTCACAATGAGGGAAAGGGTAAAGTTCACAGGCAAACAGACCTGAGCAACCTCCAGAATAGGTGGATAGCAGGTGCCTCACTATACACACACACCTGCCAAGGAAGGACATGCGCGTCAGAGGCCAGAGGGACATCTGCTCTTGTGTTCCTAAGAGTGTTCTCACCCCATTCCTATGGCTGGCAGTACAACAGGCCATTCGAGAAATCAAGATTTTTTTTTTACTTAAAGAAATATGGGAACTAGACAGGAACTCACAACCTGATGACCTGGATTCAAGTCTCATCCTTGCTGCTAGCTTTCTGCTTCAGCATGGGCAAACCACTTCACCTCTCAGGATATCGTCCCCTTTCCTGTGGAATGAATGAATGGGAACAGGCCTCAAAGGTCTCCTGCAACTCAAAACATCCTGTAACTATTTTAAGGGTCATGTTCCACCCATTTCTCTGGGACACATTAATCTCTTTCTCTCTGCTGCACCATTTATTCCATTGGACTGCATGGTATAGTACCCTGGTCAGCGAACTGTGGCTCTTTGGCCCGTTGAGTGTGGCTCTTCCACAAAATACCATGGCCTGGGCAAGTCTATTTTGAAGAAGTGGCCTTAGAAGAAGTTTAAGTTTAAAAAATTTGGCTCTCAAAAGAAATTTCAATCGTTGTACTATTGCTATTTGGCTCTGTTGACTAATGAGTTTGCTGACCACTGGTACAGTAGGATGATCTCTGGCATTAGACAAAGTTGGGCTCAAAACCAACCTTCATCCCGCTCACTAGCTGAGTGATATTGAGCAAACCTTTATTTTCTCATACGTCAAATAAGGATAGAAGAGCCCTGTGGGGCCGCTGGGAGGAATACATTAAACAATTTAATAGAGGAACAGGATGATTCTCTCTCAGTAGGGCTCCTTAATGGAAATACCATCACCACTCCCTCCTTCAGCTTCTGCATTTGTATACAGAGAGAGCATGTGCTTAGCATAAATTATTGGTCTTCATAAAGATGTGTTGAAATGACTATCAGCATGCACTTTGCTAAGCTTTCTGCAATTTTGAAACATGTGAATAAAATAAGCATTTATTAAGTACCTGCTAAGTACTGGGAATATGAAGATGAATAAAAATCAAGCCACCCCATGGCCTAAGGGTAATCATGATCTCCCATTTTTTTATGTCTAATCCTATGTAATATAAACCTAATATGCTAAGTGTTTGACTTTTCGACTGTTCAACCAGTCATTATGATGCACACTGACCACCAGGAGGCAGAAGCTCTGACCAGTAGATTAGCTTGCTGCTGGGGTCTGGCCAATGGAAACTGGGCGAGATGGGCTGGACAGAGTCTAGAGTCCTACCTCGGTTCTTCCCTGGCCCGAACACTGGTGGGGTCCCTCGGCCTGACCTGTACTCATTTGTAATCTGGGACCCCTTGGGGGATGTCAGAGAACCGGTTTTGGCCCGATCCCTGCAGGCCAGGCTAAGGGACCCCACCAGTTCATGGATTCGTGCACCAGGCCTCTAGTTTCTTATAAGAGTACGATATTTTTACTATCTTATTTTCTGTAAGAGTGCAAGTTTCTATCCAATAAATGTTGATAAACACCCTCTGTGCATTACATTGTTCTAGGGCAGTGGTTGGCAAACTCATTAGTCAATAGAGCCAAATATCAGCAGTACAACGATTGAAATTTCTTTGAGAGCCAAATTTTTTAACTTGAACTTCTTCTAACACCACTTTTTCAAAATAGACTCGCCCAGGCCATGATATTTGTGCAAGAGCCACACTCAAGGAGCCAAAGAGCTGCATGGGGCTCTTGGGCCACGGTTTGCCGACCACTGATCTAGGGTGTAGAGTAAGAAGGGAAAAGATATAAATGTCAGACCTGCCCTCACGGAGCTTGCAATTTACTAGGAAAATGAATGCAATGTTTATAATGTAAGGCAGAGTGTGTGACACATACTCGAAGTGTTCCAGAAATAAGGTGTTAGGTAAGCCAAGAGTAAAAGAGGTTACTTGGTGTAGGGTTAAATCTTAAACTTTATAAGATTAAAAGCTCCATGGAGGAGGTACCACCTGAACTAGACCTTAAAGGACAAATCAAATCTTAGTGGATAGAAAAAAAGGAATAATGGGCATGGTAGAGGGCAGAACACAGAGAAAAGGCACAGAGAGAGAAAATGCATTTCTTACTTAAGGAACAACTAGTAGTGAAGGTTTATAGTAATATAAAACACATACAGACAAAGAGGGGAGAAAGCTCACAATATAGTTTGTAGAAATTTCTTCCAAGTTACCTTGTATAGGGCTTTGCAAACTATTCACATTTAGAGAATGAGTTTAGAAAAAAAAAAATTAAAAGCAGAAGGAGGGAATTGTGCTTTAGAAAATAAATCTCTTTTCCGCTTGCCTATTTCATTGTCTTATTGTAAGGATTAATAGTTGGCTTGATAGTCATAAAGTTAAATTACACTTAATAAAACACATAGAGCAAAAGAGTTCCACATCACAGCACACCGAGGAAGAATAAAACTGGAAATGGGTGTTATTTCATCAGAGCAAAAAGCTAACCCGAGCATTTTAGGATGAACAAGATAAATTAAATGTTATCTGATTTTGTATCTCATCCATTTCAATTCTGAGAATTATCCGAGACAGTTCCATTAATATAGATGTTTCCTATATAGACTGTATTTTATTTTTTTTAAACGATCTTAAAAATACATTTTCAAATAAATGGAGGAAAGATAAGCAGTTACAGATGGCTTTCCCTTTTTTTGTCATGCATGATTAAGGACCACAGAGTAACTCAGGCTTCGCTGGGAAATCTGAGGCTCGCAGCGAGGAGCCTTCCAGGAGCAAAAGCTGGCACTATTTTGCTTTCTCAGAGAAAATATGTTTCTGTGCAGTCAAGCACAGTAATCAATTATTCTGCATTATGAAATACTCATTTTATAACTATTGACATTTCAAACATTTGTGCCACATGTCAATAGTGGTTTGGATGCTCACATCTAGGCTCCAGCTGATAGGAGGGGATTCGTGGGCTGATGGTGTCTGACCAGCAGTCTATTCTCGGCTCTCAGAAGCACACGTATTATTTATGTCCAAGTCGGCACTGGGGAAATATGATGTGAATACTGAAACAAGAGGAGACTTGGGTATTTTTTTCGCTGTTTTTTTTTTTTTTAATGTTAAATTATTCTAAATATGTTAAACTTACATTTAAAAAAGGCCAATCAATACCCTTTTCACAAATGAAAAACAATTCCTACATTTGGTAAGATGGAAATAAATTAAAGTAGGCATTCCACTCAGAGACTCCAAAATTCACGTTCAGTTTTTGAGTATCCTGTTAAGTCTTGTGTCCCCAAAGATAATTTTTCAAAATAAAAATGATTTTCTAATATTTATCCATCCCCGCTGCTGTTGCCAATTTTACCTCTCCTATTGGTTAACAATTCCCTGGGACACACTCGGCGGCAGGCCCTTCTTTTATCCTCTTTGTAACATTTAATTCACCCCAAACGCTCTTTTTTTCTTCCAGATGAGGAAAGTAGGGCACAGACAAATTAAGTAACTTGCCTAAGCGCACAAGGTTAGTAGTGGTGAAACCATAACAACAACCTATGTAAACCGATTCTAGGGTGTGCCCCCTCAACCATGATGCTACCACTCAACATTTTATTACTTTCCCCTTAAATTGAGCACTACTCAGTATTTTGAAAATGGCAAAACTGACTTCTTCGGGAATCAAAAATTACTTCTCTCATACATTGCAGGCATGTGTGTAGGAAATTCTTTTATCAGTAGCTCCTGTAATTGAGTAGGGTTAGGATGTGTCATTATGAATTATTGCACAATTTAGAAAATTAGTTAATTACTTACTAATGAAGAAACATACTGTACACTGTTGTAATTATCCTGTTTGAAAACAATGTTGCCATTTGTACATTTAAGAAACACTTGCTACACATTAAATTAGCTCTGGAGGGGAATGCTTTCCTGTTTTGGAATAAACAACTCTAAACATTGGTAATGGAATGTTACAGAGGACTGCGAGGAAACTCAGAACTACAAAAGCCAAGGCCGCATTTCCAAAGGACTCCAAGCAAAATAACAAATCTGTTAAAATCATAACAAAGTAATAATTTCATAATCCATGCCATTAGGAAAGCACAAGGTAGAGATAGTCACTGTTTTTACTTTTACAAATCGTATCACTGCTGCTCTTTTGATAAAGTTTTTGCAACATATAATAGGTGGTAGGCCTTCCTGCCTCATAGGACAGGAGTAGATAAAAATGCCCAAGCCTCTTCTTGTTTCAGAGATATCTGAACAGTTGCCCAACTATCAATAAATAGTTGTATATAAGCAAGATACGTGATATTATTTTTTATCGTGTTTTCTCTTAGTCCAAGGTCAAAATGCCATGGAACTGGGTAATTCAAACACAAGTTTTGTCCTCTGATGAATAATGCATATACTGGAATTATAGAATAGTTAGCAGATTTCACCATTTGTCAAAAACAGTAAGAAACCATTTCCTATAAACCAGTAAGAACCATGCTACATGTGAGCATTATAAAACAAGAGAAAAGAAAACATGTTGTATCTGTTCATAACCTCCACTGCTCAGTTCATAGTGTAACATAAATTACTACATGGTGTTTATCAACTAGAACTAGAGTAAAACATAGGAAGCAGTTTTATGGTATTTTCTGACGTTACTGTGGCAAACTAGAACATTTTTTTTTGTATTTTGATTTATTCTTCAGATCTCGTTTTTCATCTGCTATTAAAGTATAATTTATACATATATACATATAATACTCAATCTCTTATGTACAGTTCTTCATGTTTTGACAAAAGTTTCTAATTGCATCACCACCAACATAATCAAGATGTGGAACAGTTCCATCTCCCTCTCTTCCTAATCTTCTCTGTAGGTAACTCACTCCCCTTTCCCAAACCCTGGCAACCACAGATCTTTTTCTCATCCCTATAGTTTAAACGATACTTTAAACGTATCATTTAAGTGGAATAACATATTAGGTAGCCTTTTGACTCTGGTCCCTTCCACTTTGCAAATGCATTACAGATTCCATATTGTTGAACATATCAATAACTTGTTACTTTCTACTGTTCACTGATCATCCATTCCAGTTTACTCATTCCCTAATTGAAGGGCATTTAGGCCATTTCTGTGTTTTAACAATCCCAAATAAAGCTGCTATGCAAATGCATGTGCAGGTTTTCGTATGAATATAAGTTTTTATTTTACTTGGGTAAATATCTAGGAACGGGACTGCTAGATTATATAGGGTAATAGAACTTTATAAGAAATGTCATATGGTTTCCAAGGTGGCTGTGCCATTTTGCCTTCCTCTTAGCAGTTTCTGAGATTCCGGTTGCTACCCATACTCACCAGCACTTGGTATTGCCAGATATCTATCCTGTTATTTGAGGTAGATAGTTTGTATAAAGTCATTGCTAGCACTGCATTAGTGAATACTGTATCATTGCCCCCAGGGTTAGGTACCTGTGAGACTGTTTTGCTCATAATAGTTATGTCAACTGCTCAATACATAAAATTGTTTTTGTGTATATGGTGTTATGTATTCAGGGAATTCAAAAGTTAAGAGAAGTTTTCACTTTAGAAGTAGATGTTTTATCACTGTTAATCTAGCCACACTCTTCAGGATCAAAGGTTATATACACTATAGACTATAAAAATATCTTCATGAGAACAGATGATCTATTCCAATTAAAAACACTTTCTGACTGTTTTAAAGTGATTCTTCAATAACAAAGTTTGAACTCTGGTGAAACAAGATTTTCTTTTCTTTCAAACACTCCTGAAAAAGCAAAGAATTAAATTTAATGAATAGGCATGTTATAATTTAGCCTAAAATGTTTTCTTACAAAAATGCCCCTTACGATTTCAAGGCAATGAAAATTAATAATTTCTATAAAATTATTACAGTCCTGCGTGTGATCTAAATGCTAAAATACAGTGGAAAAGAAGCTGCCGAAACAAAAGAGACTACAATAAAGCCATAATGGTTCCATTACTCAAAATATATACATATGATTGCCTTATAAAATTATAATGATCAGATATAATTGACACTTTAAGATTACTGGTCTTAAGTAAATGCAAAACATGATGATTCACTGACAAAGTGAGATAATGCTAGGGAGGGAGAGATGTTAACGTTGTGTATTTGATTACAAAGTAGAAGAGCTAGGTAAAACCTCAAAATCAAGAATCATTCTTTCATGTGAAACTTTCCTTGTTTCCCAACTTACATTTATATTAACTTTTTTTTTTTTTTAGATGACATTTTTTTAAACACGTAATTCTTTCGCGGAACCCAACCACAGGTATAAATTAAACCTCACGTTTAAAACATCACTTGCCGACAGGCATCCTCTGAGTGTTTTCCACGGAGGCACCTCACTTCCGATTATTGCCAGACTGCTTTAAATGACATCGGACAGGGCTACCGAGTGACTTGTCAGGGAACAGGAAAACATTATGACACCACTTCTCCAGGTTTCTTCCCCGAACATGAAATGCTTGGGATTGTTCTAACAGAAGCAAGACTTGTTCAAGAACAAATGAAGACTTCATGGGAAAGCTTTCAGCTTTAACTGGGGGAATGCTTCTAACATATGGCAGCTGGGCTGTCACTCACAGCAACTTTGAAATGCTGGCCAAAATGTCTGTTTCCTGAGATTGTGTCTGATAAGGCCCTGCATCCCTGGTGGGGCCCAGCAGGCATTCAAGAAATGCTATTGTTGGAATGAATGAATGAATTAAAGGGTTTCTAATTATGAGCTAGGAATTCCTCCATCAACAAACAGTCCCAGAGGAAAGCTGCAGTGTACTTGGATTTCCTATCTACGAGGAGTTCTAGTTTCAGCTACTTTATACATTTCCCCCCTTTTTATTTAACTTACTGGGGTGACCCTGGTTAATGAAATTATACAGCTTTTGGATGCACAATTCCACAACATATCATTGGCACACTGTATTGTGTGTTTACCACCCAAGTCAAGTCTCCATCCATCACCATTTATTCCCCCCATACCTTCTTCCATGTCCCCCCACCTTATCCTACCCACTCCCCGCTCCCCATAATAATCACACTGTAGTCTATGTCCATGAGTTTTTTCTCTCTTTTTTAAAAATTATTTTTTTGCCCAATCCTCCCACCCACACAGCCTCCTGGCCCCCTGCAGTGTCAGCCTGCACTCCATCTATGAGTCTGTCTCTATGTTGTTTGTTAGTTCATTTTATACATTTAGTTTAACTTGGTCTTTCTTGAATTTTTTAAACCAAGGTGTGAAAAGCTCAGAAGCATTTTCCAGAACATGAAAGACAAGTATAGTTCTTAGAAAGTGTCATTTGTATGTAGCTTGTGCATGGTAATTATTTTTAAATCCCAGTTAATCATCAGATATTTTCTGGGAACAGACTGTGGGTGAGATACTGTATGAAATATTTAAAAAAGGAAGTTAAAAAAAGTCCTCCCCTTGCTTACAGAGCAAAAATTATCATTAAGACTTAGTAGAAGAATATATTTACTAGGTGAGCCAATGGCTAATTAAATAATACTAAATTAGAACTGCTATCAATGAAGTTGAAATAATTGCTATAACAATTTTCATAATTACAGATTGCTCATTTGAAAACCTTATGAAATGAAACATGGAAAAATCAGGAAAGGAAGGAAGGAAGGAAGGAAGGAAGGAAGGAAGGAAGGAAGGAAAGATGAAAGGAAGGAAGGAAGGAAGGGAAGGAAAAGAAAGAGGGAAGGATAGAAAGAAGTATGGAAGGAAGGGAAAAAGTAGAGAAAGATCCGCAAAGATGTCACTAAAATTTGAAGAACTAAAGTTCATATCTGCTTAAAAAAATCCCAAGGGCAATCACTCAGAGACTATTTACTCTTATGAAAGATAATTTTGCCAACCTTGAGATCTGATTTTTCATTATATAGAATATATAAAGAACACAATAGAAAGAAGTAGAAAGTTCTGCTAAGCAAGGAAAAACAATAAATATCGAAGGAAGAGATGAAAAAGGATGAAAAGTTGACATGAGCACCCACAAAGGAGGCAGCATGGTGCCATTTAGCATAGGGGCAAACAACCAGCCACACCTGAGCGACTCTGAGGACAACCTGTCTTACAGCATACTGTACACACCACAATAATTAATGTTTATAATGAGTTTGAAACATTAAGAATGGATTAACCCGTGAACTCTAAGAACATAGGGACTTACATAATATACTTGGAAGCCGCCCACTCCCCCATATCAAGTGAAATAGCTTAGGCACACACACAGATATACCCCAGAAAATTAATTTATATATATAGTTATCTCATTTTCTAATAATATCTGTGAATGGGTATATGTGTATGTGTTTGTATATATATCTGAAATAATAACACTAATTAATTAAGACCTTACAATCAGATCTTAGTCCAGTTTCAGTAAGCAATGCTCTGAATCCTGTTGGAAAACTAACGAGCTTTCCATAGTAGGAATAACTGTTTTATAAACCGGCACTTCAATTCTAATGTCAGCCAACTATCAATAAAATAAAAGCTGTTCAAATACGCCTCTCTTTTTAAAGCTACGCTGTTTCTGTAAATGTTTAAATTATGAGTGTCCAGGGCTGAGGTGTAAATATATAGCATTATGTTAAGATACTGGCTATCCATATAATAGCCACTGCTCTTTGCAAAATAATGTTTAACCTGCTGGAATTCCGGAAAAGGAAAGGTTAGCAATAAAAGTAGTTTCATTAGGTAAAAGAGAAAGAAGATCCTTGGCACTGTTTTTACTCGGTGCAGGCAAAGGGACTGGTTTTTTAAAAGTATGCTTTCTACATGCACACACATGACAGCAACACCATCTTCATGGCTGTAACAATGCTTTTTCAAAACTGCTAGCCTGTTTCCAGGGCAGCTGCAAAACATCCGTGAACACTAGTTAATTTATCGGAGTCATGGAAACCGCTGCCTCTACACCTGCCAGGCTAGATGCACATTGTGCAGACTCCGCAGCGCAGGAGGTGAATTCTCTCCGCTCCAGGCTAGACAAAGGGAGGGGAAGCGCCGCCGTCAATGTCCCGGGCCTTACCTTCAGGTTTCTCTTACTTGCACTCTGCGTATTGTCTGCGCTCCAGAATAGTGCTTGTTGTATTAAAATCCCCATGGTCACCTCTAAATTACTATACAATCTATCATCATCTTCTTTGTTACTATTACAGTGTTGTTGTTGTTACTGAGAATGCAGTTTAGGGGCCACAAATGGACATTTACAAACACCCAGGAAGACAGCAGGCAGGCAGGGATCCTTCTCTTCACTCTCAGAGCGGGTAATGAAGCTCAGAGAGGTTTGCCAGCTTAGCCTGGGTCACATAGCTTATTGTAGAGCTGCCTCAGCAGCCTGGGTTTCTGACTCTAGGTGTGGTGCTGGATAAATGTTGCCACATGCAAGATATTAACAAATGCATATTCTGAGGAATTGGCAAGTATAAGGAAAGTATTCCAGAGGATGATTTTAGAAAATTAAACACGAAACTGTCTCATACTTTTTCAGAAGATTTTGGTCACTAATTATATCTTCCTTTGGCTCATAGGTTTTTAAATTACCCATTCATTCCTGCCACAAGAGATAATTGACATGCCTCTTCAAAAATATGCCACCAATAGTAGAAGATAGCATAGGGAAGATAAATGGTGATGGAAGGAGACTTGACTTGGGGGGGTGAACACACAATACAATATACAAAGGATGAGTTATAGAATTGCAACCTGAATATATATAGTCTCATTAATCAACTAGAGGCCCATTGCACAAAGATTCGTGTAATTGGCCTTTCTTCCCCTGACTGCCGGCACCAGTTTTCCTCTGGCATCTGGACCCAGGCCTTTGCTCTGACCTCTGCCTTCCATCTTTGCTCTGGCCAGAATCTTCAGTCTTCTCCACTCCAGCTAGAGCACCACTCCTGAAGCTCCCTTCACCCCTGCTCTCCCCCTCATAGCAGGTGACCTGCCCCACCTGGCCACTCCACACTGCATATGCAAATTAACATACCATATTTTGGGTTAATTTGCATACTCACTCATGATTGGCTGGTGGGTGTCACGGAGGTATGGTCCATTTTGTATATTTCTCTTTTCTTAGTGTAGATGTCACCTCAACAAACTCAATAAAAATGTCACCAATAAATCACCAATTAATTTTTAATTAACTGGACCTCATAACAATCAACAGAAAATAAGCCTGGTCATACGATGGTGGTTTCACAGTTTCCAGTTTTTTTAGTGTAATGAGATTCATTTCAGTGTAAGGGTCCTGGTTCCCATTATGACATTGGCGTCAGAAGTTAAGAACATATTGTGAAGTTATTTCTTTTCTTTTTGATGGCTTGCTTTTTCATGACTTTATTTTGGAAAAAAAAATTTAATACTTTATCCATTCAGATGGAAGGGGCACCCAGACAGGTTGTATCACATGTGTTTTCTAATAGCATAAGGAGTGGTTCCTATGATTCATTCTAAAACCAACATTTTTCCACATTTAAGTGCAATTGGCATCTCTGCCCATTAGGACTTTGCTCTTTCCACTCTTTGTTTAGTATGAAATATTGACTTAGTTTAGAAAAAGAATTAGTAGTAGATTGTAGCTTTACAAATTATATTATTTGGTACTAGGGCTTTTGAGATAAAACATGAAATATTTCATTGGGCAAAAACAACGTGCAATAATTATAGCAAGGATTTCAGAAAACACAAAAAACGATGTAGCTTTAGGGGTGAATGACATCAAGTCTCAGGTAGAGATCCCGATAGACCCAGGAATATAATGCTCAAGGTCTCATTCCCATTCAATGTTCTGACCATTGGATCACACTCTAGCATGAGACAATGCATGTCTACCCATGGAACATCCACAGGATGGAAATGAGGTGGCCTTCCTTTCTTAATTGGCAATGATCAGAGATGAAGCCATTTATAAAAGTACCTGCCACCACAGGAACCGCTACATTCTAACTAAAAATGGGAAGACACAGAAGAGGCTGATAAAAATGAAATCATGATACAATAATCCCTGTCCCATCACCAGAGTGGTTGCCCAAAGAGGGGCCTCCACAGTTGTGTGATGAAAGGCACACATCATAGATCACCCACTGGGCCAGCCAGGCGAGGCACGTGCAGGAATGGCCTTTTCTTCATAAGCTGAATGGCTGGACTCTCTCGAATGAATAGATAACAACACTGCAGAACAGACAGCGGAGATGAAAATGGAAGCCAATGAAAACAGAAGAACGGAGGAAAACCATCAAAGGGGGGAGAATAACAAAAGTCCAGGGACTGATGTGATCAGCACCCAAGTGCTAAAACTGCAGGGCAAGAGAGCTGTTTGAAGCTGCTGAAGGGATTTCATACAATCTGGCATGAACAGAATCTGCCATCAAATAGAACAGAAGGCCTCCAAGAGACTGAAGGAAGGACAACCTAATGGAAAAATGAGCCCTACAAAGAGCTCACTTGGCAAGGTCCTTTTGAACATCTCAATCATTCTACGGTGCTGTCTACCACATGCACACACACGCATGCATGCACACATGTGCGTGCACACACACACACACACACACACACACACACAGTCCAAAATCTGTGGGGAATTTCGAGGGAAGGAACTGCTCATCAAAACTCTTAAATAATGCAAGGCCACGAAAATCTGATCTTCCACTCTAAGGACCAGGAGCAAAGAACAGACGCAGGTTTTATCAAAGCGGCCTCTCATCTTTCTAGCACAACTGCAATGTCCATCTCACCAGGGGTGACCTTCGGAGTGAACTTTGGGGGAGATGTGCTCTTTGGTTTTGTCTGGGCTGCAGTTTAATTCAGCAGGAAGCAGGCTGTGGCTGGGAACCACAGCACAAAGAAAATCACGGTAAGGAGGTGAAGAATGTGGAGCTGATAGATAATAAGTGAGATGAAATAAATGACTGGCAGATTTTTTTTTTATGAGACCATTTTTTTATGGAATTTAAAAAAATATGATGGGTTATCACTTTTAAGGCTCATTTCCCATTGCTGCTACTAAGTAGGCAATGATAGAAGCAGCATAACTGAGCAATAGCACCCAGATCAGAGAGTAAGAGAAAATTAAAGGATTTAATTTTCCTTTAAAAATTAAAGGAGAACCTCTTTAGGACCGTGTCCAATCCAGGGCAATCATCCAGGGAAAAAAAAAAAAAACCCAAACAATTCCACTCAAGTACAATGCAGATAAATTGCATTATGGAGATAAAATATATAGACTTTAAAAGTTTATTCTGTTTTCATGCAGGTAATTGTCCATAACACCTCCGGGTTGAGAGTGTTTTGGTTCATGAAAGGTATAAAATCATCAAATGGTCAAAAGTGATGCATATCTTTATAGCAACGTTAAGAAGTCCTGCCATCTAACATTTATGGGCTAATAGTCTTTCTTGTGTTAATCTTTCACCTGATTTTGGACAAGAGGGAGAAAGGAAGTATTTCTAAGTAGGGACAAGACCAAGGGAGTTTGCGTTCAGAGGGAAATAAAATTTCTCTTCCTAGTTGATTCTGTTCACTCTTTTGGGCTGTGCATTATCACACAGACAGTGGGGAATGGGAAATTCTGTAGTCTTGAATGGGTTCAATGCCTTCGATCTCAAAAGACCTCCAAGAGACTTTCCTGAGAGGAGTTGGCTGGAGACTTGTTCTGATTTCTTGTGTCTCTCACTGTTGGCGTTCATTCCATACCCCACTAAGTGAGCAGCATTGAATCAGTGTGAGAACAGGGCACAGATTGAAGGAGAAAGGCATTCAGTTGACCATAGCATTAGCCCCCCTCAGAGTCCTCCATGTTCGTATATTACTGAGTTCCTATCAGCATGAAAACACACACGTATATATTTTTTTCTCATGATTCCATTCCACATTTTACTTTCCTTGTCCAGGAAGAAAACAAAATCATCATCGGTCTCCATCTCAAACAGAAATAAGTTTGGCAAAAAAAAAAAAAATAAATAAGGAGGCATGGAGCCTTCTTTGCATGAAGAATCTGTCGTACTCCACGCACTTAGTAGGTGCTCAAGAAATACCAGCCAATAGACAGTGCTGGCTTCCTCTGACAGCGGGCCCCAGGCACAAACTGCCTTTGGGAACCTGATGAAGAGACCCGCCTTTCTGGCAGAGCCATCCTCACTCTTTCATCACTGCACTCAAAGATATTACTGATGTTGGTCCTCTGGTTTTGCTGCTTTTTTCCTCTGACTGGACTAACTGAGTCTACTCTGCTCACTAGCTGCCACTTCAGAATCCTGTCACGCAGCGGAAGGCCAAAGGACATTTTCCCCTAAGTCCTTTTAACTTCCTGGCATTCCGTTTTTCAACCCCACATTAAAGGTGCAGATGTTTCATCCTAGTCCACCAGCCAATGGGCGGCCTCAAGTTAGACTAGGCAGGGCTTCTCTCGGCTCTTTCCCTGTTGGGCCCCGGGAGAAGGAACCCAGAAAAATGTTTCCTCAAGCTCACTCTGTACTTTTCCTTTGGATGTTATCACTGAAGTTCTGGGATCACTTATTCAGAAACAGGCGCATTTGAAACTAACATACCACAGATCTCAACGTAGGGCCACTGTTGGCCAGCAAGACCTATTTCTTGCAAGTTCTCAAAGCATTTTTATTTTTGTTTTTGCCTGACCCCCCTCCCCACCTCACTCTCACCCAACGCCCAGTCATCTTATAATCCATTAAAGCTGGTATACCACTTCTGTTTCTTTTCCAAGACAAGACCTGCCAAGTTGAAAAACAAAAATGAACCTCCCTTAATTCTGGCATGTTTCTCCAAGCCTCAACTAACCTTGGGCAGAAACTGGTGGATGCGTGCCCAGTTGAAAGCTGAGGTTAGAGCTATAACTTTTACCTGCTTTCATGAACAATCTTTTGGCATGTTCTTGACTTCTCATCCTTGGTCTGCTGCTGGCCTGGGCATGGGCAAACCCAGCAGCCTGGCATTCTCTGCAGGTTGGCAGAGCAAGTCATTTGTCCCCTGAAGCGGAGATCTGAGATGCCTCTGCTCCCATAAGAGTCTCTTTCTCTGCCTCTCTGATTTACCCTGCTCCCGGTGGTAAAGTTTTTTCTGCAAACATGAAATTAGTTTATATTTTAAGGGCTTTGGAATGACTAATTTTGACTAAGTTAAACAGGGCAGAGTAAGTGACTCCCGAGTGACTCCATCTGTGATTCTTGGGAAGAGTTTAATGGACATATTTTATTTTTGTTCAGGGTGACCTCACCGATCATTGTGCAAAATGCCCTTTCTTTATCTCCCCCCCCCCACACACACACTTAAAACAACATACATGCAATTTTCTAGGCATTTCCTAGGGAAGAAAACTCTAATTGTGTTTTACTTATCTGTAAGGCCACTAAAAAATTTCTATTTTAAAATTTGAAGTGTAGGTGAAGGTGATTATATCTTTCCAAAGTCAGTAAAACAAATGTGTTGCATAAGTCATTTCAATTCAATTAAGAGAAACAGGTCAGATGCTAAAATATTAGTAAAATCAATTACGAGTAATAGGTCTCCTGTTAACATGTGCCACTACAACTGCCTTGCTCCTATTTTTGAATAAATTTGCATTTGTTTCATATTCTCTGTGTGTGTCTGTAATATAGGTGTGTGCCGCTGACCATAAAAACGTCTCCCTTTCCTTTTCTTCCTTACATTTGCTCTGGTAGGCCTTGGAAACGACACATGGATTAACTCTTATTTAGTGAAGTTTTCCCTAAGATGAAAGAAATAGAGGTGGTAAGCTGAAAAGCACTTTGGATCCAACGTTGAAACTTTTCCTATCACGGTGTCAGCTGGCAGGGAGCTTCGTGGTTTGAGCCTTGGTTTCCTCATCTGTAAATGAGGGTAAGAACATCTTCCCCACAGGGTCATTGTGTTATTTAAATATAACTTACAGCATGTCCACCAGATGCCAGGCACAGGGTGTTCAATGAATGTTTCTTTCTGATCTCCTCTGAAAATCTTAAAAATCATTAATATGTAGGAGAGGATAATAATCCTAACATTTCAAATGTGATGTCTGGCTTTTGTGTTAGGATTAGGGTCCCCGAGGTCACCTGAGAAAAAGGGTCATTAAAGAGAAAGACTTTATCTTTACTGTTTAGTAAAGGGGCACCCTTAAATCCTCAGGCAGGTTACTCATGAGACAATAAATTGGCTACCTCAGTCAGCCTTTCCTCAGACAACAGGTGATATCTAATATGGGCAAACTACGTGGACAAAAAGAAGACAGCACTGAATCTATAATTATAAAAAATAAAAGTGGCGTGTATATGATAAAAGATGAAAAAGAAAAACTGGAAATTTTTTAGGAAGATTAGTGAGAAAAAATGGGTACTTCCCCCCCCTCCTCTATAATATCCTTTATCATTCTTATAATGAGGTGTGACATTTAGATGGATATCAGGGAATTCTATGATTAGAAATTCATCCTTTTAGCTTGATAGGCTACCTTGTGAAAAGGTAAATATCCCAGGAATGGAACTTTAATTTGGCATAACAGAATATGTTCTCCATAATAGCACAGAGAGAATGCAAGTGTTGACTGAGGCGAGGAAAGAAGGAAGGAATGAAGGAAGGAAGGAAGGAAGGAAGGAAGGAAGGAAGGAAGGAAGGAAGGAAGAGAGGGAGGGAGGGAGGGAGGGATGTGGGAAAATTCTGAAGGAAGGCCACCAGCTGAGGGAAGCAGACTTGGAGAAAATGGGTTCTAGGTAGGAGCTCAAGAGGTTGGAGATGGTGGAATGAATGGAAATGAGAAAAGATGTAGAGGCAAGGCAACCAATGTAGGTTCTTCTGGATGACTGTTGTACAATTTAGTTGTAGTTCCAGTCTGGGCCTGGGAGGTGGTGAGTGTAGCGTCCACCTATTCTGCTGCCATCTTGGATGAGGGCAAGTAATGTAGGGAGGAGCATTAAAGGGTCATTCTTTCGGGGTATATGTGCTAGTTTTTAAAGAAAAGGAGCGTTGATGAGTTTCATATCTCTTGAGAAGTGTCCAAGAAAAGTATTCACGAGTTCAGAACAACCCTGGCCAATGTGGCCTGGTTGGTTGAAGTGTCGCCTCATACACTGAAAGGTCATGGATTCGATTCCCGGTCAGGGAACATACCCAAGGTTGTGGGTTTGATCACTGGTGGGTCTGGGTGCATGCAGGAGGCAGCTGGTTGATGTTTCTCACATCACTGTTTCTCTCTCTCCCCTTTTATCTCTCTCTCTCTTAAAAAAAAAATCAATAAAAACATATCCTTGGGTGAGGATTTAAAAAAAAAAAAAAGAGTTCAGAACATAGCTCACTGACAATCTGTCTTATGAAGATTGTCCGCTGTGGGTTCTATGAACTTGTGGGGAAGGGGACAGCATGGCACTTTAGGAAGGACAAGCCTACAGAGCTAGGCAGGTTCAACTCCTCCTCTGCCATTCACTAGCTATGCGGGTTGGGCAAGTTGCTTAACATCTGAAACTCAGTTTCCTCAATTAATATTCATAGCTATACTGGATAGTCATAGTTATCATCAGGTTTAAATGAGATTATATACACACATATACACACACTAACAAACATATAAAATGCCTGAGACATAGTCAGCTCTCAAATAATGTGTCTATTCTTGTTTCAGGGAGCAGGAAAGACAAATCTCAGCCTAAGATAATAGAAAAATTAGTAAAGTTAAGGTTGCAGTTCCATATAAGGTTGCAGGTTTATATGCACAAGGAGGAACCAGAACAGCCTCCTTGGAAAGTCATGCTACCTTTTCTCATCGTTGCCAGTGGAAATGGATGGCACCACCCCAAGGGGCCTCACTTCACTGCCTAGGACTTGGTAGTGGATTAGCTGCCATAATCCACAGTCCCAAATCTTAATGGTCTCTGTGCCTCTTCATCTCAGGGCCGGAGCACTTGGCTGAGCTGATCGCTCCGATTCCTGTGTTTTGAATCTTGTAATACTCCATGCTTGGTGCCAGGGGGTACAGATAAAGGGGCAAAGGGTGGCTTCTATTCTCTACTAAGCCCTGAGACTATTCCTGAGTCCTGAAGGTTTGCCTATCTCCTCTGGGAAGCTGGTAATAGAAAAGAATAACACCCCAGCCAATATCTCTTACCCACACCTTGCAACATGTGTAACACGAGAAAGGGAGGGAAGATTCTCCCCACGGGGTCCGAGAACTTGCTGGGAGCAGGCAGGTCGCTCTGTACCTGGGGCCCCGTCAGCAGCCAGGAGCAGAAGGCTAATGGGATTACCTGGCAAAACCAGGTAGGCAGAAAGGGAGAATGGGAGCCTGTAAGCCAGGGTCTGGGGAGGCTGCTACCTCCCCATCCAACTCATACGGAAACTGTTTATGTTTTCTGTTTGCCAGAAAACCTTTGTGCATTGTGGAAACCTGTTTGTCCTGAACTCCTAACAATAAACACACAGCAACCAGTTCTCCAGGTGACAAGTCCTCTTGCTAATGAGCAAGGAGTGACTGAGGAGGCCCCATTCAGTGAAAAACCTCAGGTGCCTACAGTCTCCTGGAGGCCTCTGAGCAGGCGCTTTGGAAGGAAGTCTGTTTCTCACTGCCTTGCTCCTTCACACGGGACCGGCATGCCGCATTGGGATGAGCTGCGTTTGTTTCATGCTCCAGGGAAGCCAATGCATCGCCGTTCAACTCATAAAACTCAGTATGAAAAGTATTTAAAAAAAATCAATGACATTTTAATAATCTATAGACACACTCATAAAACACCACTGTCCATCATGATTACTGTATGCGTGCAGACATGCACACACACACACATATGTATTTGTGGTTTGGGTACCAACAAGAGCAAAGTGAATTAGAGAACATGTGGATTGATAAGTGTTAAACAATTAAGGTGTTGATCAAACCCCAGAAGGGTGTGTTTCTCCAGGGTGGTGCTATGACGTGTCGTCAGGATGTAGGAGACCCATGCCAGCACACACACCCGCTCTCTCCTCTCTCTCACCCTGTTGTCTATTAAAATCTGTCTCCCACACTTGCCAGGCACCCTCCCAGTTGCATGAAGGCCGTCGCTGGTTGGCGAGGATTGAGACATTTTGGCTTCTGTTTGTTGTTTCGCTGGTATCCGTTGTTAACCAAGAGTTAGAAGCTATCCCTTGTAGTCCTTAGAAAGGCTCAGGATGGACTCAGAAGCCTGGAAGACTACCAGAGGCGTGTGTGCGGGAAGTGTCCAGGAACTCCGCAGGCCACAAGGTTTAAGAGATTCTGATCTTGGAACCAAAACAGACCCCAAATATGTCAGAACTGCGTTCCAGGAAAAGGAAGCTTGTCAGGTAAAAATAAACCGATTTTCCCTGAATAATTCTGCACTTTGCACAAATAAGGATGACCACACCTCCACTCTAGGCCTGGGGCAAAGCCAGGTTCAGCCCAACCAGCTCAAAGGTCTGCTGAGTCAGTGGCGAGGCTGCAGGAAAGCCCCTTGCTCCCAGCCTGCTGTCACACATAGCTCTGGAGCAGCTCTCCTAGAAGACAGAAAACCTGAAGATTTGATGGAAATGCTTTCACTGCAACAGACAAGCTTTGTATCAGAAGGCTGTGCATTTAGGGAAAGACTTCCACGTGACAGAATTGCTTCAAGAACAAAACAATAAAATAAAACAAAACAACCAACAAAAATGAACAGCAGCCCCATGCTATCTCCTTCCAATCCCTAGAATAGGTTATTAAAATTATACATATTCTCTGCCAGAGAGCCCATCAGGACAGGTGGTATCTGTCAGGCTCCAAGTTACAGTCTCAGAGCCCACCACAATGCTTGGCACATAGCAGGTGCCATTTGGTTGCTCAGATTTGTTACATAAATAACTAAATTATATAAATTATGGGTGGGAACCCAGCAGGCCCCCAATTGAAGCCATATATATATATATATATATATATATATATATATGATATAATATCTGTTGATAATGAAATTTGGGGCCTTTGTCTTGAAGGGCAGCAAGGTCTGAGGTAGCAACTTAGCAAGAGGCAGAGCAGTGACACTGAGAAGCCCTCATCCACAGGCTCCCTCGGAGGGACGGTGGGTAGAGCTGTCCTGGGCCAATCTCAGTGCCTGTTCCAGTTTCAGAGCACAGTGATGAGGAGCTGTATTCATCAGGAAGGAGGAAAGAATAAAGCAAAAATATATATACACTCACACAGGACTACATGTAACCTGGTGATGGACAAGTTTTCCATCCAGAGGGCAGAAAGCCTGGCCTGCTCTGGACCATGACAACAGTTGCTAAGCCCAGGAAGGGGCAGACTGTTTCAGAGGTAGGGCCTGGCTGTGCCAGGGAAAGACAGGGAATGAGAGGTGTGTGAAAAGGGGTGGTTCTGTCGAGAGTGATCATGGAAGGTCAGACTTTGGTTCTTAAAATCATTAAGTCACAGGGAATGACAGAACTTACATCTGAGGGCAATTTGACCAAATGACTGGTCACCATGAGGTGCATGGAGCATCTCTAGGGCCCTCCCCTGCAGCCCACAGGCTCCGATTGCAGCAAGGCTGGTGGCTGGCGGGCGGCAGGGTGCGAGTGGGCAGGGCAAGGCGGGATGGCTGCAAGCATGGTGGGTGGGTGGGTGGGGCCATGCAATATCATGCTGGGCCTCTAATGTATGTATGTGTACATACATGAAGCTGGGTCTTCAAGGGAAGCCTGGGTTCTGGGTGCCAGAGGGAAGCTGGTGCCAGCAGCTAGGGGAAGGAAGGCCTACTCTTGCATGAATTTTTTGCATTGGGCCTCTAGTGTGTGTGTGTGTGTGTGTGTGTGTGTGTGTATACTAGTATGTATTGATTTTAGAAAGGAAGGTAACATCAATGATGAGAGAGAATCATTGATTGGCCGTCTCCTGCAAACCTCGGATAGGGAATAGAGACTGCAGCCCAGGCATGCCTTGATGGAGAATCAAACTCTGACTTCCCGGTTCATAGGTCAATGGTCAACAATTGAGCCACATTATCTGACTGAGAACAATTTTTAATGATTAGAGAGGTATAGGACTATTACAGGCCACAGATAATAGTCTCTAACTATTGCCACTTTTTTTTTTCTTATTCAACTTCCCCCTCTCGTGTTCCTGGAGGTGAGGCAGAGGTTACTAGCAACTCTGAGAATTGAGAATCTGATGGGGTTGCCATGCTCAGAGAGAGCAATGGAGCTATGCTTGAGTGTCAGGACTCAGGCCTCTCTCAACTGTGACCAAGGCCAATAGATGACATCTGCTCTATTCCTCCTCTAATGACCCCTCCTACCCAAACAGCCATACAGAGTACACATGACACAGAACCCTTACACACACACACACACACACACACACACACACACACCTTTCTTGAAGCCTGTTCTATTGAGTGCACTCTAGGCTCGTGGCGCACAGCAGTGCCCAATAAATACATTAAATATTGAATGTCTGGATTGAAATATTAGGAGGCAGGGTACCTACTCCATCCTGTATTTGTCTCCACCAAGCTTCAACTCACTATAAAATTATACAAATACAACTTATATTCATGTATTCATTCTCTATAAAGGAACTTCATAACAGTCAGAATACATAAGTAATATTTTTGTACTTTGGTGGCAAAAATAAACACAATTTACTTTCTTATTTCAGGATAGCAGAAGGCCATTGTTCCTGTGAGTTTTACCTTTTAAAACAATCCCTTTCTCACCCCCCATAACAACTCTCTAAATCTCACTTCCTAAAATTTATGTTATGGAAAGGACAATTTCTTTGGAATTTTTCCTGCCTTGCTATTTCCCCAAGTCTTGCTAATCTTCTGGGTTTGAAGCTCATGCATTTCTTTTTTATCTGTCCCAACACCTCCTGCTGACACGCCCAGAGGTGCTCAGCTTAAAAAAGGGAGTGGTCTTTGAAAACATAAACTAGGTGTTCCCAGTTCCAATGAAAGCATGACAAGTCTTCTTGCAAGGAATACTGAGTGGAACCTTTCCCCAAACAGCTGTACAAAGGTTAAAACTTGCTCTCGGCAAACGAGTTTACACTGATGTCTCCGCCATGGATTGTCCCTTCTTGTGGTTCACTAAACTCTAATTGCAGGCATGCTGGACATAAGCTGCTTATCATAGTGCTTCATAATGAAAAGTGCTCCAGAATTCCACACACAGAAATGGCTTCTTTGATTTAAAGGAGTATTATGGTAAACAAACCATTACAAAAATGGATACTTCTTCAATAGACCATCATTCTTTGGAGACAAAGAAAGTTCTGAATCCTGTGACTGTTGAAGATCGAATTTAGTTTTATGCACTGACAGCAGCCAATTCAACTTCATTTGATCAATTTTGGAGTAAAATATCTTGGGGTTATTCACAGATGATGTATCATGGTGATTCCTTGTGGACATATTCAAAATCAGCAGGATTAAGGAATATTTGCTTATACTTTGCTAAAAAAATTAAATTTTAATGAATAAGATGAATAAAAAACATAGAAACAAACTCAGATACAAAGAACAAATTGATGATGATTGTCAGATGAGAGGGGGTTGGGTAAAAAGGTGAAAGGAATAAGAAGTACAAATTGCCAGTTGTAAAAATAGTCACAGGGATGTAAAGTACAGCATAGAAACTACCTTTTAGTATAATAAAAGCCCAATATGCTAAGTGTCTGGTCATCTGGTCAGCCGTTCAATCAAAGTGTAATATGCTAAGGCCTCTTAACCGTTCGTTGTCATGTGCACTGACCACCAGGGGGCAGATGCTCTGACTGGTAGGTTAGCTTGTTGCAGGGGTCCAGCCCATCAGGACTGAATGAGATGGGCCAGACACACCCTGAAGACCTTTCACGGTCCATCTCTTGCTGGCCAATTTCCCATGTCCCTCCCCAGCCCCAATCATGCATCTGTGGGGTCCCTCTCCTGGCCTATGCCCTCTCTCGATGGATCCAGGACTCCTCAGGGGATGTCAGAACCACCAGTCGCTCTGATGTGCACTGACCACCAGGGGGCAGATGCTTAATGCAGGAGATGCCCCCTGGTGGTCAGTGTGCTCTAACAGGGGGAGCGCCACTCAGCCAGAAGCTAGGTTCACAGCTGGCAAGAGCAGTGGCAGAAGTGGGAGCCTCTCCCGCCTCCATGACAGTTGGACATCCTCCGAGAGGGTGCAGGCTGGGCTGGGGGACCCCCTGAGTGGACAAATTCCATGCACTGGGCCTCTAGTAGTCAATAATATTATAATATTATTATGTACAGTGTCAGATGGGTACTAGACTTATTGAGGTGATCATTTCATAAGGTATATAAATGCCTAATCACTATGTTGTATACATGAAACATAATGTAGTATGTCAACTGTAACTGAAAACTAAACTAAAAAAAAAAAAAAAATTAAAAGAAAACAACAAGGACAAAAGTAACCCCATAGTGCATAAGGAAACTAAGAAACTCACTTATAATCCTGGAACCTTAAACACATCAAACTGCTTTTCTTCTTCCCTGGTCTCATAGCACTGACATCTGTCTGCATGCAGATTGGAGGTCCTCTCAGCCCCATGTGTCCCTGTGTCATTACTCCACCATAATGAATCATGATGGCCTGTAGCCCAAGGATCCACCATTCTGACCACTTCACTGCGGCTCCAGTGCTGGCAGAACAATCCAACTACTCAAGATGTTAGGATTCTATGATTTTTAAGGTAGAGAACTGCAGGCGTTGCTTGAGGAACTCTCTGCAGAACCTTAGCATAGCATCTTTGCCTGCGTTTTCAGAGCCCAAGGCACAGGAAGCCATGTCCACACAGGCTGGCCCTCTCCTTTTGGACCATCCAAAGCTGAGTAGATCTTTATAGTTCCACCCACCTCCCTGAGGCCTCCCCCAACCATTCCTGCCCAGAAGACTCCCCACTTCCTTTCCACTCCTGAAGCTCTGGTGGTCAGCTTCTTCTACCATCCCCCCTTTGCCAGAGGGCAGATGTTTCAACCCCAAATCAAACTCCACTGCTTTTAGAGTAAGGAATCCCCTTAGACTTCCTTGATTCCCCGGGATATCTAGTGCATAGAGAGTAATACTGCATATTCATAGGTTGATCCAAATAACTTTGTTGACGAGATAAGTGAAATGACGAGGTAAGTGAAAATGAGGCAAAAATGTGAAAGAGAAAAAGGCATCGTGGTGTTAGTTCAAGCAAGGGCAGAAACCCAGTCTCACCCTCGGATGTTACTTAACCTCCCTGTATGTCAGTTTCAAAGAAATGCTGAAACAATAGTACCTACTTCGGAGTTTGTCATGAGGATTAAATGAGCTCATATTTGTAAAGTGCTCAGAGCAGTGCCAGGCATGCAGCAAACGCACACAGGCGTCTGTTACATGAACATACACATTGAAAAACATTGCCCTGCCCCAGCCTACCAAACGCAGGGTCTGCCACCGGGAAGCTGCTCCATAAAGGCTGAACTCAACTACCTGCTTTGCTTTGAGACACCTGCACCTGCGGGGGCCTGGGATGGGGCAGCTGCCAGGGCCCGTGGGCTGGTGGGTGACCATGCCCTGCAGGAGAAGAAGGCATGGGAGTGTTGCCAGCTCTGTGCTCAAGTCAAAGGGTCCTGGAAGTAACCAGGTTCTGCCACCAACTTGGCTCCGCTGGAGCGCTAGCAGGGCTGGGACGTGTGGCTTTTGGAGGAGCAGTTGTTGCTGGGCACCCGGGCGCCCCCGCTGGGCTGGCGGTGAGCGGCTGCGGTGAGGGGCACAGCCTGGCTCCGCCCAGCCTCCCGGCGCCCAGCCCGCACGCACGCACGCAGGCACGCACGGAAAGTTACTGTGTGCTAACTGCTAACGTGGCAGGACCGGGAAGGCGCAGGGCTGCCAAGTTCTGAAACGCTGGGCTGTGCTGCTTCTGCTCGCAGGCACGGCTGGCTCTTTTGAGAGTCTAGTCCACACACGTCCCCTGCACATAACTGTATTCTTTCAGCAGTTACTCTATTTTGGGGCCGAGGGAGGAGGAAAAGGTTGAGGGAGTGGCAGGGAAGGCATGCCCTGCCATGGCCCAAAGGTGAATACACTAGCATACTTTTACCCACTGTACTGGGTCCAGTTGAACTTTCATCTAATAGAGTAAAAAAAAAAAAAAAAAAAAAAAAAAAAATACAACCTAACACTTTATAAAGTTCAACTCACCGGAGTCTTCCATGTGTCTATCTGCTCATTCACTTCTTTTAACAAACATTTCCCAAGCACCTGTTATCTGTTAGTTCCCCAGGTGGGCCCGCGGGACCCCCAGGAGCTCATAGTCCAGCGTGGAGACAGACAGGGAATTGTGGCTATGTGATATGAAGGGATGTGCCCGCCGCCCCCCACCCCCCGCCCCCATACAAGGCGCCCCACATAGAAATGATTCCTAACAGGGGGGACAGCGGTCTGCCTGGGCCTGCAGGGGAGTCTTGTTAGAGCTGGGCTTTGAAGAATGACTCCCTCCAGAAGGTCATCAGGCGAGCAAATGGCCTAATTAGGCTGTGATGTACATCTATCATCTTTGTCTCATACCTGCTTTTTCAAGTGAGGCTTTAAACATACAAAACAGATTGTGGGCTGGAGAACCGTCTTATATCACATTGCATTCGCTGATTATGGTCATTGTACTGTGGCCGATGGAAGAGAAAGACCATGTTACTAGGAAATCTATTCTGAGAAAGATTAAAGAGGACTATCTTATCTCTACACACACACACACACACACACACACACACACACACGCATAAACACACACATAAGGAGAGGGAGACACAAAAAAATGAGAATGATAAAGTAAATGTTAACAACTGGGGGATCTGATAAATGGAATTTTAGGCCATATTTGTGTGTCTCTGTAAACTTGAAATTATACCAACACAAAAAGTTAACAAGAATTTCTAAAATACAGAAAATACTAAATTAGCTTTAAAACAACCAGAAGGATCTTGCCTTTGATGACCATCACTCTGAAAAGCGTTAGCAATAACAGGAACGTAATTTGGGCAGATGCAGATGGGACCTCTGCGGTTCCCTCCGAACTTGCCCACCCTGTTCTTTTTCTCTGAAGCTTTGAGCTTTGTAGGGTGAGAGGGTCAGGAGGGCAGTGGCGCCCATAGCAGCTGTGGTCTGTGAGGCCCTGAGCAGGAAGGGGCAGTTCCTCTGCAGGGGCTGGACTCATCCCAGGAACCTAGCGGGCGTAGTGCCTGCAGGAATGGGCAGCCAGCTTAGTAAGTATTTGGGATTGGTCAGATAATTCTGTAGTGCTTGCTTATGACACATTTTAAAAAGCAGAAAGCAACATTTAATAATAACAGCTGTAGCAAACACGGACCAGGTGCCTTCTATAGTCTAGGTACTTTGCTAAGTACTTACCCTGGCTGCCTCGTTGATTGCCCATAACAGATCCATGAGGTGAGTACTACTAATATTCCCATTTTACAGATGAGAGAACTAAGGCCTTGCTAGTCAATGGTGGGGTTGAATATAAGCACAAGTAGCTTGGTTCCAGTGCCTGGCCTCTTACCCACAATATTATATTCTCGAGACTCTGGCTATACTTTATGTGCATGTGAACCAAGAATTTCAAAGCACATGGAGGGAGGAAGGAAAGCAGCATGATTATAGTTGGGGTGGTGGGATTGCAGTGATGTTTATTTTCATTTTTAGTGTTCAGTATTATTTGTGTAATGAATAATTTTTAGACACCACAGCAATCCCATAGGTTGGTCATTCCTGAACCAATAGATGCAGTTTGGGATATGTGTACCTAACATAGAATCTTTGTCACCAAGTAAATTATAGCTTCTCGGTGCCTTGGCGTGTCTGAAATATGAGAGAATATTTGCTAACATTTTCCCACTAAAATATTTGCTCTAGAGTTGATATTCTGTGTGTGGTGTGCATAGAACATGGTGGGCATGGAGGCGAGGGTGTGAAAAGTGGTGGGGAGGAGTAGGGTGGAGTGAGGGCAAAAAACTCTTTAAAAGGGCAATTACTCACTGGTTTAATCACACATGATGCATGAGGATGGGCTGGGCTTTCTGCTCTTAAGGTATTGTCCATCATGAGATGAATTCTTTGGAGCTGAATTAGGTTCTATTCCCCCTTGCCTTCTTCTTCATTTTTTTTTTTACCCTTTCACTCCCTCCCTCCTTTTTCCTGTCTCCCTCCCTCCCTCCCTCCCTCCCTCCCTCCCTCCCTCTTCCCTCCCTCCTCCTTCTCTCCCTTCCTCCCTCCCTCTCTCTTCTTTCTTTCTTTCTTTCTTTTCTTCTCTCATTTCTTTATTTCTTTTCTTTCTTTTTCTTCTTTCTTTTTCTTCTTTCTGTTCTTCTTTTTCTCTTCTTTCTCTATTCTTCTTTTCTTTTTCTTTCTCGTTCTTCTCTTCTCTTTCTTTCTTTCTTCCTCTCTCTCTCTCTCTCTTTCTCCTTCCTTCCTTCCTTCTTCCTTCATTCCTTTCCTTCCTTACTCCTTCCTTCCTTCCTTCCTTCCTCTCTCTCTCTCTCTCTCTCTCTCTCTCTCTCTCTCTCTCTCTCTCTCTCTCTTTCTTTCTTTCTTTCTTTCTTTCTTTCTTTCTTTCTTTCTTTCTTCCTGCCAGTAGAAGTGGTGTTTTGTCATATTTATACATTTTCTCAGATATAATAGAAAGGACTAGCAGAGACTCAGACCGGAGGGAATGTGAGTGGCTTGAAACATCAATAGACTCAAGTCCCTGATATCATTTAACCCCTTTACCATTTGTATGGAAGGGAGACTTCTCTATTTGCTGTTTATTCACAGATGGCTCACTAGAAATGTATCCATGAAAGGTAAAAAAAAAAAAAAAATTGGAGTCATCGAAAGACATGCAGCTATGGCTAGCAACGAGGCTGTTAGCTTGTATTCTCTTCCTGTTCACCTTTCAGACAACCTGGAAAGAAGGCAGACTTTTCATTTCGGTGCCTCATCCCTCCAGGTTCAAAGATGCCTTTGAGAGGGCCAAGGGAATGAAGATTTAATGCTGTCAAGTGCTTTGAGATCTCAGACAAAGAAGCTCTGTAAATACTGAGAATTATTGGGCATTATCGCCCTGGTACTGGGCCCCTCAGTATTATCAGGGTTTGAAAAACAATTAATGAAGGGATAGGTCCTGGCATAGCAGCAGCAGAAATCGCTTCTGGGAAGATGAAGAGACCCTCTCCCCTAGGGAATGTAGGACTCAGTGAAAACACTCGCCCAAGAATTACGTTTCTTTCTTTTTTTTTTTTTTTTCCAGTGAAAACCACCAAAGATGAAAACCCATTGCAATACAAAAAAAGGAAGAATGAAAGCTTTTAAACTCCGTCTCCGGTGGGAGAGGGCAAGGTGCTGTGTGTGTGCTCGCACATGCACAGGAGATGAGAAGAGAGAGGCAGACATTCAGAAAGACAGCCTGGGCTTCAGAAGAAAATGATGCAGAAGGCTTTTGCCCAGATGTTTATACTCACTCCAAAATGAAATCCTTCGTTTTTTAAAGTACGCCTTCTGTATTGGTGAGGCTGTAAGGGCAACAGGCACTCACATGCATTATCGGTGGGCGTGTAAACTGCTAAAATCTCTATGCAAGACCGCTGTGTGTTTCCAATGACTCTCCTTAAAACTGTGCGTTCTCATTGTCCCAACAATTCTACGTCCAGGGCTTTCATTTGTATACATTTTGTGTATACAAAAAGGCATATGTTCATTGCAGCACTGTTTGTATCAGTGAAGTTTGAAAACAATTTAAAAGTTGTTTTGTAGGTGTATCCACAAAATGGAATATCACACAACTGTTAAAAAAAGAATAAGGTAGCTTTATGTGCACTGCTATGGAACAGCTCTAAAGATGTAGTGTTAATTGAAAAAAATCAATATGCAGAACAGTGTGTGTGCATCTGTACATATATGTGTGCGTATATATACATTTAAATATGTAAGTTTGAGTTCATCATGCTCATATATTCACGGAAGGGATTATTTGTGGAAGGCTGCTTAAGAAACTGGAAAGTGGCTAAAGGACGGGGCTCACCTCTAACTTTATATCCTTTTTAATCTTGTGTCCTATATTCGTACACAAACAAGTTTAAGTACTGCTAGCGTGCGTGAAACCACTGATTAACCAACAATGTGAAAAGATGACCTCTATTCCATTTCCTGGGGGTGAGGGGCAGGAGGTCTGTGACTTCAGAGCTCTCCCGTTCCCATGTTCCTCTCAACACCAGGCTGCCCGGCCTCTGGATTCAGGGTGGCTGCTAGAGTGAACTCTCCCCAAATCAAGGAATCCCTATTCAGGGACCTTCCCTGTAGGACTGAGAGGGGAAATGATTCCTAAAATTGGGCTCCCACTGGGCTACGCCAAACATATTTGCTGCAACCCTGACCAGAGATAATTTTGGAATTGGGTGGTTTTCGGTTGCAAGGAACAAAGACTAACCAAACGAGGAATCCTTATTGCACACGTGCATGTGGAGTGAACAGAAGAGCACAGTGCTATTGGGATGCAGTAAGAGCAATGAGACAACAGCCTCAAAACAAACAGTTATGGAGCCCTGGGGTGCCCAGCCCGGGGTGGATGAGGTCGCCTTCACCGCACCACAAACACATGACGCTGTCACTATTACTGCCTCCATCTGACTGGACATCTAACTCGAAGAGATCTCTGGTGCCACAGAGAGATTGGAGCCTGGATCTGGAAACTTTGTCCGTCTCTCCATCGTAGGCTTACGGGCACGCGGCATCCCTGTCTTAGGGTTGGTGCTTCTCACTGTACCTTCCGTGCTCACTCTGTTCTGACACCAGTTGGATTATTCCCTCCCTAATGGGCCCCCTCCATGAATCCTCACTAAATTCTTAGAGGCAGCCATGCCCTCAATTGGGCTACTTCTGTATTTGGTGTTCAATTGTGTTGCTGCCCTTATCATGCTGTATTGCAAATATTTATTTAGATCTGTGTTTCTTTTACTGGAGCGTAAACTCATGGAACATGTTTTGATAGCTTATTTATTTTTAATTGAAATAAACTATTTTAGAATACAGAAAAGTTACAAAAATAGTAGAGAGAGTTTACATATATCCCATTTTTCCCCCCAACTAAGGAGTCAACCTTGGTACATTAATTACATTTCACAGTTTTCAAATTTCACTCATTTTCACCTAATGCCCTTCTCCTGATCCAGGGTGCCATCAGGGTAAGGGATTATGTTTAGTCGTCACATCTCATTAGCCTTCTCTGGTCTGAGACAATTTCTTGAATTTCCCTTGGTTTTGCTGACCTTGGCAGTTTTGAGCCATACTGGTCACCTATGTTGTCAAAATGTCTCTTAGTTTGAGTTTGTTTTACGTTTCCCTTGTGATGGCACTGGGGTTTATTTTTAAACACCAGCATTGAGCCTAGCATGTATCACCTGGAACAGCTCAGGCATTTGATTAATGGTTAGTGAACTGAACAGAATTCAAGGGTTTCTTTAGCACCTCCTATATAAAGAGAACCTGCTTGATACTTTTGGAGAGATTAAATATGGAACTCAAGCTCTGTAAAGAATAACTACATGGCTGAATAATAAAAGACAATATGCAGCCAAGTGTCAAGCAAGGGAACAGGAGAATGACTTATGGCAGCTGAGGAGGTGGATTACTCAGTCTGAGTGGGAGAAGCCAGCAACACCTCTGGGTAAGAAGGGACTGGAAAAGTGGGGAGTGTCCAGAGAGGCCTTCTGAATGTCTCAGACATACCAAGCTCTTTCCTGCATTTCCAACCTCTCTCTTTGCATGGCTGGCCTTCCTCATTCTTTAGGTCTAGGCCTAAATGTCACCTCTGCAGACCACATTATCTCAAATTGACTCTGTTTGACACTCTCTCTCATGGAACCTCTTGGTCTCTTTCATGGCTCTTGTCAACCTGTGTCATGATTTATTGTTTACTTCTTTATTGTCTGTCTCCCTCCCTAGAGTCTAAGCTCCTAGCGGACAAGTACTGTGTTTTTAATTCACTGTGGCAGAGCCCATTACTCGGCACATCGTGATCTTCTGATGACCTCGGTGGAGGAATAAGAGGGTTGATGTTGGATAAGCCTGACAAGATGTGAGACAATGACGAGAAGATAACAAGCAACTGCTGGAAGAGGCTGCAATGGAGCAAGAGTGCACTGGGTAGGCAGATGGGATGCTGCCAGGTCATGAGACTGATCACGTGGTGTCAGGCGATCCCAAACGGGGTGGCATAATTTGGGCAAAGGCCAACAATGTACTAGGTGTGGGCCACGCAGAGCTAGAGGCCATCTAGTAATTTTCCATCTTGGGAAGGCCAGCAAGGACTCACAGGACAAAGAATGGGGATAAGGAATACCTGGGGTCAGGGGTGGTGCAGGGGCCATAGGAACATCTGTATAAATTGACAACATATCCCACGAATGAGAATAACACAAAAGCTCCTGGAAGGCAAGAGGGGGTCCCAAGTTGAACTTCTCTGGTGTTGGCACAAACTCAAGGAGAAAAAGGGCCTGCTAGTCAGTGCTTCTGAGTAAGAAAGAAAACATGGAAGATGAAGACTCATGATTTTGCAATGGGATTTAGTTCTGGGAAAGGACAACCATCTTTGTAAGCAGGAGGAAGTGCTGAGCTATGCAGTAATGAGCTCCAGGACTCAGAGTGGACCGGGCCCCAGAGAAATCTTTGATCTTTTCCACCATGTGGTCTACATGGTTACAGAGGATAGAACTAGGGTGTACACACTGACTACCTTGAGAAGTATATGATTTCTCATCTAAGTCCAAATTGGAAATGCTGATCAAAGGGGCAGTGCTTCATATGGAGTCTGGCTGGAATGAGCCCAAAGGGAGAAGGCCTGGAAAGCACATGGCAAAAAACCCCTGGGTGTCCAGAGTATGATTTAAATATATTTTTATTCATCTCAGAGAGAGGGAGATAGAAATATCATTGATGAGACAGAATCATTGATAGGCTGCCTCCTGCACGCCCCACACTGGGGGTCAAGCCTGCAACTCAGGCATGTGCCCTGACCAGGAATCAAACTGTGGCCTCCTGGTTCATAGGTCGATACCACAGAGCCATGCTGGCTGGGCCAGTGTATGATTTAGGAACAAAAAGAGATGTGCCGTTTTCGTGTACCCATGTCAATACTTACGATGGGTGAACTCTGCTTATTTTTCATCTAGCCGAAAAAGATACTTTGAAGAAGATGACAATGACCTGTGCCTAGAAGATTCCAAAGGGACTGTCAGTGACAGAGCTCACGGGATTCCCAAGAGGACCAAGAAACCGTCCAAGTGGTCTTCCTCTGACAAGACGGGGTGGGCAGGGGAAGGCATAAAAAATGGCTGCATGTCTACATGTGAAGGTCAGAGCATGAGACAAGGACTGTGTCTTTGTTATCTAAATTCTATGACCTCTGAACCCCCAAAGGTAACTGGGTGAATCCTGTTTGCAGACCTGTAACTCAGGAACCCCCTCCTCTCCTCTGTGCCTCCTTAGAGCAGGGCTAAAGAGAGAAGAGGTGTTAGCTTGTGCAGTCTCCTCATGGGAGAAGGGAGGACTCTGATATCCAAGACAACACAACTCACCCAGGGTCACCCTGGTGGATGGCATTGGAGCCAGGGCGAGACCTTCTGACCCAGCTTTCCTTTCACAATCCTAAGCAGCCCATCTAGGAACTGACCACAATGTTGGCTCTGATTATACGTTTTGATTGCCACTCTTTAAATATATTTGATTGCCATATTTGAATATATGAACAATGCTCACTGTGCTTTCCCCACTCACAACAACCTTGAGGTGGCTGGAGGGAAAACCAAAGGGCCACCCTCATTCACACTCATTTTAATGAAATGCACCCCACGTACCTGACCCCCATTCCTACTGCCCTGCAGATCCTTAGCTCATACCCATTTGTTTCCCTTATTGATGGAAATGTGATTTCCCTGCAAATAGGACCAGAGAGGTTACTAGCATTACTTGACAGATTCATTATTACTTTCGTTTCAAGCATTTGCCAGGTAGCTTGGTGAAAAAAAAAAAAAAATGCAGCGTTCTCAACTTTGCATTCTTTTTAATGTCAGAGGGGAAAACAAGAAACAAAGAACAAGTGTGCTGATCGCATGCTGAGTGCCTCTGAGGGCTCCTCCGAGGACCTGGCTTTCCTCCCTACTTCCCACCCACAGACTTTCAGATCCTAAAACAGCAGTGTGGGCTGACGGGAATTACTCTGTGGCTCCTGAGCCGCCAGCTCAGGGGTGGGCAGCTGAGGTGACTTGGCAGAACCTGCTGTAAACATGGGTTATCAGCTCATTGACAAGGTGAGCCAAGTGGGGAAGTTAACTTTCCTCCTGTTCTCTGCATTTCATGTTATGCTCTTGGAAGAACTCAGTCACTCAAAGAGTTCATATTTAGAAGAGAAAACTAGACAACATAAAGGAACCAAAGGAATATTTTAATAGTAGGCGTTTATGTGCATTTTATGAATAGTCATTTATATTCAGGGGCTACTTTAAGTCATGTTTTACTAACTATATATTTTCTAAAGGGTCAGACACTCCTGGATGGAGGGTTTGCCAGATGAAGTGCAGAATATTCAGTTAAATTTGAATTTAAAATAAACAATGAAAACGGAGGGCATCTGTAATACTGTTGACAATAAAACCAAACAAACAATGAATACGTTTTAGTGTAAGTATAGTCCAAATACTGCCTGGGGCCCATTTTATTCATTATTAATCAGCACTGGGCCCATTAACTAGCCAGTTTATCATCCAGATTATTCCTCTGCGCCCCCTCTCCCCCCCGCCCCTCGCCCTGCTTCCTACTTTTTTTCAGTGGCTTAATTTTAGGAACCCTATGAGAGGGTGGAGAAATACAATTCCAGCACATTGGCTGTCCTACTTATCATGAGCCGAGGCACATGTTTTAGTAGCTTGATATTTTGGGTTAAAAATGGTGATCATCTGCATTCTTCCTATTACTATATAGACAGAATTAGCCACAAACTTATGTTTTCCCCACTTTCGATTTTGCAAATCAGTCAAATGTAAAAGAAAAGGAAATTGTAGGAAGATCAATAACATGCTGCCAAGTCTAAATCTGATCCAATAAGGATGCTAAAAAAATACAACGGCCATCTCCAATTGCCATCCATTCAGAAAAGAAAGTAACATTTTAACACCCCAAAGCAGGAAGGACACACTCTTAGAATTAAGAGCAATACTTCTTAAATAAGACTGGCAGTCTTCCAACATGCTGCCCTCAGTTTTGGGACCACGTGGTCACAACATGGTGCAGGCCCTGGGATTGGAGGCCTCACAGACAAGGTTAATACCCAGCAGCACCTGTAAAATGACAGCAGCCACGTCACACAGGCTTGTACAGGTAGGAGATCATCATGGGAGCACCTTCGATAATAAAGGAAAGAGAAGGTCAACACAGCCAGTTCAAGCATTGATGACCTTAAATTAATATGTAATGTCAATATTTTCTTTCTGAGAAGCATATTATTTGTGCGGAAATATACTATGCCTTTTCTCAAACCACAAAGCATTTCCTCAGCCCGTACTCTAATAGAAATCCTTTCTTTAAGCTTCCTTTGGAGCACAGCCCGATCTCTGTACTCTCCCGCTCTCATCTCTGCAAAATGAATGCCTCAGGAATGGGATAATATGACATTGAACTTAAATAGCCCCCTTCCTAAGAGAGTTCAGAGGTCTTTGAAACTACAGGTAATTAAGCCTCCTGACTCCTGGGAGCTGGCAGGATGTGTGACCCCAGCCAGGCAGAGTTGAGTATTTGCCAAAAGGCAGGTACTGGGGCGGGGGGGGGGGGGGGGGGGTAGCAGTGCTCAGAGACCAAGTCCCTAGGTTCAGATTTTCTATCACCCTTCCCATTTTGCCCAAGGGAAAACGATGGTGTGCAAGTGGGTAATGGCCTGACATTGCTGAGTAATTAAGAGAAATCACGATTAAAATCAATTGCCCAACCCAAGTCTTGTATGCAGTTTCTTCTATCCTTCTCTTGCCTGAAAAGCACACATAAAGATCTTTTTTTTTTTTTTTTTAAAGGGGGAACTTTCCTTTAAGTAAGACTGAAATTCAATTTCATATGCTGCAAAGAGTTTCAGAACATCATTTACCAATGATCTGCAAATATTCTTCCTTCTCCTCATGGTTATGAATTTGGAGACTGAGAATCCTTTTCAGGGGCTCTTCAAGGCAAAGTAGTCATTAAACACACATGCTTTAAAATATATATTATACTAAAAACATGAAGAATACCCCAAACTTTGAAATTATTATGACACATTTTATTTCAGTTTTTTTCTAATCATAGGATTATTGCTATGCATAAGGTCATTCTGTTATGCATACACTTTTTAACTCTTTTTAAACTTAATATTATTATGTAAATATGTAACATGTTGTATCTATCCATAACTTTATTTTAAACTAGAGGCCCAGCACACTAAATCATGTGGAGAGGGTCCCTAGGGCCTAGCCTCCCATCAGGGCCACCTTCTGCCCGTTTGCTAGTCTCTAGGCTGAATTCTGCCTTCACTGCCTGGATGCCAGGCCTTTGGGATCACGAGATCATTCCCAGATGCTCAGGGGCTCAGGCCTGCAGGAAAGCAGGTGCTGATGAATTCTTCTCCAAGCGCGTGCACCGGCTGGCTGCTGATGGAAAGCACCGCCCACTCGGGGCCACTCACACCTGCTGGGGCTTGAGGTGCTGATAGAAGCTGCGAGGTGCACCCACGATGTACCCTCCCTCCCCCGCCCCCCACGTGAGTGGTTCTGAATGGATTCCATCAGTGCTGGCCTGGCACATGTGAATGGAGGTGAATTCACCGGTGCCTGCTTTCCTGCAGGCCTGAGTCCCTGAGCACCTAGGGATGAGTTGGTGATCCCAACATCCTGACAGCCAGCCTGGTCCCTTAGCCTCCAATCCCAATTCCCCTGTTCACCATTGCTCATCCATCGGAGCCTGTGGGTCGGGGGCAGGGACCAAGAAGTCAGCCGTTCAGCCCACTCACCAGTCTCCAGTCCCACCCACCCCACTCCTGGACTGTGAGGGAAGGACTGAGAGATGCTCAATGCACCTCATGGTGACCAGTCCTTTGGTTGTCGCGATTGTCAAGGATGCTGGCTTTTTATATATGTAGATGTTATATAATACAAATCACATAAAATTTTTTATCCCCAACTTTTAATAAGTGATACTCTCTGCCTTAAGGGATTGGATATAGATAGGGGTCTTTTTAATAAAAAAAAAATGTAGTATTGGTTTTTTGTAGTGATAGTGCTTTTAAATGACTAATTATTTCTGACTTTTATAATAAGAAAAAAAATAAGGATACAAAACACATACACTCCATTAAAAATCACTTCAATCTGAAATTTTAGGAGGCCATTTAGCATCACCTCCTAATTGCACCCTCCCTTAGTCCTAACCCTGACCTACCAGGGAAATTCAGTACCTCTTCGGTATTCCAGACATTTGTCTTTCTGAGAGAAGTAGTGCAACCCATTTCTTTTAACCTCTCAAAATCCCAGCGTTTTTATAATTGTCGAAGTTCAGTTATTCTTCCCCACTCCACCCCCTCCCTATTATTATCAACTTCTTTTCATTCTTCTCTCTTTGTTTTTGCCCTTCCTAATTATGACATGACTTTTTTTTTTTTTTTCTCTCCCCAGACTCAACTGAATAGGAGAGAGAGATTTGGCTTTGATTCCAGAATGATGTTTCACAGAAAGTCAACTCTTGTTTCACATGCTTGATAAACATCTCACTAACTAATTTCTTGCTGTTCCTAAGCCATTAACATTTTGGTTAGCAAGTCCAGAGCTCTTCAGACACCGTTTGCCTCCCACACAGAAAGTAAGCTAATGAAACCCAAGGAGTACAGCCTGGCCCTCTTAGAGCTTCTCTGTAATGGTTTTTGTCACCCGGGCCAAGCTGCCGCCACCATGACTGTGCACATGGGGCGCTGCCTCAGGGCAAGTGGAAGAATGCAAATATCTGTGGCCCTCACACTGCAATTTAAGGAGAGCTGTTAGCTTAGACTCTTCCCATTTATTTCTCTTCCTAACCACCGAGTTTGAGGATAAGGTACTATTTTTACCTATTTCCAGTGGAAAGAACATGAAACCTTAGGGTGATAGTGGCATATTGCTGAATTATGTGTTTTAGTCTGACTAGAATAAATTAGACCTTTGGTGGAGAGAGGGGAGAAAGGAGAGCATGGAATCCAAAGAAAATCAGATGAAAAAGCTAGATTTTCCTAGTTCCTGGGTTCTAGGTATGTAGGAAAAATAGCCATAATTAATAGCCACTAATTACACGGAAGGAAGTGTAGTCATTAACAAGGGGTTTCTTCCCAGACATTCAAAATCTGGGTACTCCGATTTTAATTACATTTCTCTCTATTGAGTTAAAATATGCTGTCTGCAATTAGAATGTAAGTACAAGATTTAAAGGAAGAAGAACATGTTTAAAAGGCTTTTAAAAAGCAATCAAGGCTTCTTGGACAGAGATCCTTTAATTCAAGGATGCTATGTAGAATTGCGGAAATGAATCCTAGACTTGGGCCCTCCACTTGCTTAGAAACAGAAACGTGCTTAAACTGTTAGAGAGAATGAGTTGGGCAAAGTACACTCTGCATTTTGCTTTAAATTTTAACTAGACACAAACCAAACAAAACCTTTCACTTTGAACTTGGCTGGAGAAATATCCTGAGCCTGTCCATCTTCCATCCTCTGCCCACATCAACTTTGGGTATGACCAATTAAAATTTTGGTTTCTTTATTTTCAGATCTGACTCCTTTGCTGGTTGTGTAGTGGTCATGGGGTTTGTCATCCTAAGAGTTACCATTTGACACACTAAAATCTTTTTTTTTTTTTTTTAATGTTAAACATTTCCTCTATCTGTTTTTCAAAAGAACTCATTGAGGGAATGTGTTCTGTGAATATCTAGAAGCAGTCTACAAGAGTGAGGGCTGGAGGAGCATGTCCAGGTTCTTCCAGAGACCACTCCTCTGCATCCTACAGGAAACCTCTGTTCTCTTTTCCAGGCTTATCTTCTCAAGCTTGGAAGGACAGAAGGAAAGAATCCCATCTTTCCATTCTTATGAGGGGAAGAGATGTGGTGCTCATGTTCTCTGGCTTTGGCTTGACCAAGTCGGGGGGAAAGGAAGAAAGAGAAGGGAAGATGAAACCATGAAGAAGGAGAAGAAAAAGTAGCTGTCCATCCCCCAAATCACCTAGGAATCTGTACGCACAGTTAATGGTATCTCAATGGGCTAACAAGTAACCAACTGCCCCTACCGTTAACTAGAGTACAATCTAAGATTGCTGAAGGAAAGGAATGTCTACCATTGGTCCTTTTATTATTACTATTATTATTATTATTATTATTATTATTATTATTATAGACATTAGTAAGGGAGAAAATATTTTTCCTCTATGCATCTTAGGTTCATTCAGTGCTGGGGTCCTGCAAATTAGACTGACACAAGACAGATTCACAGGGGGAAAAAAACAAGTTTCTTAACTCATGAAGCATGCAATACCATGTTTCCCTGAAAATAAGACCTACTTACAGGTTTCCTTCTGAGTGAAATACAAGGCATCCCCCCAAAATAAGCACCCCTTGGCTAAACATGAGAGATTTGGTCCACTGATTCTGAAAGAAATGGAGTCACAAGAAATTCACCAGGAAATTCAGGAATTGGATTGTTATGATGATGTTCCAGAAGATGATGACATGATTGTCATTGAATAAATGAGTAAATTCTTGATATTGTAGGATTCACAGTTTGTCTGGTTTGTGTAGACAACTACCGCACTACCGTACCGTATACAGGTAATAAATTTCCTTTATTTTCATTTAACAATAAGTGTGTACCGTATTCTTCTTCATGGAAAAATAAGACATCCCCTGAAAATAAGACCTAGCACATTTTTGGGAGCAAAAATTAATATAAGACACTGTCTTATTTTCGGGGAAACAGGGTACATGGAATACTCAATGATGAGTAACTCAAAGGAATGGTCAGAATTTGGGTATCTATAGCATCTTAGCAAAGAACAACAAATTTGCAGAGAAGGGACTTGTTCCAGGCTCCTAAGGGTAACAAATGTAGGGAGGTAAATATATGGGGGAAAATAATCAAAGATAAGGATTACTTTAGCAAGATTTGTTGCTTAGATTCCGCTGGTTCAGTTTCTGGGATGATAAGAGTTTAGACTTGTCTGTGGTGGTTAAGACTCATCTTACCCATCCTGGAAGAAGGGGAAGGACAGAAAGGTATCTGCTTTCTGTCAATTGTGTTCAGTTCAAAATACGTCTTATACCAGAGTGGTGAATTGTGGGTGGCATACTCTGAACTGCTTTAATTATCAACTTTTCTTCCTTTTCAAAAGGATCTAAAAATAATACATGTACATGGTAGAATATTTGAAATTTAGAAAGAAGTTAAAAGAAGGATACAACAAGCCCTGGATGAGTAACTCAGTTGGTTAGAGCATCCTCCCAATACCCCAAGGTTTGGATTCATTCCTAGTCAGAGCATATACAAGAAACAACCAATGAGTTCATTAATAAGTGGGACAGCAATTTGATCTCGTGTTCTCAAATAAATCAATAAAATATTTTGAAAAAACAAATAAAAAAGTATACAAAACATTATCAAATATTATCGTATTAGCCATATGCAACCTCCATTAATATCTAGAAATAATTCCAGAATATTTTCCTATGCTTTTTAAAAATCTTCACATAACTGAGGTCATTCTGTACACAGAATTTCACAAACTATGTTTTGTTCAGTCAATCAAACATTTTCTCATTCCATTATTATTCTTTAAGTATTATTTTAATAGCACTATAATTTTCTATTTTATAACTATACTATAATTTATTAATAATTTTCCTATTATTGGATATTTAGAGACTACTTAAATAAACATTTTTTGTGTGTATTCATAAGTCTTAGCATTTCAAATTATTTCCTTAGTATAATCTTTTGAAAGTAGAATTACTGGATCAAGGAGCATTATATTTCAGGATTTTAATACATATTATCAGGAAGGGTATAACACAGAATATGAATGTCTTTCTGAAGCTCTGGCTGCATGGATTAATGTCATTTAGAAATATTTGCTATTTTGTTAGGTCCCTGATAACTTTGTATTCATTGGTGAGGCTGAAAAGTATTTACTGTATAATTAGCTATTTGTATTTTCTCTTACATAAATTATCAGTTCATGACCTTCATCTATTTTGTCATTGATTTATAATAACACTTTATAAATAAAGGCAATAACTTTTACTGCCTCAATTTTTGAAAAAATACATCTTCTTATCAGTTTGTGTTTTATCCTCTAATTTTGTTTGATTATTTTTGACATATAGAAATTTTGTATTTCTCTATATTTTAATTTATTGACCTTTTCCTGTGATTTCTTCCGTTGTTTTAAAGTATAGAAGATCTTTACCCAGCTAGATTAGATAAATATGCAGAAATATATATTCTTTAGTTTAAAAAATAATATTTCTGCTCAGAGAGTGTGGCTCAATGATTGAGCATCAATCTATGAATCAGGAGGTTCATAGATTGATTCCTGGTCAGGGCACATGCCCAGATTGCAGAATCACTACTCACAGTATGGGGCATACAAGAGGCAGCCAATCAAGTATTCTCTCTCATCATTGATGTTTCTATCTCTCTCTTCCTCTCCTTCTCTGAAATCAATAAAAATATATTTCCTTAATCTATTTAGCACTTAATTTCTTATATGATATGAGGAAAAAAAATTTTTTTTCCTTCTGATAAACTAACAGTATCACAGCCTCACTTGTTGACTGCTGTTTACTAGAGCTTTTACATATATTCTTCTTTTAGGTATTCAAGACTATTCTCACACATGCAAGATTATGTTTCCGGGTTTTCTCTCTGTTTCGCTGATCTCTTTTACCGGCAGTTTTTCCACCTTTAATCCTTTTTGTTAAAATAGAAGTTCTTTTAGCAATTATACTGATTCTTTCAACTTAACAGGTGGTCAAAATGACATACAAGAAGGCTGCCTAAAATTCCTGGAGGAAGAGAATGTCAGCTTTGAGAGGTTTAGGTCTTTGGCGAGAGCAATACCATGTTAGCTTTTCTTGTGTCTCTGACAGGTGGGGTTCATGCTATGACACAGAGAACCAGAAAGGCCTTGCGGGTTTCTCGATAGTGGTAGGAAGAGTAACATAAAGAAGAATTAGGCATCTCTTTGTTCATCTCAAGAAAAGAATATTTCCTGTGAGGGGATTAGACATTTAATGTTGAAAGATCACCTCTGCTTGGGCTTCTAGGGTGTCAGTAAAGATATCAACTCATAGATCTGCAGGAAATTGCTGGAAACTGCCACAAAATGAAAAATGAGAGGAAGCCCGAGTTAAAATGGCCTGTTGGGGCTATACAAGGGATGGGCCAAATAATCTTGTTTTGTTTTTAAGGCTTGTTCACAGTGACTGTCTTAGGATGATAGGGTGATGGGTGACTTTTAAACATTTTAATTGTATTTTCATTTCCCCCACAAATTGCATCAAAGCTCTTCTTCTCAATAACAGTCTGTTAATTAACTTCCCGAATACAGTATCAGAAGCTTTGGTCCCAAGAAGTGAAATGGCGCAAAAAGTGGATTTTTCTATTTCTTCCTCTTTTCCTGCATAGACAAGGCAACACTAAAACTCGTCTCATTGGAAGAGATTTTGTGAAAATGAGGCCATTTCTAAACCAACTGTTTTTTCTTCTGAATAATATTTAACCCCAAATTAGTTTCAGGACAGGAAGAAGGTCTGAAAAAACTACCTTTTGAAATTGCTATTTCTAAAGTGAATAGGAATTGTTTTCCAATAGCTCCCCCCCCCCTTGCAAACCAAGGATTGATATATCTTGCATGTTAAAAAGCAGAGTAATCTTAGTAAGCATTCACAGGCTACAATCCCTCTCCTGCCCCCCCCCCCCCCCCCCCCCGGGTAATTCCCTTTTTTGTGTGATACAATTGGCATTATGTTACTGTCTTAAAGACTCCCATTTTTCTTCAATGGTTTTTACTTTGCTCTTTTCTGAGCTCTTCCTAATTGTTCTGCTTTTCATCAGTAGATAATTCTGTCTGGCTGACCAGCAGTGGTGATGGTCAGAGCCATGGGCAATATACTATATTTGGTTTGGTCTGGCTCCAGAAAAGCTAAACTATGCCTCAGCCTGGAATTAGTCACTTAAGTAGAAGGGATAGTCTGCCTCCATGGCAAGGATTTTGTCATCGTAAGCACTTGGGAATACCTGCTGCAATTTGTCACCTCCTCCCCCCCCCCCCCCCCAGCAAGTTTATCTTTGTTCTTACACCATAAGCATACACCATGTATTTCTTTTCCATGCCACATTGAAAAGATATAAAAACCAAGCGCCGTACATATCACCTAAACACATAAACAATTGGGTAATAGTCCATTTCCCCCTTAAACATTTCATGCTTGTTTTCCTGTCTTAGAATAACACTTAAAAGCCATCAAAGAGCTCACAGTGCCAGCAGCTCTCATGTCAGGGTGGGGATCGGGGATGGGGGTTAGTGTTGAGCATGCAAAGCCTCTGCTCTCCAAGGGGGGGCCACGGGATTCTTGGACCCAGGCGTCAGTGGGTGGAGAGCCCTGTGAGATGCGGGAAGCCTCCTTGGCTCAGACACTGTCAGGGCCAATGTGCCTTTTAGGAGACTGCCTGTGAGATCCGAACATTGCAACCGTAACACAAATTGAGTTGGACAGATCCTCGCCACCACTTTTTTTCTGCTAAATATAGATAAGTTGTCATCGGGTTGCACAAGCAATTTCCAGCTACAGCTCCTCAGGAAGGGAGGCAGGCACAGGGGCCCATGGCTCTGGTGGTGACACTGCACAAAGGGGAGCTGACCCTGACTCGGGTTGTGAGGGGCAAGGGAAGGGGGCAAACTGGAACTGGGGCTGCGGGGGTTGGGGGAGTAGTCATCTTAGTTTTGGTTAAGTGTAATGACACATGGGGGGATCTGTAGCAAATAATGATATTGGCTTAACAACGCATTAAGCAGCAATAACTTGGAAGAAAAGATACCTAGGAGGAGCCCTATCGCAGGAGTCCCTGCCCAGGGTTCTTTCTCCATCACACTTTGGAAAACAATGTGGTATAGTTAGAAGAGACTATGAGATATGGCATCAAGTCCCAAGTTTGAATCCCAGCTTAATCTGACCAAATGCTTGATTTGGAGTAAATTACTTAACTTCTCTGAGGCCACCCTCCCTCCCCGCTTAAAAATGTCTTTATTTTTTAGAAAATGAATTTCAGGAAGGTTAACAAGCAATACCTGAGGGCATAGGTGCACAATTGGATGTAGTCATATTCAAGGAAGAATATGGCAACATAAATATCTGGAAAACATCTCTTATAAAATATATAAGTCGGGGTCCTTATATATAAAATGTCAGCAAAATAATACATCCCTCACAGTGCTCTTAGGATTAAAGTACATGGCACTATGAAGAGCCCAATGTTTCTTGGTCTCCGTCTTCCGTTTTAGACAAATCATTCGAGTTTCCTCGGACTCCAGTTGTCTCTCTCCTAGCAAGTGCCATCGGTTCTTCTTTCAAACAATATCCAGAACTTGGGCACTTCCCTCCGCTCCCATTGCCACCATGTCAGCACAAGCCGCTGCCATTGCAACAGCTTCCTAACTCCTTCCTCTCCTTCTGTTTTGAAAGCCTGTACAGCCCACCTCTGCACACAGCAGACAAATGGTTTAAATGTAAGTTACAGCATGCCATTCCTCAACCTACAACCTTCCAATGGCTTCTGACCACACTTAGAATGAAATCCAAACTCCTGCCGAAACCAGTTTGGCTCAGTGGATAGAGCATCAGTCTGCGGACTAAAGGGTCCCAGGTTTGATTCCGGGCAGGGGCATGTATGTTGGTTGTGGACACATATCTGGTAGGGGGTGTGCAGGAGGCAGCTGATCGATGTTTCTCTCTCATCGATGTTTCTAGCTCTCTACCTCTCTCCCTTCCTCTCTGTGAAAAATCAATAATATATATATATATATATATATATATATATATATATATATATATATATATAATGAAATCCAAACTCCTCACCACAGTCTTTGAGGATCCAAGCGATCCCTTTCCTGCTTACCGCTTTCCTCCTTGTCTTCATCAGCTATCACTCTCTCCTATCCATGATTTTCAGTTGTACCGGCCTAATTTTACTTCACAGAACACAGGAAGTTGATTTCTACCTCAGGGCCTTTGCATTTGCTGATCCCGTAGTTTGGAAGAAGTTCCTTCGATATTTTGCTGTGATTGCAACTTTCTTAACAGTCAGATCAAATGTTCCCTCCTACAACTGGTCTTTCCTGACCTCGTCTCTGTCACAGGCCTGCTTTATTTTTTTCACAGCTCTTATCACTCCATGAAATTATTTCACATTTTCCTTTCTGTTCCCCCTTGGGAATGTAAAGTCCATGAAAGAAAGGGAATGTATTTGTTAGCCCTGAATAACGTAGAGCAGACACATGGAAAGCATTCTGTGAATGAACCCCCAATGCATATGTCCAAAGGGGTAATGCTATCTTCCCAAACATCCGTGACTGGATTTGAGAATCTTTCTCTGTCCTTTCCATTTCTAAAGACTCTCTGATTCCTTGAACAGAGAGTCTGAATCCCAGAATAATGTTAAAGAAAGGCAGTTAGAAAACGTTCAAACACCCAATAAAGTGAATTGGTCCAAGGTTTGCCAAATGGAGGCACTTTGGGTATTTGCTTTAAGGAAAAGAACAAGGACTTAACATTTGCACATCCAGTATTTATACATAAAGGAATTGTTTTTAAACTAATTAAAATTTGTGTTCCTTTAAGTAAAACGATATTTTCTGAGCAACCCTATTTACCATTGGCTTAACACATCCTTTCTTCACAGGCCTTGGAAGGAATATGACTCTGCAGCATAACACGTGTGCGAAAAGAGATGGCTCAGGTGAGCGTGGGCCGTGTGAATGGCCATGTTCTGTCCTCTGCATTCTGTGCGGTCACACCACTACTGGGCTGGACTGTAAGAGGAACACACTGTGAACTGGATCACATCCCGGGAAAGGAACTGGAAACTGTGTTAGGAGAAGAAAATGGGAAGCTTCACTGACAGGGGAGGGGAGTGTGCAGGCTCAGAGTTATTGTCAAATATTTAAACATTTTTCATGAAAAGACAGATTCTGTGCTGCATGTGCCATGAACAAACCTAGAACCGTTGAGTACAGGCTATGGGGAGGTAGATTTTGGCTCATCAGTGGAGGGAGTCTCCAGCTGTCTGGCCTCCTACGTAAGCAAGGTCCTGGTTGGAAATGTAAGGAACAGGCGGCATCACCGCATGGTGGGCAGGCACCCCTGGGGGCTGCAGGTTGTGCGCGGATTTCCCTCATTACAGGTGGGCAGCATGCAGGCTTCTGGCAAGCTCTTGTGGAATCCTTTCCTGCATTTTATTTTATTTATTTACTTTTTATTTTTAAAATATATTTTATTCATTTTTCTATAGAGCGGAAGAGAGGGGGATAGAGAGTCAGAATCATCGATGAGAGAGAAACATCAATCAGTTGCCTTCTGCACACCCCCTAGTGGACATACCCTTGACCGGAATCAAACCTGGGACCTTTCAGTTCACAGGCTGAAGTTCTAGTTTTCCTGCATTTTAGACAGGCCAGCGAGGCCCAGTATTGTGTGACTTGAGTCTGCTATTGCTGATGACTTATCGACTCAGGAAACTGAATTTCAATAGCTAACCTAGAAGCTCACGGACCCATGGTTTTACGTTCTGACCCAGAAGCAAGGTACTGCCTATGTCCTACCAGAGACATCTTGTCTGGGAGGCTGAAGAAGGCTGCTGCTCTTCTTGGGGGATGTCAGTCTGTGTTCCAAGACTGGCCTGGGTTTAGGATAGAAGATACGCCGGGGAGTGTAAGGGTTGGATTAATTTGTAACCGAAGAGCTATCTGGTTTTTGTTTTATTTTTCACATCTTCCCTCTAGTCCAGGCAAGAGGGGACACTGGTAACTCTCCACAGAAGCTGACCCTCCTCAGCGACAGCCCCAGCCTGACCCCTCTTTCCTCCCTTCCTTTGCTTTTCATTAGAATCCCTATGAGCCCTTACATGCTTAGCATGGAAATGAGTCCATTTTATTTTTGGAACCCACAGAGGCAGCCCTGAGGGGAGTTATTGTGTTGCTTTTAGCAGCTAAACAAAAAGGTGTGAAATCATTTGCTGGCTGTTCTAGAATGGGAGAAAATAAATAAATAAACTGGACAAGGGAGGTTCAGGACAGTGTGTGGCAACTTGGATAGAACCTAGTGTCCGGGGCTTCTCGGAGACTTATTAGTAACCAGAGTGGCTGTGGGAATGTCTGTGTATCTCTCTCACCTTCCCAGGAAGTTACTAGCATAGCCCTGGAAGCCACCGGGATTTTTTTTAATGATTCATTTTGAAATACTATCTCCATGTTGTGTTGAAAGGGACTTGGGGAGGGGACTGGTTTGAGAGAATTCTTTACAGCTATTGGTAACATTCCCTGTGCAGGGAGGTGTGGGAGAGAAGACCACTTCAGCAAGCATTTTAAAGAAGGGTGGGGGAAAAGCTCATTGAGAGACATCTCAGCTGGCAGAGAGAAGTAGTTTGTCATCAGAGGTGAGAGCTGAGCATATTGTCTCGGTCACACCGTATGTTACAGGGAACACAATTTGAATACGAGGGTGGATTCTGAAGTCATAATTTATAAACCACTATCCATAGTTTCCTAAATGCTCTTTTCCCTTGTTTCCAACTAGCAAACGCCTACTCACCATTTTCAATTCTATTTAAACGTCACTTTATCTTTCCCTGACCCTCAGGGAAGGTAAATTCCCTCTTCTCAACTTCCAAGCTCTCCATATATCCCAGCACGTGGTACTGAAACGGAATACAACAAAGTAGACCTCATGGTACCACTTCTGAACCCCCACTGCCCAGCAAGACAAGACGGCACCTTTTCTGAATAAAATCTGGTTAAAGGAAACTTAGAGGTGGACAGAGAGCTCCGGAAAGGGCAGAACTCTGAGGCCCTGCATGGTGGCACCGCTGCCCCCCAATAGCTTTGCTATTCGATGCTATTGGTCTTGCCCCTTGTTCCTGTTTTAAATAAGAACCCATTGCTCCCCAGAAGTAAAAGCAATGCAATCATCCTTTGTTTGTTTATTTATCCCCTGTGCCAAGACCCAGGGTGATGAGGCTGGATTGCACATGGGGCGTGGGCCTCAGAAACTGGGAAGTCTCACCCTGCCAGGCCTGTCTGGCCCGTATGCTTGGGCAAGTCACATAATCCCGCGGGACTCCGTCTCCTCACACAGTGGTAATGACCGGCTTCGGGGTGGCTGCCGGGCTTAATTAAGGATTGAGAAGGAGGCAGAGAATATAAAGTGCTTCACGCACGCAAAGGATTTCTCCCCATATTTATTTTTGGACTCTGTCACCCATAGTAGTAAGTGTTTATGACCTGAAAGACGAGTCTAGCAAAAAAAAAAAAAAAAAAAAAAAATTCTAATTACTATTTTCATTTTGAAATGGCTCATGGATTGGGAAATGGACCACCTACTGGTTTCTTCTACCCCAGGATGTTCCGTAGCCCTTGCTGCTAACAGCTTGCTCCCTCTAGCCTCAGTTTCCTTGACTACGAGGACTTTCTCTATGATTCCTTTATGCTCAGATGTGTTGTGAGACCTGTCACTTTGATCTCAGGGCATGTACCCTCAAACCACACTGAGAAACAAGGTTGGTACAAAAAAAGTCTGTGGGCAAACTCCCAGGGGCTGGTTCTGTGAGCCGGAAAACACAGAGACCTGTGAAGCCTTCACAGATGACACCGCTGCCCTGCCTGGATCCGCAGATGCCCACTGTCTCCTGAGCACCCGGTGTCCTCGGCAGACCCGGTGTTCCCATCGCTGCCAGGCCGGCAGCTTCGGTACTATTGTTTGCTGAACGATTGAGCAAAAGGACAACTGATCCTGAGGCAAGAGTGAGAAGGTAAGAGAGACAGAAAGACAAACCAGGACAGTGGCTTGACTTACTGCCTTGAAAAGCCTTATTATTACTACCACAGTGTGTGTGTGTGTGTGTGTGTGTGTGTGTGTGTGTGAGAGAGAGAGAGAGAGAGAGAGAGAGAGAGAGAGAGAGAGAGAGAGAGAGAGAAAGAGAGAGAGAGAGAGAGAGAGAGAGAGAGAGAGAGAGAGAGAGAGCTAGGAATAGTCAAAGACCAAAACTGTTCAGAAAGAAAAGACAACAACAGTCCAATGCCGTGTACCCAAAGCAGCACCGCCTCGTGTGTGCAGTGTTCACTGTTGAGGGAGGAACACAGGCCAGAAGACGCCCATTGCCTCCTCCGTACCCTCATCCTGCCACAGCTGTCTGCAGAGCCTGTGGCATCAAAGGCCTAAGGCGGCTGGGTCAGCTGCAGCAATCAGGTGAGGGGGAGGAGTGACACAGCGATTGCAGGCTACCTGGCCAGGGCCAGGTGTGGCGGTGGCTGTGGCAAGGCATGGGGCCACCAAGGCCTATATAAGGAGGAGGGAGAACCCAGGCCAAAGGGGAAGATGTAATGTTGACTTTGATTGGCTAACTTAGCATAAGGCCAACTGAGGGAGGAGGGGGGAGAGGGAGGGAAGACAGTTTTGAAAGCATGATGGTATCTCATTTGTATGCAAGTGAGACACAGCCTTCCAAGTACAGACCCAGGCAGGTGGGACAAGTGGGAAATCATATATGCAGTAAACCACATGCTACTTTAAATATATACAAACATATCAGATAAGGTTGGTATTCATAGAATACAAAATATACCCTAATCACATCAATACTGGGTGCACTGTTAATGCATTTTCTCAACTTCATTTAAAATTCACATGAAGAAAATGCAAAAATAATATTTGGAACTTTAACCTTGGGGGAGAGGGGTCCCATAGATAATTTTCTTTATAGTATGTTGAATGGTTTTGTTTTGTGTTTTCCAACTGAAGCATTATAACTGGCCTCCCACATGCCCAGAGTAAAATTTTCTATGAAAGCACTATTATAGAAAAATGCCACATGCTATGGATTAAACCCAGAAACCAGCTAATCATAACTCAAGAAAGAAAATGTAGCCTGTTCTGAGAAGTACAAATATATTGAAACATGCCCATCATGAAATGTGGTCTTCATAACCCTCTAAAAAAAAATAGCCTCTTTGCAAAGAGAACTTATTATACCTCATGGAGGGGTTCTCTGTTTCAAATGAGATTAATTTTATTTACTTGAATGATGGAAACTAAAGACACTATGGAAACATCCTTTTAATTCTGAGCATCCCTTTTCTTTTCTCGGGGGGAGGGAAGCTTTTAGTGATTCCATATGTATCCTTCATTCACTATACAGCGGACGGGAAGAGTGCCAGGTAATTCCAGCACTTAACCTGCTACTGAACCATCCAGCTGTTAGAGGAGTTCCAATGAGTCGTTAGCTCTGAAAGAGGTTTCCCAATCTGCATCCCACTCCGAGGTCAACTCTTGTCATAGGTGCACTTGGCTGCGAGGCACTGGTAATCTCAGAAGCAAGACAGGGCTGCCAAGTTCAAGTTGCCATGACTCTGAACATAGTCTAACATTCCATTCCAAGCCAGAGCCCATAACTCTTGCGGCTGTTCAGATGAGGGCCCTTCACGGTCCCACACTGGCTCACACCCACTGGCTACAGTAACGCAGCAGGTGAAGGACTTAAGTGTCACTAAGTCGGTTTCCAGTTGCTTCCAGGAAAAAATGAAATCCATGGCAGATAAGATTCTTGCATCTGACACATGGCATATTTTCCCTGGCCTCACAGGCCACAGAGAGATCTGGCCATGGCTGTCATGGCCATAAGTGTTGTCTCCCACCCTTGGAAAGACTCTGAGATACGTGAAACCTGGGACATTAGCGTTTGGGAGACAAGGTATAGGAAAACACTCAACATGTCTCTGGAAACGCTGCTAAGCACCCCAGCCCTGACATGCCACTTCTTGGCTCTTCCGTCTGCAGAACATTCCGTCTTAGGAGCTGTCAGTTAGCTCGACATCATATGCCAGTGTTATGGTGTTTGATACACATCTACAGACAGGAGGCCAGAAAGAAGGGCTCACCTCACTGCTGTCTTCTGCACCCCACCCCCTGCTTTGCCCCCCGTGTTTTCTCCAACAGCTGTTCTGGTCCATGGAACTGAAGTTCCCCAAATATTAAAACAATAAACAATAGTACTAATGACCAATTAGTGCCTCGAGAAACAATGGAATAGCAAACTCACCTGAACTTGGCCTTTGTTTCTTTGGCAATGGAAAGGTCAACAGGCTACTTTGTCACTTTTGCATAGTCATTTCTGTTGACATGCATCACCCTCCCCACCCCACCCTCATGGTGGGATCAAATCTTCCACGTGAAAATCAACCGAGAAACTTTCTGTTCACACACTTGTAGGTGTGAGTGCCAAGTGACTCGGGGAGGGGGGCGCAAGTCATGGTACCCGACCACATCCTTGATCTGCTGGGTCCTCAGAGTTAGCAGAATGTTATCTTTAGGATAAAGTGGCCTTTAGAAGTGGGTACCACAGTGTTCAGAACACAAGCATCGTTACTGAGAAAAAGCACTTTCCTCTGAAGCTGAGAAACCAACAGCCATGCACAAGGCCTAAAAAAAAAAAAAAAAAAAAAAAAAAAAAGTGGAGCTGCCACAAAATAAACAAACATTCAGCTCAGTTTCAGGAAGCTTAGAGAGGATCAAACAAGCGTTCCTCTATTGAAGTCATTGGAGAACATTTATGCTAACTTCAGCCTCACTTCCTATTTGTGCTGCTGGCTTTTATACATCGACCTCAGGAGGGCATTCCAACTTCAGGTTCCTCGAAAAGTACCTTCGCAAAAGGAGGCCTGGAAATCCCTCCTTCCCCCCTGGGGGAGGGGAAGCGCTCAGATTTGAATGTGCTTGCCAACTACAGCTCTGTCCTTGAGGGAAGGAGAGCTCAAACACCGGAGATGGCAATTCCACAGGAGAGGCCGAGGGAGCTTTCTCGTGGTGTGAACATGCCTATGAGGAGAATGCCTGTTTGTGGGGTGAAAACCAGAGACCAGAGAGCCTATTTGTGGGGCCCCAGTGAAAGCTTGCCACTTTCTGCTGGTCCCTGGGAGGACAATTTGGTACACAATTGAATTACCTTTTTTAAAAAAAAAAAAAAAAAAAAAAAAATATATATATATATATATATATATATATATATATATATATATAAAATTGATTTCTTACAGAGAAGAAGGGAGAGGGATAGTTAAAAACATTGATGAGAGAAACATCGATCAGCTGCCTCCTGCACACTCCCAGTGAGAGTGTGCCTGCAACCAAGATACATGCCCTTGACGGTAATAAAACCCAGAACCCTTTGGTCTGCAGGCCAATGCTCTATCCACTGAGCCAAACTGGCCAGAGATCACCTGAATCTTTTAAAAAGTTGGAACAACGTTCATAAAGTCATCCATCCCTTCCGGAGTCTTAAACAACCATCTCAGTCCCCTGAATCTGAGGGAGATAAATTTATAACCCACTATAGGTGTATGTGGAGAACCATAAATATTCGGCTTGAGTTCTGAGGGCTAGAATTTCCTGGCCCATTAAGCTTGTCACCAGGTGGAGAGCTGTTAATAGCTGGATGTGAGCTACATGGAGATAACCATGTAGGCCAGGGGTTAAGTATCCCTGATCAGAGAGGGGGTCCTTTGCCGGGCTCTATCACTCCACTCACCAATCTGTCCCTCCCTCCTCTGAGCTCAGTGCTTGCTAGGTCTTTATTATGTGTTCCCTGTGCAAGATTGCAGGCTGTTTTTCTCTTCCCTAGAAGAAAAGGCAGGGAGACACATGGAGAGAACACGAGAGTTGCAATGAGACACACCTGGATTTAAATCCTCGCTCTGCCATGGGTAACTATAAAACCATGCACAAGTTTCTTAGCCCATTTTAGCTCCAGCCTTTCAGATCATAAAATTAGTAAAGGTAATTAATAGTGTGTAAGAGGTATAACGAGGGCCAATAGGTAGAGATTGTATGAAATTAGATTTCCTGCTTTGTGAGAGAACTTTCTAAAAACCAGATTGTCTCAAAAATAGAATCGGCTGCCTGGAAAAGAAATGAGGCAGTGAGGACCCTATCCTGCAGGCTTGTGCACAGGCTGGATGCTGGCGGATGGTCCTGGGAGCAGATGGGAGTTCACACTGGCGCCTGCGAATTTTCCTGCTAATCTTAAAATTCCAGGATCCTCTGATTTGCATATATGTCCTTCCAGAAGAGCCGAGATAAAGCCTCTCAGAATCCCCGAAGGAGAAGACAAGCAGAAATGACATTATTTTTTTTTATTTTTTTCATTTTCCTTCTAGAAAACTAATCCCTCCCATGTCCCCCCCCCCCTCCACTCAATTACCTGCCAGAGAATCCCATTTTCGCTGAGTGTACAGAACATATTTAACCATTTTGAAACACTTAACATGGGACACAAACTACATGGCTATAAGTTTTAATTACTTCCTACCACACAAATAGTTCAGCTTTGAGAAAAATCTCAGTTCTCTATGCCGCCTCTTGCTCTCCTTCTCTCCATGCCTGACGAGCTCGGCGGTGCTCTCCCAGCTGCCCTCCTGCTGACTGAGCCATGACACCTGCCAATAAAAGTGATGACAGACTCTGATGCTCACCCAGGTTTCCAACAACAGGGTTCACTTCATAATCACCAGAGGTCGGAGGGTAAGCATGAGCTGAGTGATGCCGGATTTCCTAACCTGAGATGTTACACGGAGGGCTTTCGTTTCTACAGGTTACGAACCATTTGAAAGTGAATTTTTTTTAGCTTCCTAGGGGAAGTGACCTGTGAGCCTGCAGACAAATCCCAATGGAGCAGGTGAAGCCCAAACCCCTGTTATCGTGTTTGAGTTACCTGGGAAATTGGCTGCCCCGTGTGAATCTTGGATCTGGGGTCATCCTCTGGGAGAGTGTGTGCATGTGCATTTGAGCATGCCCAGGGTATGAAGTGTATCTTACAAGACAGCATCTTCTGTTTGGCCTAAGCGACAGTCAACAGCTGTTTTAAAGGGGAGGAGGGCTGCCACCCTCATCCCATCACAAAGTGACTGTCATGGATTGCACACCACCCAGCCAGGCATGGAGGCAGCGGCGCTTGGACCCACATGCTAGGTAAAATGATACCCCCCAATCAACAGGGGCTGTGCTCCAAGATCCCCAGGGGATGCTTGGAATTGTGGATAGTACCAAGCGATGAATATATGTATTATGTTTTATCCTAAGCATGCTCATCTTCTCACTTGAAGGTAGCACTTCATAGCTTCTCTTTGGCATATCTGAATTGTCAGCATCACTAGCTCTCACACTTGGAGGCCATTATGAAGTAAAATAAGGGTGACTTGAACAGAGGTACTGTGACACTGCGAAAATTGATCTGATAACCTGATAATAGAGAGGGCTACTAAGTGACTAATGGGCAGGTAGTGTCTACAGTGCAGACGTCCCAGAACCAAGCCTGATGGCTGAGAGTCATCACACAATTCAGAACGGCATGTTGTTTATTTCTGGAATTTTTTCATTTAATATTTCTGGACTGCTGTTGACCTCAGGTAAGTGAAACCTGGGAAAACAAAACCATGGATGGGGGCTACTGGATCATCACTCCCATTTTATAGAGGAAGCTTGGAAAGATTCAGTAGCCTACCCACAGCCAGGTTCTTCCTAGGGGGTGGTAGAGGGAGAAGCTGCCCCGTGATAACCCTCTGAGACCTCTGGGTTTCTTATGAGAGTCCTTTACTGGTGACTTTTGATGAAGACTCTCATTGTATCTGCCTCTCAGGCTCAGTATTAGCCACTTTGTCTCTTTTATTTTTTTGCCTCTGATATTATATTTCTTGCTGTTTGTGCCAGATTCCTCCCTGTCTTAGTTGCCTAATGTTATAATTCAGGCTTCAGATATCCTAGGGCATTGGTTTTCATGTTTGAACTTCAAAACTACAAAGAACGTGAAGGACAATTACAATCTTAACAAGAGCATGAATTCTACCAGGAGACCCCAACCTTCCCAGCCACGTGGCTGTTCTTCCTCTCCCATGTAAGCTGCCTCCTTGGATAGTTGGGATTGAGAATGTCTGTCATTTTCATCAAAGAAGCTGCTGAATGACGGCTTGTTGACTGAAGTTTCTTACAGGCTAAGGACAGAGAAGGTTTAATTCTTGCCTTTGCAAATAAAGGTTTTGATCTTTTCATACTGAAATATGGATAATGCCACTGTTTAGATAAATAGCCTAAAATGTTCGATGGTAGAGTTAATGTCCTGTTTTCAAGGTAGGGTTTTATAGAAGGGAAGATTTATTTTTTCACCTTGACACAATGTGAATTGAACAGGCATTTCCCGCTATCTTATGTTTTATAAATTTATTTCTACCTAAACTGTATAGCTGGAATAAAGCAGCAAAAACAAACAAGCAGGCAAGCAAGCAAATAAAAACAAAACAAAACAAAATAAAAAAAAAACTTACCCCATTTCTTCCTTGCTAGGCAACTGGAAGCTAAGCATGTTGAGATTAGAGATGCTAGGTACTTAGTTGCAATGGGCGGCAAAGGGTCTCTTGTCCCCCCAAGATGTCCACATCCTAACCTCCGGAGCCTGGGACTATGTTATTTCAGATGGCAAAGCGGGCTTTGCAGTTGTGATTAAGTGAAGGATTCTGAGATCGGGAGATTATTCTGGATTATCCTGGTGGGCTCAATGTAATCACAAGGGTCCTCATAAGAGGTGGGCAGGAGGGTCAAAGACACATAAGGTGATATGCCTATGGAAGCAGAGAGAGAGAGAAAGAGAGTCGAAGATGCTATGTTGCTGGTTTTGAAGTTGGAAAAAGGGCCACGAGGAAAGAAATACATGTGGTTCCAAAGCTGAAAAAATCAGGAAGCAGACTCCCCCCTAGAGCCTCTAGAAGGAACTAGTCCTGCTGACTCCCTGATTTCAACCCCATGAAACAGTGAAGCAGATTTAGAACTTCTGACCTCCAGAACTTTAAGAGATTACATTTTTGTTGTTTCATATGCCAAATTTGTGATAGAAGCAACAGAAAACGAATAAGGTTGCTTGCCATTTATTACATCTCTTATGTCTATCCTGTGTTTGCCATATAATACAGACTCATAAATTAATATTTACTGAAAGGACTAAAAACGTAAAGGAAGGAAATAATGAGAATGAAAAGTACCCAACTTATAGCAACATTTTTTGCTTGAAAAAAAAAAAAAAATCCCTATTTCTGAGGGCGAAAAAACAGTTCTTCAAAGCTCCGCAGGGTGTATTATTATGCAGCTTTATGTTGGCTCTCCCGGGCTAGCAAGGTCTTTCCTGGGGGCAGGTGGGAGGGACCCCAAGAGTGATAAACAATATCTAGAGGCCAGGTGCTTTAAAAACACCTATTTGGTGCTTCCAGAGACTCAACCACCAGGGAGATAGGGAAGAAGAGGAGGCAGTATCCATACTGTACAATAGAACTAGCAAATCACAGCACCCTGAATGATGTCCAGTATACGTATAGTAAACACTCAACAAGAAAATGGTGGAATAAGTGACATTCAGGGCCAGTGTATAAATGGGACTCCCTCACCCCCTCCCCCTTCTACAGCAGAAGTCAATCCTCTACCTTCTCTGCCTTTTCTGCCTTGCTGAATGTTAATTTTAATAAGATATTATTCACATAAACTAAAGAAATGCACCCTCCAACTTCAGCCACAGTCGCACATACCTGTCCACATGCCACATTTATTATGGACACAGGACTGCAGACTATAGCTATATATTTCACCTTTTCTGGGACCCTCTCGCTTGTTCAATTTTTGCTAAGTCTTTTAATTTAAAGGAAAATAAATTAAGCCATTTGGCTGATTGAAGAATAGTTCCCCTAAGGAACTGAACACTTAATGGTTAGATTAGTGATTTACAGTAACTTCTCATTCAGGATTCTTTTAGAGTTATCACAGATGTAAAACCAATACACTCTACCAAACTGGAGAAATGTAGGTGATTCATTTTTTAGATGTAGGAACAGAGAAAAATTAATGATAAAGACTGAAAATAACTCTAGCTCTTCCAATCAAAGATCTGGTTGACTCTTACCATTATAATTTAGGAAGGGAGCAACCTTGGGGATCATCTAGTCCTGCCTCCTCACTCTGCAGATGAGGAAGACTGAGGCCCAGATAGACTTGCCTGGTCCTGAGCCTGCTGTTTCCCAGCCTGGTCACACAGGCTGGGAAACAGCAGGCTCAGGACCAGGGCCCAAGCCTTCTGAGTCCCGAATGCTGTGCCTCTCCAAGTGCTTTCTTTCATTAGATGATGGTACAAGAAGGAAATAGACATCAACCTTGCCTTCAAGGTGTTTACACTCTAACATCGGAGATAACACATGTATATATAAAAATCAGGACACCAAGTAAACAGATAAACTCCATAAAAGAGGTATGGATTTAAAAGGAATCTTTAAATCACTGATCCCTGAAATTTTTTCATTAAAAAAAAAAATCATCAAACCTGTGAAATAGCGAATTTCCTCCTTTTTCCAATTTTCCTTTAAACCAAGCACTTGGACCATAACTTAGTTAAGGATTTCGCCACACATGCTATTTGAGTATCTGATTTGAAAAGTAAACAACTAAGCCAGACCACACGATACATGTTGGATGAGGTCTTCTGGGCAGGTGTCTCCGACTGCCCAGGAAAGCCAAACCAAATGTGGCACCGGGTCAAACAGGAAGGAAGAGTAAAGGATAAATCCATTGACCACCACCCCAAGAGGCCAAGAGGCTCTCTCCTCCCCATTCGTCGTGGCTGCCTCTAACATAACAGTAACACGCTCAAGCTGTGATAGAGGAAACTCTGGTTTGGAATGCAGCTACAAAGTATTAGCAAAGAGAGGTTATTACCCACTAGAGACTCTCTTTTTGTATAATTAGAAGAATAGAAAGACCATTGAATAGTGGGATCTGTGAGAAATATGGGTCATGTGTCGGCAGCCCTAGCTGCTTGCAGAATTGGCTCTGTGGGTTGGCACATAGCACCGTAAATATTAGAAACCACAAATCTCTAGAGTTTCCTGAGCAAAGTCAAAGGCTGTGTCTACCGATTGCCAGGGTGGAGGTTGGCTCATGAGAGAAACCCATGGGTGACCTCCAGGGCTACCGGTACACACTTCCTACTCCTCATTCTCCTTGTCTTCGTCCTGCTCCTGCCGCTGTCCCCTCCTTCTCTTACGGGCAACTTACCGGACCTATCTGCAAGCAGCTTTTGAAAATGGGACAAACCATATTTCCAGGAGAACACAACCAAGGGAAACTCATTCTATTACTCTGTGGAGGAGTTACCAATCTACCCCTAACAAAGTTGGATCATGCTGCATGAGGAAAAACATCCTGCACACCCTCCCCCCTCCCCTCACTCCCCGTTATTAACAATAAAGCCAACTCTCAAGAAGCTGAGCCGGAAGGGAGACCTTTTAAGAACTTCTCCTCGGGAACCTGCAATGGAAACAAAGTACTTCCTGTTTTCATCTGTCCAACATTAAACTCCCCTATGGAATTTTTATCTTGAATTCTAAGTTAAGTAGATGTCTTTCAGAAGGTATAATTGGAGACTAAAAGGAAAAGATGAAATGAGTTTTTCAAATCCCCAGGATTAAGTATACCCTGGACAGATAAATGAGCTATGCTTTAATACTGCACTTTCATTTATCTCTGGCCTGAAACATTCTTCCAGCTCTTCCTTCACGCTCTGTCACACTCCTCAGCTAGATCTTCACCCGAGGTGATTTCCGGGAGCCGCCAGTGGGAAGCAGTTCCCATTCATCTCTTACCTAACACTTGTATCCAAAGCACTTAGATTAGGCATTTTGTATTTTCCTGTCTCTGCCTCCTCCCAAAAGAGGGAGTGGTGATGGTGATAGATTCGATATTTTCTCTCTCCATCCACCCTACCTTCCACATATGAGGAGGTCAGTAAGGTCAGGAGAATTGCTAAATGAGTACATGAAATCTGTGTCTTGGGCCTCCAACAGACCAGGGGATCCAGAATCCTAAGCAATGAGTAGGAGAATGAGAGGCGCAAACACACTGGGTTCTCTCCCTACCAATCACACCAACAGGACAAGGTCCTGTGACTCTATTTCCATTTTCCATCTACTTGGATAACAATGCTTTTAGGACCCAGAGGTGTGCTCTTTATAAAACTCTTGAAAAGACTGGGTAAAATTATAAATGCCAATTTGATCCTCTACCTTTTGTTATTGTTAATCCTCACTGGAGGATATTTCTCCACTGATTTTTTTTTTTTTTTTTAGAGAGAGAGTGGAAGGGAGAGAGAAACATCAATATGAGAGAGACACACAGATTTGTTACCCCCTTTATTCACCCTGATCTAGGGCAGGAGATTGAGCCTGCAACCATGACACATGCCCTTGACCAGAATCAAACCTGGGACGCTTTGATCCATGGCTGCATGCTCTATCCACTGAACCCAACTGGCTAGGGTTGTCCTCTACTTTATCTCAACGAGTTGCAACTAAGTACAGTTCACAAAGAGTGAAAATTCATCAGGGAAGTTTGTACTGATAAGATTTTTGGCCACAGATGCTAAACAGGATCCATTTTTCCATTTGGAGAAAAACATCCCTATTTCATTTGTGATGTTTGGAAATTTCAGCTTAACTACAAAAGGCCTGAGGAAAGGCAGTGGAGAAGTGGCTGATGGTCCTTGCAGAATCACTTGGCCGAGTGTCTCCTCCTGTCAGCCCAGCATGTCATTGGAGCGTATCGACCTGTCCCTGACAGAAAGTCTATGGGAGGCAGAGGAGCAGGAACACGCCGCAAACCTGCTGCAGAACACTAACAAGAAGAGAATTAAAAATGATCACTTCTGGGACTTATCACACAACCTGGAAATGGTGCTCAATAAAGGAAAAGATAATTTGGGGCCACAGTGCTTGGAATGAACACCTGACACGCAGTCACTGTTCTGGATTTAGAAACCTGCTTTGCTCCCCAGAGAGGAGGTGGTTAATGAGTATTTTAAAGGATGAGATTGAGGTAGCATGATGGTGTCAAAAAGGGTACTGGTTCCTAAGGGTTCCAGACTTCCCCCCACTTCTCTCAAAGCAAGTGGAACTGATCTTGAACTAGACTCTGTATGCCTTTCTGAGAAATGTCTTTGTCTCGACCAGGGGATGTGGGGCCACCAGATTAACTCTCTGGTCCACTGGATGCTGAAATCTGGGCCACTACAACCATAACTTTGAAAAGAATGAAAAAATAAAATAAAATAAGAACAACGAATGCTCCCTCTTTTCTGCCCAGCTGGAATGAAGGTGAGGAAGCTTTATTAGAAAAAGGCGAACTTTCTCAAATGTATGCTAACAATTAATCAGAATTTTTACAGGGATTTAGTTGAAGAGATCACTATCAACTCCTGAGGTTGAGAGGCTTATTGGTCAAACCTCCAATGTAAAAATAATCATCTTGAAAATCGCAGACAACAAGAAGGTAAAGAAAGGTTAACCTATTAGACATTTCAACCTTATAAAAATGGAATAGTATAATACCTTTCATGCACTCCCCCTCCATCCCCTGATGAAACACTATTTTTACCATTCTGGCTTCACCTCTTCCCAGTCCCACTGAATACACTTTTTATTTCTGAACATATAAAAGTAAATCTCACATATCATTTCATGCACAACTACTTCAGTCTTTGTAACAAAGATTTTTTTTAAAAAAAACAACTCTTATGTCATTATTACACCTGACAATATTTAAACAAATAATTCATATGATCTAACATACCAGTCCATACTCATATTTCATCAGTCATATAGAATAATTTTTTCCCCAGTTTTTAGCTTGAATTAACCCCATTCACAGTCCTTTGTCTTTTAAATATTTCTGTGTGATTCGAACATTGCTTAGACACAATGTATCTGGAACACTCAAAAATGTGAAGGCCAACTTCACTGCTACTAAATAGTTCATTACTCAAAAGGCCTGAGTCTGTGCATCAGATACAAATACAGTTGAAGTCTCAGAACTGGAAAAATATCAAGTAATTCTCGTCTGCGCAAATGCATAAATGACCTAGGCAACTTTAACAGCAGGCTTTCAAGAAATTTTGTTAAGCTTTATCATAGTCCCAGGAAGAACACATCCCCTGAAAAGCTGAATTTCCTAGAGCGTACAGCAGCCCTAGAGCAAACGGAGCATTTTCAGGTGTAGCTTCTTCCGCGCTTCAGAAAGGGGGCTCTGACTGAATGGGGCGACTAGGAGGGCAGCTTGGTAAGCAGGACTCTGAGCCCTCACCTGCCACAGCCTCGGCTTTTTGGAAGGCAGCCGGGGAACAGTTTCTCCATTCAGCTTCCTCGAGGCCTCTCTGCTAACACACAGGCGCTGCTGTGACTCATAGAAAGACTGTTTTATAACACCGGCCTGTGTTTTGTAACACACCGAAACACACAAAAATAAAGACTGTGCAGAAACCCGAACCAAACCCTGCATCAGGGCACCGGTATCAAGATCGGAAGATGTCAGAGTGGCTATTTAATCCAGAGAAAGTGGGCAAGGCCTCATCCCTTTCCTTGGCGCGGACGTGGATGCTTCCTGCCTGCTGCACATGCCCCCAGGAGGAGCAACCGGGAGTTGAATTTTCTGAAAACAGAAGCATTTTCAGACTTGTGCTTTCCTGGACAGCTGCCTGGTGGCTGTAATGCATAATAAGGGCGTGTAATTGACAGTAATGTGAATCACTCACTGAAATTCTGGGCAAAAATGATTTTTTTTTTTTTTTTTTTTTTTTTTTTTTTACATAAGGAGTTACTTTTTTTTCCAGGAAAAAATTAAGGAGCAAAGTCATCCTGTCCATTGAAAGTGGCGATTGCTTGTTAGCTACCTTTGTAGAAAAAAAATCACTATAGTTTGCAGTAACTCCCAGCAGGTGTTGCAAAGAGGGGTGGTTGCACAATGCATGCAATCGGATGGGTTGGGTCCGACGGATTCTGTGAAATGGCAAATTTAGATGGATACTTGATATAGCATACACGGGATTCCTCTCCCAAGAGTGCGTTACAGGAGCTACTGTCCTCTCCCAATGATTTGAATGATTTGGCCACTTGAAAAGCTGCTATCTGTCAGGACCTTGTAATTATTATGGTAATAACCAGGGCAGACTGATGGAGCTCCTGATGGCAATGGGCAGCCTCAGGATTCCTTTCACTGGGGCTCAGACACGGGGAGCTGCACAATAATGGCTGGGGATTTTCCCAGGTAGGAGCTGCTGGAACCATGGGACCTTTTAGATCAGGTCAAGGGCTTCTCTATTAACTGTCTTTGAATAAGGGAAAGAACCATATGAATTAACTTCACTATCCATCTGAAAGGGGCCCCTCTTTTCCAGGACAGAGACACAGAAACTCAGCCCTGGAAAGCCGTGGAGATTGGATTCCATGGAGATAAACCCTGACTCTATCTGGGCTCTGCGGGGTCAGAGCTCTGGCATCTATGGGACTGAAAGCTCGTGTTCAGGTCTGCGAGGCGCCTCGAGCTGCTGGCTGTGGAGGGGACAGGGGCATTCTGAACCCTGAACATCTCAGAAACACAGGAAGAAACACTTGGGGCTTTGGAATGTTGGGATGGTGTTGGGGAGAGATCCTCTGAACGGAGGAGAGTCGAAATTCTGAGCTCTTTCTCTCATTATACTCCAGTGTGGATTGCTTTTGTCATGTGAGATCTCTCATTCTTAGAAGTCAAATTTCAGGAAATCAGAGGTTCCATCGAGATGTTGGGAAATGGAACTAAAATTCATTCTGTCTTCATCACTAATTACCATGGAGAAGCTGTTTCTTCTGTGACAATAGTTGGGGATGGGATGGTTGGTTCATGGTTCTCCTTTCCACCCCTCATCTCCAACTGAATTCCAAGTTCATCTGCAAGGAATTGCTAGCAGGCAAAATGAGGCAGGAGTCCCATCAGCTGCTAAAAAGGGAGACATTATATACATAGACAAACCCTGGAAAATATTTCAGATGCTGTATCTCAATTATAAGATGAGAGCGGACTGTCAGAATCTGAAAAGTAGCATGTGATATGTATAACTCGTTCTCCTTGCAAGCATTCTCTTTGTTCCTTTATGAACTCATTTGACATGAGCCCAAAGAGTTGGAAATATGTTATTATTTTTTCCTTAATTGAGAAAAATGTGTTAAGTCTCAGGAATGTCCTGAGACTTAACACATTATATAAATAAAAATAAAACATTATATGGAGTTGCACACACATATGATTTATAATGCACATATCCAAGACCAGAAATTCTAACGAAGAACCTTATTCAACAGAAAAAAATTTTTTTCTTCAGCATTTGCAATTCTGGTGTACCATAATGCTGAGGCCAAGCATATATTTTATTAGTTTAAGTCCTAGCTAAGCAATAAAATGTGTGTTGCTTCAAATAAAGAAAACATGCTTTTTCACAAAAGTTAAATTTAATGTCCATGGTGGGTCCCCTGTGGTGATGTTGTGGTGTGCCCCCCCGACCCTTCCCTTCAGGATGGAGGCCCTTGTTCTCCCTGGAACCTTGGCTGTTGACTACCAATGGCTCACCCCTGAAATCTGCCTGTAACTGAGAGAAGCTGCACTGTCCCAGATTGTGTCCCTCCCTTGGGGCAGCTGGCACCCAGTGGCTCATTGATATAGGGTAAAATATCCAGCTTCTTGCCTTGATTTGGGACATCTCTCAAGAATGATCCCCACCTCTGATCCTCTGTGGCATCTGCTGAATTCAGGCTACACCTGTTGACACTATAATTTCTCCTTCTGCCCAGTCTAGCTGCCTTTATCCCTTGGAGGTGCTGTTCCTAAGAGCACTCTCAGTTAATTTTCTGTGTGCAGATCTGAGTCCCAGAGCCTATTCTCTGGGGACCCAATCTAAGATATCTGTTTATTTAAAGACTAGAGGCTCGGTGCATGGATTCGTGCATGGGTGGGGTCCCTCAGCCTGCACTGCACCCTCTTGCAATTTGGTACCTTGACCTGTGGGGATCAGACCTAAACCCGGCAGTCCAACATCCCCCCTACAAGGGATGTAGCAGTGCTGAAGTGGCAGGCGGCTGGGGGTTCAGGAGGCAGTCTCAGCTCTTCCCGGGCCCCACTGCACTTGCCACCACTGCCACCACAGCTCAGTCGTGCTGCTGCTGAGGCAGGAGAAACTTCCACCCCTGCAGCTGCACTCACCAGTGGTGAGTCTGGCTTTTGGCTGAGCTGTGCTCCCGCTGTGGGAGTGCACTGACCACCAGGGGGCAGCTTCTGCATTGAGGGTCTGCCTCCTGGTGGTCAGTGCACATCATAATGACTAGTCTTTCAGGTGGAAATGGTCTCTTAGGCTTTTATATATGAAGATATTTTAGTGAAGTGACAAATAATAAATTCTAGATAAGAATATGGTAGAACTTCACTTTTACATAGTGTGAGGGAGACCCAGCCATGCTGTGTGCCCACAGGGTTGGTTCCAGAAGTTTTTTAAGTCTAGAATTGCATGGTGAACTCACTTAATGGCGATCACACAAGAAACTTTATGATGAAATTTTACTATTAAATTACTATAGATGAATCATGGTCAATATATAGACCCTTTGGCCATATGCAGGATGTTGGAAATTGGCTATTTCATGCTTTAGGGATAGAGTAACCCAATCTTCTACAATCTTCCTTATAAGTGACACTCTGGGATAGAATGAACAAAAACTCACTGACCACTAAGTAATAGCTTAAGCATTAGGAGAGTCTGTAAGGATGAGACCCATATTGGTCATTTTGTTCATTAGAAACCTAACTTAAGAAAAACACATCAATAGAATCTCAGGTAAAACACTTTAGGGCAATAAAAACATATTCTCCTAAATGATACTGTCTCTCAGTGGCTCCCATAATGAAAATGAGAACATTTCCCTGTCTCTCAAATCTCCCCAGTTATACACAGGATTAGGTAACTTCTTCCACAAATCAGGCCCTAGATTGTTCTTTGATTTAGAGATAGCCAGAACTATTTTTATTGGGGGTGGGAGGTGTAGAGGAATGGGATAGAGGTGTGTATGTATGTATATATGTATATTTGTATGTGTGATGGTGTAACCATTTTTCCTTTTTCAACATGAAAACCATAGTTTGAGCTGCCTTCTAGGACAGTTTCTACTGTAATTGCACTTTTCTGTGTGAAACTGCAGCACAGCATGAAGACAGCACCTCCATTGTTTTTTTAAAGAGCCCCATCTGCAAAGGAAAGGGATGAAAGAGGCTATGAGAGATGATGTGTCTATCAAAAATCAACTTCAGAGTCCCCAAAGATCTTCCACCTTCATCCTGTTCTCATTTAGCTTTTTAATAGATGCCTAATGAGAGAAGAATTATTGTGACGCTGAGAAACCTAGAATTTAAACTTCATATGAAGAGACGGACTTTGCATTAGAGGCAAAGGGCATTTATTCTCTTAATATAATAATTCCAAAGTGCTTTTTGACCTTGAACATTAAAAAAAAAATAGTGTAAAGATAGAATTGGTTAGGTCATCGCCTAAGGAGGCATAAAAGGCCACCAGGAGATAAATTAAAATTAAAATAGATTCTTTTATTGGGTCACATCTCATCCTCTCATTTATAAGCAAGGTTTCCAGTCAAGGAATGGATACTGCAGGGGATACTTTTGTTTCTCTTGTTTTGACTCAAGAAAAAGTTACAAACAAAAGGAGGGAGGAAGCTGCACATGAAGCTTAAAAGACAGAGGATTCCATGGAAGAGCAGGCAGAAGCCATTTTCGGGAGCACTACTGACACATAGACAGTAGTTTTGAAGTCTTTGGCCTCTGCTAAGTTGAGGAAACACGCTTACATTCTAGTCCAGACAAACATGCAACGTTATTTGTTCTGACTTGGAACACATCAATCTCAGACCTTTCCAGATTTCCCCTGAAGACCCAGTAACTAACCTAGGATGATCAGAACATCTGCTTCCCAAATTGTTTAACATGTAAGGATGTTTTTCCCCTACAGACCAGACAAATACAGGAAATTTCCCTTGATAGAATATGCCCTCCATTGTTGGAAAGATTGGCCAATTCTTTCCTCTGGTAGGTAGTTTTCTCTTTTACACATAAATAGACACCAGTGATCACTGAAAATGTCTCTTGCTGACTATAAATCTGATTATCTAGTTTATAAAATCTTGTATTGATTATGCAAACTCAGGAAAAATAACCCACTCTTCATCGTTAGAATGATAGACAAGTATTGTTAAACCTGTTGGATGGGATTCTGACTTAAATCTCACAAACCACTAAAGGTAACTTTAAAGCAATCCATCCTAAGCCTCAGCATACCTGTGGTAATTGCCAGACATCAAGAAGCCCTTTGAGTTATAATATTGGCTTCCAAAAAACTATAGTACAAATCTCCATATAGTTTAAGATAATAAGTCCCTGCTTTCCTTACAGCTGTTCACCATGGAAAGATTATTATTTTTCCCTAGACTCAAATGTGCAAGAAGAGTGCCTGGTCATACAATTGCGTATATGCACACACACACACGCACTCATTTAAAACCTACAGATATTAAATGAGCCCATAGTAGATACCAATCACCTGCTAAGCCCACAGGATAAATAAACTATATTTAATAAGGAAGTGGGATAAGAAAATCTGCTGACTGTGTGAGGGACAAAGCTACACACACAACAACTATTCCACAAGGCGTTTTCTGTACTGTCGCCTTCACAAGGTGGGTGGAGAACCTGGAGCAATGAACAAGGTCGGGAAGGCTTTGTGTGGCAAGTGCTACTGGTGTCGGCCTTTGGTGGAGCAGTAAGACGCAATAGTTGGTGAAGGGCATCCTAAGACAAAGGTGCAGGAGAAGCAAAGGCACTGGGGTATGCCCATGCACAGAATCTTCCAGGAACCGGCCACCAAGGATAGCAAAGACTTCGTAGAAGTCAAGGAGAGAGCCATGGAAAGATAAAGATCAGCTTGTGGAGGGCCTCAAGGGCTGTGCTAAGAAGGTTGGACTCCTCAGGCAATGGAAATCCCTAGACAATTAATAAGGAAGTGGGATAAGAAGATCTGCGGACTGTGAAATTCTAGAGCAGGCCTTCAGTTTTCTTTTCCTTTTCTTTTGACCTGGGCGAGGGAAGAGCTGGAACTGCTAAAGGGGAAAGTGATCTTTTCTCCTGTGCCAGGCCTCAGAGATCAGAATGGAGCCTAGAAGTGTACTCAGCACATGGCCGCTTAGCATCACTAGGCCAGACTCCGATCTCGGCACTAACACGCTGACAGCAGCAGGCCCTCCTGCCATCCCTGCTCTGTGACAGTCATATAGCAGAGCAGGAGTGCCTAGCCGCACCTTGAGTGCTCTGCAGATTTACTGCCTGATAAGTCTTTACGTCAAAAAAAATATATATATATTTCAAGCTAACGCTGTCACTAACAACTTTATATGGCTTGTTGTTTCCTGAGTTGCCTGGCCACTGGGAGACCAAGTCTGAAATAGTTGTTTTCAGCGGGGAGTCTCCCTGACAACGGTTCTATCATTTTTTTCTGTTAATATACCAGCATCCCGAAACCTTCCTCAAGCCCCAAAGCCAAGCGGATGATGTGAGCAACAGCACGCTGATATTTTTCTCTTACTTGCCTACCCTTTGGGAAACTCTCTGGGCTTATACGGTACATGGATAGCAAAGGATGCAGTGCTCATTTTTTATTATTTGATTCCTCCTCGTGACAGACCTTTGTGGCAGTCAAGTAGTTAGTTTGCAGGTAGGATACATCTAGGACCAAAGAGATGAAATAATTGGAAATCATTGCTTTGATGCCGTCAGGGGCAGACCGAGCGATAGCATTCCTCCGCCGCTGCTCTCCGGGGAAGCCCGACAGCCTTGTTCCCACCGCAGACTTAAATGTCCCCAATCCACGGAGATCAATCCTCCTCCTGAGCTCGAATGACAAGCTAAACTACCAATAATGCCTTGCTCAGGGTTTTAAGCGACATAATCAACCAGAGTGGGACTTGTGTCATTTAGATTTTGTCTCCTTAAAAAAAATCAAGAGTAACCGTGGTAAGAGAGAAGTTTTTAACAAGGAGGAAAACCCTAGACAGTTGTCTCTAAGATTCTTCGCCACGGCTTCAAGGACAACCAGGAAAAGAGCTGCTATTTGAGGCAACTTCATTATAAAATCATTTTTAATAAGCAATCTTAACAAAGAGAGGGAATACTCTTGTGGAGAAACCCTCCAGGGACCCAGAGGCTGCCCAGTTAAGTTATTAGGAAGTTTCACACAAGGGACCAAACAGCTATTTCGTTGGCCTCGGGGGACAGAGTTTAGTTTTCACCTGTTCTCTAGAGGCGCTGGCGTTATCCCCTCTACTAACAGCACAGGCTGGTGACAATCAATTATCCTGATGCCCCACTTGGTGAGGGAAAGTGGCTTTTCAGTTTTGTCGACACACACACACACACACACACACACACACACACACACATACACACAAAGACACGATGGAGGAGAGACAGATACATTAACGTGATACGGTTCATTCTATACCGAAGACTTTCATGAACATGCAGCCAATGAAAATGTCTCCGACGGACCTCTGTGTTCTCTCATGGAAACAACAGCAAACCATTCTTGGGAAATTAAGAAATGCCGGCAAAGAGAAAAGGAAGTGTAATTACCCTCGCTCAGGTGTGTGAGGGGCATAATTCTTTGATGAGAAAATAATAAGCACCGCAGTTTACGTTGCCTGCCTAAGGTGGGAACCAGATTGGGATCGGGGGTGCAAGTTTTAGAGAGCTACGTGTGGCTGAGTTTAAAAGGACTGGAGAGGCACAGACTCCTAATGCATTACAGTAGCCTCCAGCCAATTAGCTGCACAAATGAAAGAAAGCAAGGAGAACCATTAGCCACGGAATTCAAGGTGCATATGTATTTTTCCAGTTTCACCGCTCATTTCATCCTTTTGAATTTGATGAGATGGCATGGACTGGTCTTACAATTAGACCTCAAAACTGGGGAGATAGAGAAAAAGTGAAATACTCTTTTTCTATAATAATCAGAACAGCCTGCCCTTTTTGGACCAGCTCGTACCTGCTCAATTAGTACATTTTCTATACAGTTAATCCGAGGAAAGGCCAGAGAAGAACTTCCATCTAAAGATACAAATTATGTCTAAGTTCAGAGAAGGGGCTGGAGTAGGGACCGTCTTAGGCATATAAGTAAATGATGGTGGCAATAAAAGCATTGTTTACAGGTTGTTGGGTTTTCCACACATTCTGTGGCTCTGCATTGGTGACGAGATAAAGCCCAAACCTTAATTCTGTTCTTCACGTCCTCTCTTTTCCTTGTTATTACTCTCCTCTAGTCAGAGAGGCCTTCACCATCATCCTCCAAGCCCTCCATGGATCCACCTGGTCACATCTAATCCTTGTTACCTTTCCAGATCAAGCTCAACTCACCACAAATGTCCCAGCTCAGAGGGACAGCCCACCTCCAGTCACTACCCTGTGTTTTCCTGCAGTTCTTTCATTACTGGAAGTTCCTCAAGTGGGTCTGTCCTTTCTCCTCCTCTGATGCAGTCTATCTCAGTGGAGAGGGAGGATTAGGAATTAAACTCTATACACTACACGGTGCCTACCACAGGGCTAAGCACAGAAGAGGGGATGGAAATGCAAAGCTAAGAAAATCTTTCTGACCCCAGCTCTGTCCTCTTTCCACAGGAACTGGCTGTGGTCTGCTGTCTAGCCTTTCTTCCCTACAGCCTTGTCCAATAGGTATCCAGATTATCATCATATCATCTCCTCTAAAGAGAACATCTATAATAATAAAAGCATAATATGCAAATCGACTGAACAGCCAAACAGCAAAACAACCATCTGGATGACCTTCCTGACGAAGCTTGGGCTGCGAGGGCTGAGGCCCTTGCACGAATTTGTGCATTGGGTCTCTAGTTTTAAATAACAGATTTATAGATTAAGTCTTTTTCCCTGAATCCAAACCTTAATCTTGCCCATCCTAGCATTTTCTGCTCCTTACTATGCCTTCTAATTATTATGCATGGCTGTTAATTATTTAGGGCATGAGGAGCTGGAATCGATGTCTAGGTAAAACAGGGGAGAGCTATCACTCCTATCTAGGAAAATAGTTTCCCCAGAGGTGGAATGAAGAGAATTCCACTGTAAGGAATCTTGGGCAGGCAGAGGAAAAAGGGTAATTGAATAGCTTGGAAACAAAACCTTAGTCACTATACAGATAGGGACATCAGTTATATCCAAAGGGCCATGGGACTACAGATACACTAAAGTTAGTGTAAAAAAAGTGTCATGTAATTTATAGAGAAAGTGAATGCAGACCAATAACGTTCTTCATATTTCAAACACTTGGGGCACCCCTGCTTCTCCTACGTTTTTATTCCTTTGGCTGCAAAGAGAGAAGCTGATGTAACTGCAAAGCCAGTCAGTCCTAAATTCAGGTGTGCTTAATCATACTCAAAGCTTAGATATTTAATTCTCTTATGTGCCCTTTGGATATAAATTTCAGTTCCCTAGGCATTTTTTTTTTTTTTTTTTTTTTTTTTTTTTTTTTTTTTTTTTTTTTTTTAGCTTTGATGGTTTTGTTTGTTTTTGGTTAGGTTTTGAGAAACCACAGTATCCTGAATCATACCACCTCTTAGTGGCAATGAATTATCAAGTTGGTCTGACAAGCGAATAATGCCCACATTTATTATAAATCTCACGAATGTCCACTGAAAGCTATGCTGCAGTGGAACATTGCTGTAAGAAACATACATTACGGTTAGCATGGGAAACACAACTATCTTAGAAGCAGAAGTGGCCACTTTGAACTATATTTTTATTATAGAATTAATTGAGTTGTATGAATAGCGACATTACGTGGATGCCTGTTTTTCATGAATTAGGTTAGGTTGTTAAAAAGATAAGTAATGATCATTTTAAGGTAAGAAGGTTGCATAGTTTTGAGTAGACTACCTTGTTTAAATAACGTTTTCATGTAGTGGGAATAACCTACTCTTTCTTATTATCAGTTGGTTCCCAACACTTGGAAGCCTTCATAGGGGAATAGTTATATGACATAAGAAAAATTTGAGTCAACTGTAAGAATGACTGTGGTACACTTGGCTTTCTTCCTTTATTTTAGATGGGAAAGACCACTTTAAGGAATGAAGTTCTTTGTTGAAGCATTGAGGCTCTGTGGCTTGGCTTTAAATCCACCACATGCTAGCTAGTTGTAGGACACTGGGCCTCAGTTTTCATTTACTAGTATAGAGTGGGGATAGTAGATTGTGGTAAAGATTAAATAAATTAATGCTTAGAAAAGTGCTTAGAAAAGCATCTAGCACTCAGTAAGTGCTCCCAAACTATTACCCAATGTTGATATTGGAGATAATGGCGTGGCATTCATGTACATGCAAGGAGTCACCCTACTCTATTTTGGGTCCTGGCCCTGCCCATTACCAGCTGGATGGGTTTGGAAATTTTTTCACTTCTCTAAGTTACTGATCTCTAAGATAAATGCTCTCATCTACTATGGGGGTGCCTATAGTACAAAGCTCATGGAGCTGATGAGAAAATTGAATGAGGTCATGCACAGAAAGCACTAAATGTAATGCCTAGAGTATTAGACATCCAGCTCTTCTTTAAAGATCGATCCAATTGTATATGAGTTTTATTAAATATATAATAAATCTATCATGTATACTCCAGTATGTGGTAGGCTAGTCACTTCTGTTTTCTCCCTAGTAGTGGTCATTGATTTTGAAGAGCCATTCTCACCATCTCAACACACCCTTTTAAACCCTTGTTATGAAATCAGAACACAAATACTTTTTGTCCCAGTCCAATTCATGAGTCTGAAGTCTACTAACAGAGCAAACTTGAATCAGCTGGATGCTCTGATGGAAACACTTAGTTAACTATTCTTTTTCTTTTTATTTTAATTGAGTTCACAGGTTGTCACCATAAATTGTGGGCTGTAATACTATGTGAAACTTCTACCTTGGAAGAACTGACTGGCAGGGCCAAGCGCAGTCCATTTATATCTTAATATGATGAGGCAGAGAAATTTTGTTAAGCTCAGGAGGACTTGGTTCAAGTTATACCGGCTGAGTTTAAACAAGGCAATATGTTTCCAGATAGCACAGGGGGATTTTTACTTCTTTGGACCAGTTAACTTTGGAGGGAAGGAAGAGGTATTACTCTGGGTGAGAATGGGTATAAATGAGCAGTAGGGATTTAAAATATATATATATTTTTTGCACCCAAGGTTCAATCTTCCCCTTTCCTTTTAAAGCTATTGTATGCTTGGATCACGGCATCAGAATCCTAGAGGGTCTCTCTAATTTATTTCTCCTCTTCACACTTCCAGCTTACTCTGTTTTCCAGTGTGAACTGAATTTTCTAAAAATGGCACACTTGGTGTCTGTGTTTCAGATTGTTTTCTTTGACTCTATGGTCTCCCTTTTTCCCTACCAAGTTCCCACCTTCAACTTTGAGGGCAAAGATCTTGTCAGTACACAATAATTCCTCAATAAACCCTTGTCCATTGGTTAGCTCTCTAAGAGGCCATCAAGCCCGTCATCATGCAAGCTTAATGTCTGGGTTAGCCAGTGGCCTTAGCAAGCTAAGAAATCAATCCTCTGGCTCCTTTATGAGCATTTGCTTCTCTCTTTTGCTGACTGTTGTCAATGGGTAGAGAGGATCTGGATGAAAGCCTACTAAAAGAACTTTAGAGTGGCTTCTTCTCAGGTCTCTTCTAATAAACACCCAACCAGCAATTGGAATTATAATTGCTGTGAGTCATGCCATGAGTCACATGGGTTGTCATGGCAACCTATTAACTATACAACCAAAGCACCTTCCATTAGCTTTGCCAAGAATGGTTCTTGAGTTTTCCTGGACTGTGAAAATAATGTGTGTGAGCCCCAAGTTTGGGTTGCTAAGAGTCTATAATAAAAAGGAATGGCTTCAAGGAAAGGAAAAGAATTCCAGAAAATACAATTATTCTTGTTCTTGGACCTCCTGAGTAAATTACAACAATGGCGACAAATTGTTGGGTTGGTTTTATGATGTCAACAAATGCCCAAGAGAGAAGGTTGAGGCTTTGAAACCAATTTTCTCTAAGTCAAGTCTTAGAAAAATTCCAAGCCAACTCTCTAGGGGTAAAAAGTGAATACATTAGTCTATACTACTTTACATGGTTGCAATGGACACTTTTTATTTTTACAGGTATAAAAGATTATTTCTCAAAGAACTATCCTGTTTTCTTTTCAAAAATATTTTTACTATTGAGGACTACGGTAAATCTCTATAAATAATACAGTATTTTAATTTCATATTTTAGGGAGTAGCCTACTACCCTTAATTTACCTTTTAAGGGTAATTTATGTTAAAATATTTTGGAGGGTTTGAAAGCATATTTTATTTTGTTATTTATTGGGAAGAAGTGACATTAAGTTGGGGAAAAATGTACACATTTTCCTGATTGCTTCCTGAATAATCTGCAGTCTGCATGTTTGTATTGATATGTGCCTGCTTCTGAATGTGGAAGAAAGCAAGCAGAACAGACTAAATCGGGAAGAATAAGGGATTTTAAACAAGGATGAGAACACAAGGAAGTAACAATGATCTGTTGCTTTTGGAAGCCTACCAGGTATCTTAGTGATCTGTGATGGGCTGGCTGATATAAACCCTGAAGTTATGATCCATGATGCTAAACTTCCCAGTAGCTGGAAGCAGTTAAGATGATCTATTGCATTTTTCACTTCTCCTCCATATTTGTCATATTCTAACATTTTAGTGCATGTGGAATTATTGAAGCAGAATTAGATTAAGTAAGAAGTCAGGACCAATGAACAGTTGTCCTTGGCAAATAGGAAAAACCAAGAGAGCAGTTGATTCCAAGGAAAAGATACTTCTCCACATGGTAAAATTTCAGCAGGAAAGAGACCAGAACAAACTTGTGAAACACCATAGCAAAAGCAATCCTGAAAGTGTCCAACCAAATACAGGTGCTATATAATCACCATAAAAATTGGATTGAAATTCTATAGCACAGTGTAAAATTTCTCTACTATGTTCCTATCCTACAAGTAATAACTCCCTTTTATGTTCTCACTCCTAAAACCAGCAGCAACATTTCCAATCAACAATTGAAGAACAGCAAAAAATGTAAGAATTCCTTGACCAATTTGGTCCTGATGATTTGGTACTAGAAGCCCCAAAGTTTTGCCTTTTCCCACTGGTCAAGTAAAGTTAATGACAAACAAAAAGGTTCTCTTCTCAGGAACTCAGGAGAATGAGTTCTCCAAAGACCATGCTTATGGAATCCTCTGAAGCTAACAGTAAGATTTCCTTTTCTGGGAATTTCTGGCTCAACTTTATTAAAAAAAATTTTTTTTGAAAAGCAATACCTGTGCTTTCCAGGTAATAAGGTGGCCTAAAATATTATCAGGTGTCACAACTAGTCAGGTTCATTTTGTAGTTCTTGCACCTCTGACTGGGGTACCTGTGAGCTGACACTCTGGTCTGATAATATATTCTACAACTGTACATGTTAATTTGTAAATTGAACAATCTCTCTGTGAGGGCAGTTAGGAAACCCAGATTGAAGGTGCTAATGGGGGGTGACTTGAGCTGTCAATGATTATGTAGTCAAGCCTTGACCAAGGTTTCCAGAACCCTGGCTAAAAATGGAAGTTGTGAGACAGGACATAAATTAATTCATACACTTCACTGATAGTGAAACTTTTTGAAGAACAGATGTCAAGATGATTTAAGAGGAGCTGGAATTTAACATCTTAAGACAACTTATAGGCAAGTTTGGACAGTTCCGTTTTCAAGCTGAATCCGACAGATGCTAAAGAAGTTATTTGGGTGGTGGTTATTAGAGAAAGAAGTGGTTGATTTTATTCCTCCTCACAAGTTGTGGGCCTTGTAGAGATGCTAAGATCAGAAATATGATGGGCTGTCTGCTGAGTGTGGTGACAAAAACAATCTCCACGTTTAAGTGGCATGAAACTTTTACTAACACACAACTTGGACAATTCAATTTCTTCTTGGTATGTGCAAAGTTTTGTGTCAGCTGTCTAGTCAGGTGCCATGCTGCCCAACTTGACTTTACATTTTATGTTGGGCCCCCTTCCCCAAATCATGAGAGTAAATATTAATAAAAAAAAAAAAAACTAAGGTGATTTCTGATCTAAATCTTTCTGTCAATTTAATATTTGAATTACAGAAAGGAAGATTTACGTTAAGCCTTTCTACATTTACTTTATGCTTAATGTGTAAGAATTTCCCTACTCATTTTCTTAGTTAGAAAGGCAATCAAAATCCATCCACTCTGGTTGTGTCTTGATAGCTGATGGAGTTAGTTAAGCCTTTGTTGCAAGGCCAAGTTTGTTGCCTCTTACTACAATAGAAATCCAGGTTTTCATCACTAGCTACCACTCTCATGCTGTCACCTAAATCCTCCCATGAATTTAAATCCAATCACAGGTGATTGTTTCTACAACAGATCAATGAAATTACTCTCAGGAATGACAATTCCTTGAAGATCCTTATGGATGGGCAGTCTATATATTAATGAAAATCTACAGTCTCTGTCTCACTGGTAGTTGAGGAGGACTCTTGGTATCCAATGGAGTTGAACTAGTGGTTCTATTCACTTATCCAAAAGCCAAGTCACAATGCAAATAGTCAGTGGCTTTCTGTAGATTACCAGGTGGCCAGGAGTCCATACCCCAAACCAAGAGAAACAGTAGGCACAATCATTCGCCCCTGTTTGGGAGAGGCCCAGGACTGAGCTAGCAGAAAGACTGAATTACTTACCACCTCTAGAGTGGGTCCCTCCAGGCCAGGGACGAGCTCATGGGCAAGGCTGTGCAAGGAAGCGCTCTGTACCATGCCTGCCCTGCGGATATACAGAGGACTTCAGTCTCCTGTACTGTCAATCTCTCAGTCATCATGAGCTCAATTATGCACCGACAACAGCAAGAACAACGAGACGATGACAACAAAACATCCCCCCAAAAGCTAAGGGCCACAGGCTACCCTGATGAAGGGACAGCCAACTGGAACTATGTGTTGAAAGATGGAGGTGCTGCTCTGATCAACTGTCCATTACAGGCCTGACCTTTACATATTTCCTCAAACAAATATTCCACTGAAGCCCCTGGGAGAGCAATGTGGGGAGACTGTAGGACTGGGCCCTAAAAGTAAGGCAACCATCAGATTTAGTGGGATTTCTTTTTGTTTGCTACAAATACAGATAGACAGACAGACAAACCCAAGAGCAGGTTTCAAGAATCAACTGAGGCGTAAGATAAACTATTTTGATGTTAAACAGATTCCCCCTGCCCAAATGTTTCACAAGAAATAAAAAAAAATTAAAGTGTAATTAGGAAAAATTTGGAGACACGTCTTTGTCGGTCTTAGATTGTGCCATAAATATCTCCACTCCTTGCCTTAGAAAGATGCCCAAACATATCTCATAAGTAGCGCACATCTGTGGTCTAATATGGTTATGAAATTCTAATGACGCTATTAATTCAAAGTCTAAATATGCTGGTCTAGTACAGTGATCGTTGACTGCCTGCATCAATGGTGTACTCATCTGATCCTGAGATTCAAAGCACAGTCAAACATTATTGCTCAGATTGAAAATCACAACACTTTATATTGACATGAGTTTGTAAACTTATGGTACAGTTTGAATGAAGGTAATTGATGAAAGCAGTTGAGCCTGAGAAGTGGGAATGAGTACAGAGTATAAATCCAGCGCACATTTCCACATCAAACTGCCGATGCCATTAACCAGGGCCCTTGGAGGCCACACTCATGGTCAAACAACAGCACCTATTCCCAGCCAGTATCCCTGCTCCACAGACACAAGTACAAGACAGCCTACATCGTGAACTAGTGGTGAGGAAAAGGAGACCAAAGTTTAAAAGAAATCAAGGTGATGTTTCCTAGAAACATAACTCTTCTAAGAAGGATCCAGGGTAAGAATGATAAGTAAGTAACTGATCCTCCCAGCTAGATTTTATGGTTTTTCTATAGATTACTGGCTTAAATCACTAGAACTCATCAGAATATGCCTAGGCTCTCTTTAACACACACTCAGTACACACAGGTGGAAATGTATCCCTTCCAACCACTACAGGTAGAAAAATATGACCTCTGTTGACCATGGATCACAGCTGAAACATTGGTATATACTTGAAGGGTCACAGCAGCCAGACATATGCGAATTCCAATTCTTCAGAAAACTTGGGACAAGAAAATAAAGCATTACTTACATGTATGCGTCTTCTTCGTTACTGAGATACCTAGAAGAGAGGAAATAATGACAAAGGTAAGAAAGTGTCCTGTGTGTGCTCCTTGGAATGTACATCATGCACAGTCTATTCAGAAACACATTTTGTTCAGATGGCGATGCAGAAGCAGGATTGGCCTTACATGGTGGCGTTACAGGACCTACCCCAGCATAATGCAACCATGGATGACGGGGTCAGTGAGCATCGGCTCCTGATGTAAGCGGTCCCGTGGTAAAAAGAAGTAGCACAGATAGTGATTAAACAGGGTGAGAGAAGACTCTTATTGTTTATTTTAAATTAGGGGAGACAATCATCATTATAGGCAGAGAGGGGAAGATTCAAGGCTCAGGAGAGTGATGCCAAGCTACCCAGACAACAGAGCAATTAATTTGCGATGGCCATGGATTCTGTGTTTACTTTTCAACGAACATGACTCTTCCTGCTCGCCTGAAGCATCACTTTTCATAGTGAGGGGAAATACATCCACAAAACGCACCTATCTGTTCATACTCGTTAGGGTCAGAAGGGGAATGACTTCACTGTACACGGCACTGAAGCGAACATGGACCGAATGACAACATGGATTCATGACTCAGCACCCTTGATGTTTCCAAGATTATTCACAGAGAGCAGGTGACGAAATGCAACCAAACAAGATTAGGCACCTGAGACCACATACAGATAACACTCAGGCTAGCTCAGTGTCAACAGTGCTCTCTGCTTCAGAAGGACTCCATTTTGAACGCTTCCTGCTTCCTCCTTCTTGGAGGACATTCTTCAGACCAAGGAGGCTCAAAGTCCATAAAACACTTGAAAACATTTAGCCTGTGACTAAGAACTGCGGTAAACCTTGAAAAATTTTTTTTCTTTCAAGTTATTAAGAGAACTGTTTAACCCTCCTCTGGAAAGTAAAAGTTGGTGAAAAATTTGGCACCCACATCAGACTTATCACTGAGCTATGGAACATATGGTACAGGGAAGAAATCTATTCTGAAAATCCACGGTAGACATTAAAAAAAAAAAAAAAAGTTCCAAAGTTGTACGCCAAGACCAAAATCACACACTTGTTTCCCCTCCCAACTTTCCAAAGGACTGACTTTGGGAAGCTGAAATTACATAGCCCAACTCAAATTCTCCCCACCCTCCCTGCAGTGAGGAAAACCTAACTAACCATTGTTTTTCATCATGTTTGAGTTGGCGTCGCAAAGTGAAGTTAGAACTCGCTGCAAAGAGCCTTGCAGGCTCTCCCTGCCGCAAGGGATCAAAAACAGTGTTCCAGAAGTTGGTGAAATAGGCATGATCACGGGAAGGGAACTTCCCTCCACGGCAACCGCGAGTGGAGTTTAAAATCTGAATGCAATTTGCAGCTCCAGCTCATGACACCAGCGCCCATAAATTGATACATTAGTGCTCTTTCAGCATTACTGGTATGAGAGTTCCGTGTGTACCTTCCCTAGGAAAGAATGCTTTCTGTAAAATCACTCTGAAGAGAAAGTGCTTATGCCGTCGCTCCTGATTATTCAGAACCTCCACACAATTGGATTTAACACAGCCCAAGTCAGACCTATCTATATTCGCTGAGTGTGGGACTATTTTCTCCTGACGCCCAAAGGCCTGATGAAAATACCACTGCTTTGACTTTTCTACTTAAATGTATTATACAGCGTGATGCAGTGTTCTCATCAAATATTGCCATGATGATTACACTGATAATAGATTTAGAAACTCCTTCCAGGAAAGCTGCCTGCTCTTTGAGATCACAGTCGCACAGAGCTGAAATAAATGTCTCCTCTCTGTCCCTGGGAGGAAGCATGACTTTAGCAACAACATGAACTCGGCCCCTCAGTTTTGTGTAACTGCCAATTAATGATCAATAGAAATAAGTGGGGGAGACATAAAAAACAGGATCCCCAGTCAATTTTGAATTTCAGATACCAATTTGGTGTTCATCTGAAGCTCAGATTTAACTGGGCAACCCTAACCTATACAAATACAACATGGATTTTATCTATCATATACAATGTAGAATATGCCAATCAATAAACATATTTTTATAGAGAAAGGACTAAAAAACATACTCCTCTCACAAAAGCAATACATTTTCTTAAATGCATTACAGCTCCTAAATATGGAGAAGGACTATGCATATTTTACTATTTACTACAATAGATATCCATTATGAAGATAAAATTATTATTTTTCTAAAAAAAAAACCACACACCCAAATAAATGAAAACGATGAACACACAAAACACAAATTGAATGGAATGATCAGAAAATTGATCGGAATTCCCTTCCTCTTCCTGTCCTGACACTAAGGCCTTGAATTTGTGACACTCCTTTCTCTCTACAAGTTCTAGAACTTCATAGTTACTGACTCCACAGAAGGGAGAAAAAAGCAAAAAGCTTCCTTCTAATTTTGCAGATGGATCAGCTGAAGCCAGAGAAGTTTTTAGTAAGCATAATAAAAAAAAAACTTTGGGGAAGCTAATATCAGACTGGAAGTGAGTCCATGGCACATATTTTAAAACTGTGGTACAGAGAGTGCCTCTCAAAAGAGTAAACAGATAGTAATGTGATGAAGGCCTGGGCAGGGGGTGGGGGTAGGCTGGAAGGGGTCAATGGAGAAAAAGAGGGAACATCTGTAACACTTTCAACAATAAAGATTAAAAATTAAAAATAGTAAATATTCAAAAAGAATATTTAAACCTGGGAGCCCACCAGGACTTGGGTGAGAGGGCCTCCACCAGAGGCCTGGATGCTCTGCTTTTTGACCAGCAGCCATTTTTTCACCCTTTAATGGCTCATTTCCCCAGAGGTTGCCAGATTCCTGTCTTTCTTGTCATAGAACTCATCCTCGGTGAGACAGCAACAGTTATATTATATTGCCCAGGTCCTCAAGCAGAAGAGGAAAGACTTATCTGGACCTAATGCTATTAGTAGCAATTGCAGTTGTGATTCAACAATTTTGGAGAAATAGGTTTTCTAAATACAAATTTTGATGAGTACTATGGAAGAATATAGCTGTAGAGAAGAGTAACCCTTTAAAAAAAACACTCATCTGTTGACATGTTTTTATTGATTTTAGAGAGAGAGGAAGGGAGAGAGAGAAACATTGATGGACTTCCTCCCAAACATGCCCCTGACTGGGGATGGAAGCCACAACTTAGGTATGTGCTCTGACCAGGAATTACACCCTCAACCTTTTGGTATATGAAACCACGCTTCAACCAACTGAGCCACTCAGCCAGGGTGAAAAAGTAAAAGAGTAAAGTTTCTATAGGCACCTCTTAAGATTACTGGCTTTGAAGTCAAGCTGACCTGAGCTTGCTTTCTTGGGCCATCCACACTTCTGCCCCTTGGCTGAGAGACAATGGGCAAGTGCTCTGGGCCTTTACAATTGTAAAGTATTATATTATATATCTTACAATAATACTACTACTCAGGAGGCTGTTGTGAAAATTAAAATGAAATAAGGATGTGTGGAAAGCTTTACAAACCAGGAAGGGTGATATAAATGTTCATTATTTACTTTGACAAAGAGTGGGTAACCCACATAGCCCTATTTTAACAAAATTGAATTAGAATGCTCTCCCGAAAGAAAAGTCATAGCTACTCATGATATTTCTGGGTTTCACACTGACTCATGACCTAGGATTCTGGTATTGACATCAGTGTTTTTGACTTCAAAATTCATATTTGATGGAGGAGAGCATGAGATAGGCAACCAACTTCCTAAAAGCAAGTGTGCTCTGTTCTAGGCCCTGAACTCCATTGGAGTCCTCACTCTCTGAACTCAAGGGATGCTTCTTGCTCAATGGCAGGTGGGCTAAGTGGGCTACTGACCAGCACAGGCGAAGGACTTAAATCACCACCACTCAAGAGTGTCAAACCTAGGCCAGATGTTGTGAAGGCTTAGGTTCATTTCCAAATGACTGGGAAGGACACCACGATTCTTCCCCTGAGATTCTCAAATAGGCCACTGAGCAGAGTACTGCTTCCTACAAACACTGGGGCTTCATAAAGTTATAGCACAGTCATGGGATAGAATCAAATTCAAAGCGCTAACATACCCCAAGCCAAAAGTGAACTTGCTGGGTGATTTAGGCAAGTCACTTAACTTCTCTGGGCCTTAGTTTTCTCATCGGTCGAACGAGGTAGTTGAACTGCATGATCCTTAATTTCCCTTCTAGCTCATTGATCAATGGCTCCTTGCCCTGTTTTCTAGCTATCAAACCAAACCTCCTCTTTCTGAGCAACAGGCTGCCAGGTCTATTTCTTGCTGTACAACATCTGATGGAGCTCACAATCAAAGGTAACCACCTGAAACTTTTTCCTTTCTGCCTTTAAATCCAAAGAAGAAAGAAGGCAGTACCCACAAAAGGTTATATAAGTAAAAGATACACTTCTTTTGGGTGATATTTTAAAATTATCTGGGCTAGAGAAAAATGGTACCTTTTGATAAAGTTGCAGGACTCCTTATATTATATTTCACTCAGATCTGATCTCTCTCTCTCTCTCTCTCTACATATATATATATATATATATATATAGATAGATAGATAGATAGATAGATATAGATATAGATATATGCATGGGATAAGCAGAGAAAGATATATACTAATATATAATAAAAGGGTAGTAGCAAAATGACTCTAACAGTGGAATGACCAGGAACAACCTGTTGCTATAATATGCACTGACCACCAGGGGGCAGATGCTCAATGCAGGAGCTGCCCCCTGGTGGTCAGTGTGCTCCCATAGGGGGAGTCCCACTCAGCCAGAAGCCTGTGGCTGGCGAGAGCAGTGGTAGTGACAGGAAGCCTCTTCTGACTCCACTGCAGGCGTGCGGTAAGGAGTGAGGGGTCCTGGACTGTGAGAGCCCTGGACTGCAAGAGGGATGTCTGACTGCTGGCTTAGGCCCGATCCTCAGGGCCTACTAAAGGGCACAGGCCAAGCTGAGGGACACCCTCCCCTCCTGCCCCAGTGCATAAATTTCATGCACCGGGCCTATAATATATATATCGAGAGAGAAAGAGAGAGAGAGAGAGAGGGAAGAAGAAGAAGAAGAAGAAGAAGAAGAAGAAGAAGAAGAAGAAGAAGAAGAAGAGAAAGAGGGGATTTATTTCCAGTTAATGCTTTAATTTCTAACTTAGCAATATGACAGCAGTTTTAATTACTACTCTTAAAGCTAAGAGGAAAAGTCTCTACGAATACTCTCCCCAAAGCAGGGCTTCTAATACAGCAAGACTGCCTGACTCTATGGAAAGCGAAGGCAATGTAATGAAATGTAGCCCGCCATGCCTCCCAGGAAAGCGAAGGCAATGTAATGAAAATGCCACCGAATTTATCACTGCCCCTGCTATCAGTAGTTGCAGAGTTATAGTCATCAAGGAGCAGAGCACTTTAGGAATGTGATCTGATATTTCCAATCAGTGCCAGATCTTGGACCAATTAACTTCCTCGATGGACTTCTTATTATCTCTTGGTTTCTAGGCAATTATCTGGGTACCAAGTTTATTTTAATTTTTTTTTTTTTTTTTTTTTTTTTTTTTTTTTTTTGGTGGGGGAGTATAAGAAATGGCATCTTTCCTCTTCCCTAGACATGCCAATTGCTAAGCTAGTTTCCAGAGGCCTGCATTCCGGACTGGTCCTCAGCCACAAAGATGCCCCTCTGCCACTCTGCAACACTCAGCCTGCATGTCTGCTCTTGTCCTCTTTCAAAATGACAGTTGTTAAGAAAGACATATTTCCAACATGGATAAGTTCTGTGCTAGAATAGAAAACAAAAAGACACAAACAAAAACCACAATAAAGAATATATAAAATAAAATGCAGTTAAATTTTTCTTCCTTCTGTTTTAAAATATGCCAATGTTTCCACATTTCAAGTGAATTTGTATGGCAGGGACAGGGAGACGTAACAAAGGAAAATCAACAAAATCTGTAATTGGCCAACTAGCCATAAGTCTACACTAGCCCCACACATGGGACTCGGTGTAAGTTCCATAAAAGGAGGGCTCCCACTCTGAAGGCCTTTATAAGCCTATTCTCCCTCCTTACTAGACGCCTGGGTTTAATAAGATGCTCATTGGTCAAGCCTTGAGTTCCTGGGCAAATGGCTTAACCTCCCCAAGCCTTTGTTTCCTCCTCTATAGAATGGAGATAAAATTCTCTGTGGTAAGTTTAGAGTAAGACCAGTAAGAGATTTCTCATACCCAGCATAGTGTCCCCATAGACACTTGTCCCCTCTCCACTGAAGATGTTTCTAAGGCAGACACTGCACGGGATAAGCAGAGAGATATCCCACGGGCGGGGACAGGCATGCCCATGAGGACAATGTTGTTAAACAGGTGGATAACCTGGTAAATGAGGGTTTGAGAGCTCAGACAGAACTTTCACAACAAAATCTGGAATATGTAACCTCCTTCCCACCATATTCTCAGCAAACATCCTGCACAGAAAGTTGCTGTCCCCTGGGTCCACTCACTCCTACCTCTGCTTATTTTTGATGCCTTATAGTAAGAAGCTAGTAGTTAAAACAGCAACTTAAATGTAGTCTCTTTTAAAAAAAATATATTTTATTGATTTTTTACAGAGAGGAAGGGAGAGGGAGAGAGCGTTAGAAACAACTATGAGACAGAAACATTGATCAGTTACCTCCTGCACACTCCCTACTGGGGATGTGCCTGCAACCAAGGTACGTGCCCTTGACCGGAATAGAACCTGGGACCCTTCAGTCCACAGGCCGACGCTCTATCCACTGAGCCACACTGGTGAGGGCTAGGCTCTTTCTTTTTAATGTCTGACAATTGTTTCATATAGAACAAAATATAATTTTGTGCTGGCCCTGTGCCCCCTGCCCCTTTCCTGAGTTATCCAGTGAGCTTGCTCCATCCCTCACATCGCCCAGGAGAGGATCTATGCAGGAGGTGGACCAGGGACGAAGCCGACCAGGCCCTTACCAACATGATGTTACAAAACAATGTCCTTGTCTAGGACAAAGGAGCTATTAATGATAATCAGTACATATGACTGAAAGTGCTCCAAGTAATCTCCGGACTTTGTTTCAAAAATTCTTAATGGACACTAATGCTTTGGGTTCACTCGAAAGAGAAATAAATGATGTGCCAGGGTTGCAGGGACCAAGGACAACAGGCAGAAGGCATCAAGGCATTAGCAATGTTCCGACATTCAAACATTTAATAACTGCATAAAAAGCCTTTAAGAATCATTTAGAAATACTAATTATGAAGATAAATAATACTTTAATGTGAGCTTTCTTTTTATGTTAGATGAGAGCCTAGGTTGAGCTGTTTTAATAATGATACTTCAGCCCTTTTACCAATCAAGGTGCTTTTTACAACATGACAAAAAGTGCCATTTTAGTTTGAAAATGATTATTGGTATGGATAAGAGGACTTTTTTTTTAAGTTCTTTGAATTAGAAAAAAAAAAAAAGTGTATAACTTTCCTCCATCTCCAAGTCATATGTCCTGACATTTGTACACAGAAATATCTTTTAATTTTGGACAGATGGGCCAATGCTATAGCCTCTTTCAAGTCCTGCCTTTATTTTTGACAAACCAGTTCCAAGGATAAAACCTTATTCCTAGTCCCCCAGCAAAGACAACATAAAGAGACCCTCAGTTTTATCCTGGCAAGAAATTTTGAGATTCAGCTTACTGGGGAAATATCCACCTTGTCTCTTAGAGCTTACTATTCAATGCATGATGAAAATTCCATACCAAAGAGCAAACTTTCTCCTCCTATGGCTTGCTGGTGCCAAATGCTTGACTAGCACTCATGGACAGTAAAAATAATATGAATCCTTGCTCTTTCAAATGTTTCTTTTTGAATCTCTGTATGGAAAATGGAGCTACCCATTAGATATTACCTGGTTGACTTAAGTTTGATCTTGGCACTCTGATCAGGAATTTAGGAATGTGATCTGATATTTCAAGTGAATTATGTGAAATAACAACTATGGACATTTCCAGCTAAGCTTTTTAAAACTGAGCAGTTTTATCTTATAAGTAAATAGTACAACTCAGGTAAAAATCAGCAGTTCTTACCACACTTTTCCAGGAAATGCTTTACTTTTTGTACCTCTGTAATCTGTTGAAATTGTTTATCTTTGTCACGAATAGGGGCAGGTATCGACTTGAACTGTCTGTAGGTGACTTGCCTAGATGCTGCCTACCACGTGGCCAGAGCTGCAATCCACAGGCTCAAAGCTTCCAGAACTGGTTGGGTGAGGATGACCCAGAGATTATAGAGCTGGGCCCCAAAGCAAGTCAGGCACCTTGAACATTTTTCACATCTTATGCCCTTGTGTAGGCAACTACATCGTGCCTCCTGGAGCATGGATCCTGATCAGCCTACCAGGTCCAGGCAAGTAATGACTGAAGAAATTTCACCTGGTCTGTAGCTACCCCAAAACCAAAGCCTGGATATACCAGGGGCGTAGTTATGGCAAAAGAGGAAACACCTTCAGGGATTCACTTATGTCCTGAATCGCCTAGAAAGGAGAGGGAACCCACTGAAGTGGAAATAATCAGAATTTGGTTCTAAATTAGGGGTGGGGGGGAAGGGGGAAGAGAGAGGATGAGTTCCACAGTCAGAACAAGGATAAACACTAAGAGCCCCAGGATCCAGTGGGCTAGAACTAAATACTTAGAAATGGAGAGGTGGCTTCAATCATTTCTTAACACAGGATGTCATGGTCTGTGAAGGAGTTCTGAAAATTATTATCATCTTGAAGAAGAAAGATGAAAATGTCAATGAAATATGTATTTGCAGACCCTTTACTCTCCTCTGCTGAGAGAATTTTACATGGTTTGTCTGGATTGGCCACTTCTTGGAGACAATTCAAGAAAAGAAAGTAGTCACGGCCTTTCCTTTGCACTCGCGGACGTTGTCTATGCGATGGTGATTAGGTTAGGTAACCTCTTTTCCCACATGAGAGTTGGAGTCGGGAAACCTGCTTCCAGTCTCAGCTCTGCCCTGTGCCCCTGTATGAGTTTGGCTAAAACAATCTCTCTGAGCTTCAGTTTCCTCATCTCTAAAAAGAAGGGAAATTATTTTCTTCTTTAATTCGATCACTAGGAATATAGGCTTCTGAAAACAATTACAGACATACTCAGAACGCTTTCATCACAGCATTGCTTCTATCAGCAAAATGGTAGGGAGGAACGATCCAAATGTCAACAGCAGAGAGGGTGTTACATAAACCACAGTATGTCTACATGGTGGAATACTCTGCCAGCTTAAAAGAGTGAAAAGTTAATTGCACAGAAAGATGTTCTAGCTGTCTTAAGAGGGAAAAGCGGCCAAAGTTCCAAAGCACAGTGTGATTCTACTTCTGTCAAAGGAAGAAAAAAATTTAGACAAACTGGATAGAAAAAAAGACTAAAAAATATGCAGCAACATTCCATTCAGATCTCTGCTCAGATGTCACCCCCTCCAGGATGCACCCAGATCAGCTTCTCTAGAATTGTGCTCCCCTCCCCATTCTCCACTTTTCTCAACTGTACTTCTCTCCTTGTGATATTCTATTAAATAGTTATTTAATGGTACCGATTAGGAACTACAGAATATAGTTATTAATAGGATATCATCTCTTAAAGTTAGCGAATTCATGTTCCTGGACTATCACCGTCTTTTCAGTGCTTAGAATGGTACCTGGCCCATAGTAGGAGCTCAAGAAAATTGGTCAAATTAAGGAATGGGTGGCTTCTAAAAGCCACACATCTAGTTTACCAACTGTGACCCCAAAGCCTAGGCCTCTAGAAATATACGAAGAACACAGCGGGACATAGGTGGTGAGGCAAATGCTCAGTGAGATGGTCAGGGGGCACAGAAGGGAAGGTTTGCCCAGGCAAAAGAGAAAAATTTGAAAGGAAGGCTACAGATAAAAGGGAGATGGGAGAGAATGCACACCAACCGCAGGACCCAGGGGTCAGACGATCAATAGGAAAGTTAAAATGGCACTTTTAAACACTTCTGATAAAATCAATTTGGTCATTACCAGAGCAGAACACAGGGCACACAGGCCTTGTCTGGTAGAAGGATCTTTATGATCTTGTTAACGGAGTCCCAACACAGAAGCTGTAAAGGTTATAACCTAACTTGTAAAGCTAATCTCACATTGGCACTGGCATAATAAAGAACCTGCAGAAAAATTCCCTTTTAGCCACATGCTCTAGCAAGAGGAGCTTGCACAACTCCTCATACATGGGAATTTAGGAGAGTTTAACTCTCCCATTTCTGAGACTGAGAAAGCAGTTTTGCAAACAGTGACCTCAGCACTCAGGGCTCTTAGCTAGAATAGCTTAGAGGTTGACCTGTGTTTAGCAATCTCCCTTCTATTCACAGTGATTTAAAAATAAAAGCTGGGATGTCATTGCACTGAATTATACTGGGATCAATAGCCAAACTTAGTGTATATTTTTTAAAGAGAGTCTGTTTTCTATTTGTATATCCCGGATTTTAAATCCTTGTATTATTATTATTATTATTATTATTATTATTATTATTGTTATTAGTTGATATGTGACTTTGAGGTCATTCTTCTTAAATAGAATACATAACATCATTTCTTGATTCATACTCTTCTGAACCATGTGGTCCAGGTCATGTCTCCCGAAGTGGGACAGAAAGGGAAAGTGAGTTGACTAGTATGTCACAGAGTGGGTCCAGAAAACAAAACAAAGTAACAATTACAAACCCTCTGAGTGGCCTTGAAAAGAATATGAGGGAGAATGTGAGTACAGCAGGCACAGAATTGCATATTGAAATATGAAACGCGCAGGGATGACATGATACTATGTCTAAGATGTGCTTTAAAATGCTCCAGCAAAGAAAAATGATAGAAGAGGCAAGTGTGGCAAAATCTCGAGGAGCCTTCAATCTGGGTGTTGGATGTTAGGGAATTCATTGCATTGTTGCCTCTCTTTGTGTGTAGGTCTGAAATTTTCATAATAAAACGTCCTTACTGGCTGGGAAACTTTTTACAAAGAGGCTCTGTCTCCCTGGTGTTAAGTGTGTGAGTGACTGTGACTGTGCATCTGCATATACAATCACGGTATTTCCTGAGGGAAGTGTTACTCCCTAGAGTCCATTCCAGTGCTTTGGAGAGCAGGCACTTTCAGAATATACGTATTTAGCCACCCATCTTCTCCTGTTTATGAAAAGAAACATTTAACACATTTCATTCCTTCTCCTTACATCCTTGTTTTTAATGAGTCTTAATCGCTCCCAATCATGATTTCGTCAGCTAGGATACATTTTAGGGACATAACCTCCTTGGTTGATGAGGGAATAGGGAATTTGGGATGGCCGTGTGAGGAAAGCATGCCATAGAAAAGAAATCAGACCTGACTTTGAATCCCACCTTCCTCTCCCCTGGCCCTCTGCTACTTTTTTTTTTTTTTTTTTTTTTTTTTTTTACTATAGTTTTAATGGGTCTGCCCTCTTGGATAATCCTTCGCTAGGTTCTCTTTGCTCTCAGCACTCCATGTTTTGTTGACTGGATAAAAGTCCCATCGGTGGCATAGAATAGCAGCCACTCTTGAAAGCAGGCCACTATCTAGACACCTAAACAGAATCAGACATCCCTAGTTAATGATCTCAAACGAGAACCTGAGAAATCCTGCTACTCTCCTAAGCAGTTATTTTAAGGCACATGGCTGCTTCTGACTTGCAGGTCAGCCCCTTTACAGATAATTTCAATTCATCACTCAGAAGAGCAATCTGATCCTCATTCAAACTAGATGCAGCATTTCCCCCTCAGTGTGTGTGTGTGTGTGTGTCCTACATTTTTAATCACTTGAAGATTATTCCAGGGCAGCTGGCAGTTAACCATTGTAACAGCGTATCCATTGTTGCACAGTTGACAGCCTATTTTCACCCTCACTTCTGATTTCCTTCTCTCCCTCTGTGAAGTAAGGAGTGAAGATTTTGTTCAGCTACTTTTCAGTGAGGAGAATGAGTGTCAGGTAGATGGAAGGGCTTGTTCAAAGTCTACTGGCCCCCCGTGTGGCAGAGCTGGGGCCAGAGTTCAGTCAGCGGCATTTTCTGTGGTCCTTGTAGTATTTCCTCCTTGGGGACTCCTTTATGTGCTCCTCCCAAGCCCACATCAAGAGCCAAGGCATCCAGCAAAACCCATCTGAGATGCACATCTGTATCCTGGCTCAGAAACCCCGTGGCCGCCTCTCCCTTCTACCAGCATCACAAGTAGGTTCTCCTAGCTTTATATTCTGGCAGTCCTTCCTCATTTTGTGCAGTGTGGATGTAGTACTGCTGTGTAAGTCAGTGACCCCCTGTCCTATCCCCTTGTGCTGGTAAGCAAGATGCTGGAGGGGACTGGTCCAAGCCTTGAGGACATTCCTAGCTATCAGGGTGAGAGATGGGACCACTATGGCCTTATCCAAATACAGTGGATCAACTCTGCCACACAGAGCCACGTGCTCCACTCTGTGCCCTTTCACCCACACAGCATAAAAACGCTCTCCATGCCTTTATGAATTTGGAAACCAACCCCTAGCCAGTGAGGTAGCATTAGTTTATCTCTAATCTCAGAGCTATCACTGATTTGAGCTCAGTGCCAAAGGAAAGCTTGAAACTACTTGAGCATCTTATGAATGAACAATGTGTGAACAATCTGATCTTTCAGCTCCAAGTGCAATTTGTTCAGACTTGCCATGTACAGGAGTGGGCAAAAGTAGGTTTGCAGTTGTGAGTTTGGGAAACAGAGTTTTTATTCTTGTATGATTATTTATTAATGATTATTTATTTATTTCCATATGAACAACTGTAAACCTACGTTTGCTCATCCCTGACCACTGCCTTTCGCTGGCTGCATGCCTGTCTGTTCTCTCCCTGCCCCTGTTGTCAGGCACTGTGTTAGGGGATACAACAGCGAAGAAGATAGTGATAGTGTCCCTCCTCCTGGTGCAGAGGGGGAAGAGCCTACAGTATGAGTGTCAGCTGAAACCTCAACTGGTGACCCAAATACCATTTTGCACCAGCCCATTCATGTTCCTAGAAGTCATCACTTCCTTCCATGAAGCCCAAAGACTGCTCTTGATATCCATGAGTTTTGAAAGCAACATGTGTTGTGGGGGCACAGGAAAAGAAGTGCAGGCTATGTTATGTAGCCCAACCCACAGCATATCCCCTTCCATCCTTGGCCGCTGGAGGTCCCGTTGACTTTATCCCAGTGCCCGTGTCCATCAGGGAACATATGTGACAGGGCTCTCTTCCTGCTTCTAGGCAGAGTATCCCCTCAAATGTACACAAGCACTTTGAATAATTATAAAGGCAGTGCTTATTAAAATATGTTTCATTTTCAAAATGGAGCTACCAGCTGTTAAAGTGTGTATATTTTCTGAGGGGACACCCTACAAACATCTGGATTTTTTAATTTGCATTTTTAAAAGATCCTTATACGTAGTCTAAATATTCCAAATTACCCCTCCCCCAACTTCTATAAGACCAAAAGAACTAATTTAGTTACTCTTAGTAATTTGCACAAATGAAACCTGTACCTCAGTTTCCATGGCAACAGGACAAATAAAACAAGTCATCCCCCTATGCCAATATGACAAAGGTCAGGTGGCTGGGAACTCAGACACCAGGAAGCGTTCAGCCCATTCAATGTCCTCAGGTTCTAATGTTTTTCCCCCAAGAGTCATACTGGTGTCCCTTACTGAAGGGGGCTTCAAAAATGGCTAGACGAGGTACACAGATGAAGCAAGGAAACTTTCAGGATGTTAGTTCCAGCAAATGAAGGCAGAAGTGACTAATCAGAGTGAATGCGGCTGAACCAGGAGCACCACCGTCAAAGCTCATCAGCCTCAGACAGCGAGTCTGGCACCGGGCCTACTTTTGCGACCACCGGGCCTCAGATAAGCCGCCGCCCCGCGGAGAATCCCGACACCACTTCTGAGCTGGCAGAAGCCTTATTATTATTACATATTATGCGGAAACTCGGAGCCTTACTGTAAGTCATCATTTTATATAGTTTTCAGTGACAGTGAAATCCTGCTGCGAGTGGCACTGTCAGCTTCGCTGCGAGGGCCCCCTTTTCCTCAGGGTGACAGTCTCCTTCATCGGAAGGAGCTGGCCTATCAGATCGCTAATGGGACCCACTCATTCCCCTGCACTGGACGTGCAGCCCAGGAGCAGCATCCAGGGGAGTCAGTCCTCCCAGCTCCCCCTCCCCAAGTTTGATTCATTGAGGAGATAATTTCTTTCTTCTGCTTAGGCTGACTTATAGAAAAAAAAAAAAAAGACATTCCAGAAAAATTAAGTTAACTATTAGCCCAATGTCCTCAAGCTGCTGGTGTGGATTATATAACAACTCCCCGATTCTAGGAAGGTAACAAACCAGAGGCCCACATTTCTCAGATTTCTCTCTCTCTCTCTCTCTCTCTCTCTCTCTCTCTCTCTCTCTCTCTCTCTTTCTTTCTTTTATTAATTTCAGAGAGGAAGGGAAAGGGAGAGAGAGATAGAAACATCAAAGATGAGAGAGAATCATTGATAGGCTGCCTCATTCATACCCCACACGAAGGATCTAGCTCAAAACCCAGGCATGTGCCCTGACCACAAATCGAACCATGACCTCCTGGATCTTAGGTTGATGCTTACACCGAGCCACTCAGGCTGGGCTGATTTCCTATTCTTTAAAATTTCCTATCCGGCTCCCTGTCCCTTTCTCCCAGCTCATGGCTGGGCCACATAGGTCTTTGATGGTCTGTGCAGCATGTAACCCTCATCTGGTTGACCTCTGAGGGGTGCCTCTGCTTATCCTCCCCGGCTCCCAGCTCCATAGAGTCCTTGCTTTATCTGACCTCGCTCACCGCCTTTGACCTGCTCACCATATAACCAAGTCAAAATCCCCAGGAACAGCGCCTGCAATCCTGAACGCATTAGACCGCTGTTGCAAAATGACTGCTGCCGAAGCAAATGCTGAGGGGGAGCACGAGCAAAGACAAAGACTTGGTTTTCCTAAACCGGGTGCAGCCCTGGGGGGTGCCTGGATTCTCCAAGGGCACAGGCGTGATCCTTCTGATCATTTTCCAAATCAGCCTACGGAGTGGGAGCTGGTCCTCTCATGAAACTTATGGAGCAGGTATATAGTATCTGCACTAAGGTGAGCGACTGGGACAGAAACACAGCTCCCGGGACTCCCCAGGGGCTTCACCAGGGAGAAGAAGGGCCTGGTTTCTGAAGGGGGTTTGTGCTCTGCCCTCACTCCTGACGGTCTGGCACCATAAACAGGGGCAGGGATTTCTCGGCTCCAGCAAACTGATAGCTGCTCCAATGGCTATGCATTTTTTTTTTTTTTTTTTAAATAGGATTTTGAGTAAGGACCATATTGCACATGTTACCTTTCCTAATGACTTCCTTTAAAAAAAAATGACTAAATGCCAATCTGGTTGGGACAATAAACATCTAAAGAGCTACATGATCCTTAAGATATTGTTTTTTCAAAAATCACAAGTCTCAGTTAGATGCTGTACATCCCCCACAGCTACCCAAATGAGGCCTCCACACCCCCCGTCTTCCAGTGCAGCCCTCCACCCACATAGGATCTTCCCAAGGAGCTTTTACACAATGGGTGTTAAACACGAATGGAGCATCACCTAATCAGCCCTTCCTATTGCCTCAAACTATAGAATTGTCCACATTTGCTATTTACAACTGGAAAAGTCCGCTGACGTGTGTCTACTTTCTTTTCCCAAACCCCGGAAACTTCAGATCCACTCGCACTGCAGTATTTCTGTCTGTTCTGAATAAAACAAGCTCTGCTCTTGTGTTAATGAAATCCAGCCTGTGGTCCTGGGTTGTCCAGGGTGACCCTGAGGAGACATACCTTTCTCATTTTTACACTTGCCTCCAATTTCGTAGGTTATTTTGTTATTGCACAACCCAGTGCTTTATAATAAATTTACAGGGTGCCTGTGGGGAGAGCCCTTCATATGATACGGTATCTTGTTCGGGATCCTCCGGGATAGAGATGCAGAGTTATACCTCTCAGCCAGTCTCAGCTCTCCTTATGAAGTTCCCGGGCGGTGGGACCCACGAGGCTCCCTCAGGATTCCACGCAGAACACAAAAGCCTACAAAGTGAAAAGGATGCTACTCTACCCCTGAAGTAGGATCACCGAGGTGAGGCGGGAACACGCTGCCACGTCTGTAATCCTAACATGATTATGCCTTTTACTGTAGAAACTGGAATAGAATACTGATTTCAAGTGATCCTTAGATACCCTATGCTGAGATTGAGGCATGACCCCTCCTTCTTTCTTTCTAGCCGCTTCGGCAGCCACAGTCCTGCACCAAGCAGGGGTCGAGACAGCGGGAGCAGTTGCCAAGCATGCAATGATTTACATCACTTAAACAATAATACTTCTAAAACGGTGAAAAGCTGACTCACAGTTGGTTTGGTTTTGATTGCTGCCAAGGCTGACAATTCTAAGCAATGTCAGTGGTAAAATATTCCTCTCCCCAGAGGAAGGCCACGTCCACTGCCTGCCCCCTCTCTGACATGCCACTGTGGGAGCACTCCAATCGCTTTGTTAAAGATACAGTTATCATTAGAAAATGAAAGTAATGCATACTTACTGTAGAAAATCTACATAAAATATAAAAAGTAATTAGAGAGCTTAAAAGTTCCATTCATCCCACCACTTACTGATAATCAGAGCCCATTATAGCATTTTCATTTTTTTTATTATTAAAAATAGCTCAACTATAAATATTCTGGTTACATATGTCTTTGTTGGCATTTGTAATTTTAAAAAATATTGCATTCTTGAAAGTATAGCTTTTTTAAAGAATTGAATATCAACCACAAAAGTGCCCTATGTAAAGTATTTGTTAGTTTATAATTCCTGGAGTCCTGTGCACTTCACAACACTAAACATTATCATGAAAAACAAATCCTAAAACTGAACTCACTAAAAGGTATCTTCTTTTAATTTACTTTTTGTTGTTGTTGTTCACTTATTAGATTGTTTTGTTTACTGACTTTTGTATTTCCTCTTTGGTTAATTGCCTATTCATAATCTCTGCTCATTTTGTATTAAGTTATTAGTCTTTCATTTGCCAATTTATAATAACTCTGTAAAATTAATTTAATTGTGTGTTTCTTTTCTTCTTTTTTTTTCTTTCCAAATTTTGTTTAGGTTGTTTTTTTCTTCACATATGCAAGTAAAATTATTTAACTTAATGGGGTAGGATCAAATCAAATCAAATCAAATCTAGTTAGTCCTTTACTTGTATGTCTTTAAATACTTTGTTCCAAAAACATATTTACCTATATTTAAAAAATATTTTATGTCTTTATTCTTCATATTTAGTTTAAAATTTGAAAATGGAATTTATCTAGATATACCTTTCTCAAGATTTGCTCATAGGTAAATTATTCCACTCCATTTATTAAAATTTGAGTCCAAACAATGCACTGATTGTTTATCTCTTTTTTTGCTCTTCTCCCAAATGAGGTATTGTCTGTCCTGTCAGGAAAAAAAAATCAGGAATATCAAAAGGCTTGCAGCCAGATTCTAGGCCCAAAACTGTAAGTGTGAATTTGAGTGAACTCACCCCTTGTTAAGAAAATGAGGCCAACATTAAGATTTGGAGCATCCATTTCTTAAATTTGTTTTCCCTTAGTGCATCTGGGCATGTTTCCCGATTTCTTTGTAAAATGGGAATTATAATAAGAGAAAGGTAGAATATAGCACCAACACTTATGCTCTCTGTCACAGATCACTGGTACAATAGAAAATTTCACTTGTGTCCTTAATATATTTAGTATTTGCTTGAAAACTACTGCTGATATTTGAACACTTACCAACAAATAGATTTGATTCTATAAAAACGGCTCGGTGTGCTATTTACCCAAGTTTGTATAATTAGAATTCTATTCCAGAAGCTAAGGGCGCTGTTCACTGATTTCACGTAAAGTACCTGGATAGAGCATGACCTTACATTGCTGCTTCTGTTCCCTGAGTTGGTCTGCTTTCTGTCCAGGAGGAAAGCCAGGGAGGGGAGAGACAGGAAGGGCCTTGCAGAGTGGGCCGCCCTGCCCAGATAGGGAGCTGTGCTCATTAGGAGAAACAGGAGGAGCAGGTCGGGTCGGGGAGGCAGGGATTGGGGAAGTGGGCACTTTATATAAAAACCAGCACATGGGAAGGACAACATGCACAGTGGCCATCAAATGGGATTTGAATGACAATTTCTCACTCTATTCCAAGTGTCTGAGATCCAACAACCCCTCCTTTGCCAGGGCAATTGCCAGAAGGAGGTATTGCAGGATGCGATTTTAGGCAGCAATGTGATCCTGTCAGAGAAGGAGAGCAGGGTGGTGCCCTCCATCCTGTTTGACCAGAGCCCCAACCCCTGGGATCTCTAGCTTTGCACAAAACGGAGGAAGCAGAGCTGATGTGTGGATGCTGAGGGAAATCTTTCATTCCACTCACAGGGAACAGGTGTACTCTCAAGTCAGTACTCAAAGATATGGGAACGGAGGATAACCTAGAATCACCACCCTACTTCATGAAGGGCAATGAATTGCCCAGTAGACAAAACAAGAAAAAAGTCAGGAATCTTTTTGCTAATGTATTTCACCAGCAATAAACATTTCCCCCATATAACGCTGAAGAAAAGCAACTGGTTTCTCAGACTGTACAGCTTGCCAAGCGGTCTATGTTCTCAAAGGCCTCATTGATTTTTTTTAAAAAAATATATATTTTATTGATTTTTTTTTTACAAGGAGGAAGGGAGAGGGATAGAGAGGTAGAAACATCAATGAGAGAGATACATCCATCAGCTGCCTCCTTCACACCCCCTACTGGGGAAGTGCCTGCAACCAAGGTACATGCCCTTGACCGGAATCAAACCTGGGACCTTTCAGTCCTCAGGCTAATGCTCCATCCACTGAGCCAAACCGGTTTCGGGGCGCCTCATAGATTTTTGGTCTTCTGTTTCCTCTACCAGGGATTCCCCTCACCCCTCTCCATGCGCACACACATGCTGGGTTGGTTATCTCTCCCCTTGCACTCCCCATCTGGCCTGCTGGTCTGTTGTGCAGCTGGTCATAGCTCCAGAACATGGGGGAAGGGATGGGCAGGGGTACATCTCATTCACAATCCCAAGTGCCGGTCTGCATACACCCCTAGGAAGGGGTATCTTTTCTAAATTAACCCCGAATATTGCCTTTTCTTTGCTTACTATTCCTACAGCTTTCATACTGTGTAATTTTTGTTTTTTTGTCTGTACCCAACCTTCATGCACACTCTGTCCTCAACACCCTCCCTCCCAAGGATATAAAACATCACTCCTTCCAATGAAGTATGAGGACATCTTTTTTTTCCTGGATCTGGAACCTGTGCCATTGTGCATGGCACAGCGTAGCAGCTCCTTGGAAAAGCTCTCCTGAATACTTGCTGAATGAATAAAAAATGAATGCCTTCAAGAAACCTGCAGCTCTGAGCGAGCGCCTTATCCTCCTGCAAGCACCATGACATGTACTAAAATGCTTCATATGCCAAGTTTCTGAAGAGGCTCAGCTAAGGAGCACGGAAGATGAGAGGGGATTGCAGAAGTTAGAAAATTCACAGAGGAGGTGAGCCGGTCTCACACAGAAACGTCTAATTGGAGGCTCAGTTTCCTCACGTAGGGTGAAGTAGGTCCTAAAAATGGCTAGCTCTGTAAGATGATCGGAATGAGATTTTCTACAGTGCTATGTTTGACATTCTCAGCTCCGTGTGCTCGGGAGGAAGCCCTCACCTTCCGAAGCCATGCTGCTTAGAGAGGGACCTTTTCTCTCTCGCCGTCTTTCATTCAAGATAACTGTGGCAGAGCTGCGGAATATTCCAACGTGTCCTCTTGACCTCTATCCATAAACAGCCTTTCTCACAATGAGACGTTCTGAGTTTAGGAGCCTTGCTATTTTCAACAAAGAATTAATTGCAAAGTAATTAAGTTTAGAGCAGGGGAATAGATGAACCCTGTCTATCATAAAGGAACAGTGTGGATGGTGACATAATGAAGCAAGCAGACGATGCTTTAGATTAATATACCCACATGCACACACATAATCTCTTTTTTTATTTTTTTATTTTTTACATAATCTCTTTTATAAAGCAAAACAAACAACCAAAAAAACCAACCCACTCCAAAACAAAACAAAAAACCTCTCCTATCGATTATATTGACAAGATAAATCTAGGAGCTGCTTACAGAAGCACTTATTTCTTTTCTCATTAGGTCGCAGGGTGGGCTTTTACCCTCCACGTCCATGGGAGCTATGCTAGGTTTCCATCTTGGAAAGTTCTCAGAGGTCGGAGCCCATCCTATCTAATAAAGAGGGAATATGTTAATTGACCATCACTCCGTCACAAAGATGGCTGCAGCCCAGCTGAGTCCAAGTTCCCTTAAGGAGCCTTAATGAGCAATCAGCAGGGACCTGAGGCTACACCCTCCCCTGCCTCTATAGGGTTTGACCAGGGACCACAGGCTATGCTCCCCGCCCTGGCATCAGGATGGTGAACCTCAGACTGTGCCTCCTGCCTTGGCACCAGGCCAGGGGACCCGAGGCCATGCCCCCACCCAGGGGGGCTTGACAGGAGACTTCAAGGTTCACTTCCCATCCTAGTTCTGGGCTAGGGGACCTCAGGCTGCTCCCCCAACCCCAGTGGACTTGAGGATGTGCCCCCCCGTCTGTCCAGGCTTGAGTGGACCTTAGGCTGTGCTCCCTACCCAGTAGAGCTTGATGGGGGACCTCAAGGTGCACTCCCAGTGCTGGGTCAGGGGAACTTAGGCCATATCCTCTGCCCAATGGGGATTGACAGGGAACCTGAGGCTGAACCCCCCCCCCCCCCCCGCCCACCTGTTCATGGGGAACATCAGATCATGTCCCCCACCCAGTGGGGTTTGACAGGGGATCTCAGGCTGTGTCACACACCTGGTGGGGCTTGATGAAGGACCCCAAGGCATACCCCACCCCATCTGGGGGACTTCAGGCCACACCCCACATTCTGGTGCTGGGCCAGGGGACCTGAGGCTATCCCTCCTGCCCAGTGGGATTTGACAAAGGTGGGACTGGCCAGGTCTGGATTTAGCCCAATAGGGGGGTGATCAGCTGGGTCTGGGTCTAATGCAATTTTGAGGTGCATGTGGGTGGGCGGGGACTTGACTCTGGGTCCCCCTATTAATGTGCATGAATTTCGTGTATCGGGCCACTGGTTGATAAATATAGCACTAAGGTGTGTTACAGGGACATGCAGCCGAAAGCTAGTTGCATTGCTGGCCACATTCCCACCGGGCTCCTCTTCCCTCAATGAACACAGAACAGCACAAAGAACATCAGAGGGGCACACGTGTTCACCCCTCTGTGTTGAAGCATGCAAATTCACAATTAATCAACAGGATTTAGGTGGGAGGGGAGGTGATAGGGACAGTTTCCAGCAGGTTTTACCACTAGAAGTAGGAGGCTTCATCTGCGTATGGGCAATTAGGTTGATGATGGATGCCACCCTAACATTTTTTCCAGTTGCTTCAGGGACTGAGAAGATGCCAAATTGACATCACACATCCTTTCTGGTCAGTGTGAATGGAGAAGGTGCTGTGGGGCAATTCAGGGTGCCTTGCACATCCCTGCGTTTTGATTAAAACAATACGTTTCCAAATGCCATGTATTTGAGCCTGGAAAAATAGTACCTGGGTTTAAGAAACATTTCAGCACTTAAAAGGACATGAAAAGGAAAAAGGAAGCAAGGAAGGAAAAAAGAAAGAAAGAAGGTCTAGAAGGAAATAAATAAAAATTTTAACAGAGGTAGTGTCTAGTATTTTTCCTCCTCTCTGCTTTTAGATCTTTTCCAAAGTTTTTATGAGTTTTGCTTTACCTTTATAATGGGGACATTAGAATGAACTTGATTTTGATAATTTAATAACAGTGCTTAAAGAAACAAAACAACACACAGCAATTCTACTGAATCTGTTTTAAGAGCCCTCACTGCCCTCAAGGAATTTTACCTCTAACTTTAGGCAACACAGCTGTGACCAAGGTGGGTGACACCAAATCTGAATGGAAAAAGAGCACAATTAAGCTTGTGTGTGTGTTTTTGTTAGTGGTTACATTTTAGCTCTTTTATTGTGCTTTTTCATGGTTTCGGGTTGGAGATGAGTTGTGGGAGGGGCTATATCAGTAGCAAGGAAAGAAGGGTGTTGGCCCCTCTTTTCATCACACCCATCCTGAGAGCAAACACAACCCACAAACCCTGTTGTCATGTTGCCTGGGTGGCTCCCCGCAGTTGCTGGAAGCACACTCTCAGAGGGTGGGGCTGAAGAGATTGAGATGCAAAAAATAAAATCTACCGCCAGGGAGGGCACTCTGGAGCAAAGTTTTCTGTCATCCACAGTCCAGTGGTTTTAGCTTAAATCCTTCAGACAAGGATTTCCTTCTTCATGGGAAAGATAAAAGCTTGAAAAATGTGGCCAAGTAAGCCACACAAAGAAAGAGAAGATAAAACTGAAGTTGTGGGTACTTCAAATGCATAATCTAGGTCAGAATGCTATATTAGAAACACTGACATTGGGCCTTGCTCACTATTGATTTGGTTTCCACCATGGTTATATTTCTGCATCTTATAATATCAGCTTCAAGTATTCCACACTGAACACCCTGACATGCTGCTCTGGGAAGTGAATGAGCAACGCGTATCCCAGCACCCCCTTGCTCTCCACGCTGGTCTACGTGACATTTTCCTGTGAATGAGTTTAATGGATTAGGATCTGATTTGCATGAGCTCCCACTGTGATAGCTGGGGCCTGGCCATGCTCTTCTTCTACCCCAGGGGCATCACAGACATGGGTGCTGGGGCTGCTTCTCTACAGTTCACTCAACAACTCAACTCACGTTCAGGTCTCACAGTTTGTGTTTTTGCATTGTGTGTTGTTTTCTTCCCCCACTCCCCACCAATATTCTTCTCATCCTGGCACTTTTGTACCAGAAAAAGAAATCAGGTCCCAACTAACACAGCGAAGAAAAGTAGGCAGTTTGTAGGCATTATAGTAAGTTGTCTAAAGCATAGGTAATTTTGAACTGGTTTTATCTAAAGACAGCTCGTATTAAATAAGAAATGTTGACACAATCTGGTAAATGAGGTGAATATAAAATGAATACTGGCTTGAGTTTTTCCTAAGATTTCTGTGGACTGGACTTTGGATTCAAAATTTTCCACTCGTAACTTACATTATCAGTTTGTCAAATATCACCACAAATATGTGTGCAATGGTGACCTTGTGATTTCGGAGCAACTACTTAACTACAATGTGACTTAATAAAAGGATTCAACTCTAGTAGGATCAAAAGGCCATAAAATGATCCAACTTAGAAATGTAGAGCCATCTTCACCATGTAATTATTATAGAGGAGACAAGGGCATTTTATATAATCAGAGGGAAGGTGATAGCAGTGTTAGGGGTGACTTTTTTCTCTCCCTTGGTAACAAAGTCCTTAATACAAGTTTCTGCAGTGATTCAAAATCCACCTCATTCTCTTTTACCAACCAACCTGTTTTTTCCTCCCAAGAGTACATATTTTGTTCTATAGACAGTAAGAATTAGAAAACTGGGAGGTAATTTCTCGAAAGGGAAGCATAATCTATTTGCTTAATGATCCTACAAGAAGCTAATAAGTATCATCCTTCTTAGAAATAATAATACTTTGCTTTTATGTAGAAGCTTTCTCCAAGAAGCACAGAGCATATTATAGCTTCTATCTAATTAATCCTCCTAGGGTTCCAGGTGGAAGGGAGGTGGCAGGTATGATGAAGGTTCATCAGGCACCATCATCATGTCTCAGATGAGGAAATGGAGGCAAAGCAAGAGTGGTGAAAAGGGCACACACCTAGTCATTTAGGCTAGGTCTGCATGACCTCAAAGCACCTAATCGACTCATTGAAAAGCAGAATCAATCAAGTTGGATACTGGTTGTTGTGTGAACAATAGGTCAGGACCATTAGACTTCATGTTTTGCTCTTCCCCCAGCTATGCTCATATGGCAGGCTCTTTAATGGGGTGTCAATGAAAGAACCCACATTTCCTAACCTTTGGGCTGGGGATCTCTTCAGATGGATAACTTGGAGAGCACCGATAGAACTTGAATATTGTTTCTTGACAGACCCAGTACCCTGACAGAACTCATCCACCATGGGGCTATGGTTTTGTTTCTTATTGCCCTTACAAGTTCTGTTGACTATGCTTTGCCCTCTGCAAAATGGACTAGTGCATGGTATTTGGAGAGTTGCTGGTGTGATGAGAAGGGGTCAGGGGCTTGAATGAAATATTGGTAGTCATCCCTATCTGGTAAATCAATAGGAGGCAAGTCTATATCTCTTGCATCAAGAAAAATAGTAAGCTGGAAGTCTTTCGAAAAGTGTTTGCCCTCTGCCTTAGGTACTGCTCCATGTCAACTGTAAACATTTCGTGGCCAGAATCCTGTGGCACTCGCTCTCCAGAAACAGAAGCCTACACCAATGTCTTGATCAGTAACTGATGAACTAAAGAGGGTGCTTTTGCAAAAAGTGAGCAAGCCTTAAAATAACAGCCAAAGTAGCACTTCCTCAACTTCAAACTCTCTGTAGTGCCAAATTCTCTGGGGAGTTAGGGCTCAGCTAAAATCACTTCCCGAAACAGAAAACCCCCCAAGAGAAAATTCAGTCAAATTAATGAACTAGATGCCTCTGATGTGAACTACATTTTCTGACACGTTGCGATAATAAATCATTTCTTATTCTTACTTACCTAGCTCAGAGATGTTACTTGTCTCTCTCTCTCTTTCAAAAAAAAAGACACTAATAATGTCATTTGTTTAGAAAATGGAGATATATATGGTGTGTTTTGAGGGAACATATCACTTTGCTGAAGCTTGGGGTTTAACAGGTCAATCAGATGACCCTCATTTTGTCACTGGAGTTTGTGGGTCTTGATTTGCTAGGTGGGCATTTACTAGAATGGCAGACTAGTTTACTGCTGCCTATTGCAAAAGGAAAACCTTTAACCCAATCTCCTGAACTAAATCTCTGATTATAGCTTGCTCCTCATACAAAGAAAAAGAATTTCCTTTAAGCATTCGCAAACCTCTGTTTCTTAAAGTCATTCAAGTAGCCCCTAAGGCCACCTCCTTCTCTCACTCCCACATACGTCCTCTTTGAATATTCTCCTTGAATCCTTCCTCTCCCACAACGCTTATCTTCTTTCACTGAGGTTCCTTTGGTGTCCAGTTCTCAGCTTGTACACTGGCCATTCCCCAGCCTGGAATATCATGCCAACTCTCCCAAATTAGCCTTCCCTGCCTGTTAACACCGGGAGCTCACTCTGATTTCCCTCAGAGCTTCTCCTCATCCCGATCATCTCAGTAGCCTTATAAAATTTACATAAAACTAATTTGGTACATACTTAATTTCATGATTATTCCTCATTTTCATACATTTTTTTTAATGAGTGCTCAGGGTGGTCCTTCCAAACAAATTCTTGAGTGCTTGGACTGAGGCTTAAAGTTTAGGCTTCTTAAAAGTAGAAATTATCTGAATTTCCCCATAGCACTCTGGCCTCAGAGGGTTCTTTTGTATTATTTGTGTTTGCTGCCCAACTGGGACTTTCCTAGTTACCTATCTTTTTTAAACAACAAAACAAAATGTCACCAACTTCTCATCCAAGTGGCATTCAACTGTGTCTCAGCATTACAACTTGAGCTTCTTCATCATTTTATGTCTGTGTGTGTCCCAGGGTGGGTGGGAGAAACAGTTAGAAATAGCTTCTATTATATAAAGGGCCATGGAGGAATTTTCCATACTATGTGCACAAAAAATTCTTTCAGTTAATGGCCCAGACTTTCCATAGAAATCCTGACATCTTCCCCGCCCTCCTAGCCCCTGTGAATTCCCCACACTTTCACCCTCCCTGTTCCCAGGGCATAGCAGTAATATTGTGGCTAAGTCTGTTTGGTATTAGAGTTAGAATTTTTTATATCTTAGAGCTCAGACTTGTTTATGTGGTAGAATTCTGAGAAGGAAGTGAATCAGGAGATCTATCCCCTAACAGGGCAGCCAGGGGTGAGGCTGAAAACAGGCCCTGATGATAAGGTAAACCCCACACTACACGGTAGGCTGACTGCACTACAGACCTCAAGTAGCACAGGCCATCTCAGGAACAGGCCTTGGTGGAGGGCCAGTGCAGCAAACAAAGGGTCTGTGAGCAGGTAGACATGGTTATCTCATGGTAGTTCCTGGAAGTCCATGCGGATGGGAAGCATCACATTTCCTCCCTTATTCTGGTGAACTTCGTGTAAACTTTCTCTTTGAACTAACTATATTTAATATAGTTAGAGAGTCGACTATGCACCAGGTATTTTACATACAGATCTTGTTTAATTCTACAACATCACTGAGAAATTGTTCTTACTCTACTGATTAAGAAACTCAGAGAAGTAAAGCAACCCCCTAAAATTTCAGCTATTAAGTAACAGACTCGGGGACCTATGACGCTCTGTGCTAAAGGGCACATATGCAGGGGATTCAGATTCAAGATGCTTTGATTCCAAAACCCATCACTTTTCTCTAAATCACCTTGCCTCTGCGCCCTGAAAATGAGGTGATGCCTTCGCCTAAGAGGTAGAGTCCAAGGATGTTGGCGGGGAGGGAAGAAGTAACTGACATAAGTGTTTGGGTCACCAGAGTTTTTATCTGGATTTTACTGTCCCAAGAACACTTTGGGGGTGAAGGCTTGGTGGGCTGGACACTGGATTCTAATCCAGGCTCTGCCACCGGACAAAAGCCATTCTTTCCTTGCACATGGACCCAAGAAAACAAATTCTTCTGAACTTTAAGAATTACCCACATCAAAAAATAGAATATTAGTAGATAACCCTTCCCCTGGAAATGTTTGAGCAGATCATGGGTCAATATCTGTCCTGGATGTGGTCCAGGAGACATTCAGGGGGCCTTCACTTGACATGCGTTTACACACATTCTCATTGGTGAAGCCCACGTTCCCCTGCACAGTGGAAAGACCACCATGGGCCTCTGAGGGCTCCTGTGCTATACCAGAGGGCAAGGCTCTTCTCGCTGCACTGGTCGCAGGCCAGCAAACCTTTGACCTCTGTGCTCCAGGGCACGTACACAGTCAGTATCTGTACCCCCTTCAGCAGAAAGGGGCCTTAGAGATAATCCTCCAACTCCACATCAAGTAGTAGGAACCAACGCGAGAGGAAGCTGCCTGCTTCCCTGGTCACCCTGCTAGTGGGGGGCTCCTTTCATCGCACATTGCCAGAGCATCTTCAGCCGCACTCTTCCCTGGCAGCTGGATTTAGGCAGATTAATTCCAGAGGAGAGCTGGGCTCTAGAAGGCCTCATAAGGGTGGATCACTCCTGCTCTTCCTATGTGCAGCTGCCAACACAGCCTCCATACCCTCGAAGCCCTGGGTACCTCTTATTGTACCTGGAATTAATTATTAATGTACATTTCTCACTCTGACTTCTAAATGCAGGCCTTGGATGACATATGTTTTTCTCTTCACTGCCAACTTCTTTTTTGCCCAAATAGCTGCCAGCATAGAGCAGGTAATCAATACATCATACTTATTAAATAAATGAATGCATAATGACCAAAAAGTTGCCTACAGTACTCAAGAAGATGGACAGCTGGAGGCAGAGGCTAATTAGAAGCCAAATGCAATAAGGGGTGAGATTTGGTGACTCTTCTTCCCTATTATTGGGCCCTGCCTTCATGGATGCACATACCATGGACTATAAGGGTTTATCATCAGGGAGCTATTCTCCTGTGAAGAGGAAACTAGATTGAGGACTGCCTACCATGTGAGAAGCACCCCTAGTGGTGGAATGAATTCTGTCCCCATTCAGCCCTTGTTTTTTCCCCACTGTTCCTGGCCCTGCTGGCTCCTCTGGTCCTGATACCCTCCAGTTCAAGGGCTCTGGGGAGATGATATCTAGTGTAGGACAGATGATTGAACTCCAGATTGGTCCTATAGGTTTCTCAAAAGCTTTCACATTTGCACTCCTATTAGACCTATTAGAAAACCCGCAAATTTAAAACACCCTTACTGAAACAAATTACAAGAAAATGAAATGCAAAATTCCTTCACTTCCCATGTTCACTCTGAAGATGCTATAAATTATAATAGCAGTGGTTTCAATTCTCTCTCTCTCTCTTTTTTTTTTGGCAAATACAATAAGTCTATGTTGTGATATGTAATCTACTAATACGTTGATTTTTTAAGAAAGTAAATATGAAATGTCAATGACAACATGTTTCTCTTCTATGAATATTAGAAGTGCTGTTTGTTATCTTAGAAAGAGTGGCTGATATTTTCAAATGGAACTTATACCCTAAATAGGACATGCTAAAATATGATTGTGTTGATTGAGAGATGACATAACAGTGGTTCCCTACGTATTGTGTTTGGATTACTAATGGCTGCCTAGTACGTTAAAAAAAATATATTTTTATTGATTTCAGAGAGGAAGGGAGAGGGAAAGAGAGATAGAAACATCAATGACGAGAGAGAATCATTTATAGACTGCCTTCTCCATGCCCCCATGAGAGACTGAGCCTGCAACCTAGGCATGTGCCCTGACTGGGAATCAAACCATGACCCCCTGATTCATAAGTTGATGCTCAACCATTGAACCATGCTGGCTGTGCTGCCTAACATTAAAAAGATCAAATTATACAGTGTATTCCAATATCTAAAGATATTCACACACACACACACACACACACACACACACACACACATAATACAGGGTGGGATAAAGTAGGTTGACAGTTGTGATTATGGGAAACAGAGTTTATTCTTGTAATATTATTGATTAGTTGTGTATTATTTTTCATATATTTGTATTTTATGTCTTTTTTTTAGAAATGAAAATATAGCAATACAAAGCCTGTGTTCCAAATTATATAATTACGCTTGATCTAGACCAGTGCTCGCCAAACTCATTAGTCAACAGAGCCAAATATCAACAGTACAATGATTGAAATTTCTTTTGAGAGCCAAATTTTTAAACTTAAACTTCTTCTAATTCCACTTCTTCAAAATAGACTCACCTAGGTCTTGGTATTTTGTGGAAGAGCCACACTCAAGGGGCCAAAGAGCCGCATTTTGCAGACCACTGATCTAGACAAGCGGCTGCTGTCTTTAGCACAAGTTCTCAAAATCTACACCACTCCCTTCTGCTAGAGGAACTGAGGTCAGGTGTCAACATTAGGTTTGCACCGTGGTTTAGGTTCCTTTTGGTTTGTCTTTTGAATAAGCACCCAGCTGGCTTAGCCACTCACAGTTAGGACCCTAGTGCAGTGGTTGGCAAACCGAGGCTCTCGAGCTACATGTGGCTCTTTGACCCCTTGAGTGTGGTTCTTCCACAAAACACCATGTGCAGGCATGCATGTACAGTGTGATTGAAACTTCGTAGCCCATGCTCAGAAGTCCGTTTTTGGCCTGGGTGAGTCTATTTTGAAGAAGTGGCTTTAGAACACTCAAGGGACCAAAGAGCCATAGGTGGCTTGCAAGCTGTGGTTTGCCAACCACTGTCCTAGTGTATAGCAAGGCATCACATTATGTGACGGACACGGCCCCGTGTAAGCTCTGGCAATTCTCCTGGCTAGCCTTCTTTCCACACTGTATAAGGTCTGCTCGATTCCTACTGCTTCCGGGATACCTGTCCTGACTGCTGGCACCGGCTTCTCTCCCAGACCCGGGACTTCCCCACACCCAGTCCAGAGTTAGCATTCACATTGTCCTGCTGTTGCTTTCCTGAGGGCAAACTGTCTCTGAGGGAGAAGATTCTTAAAGTTGGAAACCCTATCTCAGACTATGAAGCCCCAGATCTCTCTGCTCACAGACATTGGGCTTGTATCCTATTTAACCTGAGTTAAGCTGGGGGAAAACCAATAGCTTAGGTTATATTAATCAGCAAGGCAAACCGATTTTTCATTTCTTTTGCTTTATTCAGACTGTGGCCAGGGCTTCCCTGGCAATAGAAAAGATCACACTAAATTGTTCAAAATTATGTAGAAAGATTACAGTCACTAATACAATCATCTCCCAGCAGAAAACAAAGGTGCTCAAGCAAGGGGAGCCCAGGAATTTCACCTCTTCATAGGGCGTCCAGCCAGCCAGAAGCATATAAGTCATTCCTCAGGCCATAGCAACGAGGCTGAAGAGGTCATTTGGTTCAAGGAAATGGCTTTTTGCCTCCTCCTCCTCCTCCTCTTTACCCGCTAAGAAAACCAACGGCGCCTTTTATCAGTTTGGCAAAAAGACAAAGGGAATGTTTAATTCTGTACTTAACATTCTTGGTCCCCACTGTCAGCGTTCCCAGTTCTCAGAGAACACTGAATGGATGTTTGAAGAGTTTTGTGAAACTGAGACTGAACAGTGGCAACAAGGAGGAAAAGATCCAAAATGAAAAGAACGTTTTAAAATACACTCCCTTGTATTACCTGTTCTCCTCATTTTTCTCTTTCCCCTAACCAAGTCATAGGTAGCCCATAGGAATATTTTCATAGGAGGGATGTGATGTAATATCCCCATTGTCTCTGTTCAAATTCTAATAACCCTGCCTGGTCAGTGTTGCTCAGTGGTTGAGCATCTACCATGAACTAGGAGGTCAGGGTTCAATTCCTATCAAGGACACATGCCTGGATTGTGGGCTTTCTCCCCAGTTGGGGGTTTGTAGGAGGCAGCCAATCAATGATTCTTATCATTGATGTGTTTTTTCCCCCTCTCTCTTCTTAGATAGGGGCAAGAGTGAGATTAGAAAGCAAGTGTTTTGACATCTTGTCAAATGAGCTTTACATTTCACCGAACTATTTCTGGCAGCTGGGTCGATGGTGTTAGGGTCATATATTCCAATGACCCTAACTAGCTGTGAGGACCTAGATAAATAATCAAATAACCAAACATTTTCATGTCACAATCTCCAATCAGTAAAGTGAGATTAATATCAGTCCCTAGTTTTATACCTGATATACAGAAAAGGCTCAATGTATATGAGCTATGATTATCATGTACTAGTAACTTTTCTGGAGGTAAGTACCTGATTTCTAAGACCATGCCCTATAACAGGATTTACAGTGCAGAGCAATAGCTGTCAGTTGGTAGCCACTGACCCTGAGCCTCTCAAGCTAAGGTTTTATATTATAGAAGGATGAAATCAAGGCCTGCAGTCTGCTCAGATGAGTGAGGTACTCTCACTTGGCAAAACTGAGCCCAGCAGAAACCCAAGAGCAATTGAATTAGCATCTTCTTCATTCCCTTTCTTGTTTAAAGGAGGATTGTTCTTCCCACATAGAAAATGTATACTAGGGGAATCCTAGGATGTCAAAATGAGTGTTTGCCTTCCCAGTCTGACAGTACACTGAAGTGATCTATGACCAGTTAGAAAAGGAGAACACCTATTGAGCTCATGGCTGCACTCAATGTGGTCCCCGTATTTGATAGACTGAATCATGGAGTGCTTAAATTCGAAGGCAGAAGAGGCTGCATGTGGCCCTCCTTTTGCCAAAGTGCCATCCAACCCTTGAAAGTTGAGGGGATGTGGCCCAAATAGCTTAACTAGATAGGAGCAAGAGTGAGATTAGAAAGCAAGTGTTTTGACATCTTGTCAAATGAGTTTTAAATTTCACCAAACTATTTCTGGTAGCTGGGTTGATGGTGTTAGGAAGTGTTGGACCTTGTAAGACTGATACTAGCTCTTTCTTGTGAGGGAGGATCAGACTTAACAACTACACAACCATCCTACTCCTTCTCTAGCAGAATCAGTGATGCAGGGCCTGGGCCGTGCCTCCCAGTGTACAATCATTTCCATGGGAAGACCTAAAAGGTACAGCAACACAACATACAAGGACACAGTGAAGAGGTAAGGAATGTGTAAGGGGGGCCAGAATTTCAGTTGTGGTGAAAGTTTGGAAACACTAATTACTGAGAACCCTCCATCAATGGTCTGCTGTGGCACGGTCACCTGCAAAACAGCTCCCTCCTTAGCTAACTGTCTTACAAAGCTTGCTGGCAATAGGTGGGTGGGAAAGTCCCACATTGTTTTCCCAAAGACCTTCATATGGTGGCAGACTGCAAAGAGCTTCCTTGGAGATTGTCTAAGAACAATAGAACACTGGGTGAACAAAACTATGAAAAACCACAACTTAATTCATTCCTTAAGGTTTGCATTCACGGAAACTAGGAAAATTGTTCTGTATGTTGAAAAGCAACAAAACCCAAATCATATATTTAGAAAGGAAATATATTGAAAACACAATTGAGTTTCTATTAACCTTCCAAACAGTTCCCAACAATAGTTTCTAATAAATTTAATATGTTTTATTGATTTTTTTACAGAGAGGAAGGAAGAGGGAGAGAGAGTTCAAAACATCAATGAGAGAGAAACACCAATCAGCTGCCTTCTGCACACCCCCTACTGGGGATGTGCCCACAACCAAGGTACATGCCCTTGACCAGAATCAAACCTGGGAACCTTGAGTCCACAGGCCAATGCTCTATCCACTGAGCCAAACCGGTTAGGGCAGTTTGTAATACATTTATAGGCTAGCTTATTTTTTTCCCATTTGGGTGTACATGTGCACATACACATTTCCAGTTCAGTAGTCAAAAAGCAATCTAAAACGTTAGAGGAAAAGAACAGTTTCCTAGTTCGAGCCACCAATCTTGAACTTCACAGTTGGAAGAAATTCTGTTATACTCTCTTTTTTTTTTAATAAAAAAAAATTATGAGTCTTTCTCTCAGCCTAATGCAGGAGAACTGCCTTCATCCAGAAATGATCTTAGTATGCTACACTAGAACTACTCAGTCAGCATCTTTAATTATCATTTCCCACAAGCCTCTAGGCCAGTGCTTCTCTAAGTTTAATGTGCATACGAATTGCCTGAAGATCTTGTTAAAAATGCTGATTCTGAATCAGTAGGTCTGGGGGTGGCCCTGAGACTCTACACTTCTTACAAGTTCCCAGGTGGTGCCAAAACTTCCAGTCCATGGAATAATGGCAAAATTGTTGACCAAGTCTACTTAACATTGTCCTTACCAGGGCAAGAAATAAGCCATCATTATGGTTGGGATAACAGGCCTCCTTGGACTACCGTGTTCCTTCCCTCATTTACATCCTTCCTTCCATCTCCCTTCCCTCTCTTCTGAATGCACTTGCAGTCACCCACCTAAAGGAGGCAGTCCATTGCACTGGCACAGGGAGAAGAGCATGCAAACTTGGGTTTGAATTTAGGCAACAGCATTTCCTAGCCAGGCAATTCTCATCTCTGAGCCACGTCTGTCAATACGGGGCTAAGATTCCCACCCAGGTACCTGTGAATGTGAGTGAATGAGGGAATTTATAGTTCCTCGCAGAGTGCTTTGCACTCAGTAAGAGTTCAACAGATATCAGTCTCTTTTCCTTTAGAGTGTTATGCCCAGAACCAGTGCTTCATGCGTGGCCTATTCAGCACAGACAAGGTAGGCATGGATTGGTAATGCCTAAATCATGTTAATAACATCTGCCGTGATGTTGGAAGTTGGAAAGCCAGGTGGGTGGAAGTATAGCTACAATGCTGTCTTGGCAATAAGTTAAAAAAGCCTTGTCTTGCTCTACTGTCTTCTGTCATCACTCCTAATTTTACATCTCTTGGCTTCATCAATTAATTTAATACCATTAATACCATCTATTAAGCTGCACACTGAGTCAAATATCCAGAAGAAGAAGCCTCCAAGAGTCACAAGCTTCCAGATTATTTGGAATTTATGTTGAGAAACTGGGTAATTGGTTTTTAAAAAGTTGCATTTTTTTAAATAGCAAAGGTGGACATTTATTAAAGATCAAGTACAGACTCTCAAGTGGGGAGGGGGAAGAGTCCCCCAAAAGTTGTATTTTTATGGGAGTTGGCATTTTATAAGTGAGATCTTCTCAGTGAAGTGGTGGCAGCACAGTAGGCTTGGCATAATGAAAACTAGTTTGGCACACAGACAAAAGGCGGTCTGCACATTACTAAGCAGAGACTTATCCTTCTGCTTACCCATCAGTCAAAGATGGGAGACTCTTTCAAGAATGCTCACATTCCTCACCTCATCCCCCACTGCCCCTTCATCTGCCTAAAGGTTTTCTCTGGTGGTGGACCTCAGGGTGAATGTGACAGCAGAGAAGTAATGACACTCACCCAGGGGGGCGGTCCCTACTTTAAAAATGAGCCTGGTAAATAAAAAATAAAAACTTAGATTTACAAACTGAATAGGAATGATCACTTAGAAGCGACTTTTCTGGTTAGATAGGAACTAAAGTCTTTGGGTTAATCCCATCTGAATGAGTAATGGTCATTTACTACGTTTGACTTTCCTGTCAAATTGTCATCATGTTGCAAACAGACTTTGCGAAGAGAACTCCGGAGCCGAATGGTGAGAACTCAATACACAAGGCTCAGGGAGGAGGAAATTCGTCTAAACATCCACGCCGTGACCTCCTGCTCACCCGCAGGACGAAACTTGGCAGAGAGCAGCCGAGGAACTCATTAATATGTGGAAAGGGATCTCTCAAAGGCACACCAAGACCACGCGCCTTTCACTGATGAAAAAACAAAGGGAACTGTACAAATATTTGCCGCAAGAAAATAATATAAGTTCTGTCACCAAGCTGAGGACTTTCCACAATTGATTCAGGGTACCGTATAATTACCAAGGCAAAGTTTCTGGCGAGTACAGGCTCCAGAGCTATTCTGAAAGGGAAGTGTGGAGGTCAGAGTTCAAGGACTGCCCTTTCTTAAGCTTGAAAAAAGATAAGCAACGTGTGTGTGTGTGTGTGTGTGTGTGTGTGTGTGTGTGAGATTTCCAGGTGCTGGTTAACAACACAGTTAAAGCTGCTAAAAGACATGCAAACTGCTCAGTTATGATTCAATGCTTTTCTTTCTTGTTTGCATCTTCATTTGATCAAATCAACTGCAAATTTTAAAAAATGGACTTAATAGCATACACTATTAGGGAATTATTAATTTTATTTCATTTTGATAATAGCATTATGATTATACAAAAATCTTTTTTAAAAGATGTACATTGACCCTAGCTGGTTTGGCTCAGTGAATAGGGTGCCGCCTACGGACTGAAGGGTCCCAGGTTCAATTCCGGTCAAAGGCACAAGCCTGGGTTGTGGGCTTGATCCCCAGTAGGGGACATGTAGGAGGCAACCAATGAATGATTCTTTCTCTCTCTCTCTCTCTCTCTCTCTCTCTCTCTCTCTCTCTCTCTCTCTCTCTCTCTCTCCATTCCTCTCTGAGATCAATACATATATAAATATATATATATATATATATATATATATATATGAAGATATACATTGCAATTAGTAGCGAAATGACCTGGTTAGTATTTGTGATTTCTATTAAAATACTCGAGCAACATTAACAGGTGTAAGTGTGTATGGGTGGTGGTGGTGAGGTTAGATAAAAGAACGATGGTAAAGTTGTGATGGTTGTTAAAGCTGAATGATGTGTCCATTGGAGGTTTGCATTTTCTTCCAACTTTTGAGTATTTACAAATTTTTACAATAAAAGTTAAAAAGAAATCTATCCCCAAAGTAAAGAGGTTTTCTTCAAAAAAAGTACTAGAAATGGTTTACACAACAATATGGACTTTTGAGGTGAAATGCAGGGAGTAAGCACACAACCCCGAGAGCAGTAATTAAATGGCCAATGCTGCGTGCATGCCATTAGGCGCAAGCAGCTGCCATAACATCTTAATTTAAAGAGCTGGGGTTTGGGGAGACACGGCACCGCAAAAAGCCGCGTCCTGCTGCTGCTTCGAGAACTGGTACGTCTCAGACTCTTAAATTTTTAAACACAGCTTTCATGTTTTTGAGAGCTGGAAAACCTTTGAAAAGTCGGCTTGTTAGGAAATTCACCTCGCAGACTCTGGCTTCAAGGATTGGTTGAGATCCTTGGGTATGAGCAGAACTGATCTGGGTGAGGGGGTGAGCGTTCACAGGTAAATTAAAGGTGTATGCTTACGAAGGAGCAGGGAGAGACACCACGTCCAGCTCTCATTGCCGCAGTAACTTTCAGGAACGCAAAATAGACCACCTTGCTACTCAGAGTCTAACTCTTCCCCTCTGTCCCTGCTTCTGTTTTTTCCTCTCTCAGTCTCTGTCCCCAGAAATGGAGAGAGGCAGAATTCTGAGGGGAGCCAGTGCCCGGACCGTACTCTCCCACTGGTGAGTGGTAGTGTAAAGCTTGGCAATGATCCTGCCTTGGAGGCCTCCAGTGGGACGTGGGAGCCACATTTCATACCCTGCAGGTCTCTTGGATCCCTTCTAGCCCTAAGACACCTGAGTGCCTGGCCTGTAATTTGGAGGACAGCCAGGCTGATGGGCCTACCCTCCACCACCATTCTCCTCCCCCAGAATTGGATGGCAGACGAATATCCCATTTTGGGTTGCAAAGCTTAACATGAACAGAAAGGGGCAGAAGATCACCAACTATACATTCTAAGTCCACAATTTAAAAATCCAGCTTCCCCAGTCAAAAATATCTGAAGGGAGCCCATGTGGTTCAATGGTTAGAGGGCTGGCCCTCACACCAAAGGCTTGTGGGCTCGATTCCCAGTCAAGGGCAAGTAGCTGGGTTGCAGGTTCAATCCCTGGCCCCTGGTGGTAGGGGTGAGTACGCGTGGGAGGCAACTGGTCAATGTGAGTCTCTGAGAAAATCTCTCTTCCCCCTCTCCTCTTCCTCCTTTTCACTCTCTAAAAATCAATGGAAAAAACATCCTCTAGTGAGGATTAACAAAATAAAAAATAAAAAATAAAAAAAATCTGAATGGACCCACTCACCCTTTATCAATAGGAAATTTATCTACTATGCCCCTTGGTGGGAGCCTCCATTTGTGATATGCTTCCTCCTTTCCCTCTTCCCGCAGGCACTCAGCATTTTTGCCTAAATGTGTCCGGGGAGTCTGTGCCCTGACGGTTCCCCAAGAACACCTGCTGTACTTGACAAGAAACGAAGCTTGCTGGCAGCACATAGCCAGGACTCCTATTAATTTCTTGAATCGATCCTGGCAATATTATTATCCGGCCCAGGAAAGAACAGCTCTTTACTCATAGCATCAGACCTGAATTTTTTAAAAACACTCTCCACTGCCCGTAAGAATGACTAATAACCGTCGGCTGTAATTTCCCAGAGTTTGCGGGTATGACTTCGGCAGCGTTCCTTGTGTTCGAATTTGCCATATTTCGTCTGGGGGCTCGCGAGGGCTTTCAAACACAATTGAACCAAAACCCCCAGCCGGCTTTCTCGGTTCAGCCCAGAGAGCTTCGTGGTGCTCTTGAACTTACTACCTCCGCCCCCGCACCTGAGAGCCTCCCCGAACGCCGCTTTCCCTGCCTTACACATCATCAATCAAACAACCCGAGAAACGCAGAAACCTCAGTTCTCAACTGCAATCAATACAACCACCTTTCCTGGGGTAGCGCCGCCTGAGTTTTGAAGGTCACGGAATGAGTCAGGGGCAGAGGAGAGAAAAGGAGGCCACGGGTTCTTTGACTCCGTGTCTGGGAGAGATCAGCCTCTGCAGAAAAATAACCTCATTAAGCTGGACCGGTCGCCGGGGAGAGGACAGACCCAATTCACAGAAAATTTGAAGGATCAAAATCCTGTTTTGCTATTTTATATATAGTCTCAAGAGCTAGCGAAATAAATTTGCCTGGTGTAAGTTCTATTGCACAAACAGATAAGAGGAAATTGAAACCACAGTAGCCGAGTAACTCTCCCTCTGAGGACAGTGGGGCTCTGCTTCCATTGCAATGAGACTCTTACTTATGTATTCTTATGTACATTATTTACATATACATTTATTGCTCAGATAAACCAGGTTTGTTGCGTACTACTATGGGCAATTCAAATATGAAATGCCACGGGGAAGGCATATGTGGGTACTTTTGAAGAACTTGGTAAACAGCTATTTTTTTTCTTTAATGCTTGTAAACAAGTTACTCTTCTGATAGGAAAAAAAAATATGGCTGGTAATCTTATTTACACTGTCTATATACAAGGCTATTTAAACAAACCAGATATGAAACATTTATATGAAACAATTCTAAAACAGATGAATGAGGAATCGGTCCTTTTTCTTAAAAAAAATTTAAAACAAAAGATAAGACCCTTCACAGTTTGAGCAAATATTATTTCTGCTAAAGGACACCTCTGATAGAAGTACCTGATCCCTAATCAGAACCTCACTTTGGGGGCCATTCCTTACAGCTTGGTGATTTGTTTTCCTGAAGGATGCACCATAGATTGTTAATAGTATCAATTGTTTACTAGTAAACAGACTATACCTCTAGTCATTTGCTTAACAAATCATGTCATTGTGGATTTTAGTCCAGCCAGTGTCTAAATGATGACAACTGGTAATATTATACCAATACCTTTTCTACAGGAAACCTATCAAAGAAATAATAGCTTATGTTATCGCTATTTATTCTTGATCATTTTCCTCTCATCTCCATTCTCTTCCCTTTCAAGTTCGCCAAAGACTATTTTCCTAAGTTCTGAGAAAACGTCTGCATGTTACCAACATGATGCACATCATTAACATAAATGCATGACATTATCTGAATATCATTAAAGAACTGAGCTGCTGTTGCAGTGAGCAAATGGGAGAGGAAACAGAATCACAAAGATAACCCAGGAAGCCTCGCCCATCATCACCACTACACTATTTCCTAGAATTTTCATCTTTCTATATGTACAAACAACGTTTGCACTGGAGCGTGTTTGTGTCCCGCCTTATTCCAGTGGAGAACTTACCTGCAGCTCTCTGAACGTCTTCTGGCTTTATCCCCTAAGGGGCCTGGGTACCTACATGCAAAAGACTGATGATGCCAGCAGAAAGCTGCCTTTCTGAAGAATCAGAGTTCTTGGCTCACTCTTGCTGCTCTTAACCTGACTGATCTCCTGGACTCTGGGCCCCGCCCATGTATGGTAACACCTCCATAGGCTCCTCCTTGGTCCAGCTGACTTCCTTGTTGGCCTGGACCTATGCTATATGCCTCGAGCAAGGCTGGACTTTGGTCATTTCCAGGCAGACTTGCCTTGTAGTCATCCAAGAAGAACGAGGGAGAGGACTACACCCTCGGCTGATTGAGACCTTCTTGTTCTGCTGCACATTTCCAACATCAAACATTAGGGATCTCCTTTCCATTCCTCCTCCTCCCCTCTCCATGTCTCACGAACAATGATAACATTTCCCCAGAGAAGTGTCCAGGGTGTAGCAAGACAGGGAGTCAGAGGTCCTGAACCTGAATGTCTTACCATGAATCATTGAGTTTAATGTCTCACCAGATCTTTGCAAAGATGGAACAAAACCAGTTTGCAAGAAAGACTTGGTTCCCTGGATTACCTGTCCTTGGGCTGCTAAGAACTCTAAGGGTGTGCAGATAATGGAGCTTTACTTTTTTTTAATAATCATATTAAAATTAAACATAGACTTTTTTTCTTTTTAGGATATAGAACTTCTAACCCAAGGATGGAAGCTAAGGAAGATAATGCCAAGACTAGATTTTATGAAAAGCCTAAAACTTATCCATAGATACATGGATTAATAAGTAAAGTTTCACTTTAATAATAGCAGCTACCCTTGGTTTAGATGATAGAAATAGAAAGGTTTGCTGAAAAGAGAGAAAAATAAAGACCTTTTAGTTACCTCAAAACTGATTAAGATCGCTTCAAACCATTTGCGCGCGCGCGCGCGCGCACACACACACACACACACACACACACACACACACAAATAGCCATTTTCTTGGAAAAGTTTTGGAAAGACACCTTCCTCAGGTCAGGAGGAGGAAAGAACAAAGGAAAAGAAGGGAAGTTGGAATGATGGAAAACTTTCTCAGTGAAATGACTTGAAAATTGGAATCCCTCTAAGTAAAATAAATGATAGATTCTAAGTAAATAATTATTCCTCATGACTTTCACACAAAATAAATATAACATAAACTCCTGAGAAATTTGGGTCAGATTTATGACTTTAGGCAAAACTACACCCAATCCCATTATCCTGCCACCCACACATCAGTACATCAATCCATGCGTCCATGCATCCAAATAACAAATCAGGAATTATTGATTTAGTACTTACTATGCACAAATTCCTGTTCTTGGGCCCCTGGGTTCAAGAAGGACCAAGACAAACTCTCAGTCCTCCAGTAGGGTGAGAGGAAGGCAACAGGATGAAGTATATGCAGGTATGTGGGGCTCTCCTCAACCACACCAGAGACCAGATAGGTCTAGCACAACTAACTCTGGAGCCCTTGGCCTTGTCTTAGACTATGTACTTAGAAAAAGGTATTGATTCTCTTAAGGTTTAGAAAATGTACTAACTCTAATTGCAGGCAATTTATATACTTACTTCACCTCTGGCTTCATTTTATTTTTCCTACCCCTTTCTGCCCTGATTTACTTACTAAATTTTTATCTTACATATTACATGCATTATTATAAACTACCTCAAATCATCTTGGGAAATAAAGAGGTCTACATTTCTAAAAAAAATAAAAAATAAATAAATTACCCAACAAGATGACAAAATAATAAAGATAGCAGTTTTATTATTACTGGCAACTTCCATGGTGGACTCACACATGTCAGGCCCCATTCCAACAACTTTACAAGTATTTTCTCATTTATTCATCATAATAAACTTTTGAGATTATTACTATTATTGAGGAAAGCAAAGTACGCAGAGTTGATGTCACATGTGAATTAGTTGTGCAGCTGGGACTCGAACCTGCACAGTTTGCTTGTGGAAGGAACCCTGTGGTTTATCCAGGTGCTCAAAGCTCACCAGGTCTCCTAACAGAGCAGAAACCCTTTGCTTACTGGTCTGACCTACCAGGCTGCCTCTACTGTTCAACTGTAAGACTCTTCTTACATTGTGTCCTACCTAGTCTGATGGGCCTCCATGAATACTGGCCTGATTTTCTCTGTGACTCCTCCCTGACCCTTGGCTGGATTAGTAGGAGCTCCCATATCTGAGCTCCTGTATTTCTGGAGGGTGAGCTCCTTAAGAATAGTGACTATGACGAAACCAGTTTGGCTCAGTCGATAGAGTATCGGCCTGTGGACTGAAAGGTCCCAGGTTTGATTTCAGTCAAGGGCATGTACTTTGGTTGCGGGCACATCCCCAGTGGGGGGTGTGCAAGAGGCAGCTGATGGATGATTCTCTCTCATCGACATTTCTGACACTCTGTATCTCTCTCTTCCTCTCTGTAAAAAATCAATAATACACACACACACACACACACACACACACACACACATATAAAGAATAGCGGCTATGTCCACCTCACTTTCAAGTTGTTAGGACCTGGTAGCATATTTGAGCCATAGCAGATGTTTAAAAGGGTTGGTGTAAATTAACAGATTGAATATGAGCCCTATCACTTTCCCATGAAAACTGTGCAACCTTCCCAGAGAGGCATGCCCATGCCCTGGTTCCCTTCTCCTTGCATTCGTCCCGTGGTAATGGCTCTGCAGCTTCACCACTTGTATTTGGGTAGTTCTACCTGTCTAGGTGATGCTGCTGCAATTAGACAACTACTAATGTGTGAGCTGTAAAGCATACACATCCAGATTTATCAAGCACAGAGAAGCACATTTTCAAGGATAAAAGGTCTTCTTGATTAGTGATTATAAAATTGACTTGATTTCAGTCTAACTTCATATATTTGAAATTGGAATGGGCACTTTTAATTCACTTGAGTTCAGGCATTTCATTGTCTTCTCAACTCCCTTTCTCCCCACACCAATTCCCCTTAGAACAATGCTGTCAGCACCAAAGCCATCCCTCTCCTGCTCTGACATGGTCTCCCCATGCTCTTATTACATGGGCCATTTACTTGACAGTTAATCATGTTTTACTTAGAGGTATATGTTATTTAATTCTTGCATTGTTAACTCATGGTCCCCATGTTTCTGAGTTTTCTCTCATGGGGATTTCTTAGCAAGAGACCACTGTGACTTATGCCTCTCATAGAGTATAGCCATGCAAGTATCAGTTTCATGATAGTTTTGGAAAGACCATGGACTGTCATAAAAGATTATGTCCCTCAAATAAACTAAATATAAATGTCTTCCTCTACTAGGACACTCATAAGTGAAGTTGAGGGAGTTTCACTAGAGCATTCTCCAGGCAGAACTATAGAAATCAGATTGAGTGGCAAGAAAGTAGGGGTGAAGGTGATGGGGTTGGAGTGGGACTCCAGGTTTATCTGACTCTAAAATTATACTTTTCCTCCACACTGCTTCTCAGAGTCACCTTCACTGCACACACTGGCTGGGATCCCCCTTTAGGCTCAGAACAAAGAGATAAATTTTAGTAAGAGGCCTAGCTGGCAAGTCTAATAAATGAATGGGCTCAAGAAAAACAGGGAAGGGAAGTTGAAATGTCTACGTTCCTGATTGTATTAGGATTGCAAAAACAAGAAAGTAAATGGTTCTAAGCAGGAAATGAATGGCCAGTTTTGAGCACCTACTGCGTGCAAGGTAACCTGCGGAAGCATAGAAGGGGAACATAATAGGGACAGTCATATTACCCAGAGGCCGACTTATACTAAAGCTAGCTGAGCCAGGGGAGGCTCCTTTAGCCTTGCATTTCTGATGGAAAGTCATATTCCAATCACCCCTCTAAAGACCAGCGAAGGTAGTCCCGTGCCTGGTCCTAGAGGGCGGGCTAGACGTTTGCCTCCCAGGGCCCCCTGAGGGTTGCAGACACGCCAAGGTGTCTGGGGGCAGTGGGTGTGCGGTGAGACGGAGGCAAGCAGGGGGTTAATAGCTCATAAAATAAAACCCTCTAAACCAAAAATGTTATTTTAATTGTATTACATTGAGGAGCCCTGAGGGTCGTGGGGTAGATAATCAAAAAGGACAAGGAGGAAATTAAAAAAGGGAAGAAGGCAATCAAAAAGGCCATTTAGGAGAGCCCCTTAATCCTCCATAGAAAGAACACTAATTATACTCTAGAATCTCCTTATAATTAACCCTGATATAAAGTGTGTTTTGAGCAGTAATAACTTTCACATTCACAATCGTTTGGATCGCAAACTCCGGTGAACGCCTTCCAAACAGCAGCCCTCACAGGTTGGCAGGTTTTCTTCCCCCAGCGAACCACACCGTTACATGGCCATCCACAGCCCAACAGACAAACATTTCTGCCCTCAACTAACTCCACTGCTCCGCTGAACTCAGCCCACGGCTTTCATTTTTCTTGTTGGCAGGAACAACCCGAAACACAACCATACTTGTGCCTCCTTCCCCTTCTCTGTAATTGCTTCCCTATGCTCCCGGTTAGCCTTTAATATGACTCGGGCTCTGGGATGGTTGCAAACCCACTGGATTCCCAGCATACCTTCCTTAGCGAGCAGACCCCGGTTTAGGCTTAGCTTTACCTACACTCCCAGGCCGCTGGGCACACGCTGCTGGAGTCATTCTGAATGTTTCCAGACAAAAAGCAAAGATTCAGACAGACTCTGCCCAAATCCCATTCAAACGAAGAGCTTCACATTCCTCGCCCTGACAGTTGATCGCTTACAAACCAAAGCTCCAGACTGTCAACTAGAATAGTTTGGGGGCAGAACAGAGCAGGGAAAGAATGCAGACAGATCTGAGCCTCAGGTGTCTGGGGTGTCCCTGGGAAGAGAGAGGCCAAGGAACGGCAACTGGGACCAGCCTGTGAACGGAGAAGGGCCTGGAATAGGTGGCTTGGGACTTTTTGTTTGCAATGGCTTGAAAATGAAAAGAATCTGTCCCTGTCCTCACATGAACTGGCCACTGCTCTTATCCCACCGGGTAAGAGAAGGAGCAGGATCTCAGATCCCATGAGATCTTGGGGGAGATAGTTTCAATGGGGCACCTGCCTGCCAAGTGAAACCCTAGGAGAGATTCACAGGGCTGCTGATATTCAGCACTCAGAAGGCATTAGTCCTGTCCCCTCTCTGAATGTGCTCCTGAGCCTGGCTTCACCTCCTCCCTCCGAACCCACAGCAAAGGCATTTGAAAGGTCTGCCTGTTCACCACGGGTGATGACTGCACTTTAACCAGAGATGGGAAACTGAGGGCTAGGAAACCCTGAGCCTGGGGTTTTTCCTCCATCAGAAGAAAGGTTCCAGTTTTTTCTTGCATGCTACAGGAAGGAAAATTTTACTTCTGCTTTCCATCTGGATATGTATTCTTTATGTAGAATTTAACAAGATAAGAAGATGATTTCTCTTTGTGTTTGTTTGTTTTGTTAAAACCAGAATCCATAACTGAGGGACAAATGTTCTTTTATCATTCAGTAGTACTGATTAAGGATCTTCAGTATGCCCACTGCCTTTGGACCTACACAATATGGACTAAGAATTATACTATCCTGCTTGTGTAGGGAGTAGGTTGCTCCCTTTCAATTACATATTTGGTTGAACAGTAAGTAATAGTCCATTAACTCCTACAAACATAGGATCTTAGTTCATTGGCACTTTAAAATATCCCTACTAAATACATCATGGTTTTTCTTACCCAAAACACGTGTACAGACACACAATTCACTTATGAAGTTGAACAAGCAGATTAAACATGAAGGATAGACTGGGAGTCTCCCAGTTTTTAATTTTTGTAAGTCTAATGCACTTGTAAGTATGACATGTCAAAGAGAATATAAAGATCTGTGTTAACGTTCCCGATTTTTTCATCACTGCAAGTCCATACTGAAGTGCCATTCACTTCTCAATAGCTAAAGACGAGACAGGCACAGATCCTGCCCTCAAAACACTTAGAGTGTGGTGGGGAGGTAACTCTCATTCATATATAACTACATTGCAAGCCCTAGCCAATTTTGCTCAATGGATAGAGCGTCAGCCTGCAGACTGAAGGGTCCTGTGTTCTATTCTGGTTAAGAGCATATGACTGAGTTTCAGGGCGTGCAGGAGGCAGCCAATCTATGATTCTCTCTCATCATTGATGTCTCTATCTCTCTCTTCCTCTCCCTTCCTCTCTGAAATTAATGAATCAATATGTATATCTAATATATCTACTCATCTCGTTAGGCAGGAGTCTCCCCTTAAGTTAACCTATTTGAAGAGAAAGTAACAGTTTAGTATTTGCACATATGGGATATTTACAACTTCCTTTGGGTGGGTATTTATCTAGGTATAATTAATATTGGTAAGGTAAGAGCTGGAAGCCAGAAGGAAGAGGTAAAGCTGATGTGAATCTTTACCTCCTATTTTTTTGTGTGTAAATATTATCATCATTCAGGTTCCCACACTTGCTACCTCCAAGATACCCCTACCCCACCTCTTACTCTGGATGTCTCCTACCTCTGTCTGCCACCAAAACTTCATTCCTGAAGAGCTCCATGAATGCCACTAAAAGGACAACCCATTAGCTGGAGAGACTTCGTATCTTGGTCACTTTCCTTATTCCAACTCCAATAATATCCTATATTTTAATAAGGTTGTCTGGGGATGGGTTCTGAACCAAAAGAAACTCTGCATTAGGAGAGTTAGAGAGAAACATCAGGAGTCTTGGGTTCCAGTTCGAGATTAGTCACTCACTGTAGTAACCTTGGACAAACCCACTTACTTATCTGAGCGTCCATCTTCTTCATTGTAAAATTCAGCAACAAAACCCTCCCAATGTTGTATGTAATATAATACAAAACTCTCATGGATTATGTAAATATATTTTAATACAATTGTGGGTGGGGATTTTAGTCAGGTGCAAAGGACCTGTCTATAGTGCCTTGAGTAGATTTGTCCTACTGTTCCAACCAATGGCACTGAATCCATCCCAATTGGATTATGATAATTTCATCCAGTCCCGCATTTATTTGTTCATCTAACTTTGCTGTAAATCTAAAATGTCAAGTCTGAAGAATCTACACTCTATTTAATTAAGGGCAGATACTCATATATCAATAGTATCTTCTAACTAACTTCTCCACTTCAAGGTTAGTTGCTGACAATGGATTTAGCTTCAGCATAAAAAAAAAAAAAGACTAGATTCTCTCTTTTCTGATTTTATCTCTGGAAGTAGCAACACCAGCAGCACTGAATCAAAGTGGCCCTTGTCACAGCAACTGTCACTTTTCATACTTATCTCTTGTCATCCAAAATAAAGAAAACCACAAAGAAGAGTAAACAGCTAGTATTTGGGAAGCAGTCCTTAAAAAGCCGATCTTTGTATAATGTTTAAATAGTCAGCAGTTCTGTAGGAGGCTCCCAGCATCCCCTCTTCCTTTGTGGACAACAAGAGAGGGCCCACAATGGAGCCTGCTGGACGGCCTCCTCACTCTGAAGGAAGGTGGCTCTCCTGTTTCATGTGTGTGTGCAGGACTGGGGGGATGGTCATGAGCAGCAGGAACTTTGGGTTATCAAGGACAACAGGAAATGCCGTCTGAATAACTAACTGCATTTGATCCAATGGCCTTAACCTTTTATGGACTGATTTGTTTTATGGCTTTCTTAAATCATTTAAGCAGGTGACTTAAATCATTTGTTCTTTAAATTATAGAAGTCATACATGCTGGCTGTATAAAGCTAAGAAACATACTCAGATATAGAATAAAGATCAAAAGACCGCCTACATTCCTAATCCCTTTCCTCTCTTCTGAGGCAAAACTTTTTAATATAACTTCTTCTAGGCATATTTATATACTAGATACTTAGTGCACAAAATTTGTGCACTGGAAGGGGGTGTGTTTCCCTCAACCCAGCCTGCACCCTCTCCAATCTGGGACCCCTCAGGAGTGGGCCTAAACTGGCAGTCGGACATCCCTCTCACCATCTGGGACTGTTGGCCCCTAACCACTTCTGCCTGACAGCCTGATCACCTCCTAACCACTCCCCTGCCATCCTAATTTCCCCCAACTGCCCTCCCCTGCTAGCCTGGTCCCCCCCAGCTGCCCTCCCCTGCTGGCCTGGTTGCCCCCAGCTGCCCTTCCCTACAGGTCTGGTCACCCCCAACTGTCCTCCCCTGCCAGTCTGGTCTCCCTTAACTGTCTTTTCCTGCTGGCCTTATGGTCTCCAACTGCCCTCCCCTGCTGGCCATCTTGTGACCACATGGGGGTGGCCATCTTGTGTGAGGGTATGATGGTCAATTTGCATATTACCTCTTTATTATATAGAATGCTTTAAATACAGGCTTGTAATATATATTATAATGTGCAAAGAAAAATGTATATGAACATACACATATATATGTGTGTGTGCATGTGTGTTCATGTACTTTTTTCTTTGTATATGGTCCTATGGTTATTTTATTTTACTTAATAATATATCATGAATTACTTTCCAAGTTACTGTATCTATATTTGCATTATTCCTTCTACCTGTTGTATAGCATTACACAAAATACATAGAAAGGAATATTATAGTCTGAATTTTTATGTCTCAATGGTTAGCTACTTTTATGTAAGAAAGAAATTATTCTTTTGACAGAAAGAACAGTATCCACATTGCTCTTGAGCATAATCTGGCACATATTGAGGCTAAGCAGTAGTAAGTAGTAAAATAAGTAGTGAAACAATCTATTATTTTTACCTCAAGAGACTTGAGAATGCTCATGGGCCATATGGGTGAACAAGTATCAGTTAAAGTGAATATGGGTATTTGAACCATGCCCCAAACCTTCAACTACTACACCTAAATTTCACCAATGGAAAGTCATTCCTTTGGTTTAAATGTGGTTAACTTTAAGCATTCTTTTTAAATATGCGTATGTTACAGGAATGAACAACCACTTAGTTTGTTGGATGCTTTCCTTCTCAGAAAACCTGATTTAATTGGAAACATTGAGTATTTCTGGTGGGGCAGAACTCTGAAGCTGGGGAAGAGGAGATGTAATATAGAGTGGGTGTTCTGGAAGAAAAAAACCAACAACAGAAAAAATAATAATGGCAAGAGTTCCAAATTAGCTGAAATATCAGTCACCTATTTAGAGCCAGCCCCAATTGCCAACACTCCGGGCAGCCACTACCAACTGAGTGTAGTTGTTGCCCCATATGAAATCCGGCTTTTCATTCAGTATTGGGAGTCATCAGCTCCATTATTACCAACCAGGAGCTTGAATTTCACAAGCAGAAGGGAATTGCATAAGGTTAAAGTTGCTGTCAGGATTCTTTTTCAGCCAAGTATCTGCAGGAGGGCACATCCCAGGGAAAACAGGTCTCTCTGAGCTAATGAATCAGGATTCCTCCACCAGACTGGAAACTCCATGTGGGCAGAGGCTTTGTTCCCCGAGAGCCGCAGAGAACACCCATGGTCCACAGGTGCTGAGCTGAAAGATCATCTAAATCACCTCTATAATGGAAGAGAACTCAGCTCCGGCAGACGTTCAGTATACAGTGTTGTCGAGAATGAAATAATAAAAGTCTGCCTTCAAATGTCATGTTTCAACAGGGTAGCCTCTGCATATACACGCCCTCCCCCCCCCAAAAAAATAGATATCTTTAAAGTAACCTATTATCTAAAAATACAGTGCAATGTTTTAAAATACATTCACCATGAAGGCAAGTGGAAATGGAATCCAGCAGGAAGAGGATGTGAGAGTCACAGTGTCAGGTTATATAAGAGGAAAGGTAGGCGAGGGTGAGCCAGCACCTTCCAGATTCCTGAGAGGCAGCGGAGTCAGGCCTGAGCTTTCCTTCCGGGGCTGCTTCTTCAGCAAGCAGCTGCCTCCTGCACCAGGGCACACGGAAGGACCTGCCACCGCATTCCAGGGAGCTTTCCTGCAGTTTCAGTACAGAAGTCTGTCCAGTCAAAAATATTAAGCCAATGAAATGACCTGATTTAGCCAGTTTTGTTTCACTTCGTCAGAGAAAGGTCAAAGCAAGCCCTGAAATGGGATGGTCACTCTCGTTCCCTCTCACTCAGACACACAGTGTACATACATACACTCACATACATGAAAACTTACACACACTGACACATGAAAACTTACATGTACATACACTCAGACACACACACACACACACACACACACACACACACACACACACACACATACTCTTCTAGCATCAGCCCCAGAGGAGCTGACTCAGATATTGCCCTCTTCCCATCATACTATTTTCCTTGTAAACAAAAGCAACTCTCTTTTGATAGGAATCTCCTCCTCAGGGACACTCTCACAAACACCAGGCCTGGGGGACCCTGTGGAGGAGCAGTGCACCGGCTCTGCCGCCGGCCCTTTTATTGCCGAGATGGAATGAGCCTGTTCCTCTGGAGGAATTCTGCCTCAGAACCTTTATAAGTAGGAGACTCAATTATGCTTCTATGACTTCCCTAAATTTGGAAATGGAGCTAAATAAGGAAATACATTAGTCAATGTTCTCAACCTCCTCCCTTACTCATTTCTCAATCTTTTTCCCCCTTATTTCTGGGGGTGATTTCTTTGAATTAGTAAAGCTACCAACTGCAGCAATCGCAAACAGGGTGCCATGTCAAGATGGGAAACAGACACTGAATATGATCAGTAAGTGGTGAAGGCCCATGGACAGGCAGTGTCCTTGTATGGGCCAAGCCAAATGCCTTTACTATTGAATTCTACTGAGAAGTGAGCAGTATTACTATGAGATTCCAAAGGAAGAACACACTCCAATATAGGAGTTCTTTCTACTTTAAAGTACAAATATTAATGTTGTCAATATTTGGGGATGACAAATGGTATCCCCCAAGAATGGATACTAGGGAAAAAACAAACCATGGCATGCAAGTAAAGCTGCATGATCCCACATAAAGGATCATGGCAGAGACATGCAGTTACCTTATGGAGCTTTCTGGGAGACAAAATTTGAAACCTAATAAATTTACAACCTAACAAGATAAACAAACAACAAAATAGAAACAGAGTCATAGATACAGAAAACAGGCTTATGGCTAGTAGAGGGGAGAGAGGGTGGGGGGCTGGGTGACATAGACACAGACAAATGTATGGTGACTACCAGAGAAAAAAGGGGATGAAGGGGGTAGAAGAGTGTAAAAGGGGGATAAATGGTGAAGAAAGGAGACTTGACTTTGGGTAATGTTAAGTGTGTGTGTGTGTGTATATGTGTGTGTGTGTATATACATATATATATATATATATACACATATATATATATGTGTGTGTGTGTGTGTGTGTGTGTGTGTGTGTGTGTGTGTATGTATATATATGTGTGTAAATATATATATATTACATAAAATAGGGTATGATAAATTAAGAATATATATAATATATATAGTATATATAAAATAAGGTATAGTAAATCAAGTTTGACTATGGAATCAGAGAGAAAGAAGAGTCATGGAGATAAACACAGGCAATGCCCTTCTAGGCATTTTTCAGGCCAAAGAACCTGAAAACTTAATTGTTCTCAATGGCAGGGAATTTGAGTTGCCTAATTTATCTGTATCCCACTATCTGCACACAGATGAGGCAATAGAGTAGGGGGAGAGGTGGAGAGGGATAGGCTAAGAGAGAGAACTGAGAAGAGAATGAATAAATAAAGAAGAGGAGAGCAGAGAGGAAGAAGGAGAGAAAGGAAGAGTGAGATGGATACAGGGGATGCAACTCTGTTGATCCTCAATAAATCCTAATATTTTCTGCCTCTGAGCATCTCTCTGTTCTTGTTATGATTTTTAGTGTTTAATTATAGTGCTTGTTCATCCAACATGGCCCCCAATCAGTGTTCTCCCAGTGGTCCTTGGGCCAGCAGCATCAGCATTACCTGGGAATTTGTTAGAAATGCAAACTTTGGTCCCACCCATGTCCTTACTAAATCAGAAACTCTGTAGGTGGGACCCAGCAATTTGTGTTTCAAAGAGCTCTCTCAGTGATTCTGATGCACAATACAGTTTGAGAACCACTGCCATCAACACAAGCCAGCTACTGCATCTGAAGCAACAGCTGGAGAAATCTCTCGTTTAAACAACCATAGGGAAATTCTCACTTTACACATCAATATTCGGAGTTGATGGGACTTGAATCTGACTTGAATCTGTCCTCACATCTCTGAACACTGCAAAGAAAAGTTTTTGAGACTGCGGTACTGAAAGTTGTTCTCTGCCAGCATGAGAGAATAATCCAGATAATGCCCCCTGTTGAGCTTCCTGGGATGCCTAACCTCTCCATTTGCTGAGTGGGTCCTCCCTAATTATCAGACATTTACAGAAGAGTGGGTTTCCAGTGTTTGAGAGAGACCCGCACCTTGGTACAATGCTTCAGAAACATCCAGTGCACTCTCTAAGAAGGCCATTCAGCTCTGTGTATTTTGTCATAATAATCATGTAACCACTTTGAGGTGACAGATGGGGCTAGAAATTTCTGTGACACTTTTGGCAAAGGATAACCAAATGGTTTTCCTGTAATGCAATATATCAATCTGGTATTTGTTTCTGTATTGCTTTTTTTGTTTCCCTCTCTCTGCTATGTTTACTCAGACCTGACTTGTAGATAACCATGGCAGCACAGTTGGGTATAAAAGAGTTGCTTAATGGTATTATTTAAGGTGTGCCCCTTAGCCATGCAGTTTACAAAAGCGAGCCTCTGTGAGGCACAAAGCATCAGAGAGCTAAACAACAATCACTGACATCTTTTTAGAGGAGAGAAAGAAGCTGAGTCACCAAGCCCGCAATTCAAGAGAAGGCAAATATATCACAGAACAAAGACTAAACCTTCACCCTGGGTCACAGGACATCTGCTTCAGAGATGTTCACCAACACAGAAATATTTGTTGCTTATGATAAAAGACATCTGTGATAAGACATACTGAACAAAGCATCATCTGACCCCTAACTAAACATAGCTTGCTTTATAATATATATATATATATATATATATATATATATATATATATATATATAATATTGTCAAACACTATTTCTGTAGGCCTTTTAAGAAGACAGAGACTAATCAGTGTTACTGAATCTGTGGCAGACATCATCCTCATCTGTGTCTGGGAAAGCATACATATGACGTCTACATCCTTCCTGTCTAATTTGCTATTCAGGGATAGAAACTACTACTAAATACAAAACAAAAAAACAAACACAAAAACTGTACTATACTGGGCCTACCACCTTTAGAATTGTGCAAGGCATCCCAAGGGATAAAAGTAAAAAGCAAGTACCACTTAGGCCTTCAGAAGAGACAAAGTAAACAGAAGTTCAATAGAGAAATGTTTGTGCTTAGGGAAGTCCACATGGCAGAAGCCTTTGTGCAAGAGATGAGCTTTGCTCACTGGGTAAAATTCCACAAGGAAGTTTGACAGGTAATATAAGCAAAGCAGAAAAAATGGAATCAGGACCCTGTGCTTTTTTTTTTTTTTTTTAATATATTTTATTGATTTTTCACAGAGAGGAAGGGAGAGGGATAGATAGCTAGAAACATCAATGAGAGAGAATCATCAACCAGCTGCCTCCTGCACACCCTCTACCAGGGATGTGCCCACAACCAATGTACATACCCTTGACCGGAATCGAACCTGGGAACAGACCGACGATCTATCCACTGAGCCAAACTGGTTTTGGCAGGACCCTGTGCTTTTAAAGATGAAATTCAATACCTCACTTCCATTTGAGAAGCAGCAGCAAAGTCACCAATAGGAAGGTTGATTCAACACCAGAGAAAGACATATTGACCGTCCAAGCCCAACTTAATCCTCCATTCCCAATTCTAAACACGTAGTAGATTAGACATGTCTACACCCTTCACATTAGGATATTATCTATCACGTTTCAGCTGTTACCCCTCCTAATTATCTTTCTCACCTGTCACCTCTAAGAAGGCATCTACGGACCCAGCAGATGCCAACAGAAGCTATGATGGAGTGTGGGGGAGGAGTTAGTTGTACAAGCTGTGGGAGTGGGAGAGTGTGGATAGAAATGCCAGTTCATTTCTGATTGAGTGTAGTCTTCTGCTTTTACCCTGTAATGGTACTTTCTGGTTGGGTTACAGCTTTTACATTGGCAATCTCAGCTGGTATAGGGACCTAAGGCAGATGACGGAGGTGCTAGCCATGTGACAGGAGGTCAGTTATTAAGGAAAACATCTCAGAACACAATGACTTCTGTCTCCACCTTCCAAAGATCCCTGATAAGAGAGGCCCTTGGGCATTTAGTAATATTAGGAAAAGGACATCTGCACCTAAAGGAAGACCTTTGCATCCACCACCCAGCATTCAGTTTAAGGCTTTTGGCTTTGGTTTCTCAGTTCATGACCTCTGACTAGATACCGTGTTTCCCTGAAAATAAGACATCCTCCGAAAATAAGACCTATTTACAGGTTTCCTTCTGAGTGAAATATAAGGCATCCCCCTGAAAATAAGTCCCCCCCCCCAGGCTAAACATGAGAGATTTGGTCCACTGATTCTGAAAGAAATGGAGTCACAAGAAATTCACCAGGAAATTTAGGAATTGGATTGTTATGATGATGTTCCAGAAGATGATGACATGATTGTCATTGAATAAATGAGTAAATTCTTGATACTGTAGGATTCACAGTTTGTCTGGTTTGTGTTGACAACTACCGTACTACCGTACCATATACAGGTAATAAATTTCCTTTATTTTCATTTAACAATAAATGTGTACCGTATTCTTCTTCATGGAAAAATAAGACATCCCCTGAAAATAAGATACCTAGCGCATCTTTGGGAGCAAAAATTAATATAAGACACTGTCTTATTTTCGGGGAAACAAGGTAGTCTCTGATTGAAACAAACTTTGATCTGATACTTTTTTATCCCCCTCCTGAAAGACAATTACATTTGAGGTATGATGATTTCTGGAGCATTTTTAAGGAATTGTGAATCTGTTTTAGTGGTACCTTCTATTACATATTATATGGATTTGTGGGCCTGCCTCACTATCCACTAGAACATCAGCTTCTCTGGATGAATCACCTTGGCAATTTCCACTTTGCCCTGCAAGGAACTGGCACAGCGGAAGTGTTCAATAAATATACCTTGGCTGATTGAACAGTAGAGAGAATTCGGGTTCTTCGCACCTAAGTCTTTACTAAACTTTGATTGACATTTCTTTCCCAGCTGCTACATCCTTTCTTGGACCCCGGCCTGTGCAGCTGTGCCTAAGTCCTCAGCATCCAAGTGCACCGCTCTCACACCTGAACCCCCGCATGCTTTCCTCTTGGACCACCCTGTACAACCATTTGATATCTACTCATCCCAAGAGGGGATGCCAATGGGGTACTAGGGAGGGGAGCCATTCTCATGGAAGGGGAGCAGGGGACAATCACATTGATCATATTGTCATTAGTGCTTCATGGTCTTGTAGCTAAACTGCCTAAAACCCTTTTGGAAAAGTGATGGTGTCTGCTCCAACTCATATTCAGGAACGAGTCTATCACTCCAGGCAGTCTGTTCCTATGTTAAACATCATGTCTCCTTGTTAACTGCAGGATGGTGTTCTCTGCCACTTATTAGTGACAAAGACAAGCTGAAGGCTGATGTCTAGACCAGTGGTTCTCAAAGTGTGTCCCCTGGCATGCAGCAGTTGCCTCATTTGTGGATGAGGGAGAGATACTAATACTCAAGCTCCATCTCAGACTTGCTGAGTCAGAAACTCTGGGAGTGGGCCTAGCAACGTGTGCTCTTACCAAACCCTACAGGGGATTGTGCTATTCACTACAGTTTGAGCTCCACTGGTCTAGAGACTCGGGGTATGAAGGTCATGTGTACAAAATACACATCAACTTAGGATCACGTGTTTGTTTGACCAGAGTGTTCTCTGTGTATCCCTACTTGCAAGAAAGGGATACTCATTTTACTTCTGCAGTTTGTGTGAACTTTCAAATGGAGAGGACAGGATACAATCTTCACAGGCCACTGGGATCCTGGAAGCTCAGGCTATTTGTCCCTAAAGAACTCTGGTATAACTCTGGTAGATCTGTACATAGTGGGTCCTAATGAATGAATTAGTCAAGAGCTGCTCCCCTTCGTCAGGATTTTAGCAAAGACTTCGGTGACAGCTGTCCACTTCGGTGGGTTTTAACTGAGTAATTAATAGGATAATGGCTACAAGTGCTAGTTAAGTGCATATTATTTCTACTGGATTGGGTCATACATAAGTAATACAGCTTTTGAAAGTGAATTGGGAGAAATGGTTGAAAAGAAAAGACCCAGTGGGAGCGGGATGAGGGAGGCCAGACTTAATGTGAAGCTCTACCTTCTCATCTCAGCGCAGCGAGCAGTTCCGCAGGGGACTAGCCGGGGCCATGGAGGATTCTGCCACACTCTGTGCTTGGGCTGCATCAGGACACAGGCCATCTACTACATGGGGACACTCTCCAGACCCTCCTCCTTCTCCCTCACAAAAATCAATCATGAGAACAACTCAACACACTGAGGCAGAGAGAAGGGAGGAGCAGCAAAGCTTGAGGAATATTTTGCAACACAGACACACCAACTATTGGATGCTTGTTTGTTTGTTTGTATGTTTGTTTGTTTAGTGCCTGAACTAACACCTGTTACTCCTCCAAACACACACTCCAGGGCTTCTCCAGCAATGCAGAGGCCTCTCACCTATTCTGAATCCTCTCCAAGTCTCAGGTTGCAGCACATGTTTTGTGGGCCCTGGCTGCTTTTGCCTTCATAGGCCCTTTCCTTCATAAGAAAATAAAAATAAAATTGATATTTTGTGACTGCATAGGTATACAAACCAATAGTATCCAGGCTGGGTTTCATTAATATATATTCATTCTTATATTCACATTTCCTTCTGATAAAAAAAAAAAAATTAAAGTCGGAGCATTTTTGTGGGACCCTAAAGTATTCTGGGCCTGGAGCACTTTCCTAGGGCTGCTGTAACAAAGGACCCTACACAAGGTTGCTTAAACAATGGAAATGTACTGTCTTACAGACCGGGAGTCTAGAAGTTCAAGATCAAGGTGTCAGCAGGGCCATGTTCCCTCTGAAGGTCCTGTTCTCCGTCTCACTCCCAGCTTCTGGTAGGTTCTTGGGTTGTAGCAGCATAAGTGCAGCCTTCACCTGGTGTTCTTGCGTGCATGTCTGTCTCCAAATTTCCCCTTTTTACAAGGATACCAGTCATGTCAGATGAGGGATCTTAACGAATAACTCCGAATGGCCTCATTGAGGACGAGGGATTTTGGATTTCAGTGCATGCATTTTCAGGGACACAATTCAACCCAGAAACAGGGCTCTAATTCCTAAAGGAGACCTCATCCCTGCAAGCCTCCTCTGGGATCCAGAAGGTGAGATGCAAATCATGGGTCGTCAAGGCTTCAGAAATGAGAGGAGGTTCCAGGAGGTGAAAGAGGGATACCAGCTATGTCCTGTCTTATCTGTTTTTTTTTTGTTTTGTTTTGTTTTGTTTTTAAGGAAATGCTTCAGGATTCAAAAATACTTCCAGGAAGATCTTCTGTGGATCAGCTTAACCTTGAGGAAGATTAATGCCTCTAGACGCCCCATTTCCAACAGGTCCAGGGTGAGCCCTAACCTTGCGTTGGCTCAGGAGCAACCAGGCCGTACTCTCCCCGCTGGGACAGCAGCTCCCCTGGATAAATCAGCTTGGCATTCTCTGCCTTTCCCCGCATAGAACTTGCTCAGGGAAAGTAGTGGATAAGTACTTCTGGGAGGCCTGGCCAGTGTGGCTATGTGGTTGAGCCCCGGCCTATGAACCAGGAGGTCATGGTTCAGTTCCCAGTTTGGGGCTCAATCCCGAGTGTGGGGAGTGCAGGAGGAATATATGAATGATTCTCTCTCATCATTGATGTTTCTATCTCTCTATCCCTCTCCCTTCCTCTCTGAAATCAATAAGAATATATTTAAAAATCCCTTCTGGGCTGATGGAACACAGCAGAGAGAATTCATGTGCTTCTCACCTTCCCACTGCTCAGAAGACTAAGGAGCAAACCTTCCTCCACCTTGAAGTTCCTACCCTGCATGTTCGCTGTGTGTTTTTGGAGCCGAGACTTCCTAGAAATTAAGGAAGAATACAACTTCCATTTTAAAATAATAATAATAAAAAAAATCTCATTTCGCTAAGGTAATACTGCTTATGCTTCCCTCCCTTCCCCAATTGGACCTTTCCCTTCTTGCTCAGCCTGTCCCAGGTCTTGAATGAGGACCCAGTAGAGGAGGAAAGAAAGAGAGGCTTCCTCTGAAGGGAGAGACTTGCCCGCTGCCCCACCCTCACCCCCACCCACCTGAGACACCAACCTCTTGTCTCCTCTCCTCTATTGGGAAAGAGAGAAAAAGAATGAGGGAGGCTGGAAAGGATACCTGAGATTATCACTCCCCCCCCCCCCCCCCCGCTCCCCCTCCCACCCCCTTTTTTTTTTGCTTCAATTTTTTAAAAGTTCCTATCAGCGCACTGCAACAAAGGCCTCTGAATTCTTTCTCAGTCCCTGGCTCAATGGTCTCATTCCCAAAGGATTCTACAAACCCAAACAAAGTGCAAACTATGCTCCTGGAACGAGTCCCCTTCCAATCCCCACTCCTGCGCCGCCCCCCCCCCCCCCCCCCCCCAACACACACATTCAGAAGAAAAATCACCTAACACAAAAAGCAGCCAAATAAAGCAGCACAGCCCGAGGGGCCCCTACAGTGAGAACTGAAACAGCACATGCACTTGGCCTGTCCATTTACATTGCAAAAGCTCCAGCTCATTCGCAGACACACAATTGGGTCTGGCAACACCATTCACAGGCCTGGATGTGAACTCGCGCCTGAGACTGCCCTGAGAGACACCGATGACAAGGTCGGTTCGGCCGTGTTGGAAGCCGAGCCGTCCCTGGGAGGTGGCTCTCTCTTGGTGTGGGCTGCAGTACAATTCAAAAAGGGTTTGAGGATGTGCATGCCAAAATGGGCGAGCCTGACGTTTGCTGGGGGGAGCCACTGAACACCACCTGAGAAAGGCTTTCTCTCTCGGCACAGTCTGTCACAAAATAACGGCAGACGAAAGTCTCTTAGGTTTTGGTTAACTTAAAAAAAAAGTGATGCTGTAACCTACACAGAATGGCTTGTGGAAGAAGCTAGCGTGGTCCTCCTTCCTCCTTAAAAAAGACCCTCACTGTGGTTTCCCTACCAGACTCAGCCCAAAGGCTTAGCACCCACAAGTGAGATAGAAGCTGTGGTGCTCCAGGCAGTACCCTCAGATCACCTACATTTCCCCATGATGTTCAGCAACTACCAAATACATGCCACAGGCCTGCTTGCGCAGTGGATGTGGTGCGGTTTCGAATGAATGGAGGTTCTGTGCTCCAGGTGGGTAGATGACAGACTGCTGGAGGCATCCCAAAGCTCTCTCACATGCCTCGCTGACTCATCAGGCACCACAGGGACCATTAGCAAGCCACGTGGGACAGGAAGAGAGGGCTTGGTGAACAAGGGACTCCGATTCCATCCCCAGCCAGAAACTCAGGTGGCACAGTATGGGTCTCAGAGACAGTATCCTAAGGAACACTGGCTTCTGCTTACTATGACCTTGAGGCTTTCTTTGCTTTATAGGAGCTGCGTGCATGCCCAGCCTCCTCCTTCCCGGGAAAGGAGTGTGTCCACGTGCTCTCTGATGATATGGCTTTCAGCAGGCCTGGGCTTCAGGCTCTCTGGAGGCCATAATAACCAGCACCAGGGCGAAGTGAGATGGCAAAGTGCCTCCTCAGGGTGAGAGCTTCCAGAGAATGGGAGAGGGCAGATGTAGGGTCAGGCTGTGAAGATTCTCATCACACTGCTCAGAGGTTCTTCCCTGTCTGGCCCTGGAAATACAGAGGTTTATACTTAGGCCAGTGGTCGGCAAACTCATTACTCAGCAGAGCCAAATATCAACAGTACAATGATTGAAATTTCTTTTGAGAGCCAATTTTTTAAAACTTAAACTATATAGGTAGGTACATTGTTATTAACTTAATTAGGGTTCTCCTAAGCTGGCCTTTGCTAAACACTCAAGGGGCCAAAGAGCTGCATGTGGCTCACAAGCCGCAGTTTGCCGACCACTGACCTAGGCATTGAGCACCTGCCCCAGGGTTAACTACAGCAGGTGCTGGTGTCACAGCACAGAACAGGGGCCTGGGACCACAGCTTCATGGACCTAATGGACTCCAGGACTTGGCTGCAGTCTAGTCCATTCCCTGGAATCTCGCCTTTAGAGCCTCAGAGCCCTTCTCCTCTTCCTTATTCATGTGGGAGGTCTCAGCAACCTGACTTTTCTTGTCTTCTTCCCCCACTTCCTGCATGGCACAGCTGACCCACTGCCCCCTCACTCCCCCACCCCCACGCCATGCCTCAGACCAACTGCACAAATCTCCTTGGAAACCAACTTGCCACCCCTTGCCAAGCTTCCTCAGAACGTTGCCTTCCAGTTCCTTTCCTCCCAGCTGAACAAAAGTTCCTCTCACAGCGTTTATGTAACCTCTGAAATCCAACCTCCTCCAGGAAGCCAGTCTAGATTGATTAGAGAGAAATGCAACAGAGTCCCACAGCCTCCCGAGAATATATACATAATTCTAGGAGTTATTGTTTCCATCAGCCACCAACTTCTAGGTGTTCCTTCTCTGCTACCCACAGTGAATGCTGTTACTCTTTTAAAAAGTGAAAGTAACTTGAATGTCTTACCAATTATAAAAATGCCAAATGCTCACACTAAATAACTGGATTTGTAGATACAGAAATCTACTTATCCAGAAGAAATGGGAAATCACACCTCATATGAATGCATTTAATCTCAACTGACATATGTGACACAGGCAAAAATTAAATGGGGGCTAAGTTCCACAGCACTGCAACTCCTTATTAATTGGTCCTGTTTTTATCTCTACCATAAAAGGGTCATTTTTATGTTTAAGTGAAAACCTTAAGCTTGACTAAGACTGTCCTAAGAAAACTGAACAGACGCAAGATATCTACTGTGAAGTGGAAGATGAGTCAAGTTCATTCCCATGATCACCTTGCTATTCACTGATGAGTCTAATGAAGGCAGGAAACATTAGTTTGAGTAAAAGAGTGACTGAAGTTGATCAAAGACGTGTACACAAGGCATGGTGAGCAAGTCTGCCAATCTTTCTGCCCCTCACCAGAGAGCAGGAGTCTGATTCTAAGTTCACATCCAGTGTGAGGCTCAGCCATGCACACCTCCTTGTCCTGCCTGCCTTGGATGGAAGGTTTGAGGCTGCTGTCTTTGTGTCATCCTAGAGGCCTGGTGCACAAGTTCATGCACTGGTGGGGTCCCTCAACGTGGCCTATGGGGATTGGGATGAAACCGGCAGTCCAACACCACTAGGAGCTCCTGCCTGCCACTCCCGCTCACCCTGGTCCTGCTGCACCGGCCACAGGCTCAAGCCCAGTCAGTCCTGATCAGGAGAGGACACGAGCCCTGCATGTGGCTCCCATTTCAAGGGGGTGTAGGGAGGGTGGGACATAATTGGCCTCCAGGGGTGGGGCAGTGGGATGCCCTTGCCAGTTGGGATCCAGATCTGTTCAGTTGATGTTCATGCTGGTTGTCAGGAGCCACTTGGCGGCTGCTTTTATATCATTTCTTCCTTGTGGAGCATCTAGGGAGAAGAAGCAGCTGTGGTGCCCGAGGCTGACTTTTAGGAGGCCAGTGGTGCAGGTCCATTGGTGCCTGGCCATTCTCCAGAGATTGGACCTGAAGGACTACTGAGGGAGGGAGTGGCTGCTGCTAGGCAGGTGGGCCACTGGGATGATTCCATCAGCTGAGCGGGGCTGTGGGAATGCACTGACCACCTGGGGGCAGCTCCTGCGTTGAGCGTGTCCCCTGGTGGTCAGCGTGCATCATAGCGACCAGTCATTCCGGTTGTTCAGTCCCTTAGGTTTTTTGTATGTAGATGCACCTGTGACCACGAAAGAAAAGATCCACAGTTTCTCCTTCCTTCCCACACTCCAGGGAGGAGACAGCCTCAGTCCAATTTGATCCTGGGCCTTGTTGTTGTAATCAGAGTCATGGGTTGGGGATAGAGAAGAATGGCAGAAGCCAAGACTGTTTGCTTGGTTTACAGTGGAGAAACCAGACTTATGGAAGATGTAGAGAGAGAAAAAGTTAAGAATCAGAAAGTACTAGGTTTGAGAAGTTTGAAGGCATTTCTCCTCCTCCTCCTCCTCCTCCTCCTCCTCCTCCTCCTCCTCCTCCTTCTTCTTCGTCTTCGTCTTCGTCTTCGTCTTCTTCTCCTTTTTTGAAGTAGAGTGATATAGGCAGCCGTCATCTTGTGATGGGTAGAGTGAGGAGACAGATGTATAAAGAGATGTTTTTCCCTCAGGAAATCTGTAAACTATAGATGGAACCCTTCCTTTAGAATTTTCTGAGAGACTGCGGTAAAGCTATAAGTTGCCTTTAAATTCTTTTTGGAAGTGACCTGTGCTGACCCTGGGGACACCAGGCAGCTGGGTTTTACATGGGTTGGTTGCTCTGCATGCTCAGCTTCTGGGGGGGTGGAGCCCGCATCCATGCTGCTGATTCTGCTATATCCATGGAGGCATCTTGTCTTAGTTATAGGAGTTCTGCATTAGGAATCCAAAGGCCTCAATCTGAGTTCCCGTTCACCTTCTTACCAGCTGTGATCCAGGGCATGCCACTTAACCTCCCTGAATTAAGGTCCTCACAAGTGCCCTGCGGGCAATGAGGGAGGCCTCTGCCTGCACCAGGGGCCTCTGAGAGATCAGGTGAGGGCAGTGGATGTGAGCATGCTTTGTGAACCCAAAGAGCACCTCAGATCATTAATTCCTAAGGCATCTGGCACAGGGGGTACCCAGCAACTTACTGCAATGGATAATAGCAGTGGAGGCTGGCGTGGCTCCAGAACTGACTCTGCCCAGGCTATTAACAAATCTTCTCTGTCCCTTCCTGGTATCATCTCTGAGTTGGGAGACGGCGAGGAATAAACTCAGTCCTAGGAAATCTACTGGGAACTGCACAACTTCCCTACCCCGTTTCACCCGTGGCCGCCACCACTGATTCAATGGAAAGGCTGGAGGGCATGATGGGCCCCCTGCCAGGATTCTCTTGAATCCAGCCCCTGCCTGGCTACCGCGCCCTGGGCTGCTGGTGACTTCACCTGCTGGCTCCCAGCTCAATGGAAGGCTCTCAAAGGCCATTCTGAGACTTGTCCTGGGACTTGTCTCATTCATGCTGGCTGAAGTCCTTGCTCTTTTTACTCAAAATTAACCCCATTGAGCCCGAAGCAGCCCAGAAGAATCTGAATGAGATAGCGGCGAGTGAAGACCTCACACACTCCAAGCTGGTTTCCAGGGGAGTTCTCTGCTTTCCAGGACTCAAACAGAACCCCATCCAACCACAGAGGCAAATGCGTGGGGGGAGCTGAAAGCCGGCCTTCCATGGAGGTCTCCCCTAGGCTTGGTCCCTCCTAGGATCTGCACCTTCCCACGGAAAGGAAGCTAGACACGTGTACCTGCTGCCTCAACATCATAGCCTGCCTTTTCGTTTTCAGCAATCGAGCCCAAAAGGCTGGCCTGTTCTCTCTTTGTTCTGAGGCAAGAGTCTTTGCCACTGGTTTTCCGAGAGGCACAGAGGCTGGTGCCACAAGGAGCTGCCTGCTTTCTTTGGCTTCGGCATAGCCAGTCCTGCCCTCGCCCTGAGCCAGGCCGGCAGGAATCGGGGCCCCAAAGCAGCGCCGAGACCTTGAATTAAGACACAGGCAACTCCTTCCACTTTCCTGGCCGCCTTGACACATCTGTCTTGTCGGCCTGCGTCTAAACCTCGTCTAAACCTCTTGAGCGATTCCAGCTGCTGTGCCAGGCCTGCGGACACGGTGACATTTGGTTTCTGTGAGAACACAGCACATCAGTGTGTTCACCTGCTTCATTTTTTCCCTCCTGCGTGGGGGGGGGGGGGGGGGGGGGGGGGGGGGGAGGCAGCCTGCACCCCAGGCTGCTGATCTGGAGATTTCCCATTTTGTCTCAGTGACATCATGCCTTGGCCTGGCCTCGCCTGGATCTTCCAAAACCCACTTTATTTCCTGTGTCTTTCCAGCACCCGGCCAAGAAGAATGTACAGTATGAAAAAAATGTCTGCTCCCCTCTACTGCAGACCCTTTGGAGGAAAAAAAAAAATATCCTGAGGGCTTTTAAATAAAAAGAAATAATTAGAACCTGCTGAGTGCCTTTACAGAATCTATGAAACTCAACCTTTTCCAAAATATCACAGTATTTCCTGTGGCTTCTGTAGACTAAGCTTTCATGGATTTATAAGTATGTGTCCAAGACAGTCTCTGAGCTCCATGTTTTAAATCCAAAAAGTCAGATTTGAAAAGCATAATACATCCTCTCGGAAAACAGCAGCCCGAAAGGTGCTAAGCTAAAACCCAGCTGGACAAGCATGGCCCGCCAGCTGTCGGGGTGGTGGGCCGTGCGCGCTTATTTCATTTTATTTATGGTTTTAATGAATGGAGGTTTGCTGCCCGGCGGTGGCTTTTTGGGATGCCGACCATGCCAGGTACGCCTTGCAGATGTGTGCAGCCGCCGCAGCTTACAACTCCACGGTGGGCGGAGAGTGGTTTATGAGCCTTGGTTTTCATAAATTCCATCAACGTCGTTAGAACTCCCTGTATAAACACGCTTCGAGATCGGGAAGGGAGAGAGTGAGAGCACATTCTGACCTTAAACTACCTGTGATCAATGAGCCTGGCTCCCGCTCGCCTTTTCCCCAGAGAAAACTGAAACCTTTTGAAAGAGAAACTCAAGGAGACAGAAGCTTCTGCTGACTTTCCGGAAGAGGTAAAGAGTCCAGGCCCGGGGTTCATGGTGCGTGACTATGTCTCACTAAGCCGGGTGTGTGGGCCGACAAGATGAAACGGAAGGCAGTGCAATTAACCGGGTACTTAGACCTGCAGAGGCCATCTCAAACATGTGGTCGTAAGAATACCTTTCCCTCGGTGACTTTGAAAAAAAACAACAACACAGCTCCGTGTATTATTTTAACTTCATGCTGCAGGCTGCCTGCTTGAGTTAAACTTGTAGAATTAGGACTTCATTTCCAGGGAGGAGAGTCCAATTCCGTATCGAATTACTCTGAATAAAACAGCGAGCACAGACTCACGGATCCACTCCAGTTAGTGTCAGCCTCGGGCTGAATCGGGGACTGGTGAACATTTGTTTTCACAGCCCACGGCCCTCCCTCCGCTCTTATGTCCCCTTGTCCCCCAGCAATAGGGATCCTTCATTCAAGTTTGGCAGCATCCCAGGCTGGGAATGGCCCCTTGTTGCCTAAGTTAAAAGTTGGTGTCTTCTCTAAGAAACCAATGAAAGTAATTCTTTAAAAAAAAAAAAAAAAAAAAAAAAAAAAATATATATATATATATATATATATATATATATATATATATATTGATTTTTTACAGAGAGGAAGGGAGAGGGATAGAGAGGTAGAAACATGGATGAGAGAGAAACATTGATCAGCTGTCTCCTTCACAATCTCCTACAGGGGCTGTGTCTGCAACCAAGGTGCATGCCCTTGACAGGAATCGAACCTGGGACCTTTCAGTCCACAGGCCGACGCTCTATTCACCAAGCCAATTACTTTTTGGCAAAAGTAATTTTTGTTGAACTGATAGTAGCTGAGTATGTCCACCTCCCCAATAACTGAGAGATCAAAAAAAGTTGGAATTCTTGGAACCAAGGGGAACTGGTAAGAGAGATATTTTTAACTGGGAGGTGGGCATGTTTAACTCTTCTTAACCAACAAGGGAGAGCAAATTGTAAGGACATGGCTGTGGTGTGGAGGTCGAGTGACTCAACGTAGAGCAAACATAAAGAAACAGGTCTGAAATAACTGACAGTTCTCTACTTAATCCCGCTAGCCTTTCCCAAGAGAGAACCGAAACCCTCTAAGTAGAGAGATATAGACAACTATTTTATGCAGAAAGAAAAATGCTAGCGCTCCCTGGTCACCTTCCAGAGACACTTTTTATAAATCTCCTACGGTTTGGGCTTGCCTTCACCATCTCAGGACTTCGGAATAGGCGAGGCTTTACCATAGGGACCTCAAGAATAAGGGCTGTGCATAGGAGAGGTGTTCTTCAGACACACAGCGCACGGTAGCCGGAGGACACAAGCAAGGCCCAGAGCAGAGTCTGTAAACAGACCACAGGAAGTTCTTGCATGGGGTGTCTTGGGCTTCCAGGTAAGCCACAGCCAAGTATTGATAAGTAGGTAGAAGCCTTGTTTCTATGCCTTTCCTTCAGGGACCTAATTCTTAGTAAAGCAACTCAGGAAGAAAAAAAAACGCATGCTTCTTTGTTTCTAGGACTTGGCCCTTTGTTTTATAATTAATATAGATTCCCACCCAATGCATAAATGTTTAAAGCATCATTTATATTGCATCACCCACTTGTTAAAGTTTAAAATGTTGCAAATAGCCAAGAGTCTGTGCTTTAGTTACAAGCAAACTTGCTCACCCCATGGTCCTAATCTCTGGCAAACAGTGGCATAAAATTGACTGCTATAGTCTCATAGTCTCTCTTCTCTTTCCTGCTCATCTCCCCTTCGCAGCCCCTGTCCCTTTCTATCCCGCCCCTTTTCCCCACCTTCCCGCAACCCTCTAGCCTAGAGGATGAAATCCAAATTCCACAGAGCACAGCAGGCCTTGCAGGAGAGGGGCCTGGCAGCCTTTCCCTGCCCCTTTGCCCTGTGCACACTCAAGCTCCCTGCCCATCCAGACTCTCCCCTTTCCTTATTAGGAGTTCCTGCTTTTCCCTCCCTCTGAAATTCTCTCTTTCCTGGTGTCTCCTCCTTCTCTATCAAGCTTCCCCGCAAACATTTCCTCTTCCTGGGGCACACTGGCCCTTCACAAGGACCTGATATGGGTTACCTCTCCATCTTTTCCCCTGCCCAGGACTTCCTGAAGGGTGAGGCTAGATCTTTGAATGCCCAGTGGTTTTTGAATGACCAAATGCACTTATGTGTAAGTAAATATGGGGGAAGGGAATAATGGTAGTCAGGTCTAGATAAGTTGACTCATGTTTGTAGCCATATCTTATTATTGTGCATAGTGATGTCTTAGTATTGTACAATTAAACAGAGTTGGCCACTATGATACCAGCAATAAGGAGACTACGGTACAACTGAACTAGTTATTTTGGTTGTTTACCATGCAATTGAGATAGCCATTTGTTGATCGAATCACATATCAGGTAAACTATAAAAAGAATATATATGAACTATTAATAATTTAAAAAATGCTAACATTTATTCCCCCTTTCACATTTCATATTTACTTAAATATCTCTTGTCTCTTTATTTTTTAATAAAAAATTTATTTACTTATTTACTTATTTATTTATTTATTTTAAATTGACCTCTAGGTCAATTTTGTATTTGCTCCACATTCTTTGCCATTATAAAATAAGACATAAAGATCTGACTTCAAGTCAAAGCCTAGCATAAAATAGTTAAGTATGTACATATGCGTGCTGGTCTGAAATATGTGTGTGTATGCGGGAAATATGGTATGCAGAACTGAATGGGAATAAATGGTCCTAACCCAATATAATCCAATAGAGGTACAATTAGGAAATGAAGCTCCAAAGAGATATAAACGAGCACCTTCATCCATAGGGATTACTTTATCAACAAGGGAATGGGTATTCACACTGAACAAGCCATCTGCCTTCAAAAAGCCATATGCAAATAGAGAAAAAGATTCCTCCTCCTTCCTGAGGTGTGTGAGGGTTTCATGTCACTTTGGCGTGGATGTCAGCACAGGGGTGGTCTGCGCAGAGGCTCTAAGTCAAGGCAGCCTCTTGGCAACCTGCCCTGAGCATTGTTCCTACAACCGGGCTTCTGCCTGTCCTCTGGGACCCAGCCTCTCCCGGCTCAGCAATGGGTCCCTGGCACGTTCTTTCCTGGGGTCTCTTGCTAGGCCTCCCAGGGTCCCAACCTGATTTCTTTCTTTTCCTCATCACCTCAACTCCCAATGTCACCATTGTAATGTTCAGGCCATGAGGATTTTTGATTGCTATAGGGTTATAATGCAAGAAGCTTGGCATGGGTCATGGGCACTTGAGCTATCTAGTTCAATGAGTTTAAGTTCTGGAATATTTTAAAAGGGAAGAAAGAGACCTTGGAATTTTCCAGTACAGAGGGGAGCTCTCATCAACTGCTAAGAAGATTTCCCTGGTTACTTCAATCAAGGTATGTGGTACAATGCACATTCCTAGGTTTTGTCCTGGGATTCAGAAGTTTGGGGGTGTAGTTCAGGAACCCTGGGCTTTTTCTCCCCATTATTTTCTCTCTTGGATGGGATTTTGACAAATGTTTCTCCATGTATTCATTGAGCAACACCCAAGATAAATTACAAGTTTTATTTTCATACAGACGATGATTGTAAAGAAAAATAGTTGCTGTCTTTTAAAAGTTTAGTGTATCCCTGACAATTTCATTTGCACCATTAATTCTTCCAGGAAGTTATTTCTGTAAAACACAGATGTAAAAGTTAACATACCCTGATCCAGACTAAATTACCACAAATTGCTCTAAGAATGGATGAAATGCAAATTAATGAGATTGCCGTGAATGCTTATTTTCCCCTTAGTCTATGGCAGTGAGTTATGATATACTAGAGGCCCGGTGCACGAATTTGTGCATAGGTTGGGTCCCTCGACCTGGCTTCTGATTGGGGCTGATCAGGGCTGTCTTGCCAAGTCCAGGGGGAGGGACTGAGGAAAGTTGGCTGTGGGAGTGCACTGACCACCAGGGGGCATCTTTTGTGTTGAGTATCTGGCTCCTGGTGGTCAGTGCACATCAAGCAACTGGCCGTAATGGTCTCTTAGGCATATATATATATATATATATATATATATATATATATATATATAGTCAAATACTGAACTGCTTTAGCTAATTCAGGAGATTAATCTAAAGACTATCTTGATACCCTCTAGGAGAGGGAGAACAGAATTGATGGTCATCAAGTAATCTTTACCTTGACAGGCCAAGTTTTGCAAAACAAAGTAAACATGTACTAGAACTGCCCAGATAAATGTTTCAGGGTGTCTGTGAGCACATTTAGACAGTGTCTCCCTCACCAGGAATATCTGCTTCATGATTTTAGGCATCTGAACATCTAAATCTAAACAACAACAATAACAATAATAGCTACTATCAGTCAAACCCTTTCTGTGTGCCAAATATTATACTTCCTATTCATTATTTCACACTGTCTTCCCAGCATCCTTACAGATCCTTTTATCAACCAGTTTACCATGGAAGAAACTGAGGCTCAGAGAAGTTAGTAACTTGCCTATAGCCCCACAACTACAAAGTGGCATGGCTTGAGTCTGACACTAAAGCCCAAGGGACCACGGCTGTGTCTGTACCCGAGAAAACCCGCTCCACACAGCTCCTGGCCTCCCCGGCCAGTGTTTCCTCTGTGACAGGCACACACTGGCTAGCTAATACATGCCGTTTTAGAAGTTTATATCCAATGAGGACATAATCGTCCAGATAATTTTCTTTAGGACAAAAGAAAAACAAAAACCCCCTTTAAATTTCATTTTTGCAAACACACCGTGGTCTGATGGCCACAGAACCCAGCTTTGCCTGGACCAGGGAGTGAACCTCAGCATTCCTTCCAGGCTCAGCATTAGGCTCTCCGTGTAGAAAATCCTTAGAAGGACATCAAACTGAGGGTGGATAGGAGCAAAAAGAGGGAAAGATGGCCACGGATAGCCATCTACTCTATTTTGTGATCCACATGTAAAGAATAATTTTAGAAATGGATTTGTTGAGCTTAAAAAGTATCTGTTGTCCATAGAAGGAAGGCAAGGAAAATCAGCATCCATGTTCCGGCAGTTGCTTCAGACACGGGATCGGCTGGCGCTCTAGGGTTCATGGGCTTTTCCCTGGATGTTCCTGTGCACAGACAAGGCCACTGAGGCCTGTAGACAGTCACTCAAGAGGTGAAAGATCGCCAAAACTGATTTGGTGCCTGCTGGACTGAAAGGTCCCGGGTTCGATTCTGGTCAAGGTCATGTACCTTGGTAGCAGACACATTCCCAGTAGGGGATGTGCAGGAGGCAGTTGATCAATGTTTCTCTCTCATCGATGTTTCTAACTCTCTATCCCTCTCCCTTCCTCTCTGTAAAAAATCAATAAAATATATTTTTTTTAAAAAAGAGGTTTAAGATGGGGAAAGATTCACTCCCCTGAATCTCCAGGTTGTGGGCTCACCTCATTACACCAGGATAAAGAGATGACTTCATTCTGAGGGGCATTCGGTGGAAGGCATTTCAAAGCTGGCGGTGATCAGAGCTGGAGAAGAAAGGCAGGCAGGGGGCTGAACACAGAACAAGGCAGAGCACTGCAGAGCCCAGGAGAGCAGGGGGAGGCCGCTGTCAGAGGCTCAGAGGAGACAGTCTCCTCAGGTCCTTTCAGCTGAATGTCCCCGCCCTTCCCCGTGGGGGGGCATCCCTCCCCACAACCTGGCCATGTTTTAAATGGCTCTGCCTCCTGGCACCCTGTTGTCATGGCTTGATTACTTATGGGAAATGACATCTGGAGCGATTGGCAGCTGTGTGAAGATAGGTGGTGGGAATAAGAAGTGGGGATAGCAGGAAATGGATCATCATTGTGGTTATTGTTTTTATTTAATTAGGTTTTGCTATTATAACAATAAATAATAATAATGAGAGTGATAATAATGCAGATAAGCTAATGTTTAGTAAGCCAGGCTCTATGCCAAGCATTTAAAATATGCAATCTTATTTAACCCTTCACTGTTCCGATCGATTGGCATAGTCATGAATGTACTTCACAGATGAGGATACTGTGGCACGAAGAGGCCAGCCCCTGACCAAGGTCACTGGGCAGCTGAGTGATGGTGCTGGGAGCCAGATCCCAAAGTCTGGCTGCAGCGTCCAACTTCAGGGCCCGAATTCTTTTTTTTTTAATTTTTTTTTATCTATATATTTTAGTGATTTTTTACAGAGAGAAAGAGAGAGGGACAGAGAGTTAGAAACATCGATAAGAGAGAATCATCAATTAGCTGCTCCTGCACCCCCCCCCCCCCACTGGGGATGTGCCAGCAACCAAGGCACATGCCCCTGACCGGAATCAAACCCGGGACCCCCCAGTCCGCAGGCTATCCCCTGAGCCAAACCGGTTTCGGCAGGGCCTGAATTCTTGACCTCCATGTGCCGGGTTGCCATAGGCCTTACCTTTCTGGATCCTCACAGACACAAGCTGAGTGGGGCATTGCTATCTCCTTTTACAGATGAGGAGACTGAGGCTCAGAAATGGCCCTCTGCTCAAGGAGAGGAGAAGGGCTGACATTCAACAACAAGACTCTAAGTCCTTCTCCATTGTTCCCCAGACTATTCTGCCGACCTCATCCTGAGATAAGGTCCGGACGCTATTTCTCGTGTCTAGGACTCCATGTCCAGGTAGAAGCTGGACAATTGCCAATTGCTCCAGATGTTATTTCTCCAAAGTAATCATTTAGCATCTTTCTGGTGACCCATCAAGTGAGCAAAGGGACACCCAGAAGGACTTGGAGAGGGTCATCTGAGTTGGGATGAGGTTCCTTTGACTTTGCTAAAATAAACTGGGGAGAGAGAAGGCAATGGGGCAGGTTGGGGGAGAATAACAAAAAGAGTGAGGCAGATATAAAGCAAGAACATCAAAAGGAAGGAGCAAAACCTCTCAGAACAGCAAAAGCACAGTAAAAAATCAGGAACCTACAAAAACCCTGCTGCTCAGATGCCTCGACTTCCCTCCTCTCCTTCCCAATGGCACACTAGGAAGCTCTGATTTCTTATCTCCTTTTCCTTCTGGACGATGCACATTGACAAATACAGTATGTAAGATGCAGGGACGTGTGAAAGCAAAGTGTGGCGAGGGTTGTTTTCCATCTCCCAATAATAGCGTTTCAATTTGGTACCTAAATAAACAATCTATTTCAGTGGCTCCCCTTTGATACCTCGAATGTTCCCTTCTGTTATTTCTGGCAGTTCCCAATCCTGTGATGTGATTAGAGAGGATGATTACACTTACATAACAGCATCAAATTAATTTGCCGCCGCTGAGAACAACAGCGGCAGGAAATCATTGGAGTTCTCGGATCGCTCCCCCCTGCCCCCACCCGCCTGGAGTTTATTTAAGTGACATCAAGGGATTAGAGCGAAGTCGGTCAGTAGAGCACTGCTGGGAAAACAACCAAAACATCGACTCTGACCTTGTAAACGAAAGAGGAACAGAGCGAATAATGGAAAGTGCCGGTCCCAGGCCTGGTGCAAGGGCCATCAGATGAATCAGCCTCCCAAACACATATTTCTGTCTGCGGGAGAAAGAAACAAGCTGTACCTTTCAGGGAAGATTATTTTCTCAGGCTATGTTCCACCAAGCAAGGACTGTCAGAACCAAAGACGTTTGCGATTTTTGCCCCCTCCCCCTCTTCCCCCATTCTTTTCTTTTTGGCTCCTTTTCAAAAGAAAAAGAAAACTCAGTTGACTTGAATTTTTTGAACCCTCATTTTTAAAACCAGGAATAAAAAGCAGAGGCAAATAGTATTGCTTCCGCTTTCCCAAGAGTTAGGTTGATAACGGCTCACACAACTCTAGCCTCTGATCTCACCCAAGGCCAGAGGCTAACCACAGAGGGCAGCATGCCGTGGCTTGGAAAAGGGGCTCAAGGCCACCTAAGTGCCAACTTATAGGTTTCGGTTCTGACATGAACTCTGGACAGTCATTTAAACCCTCCGAGCTTTGGTTTTCTTACCCATGAAAACAGATATTGCCTTCTCTCACCTCTATTACTGTAATGTCCACCCACCCGTTTCTTCTGTGCATTCATCCATTCAACAAACAGTTACTGAACACCAATTGTGTTGCAGAGGCCACTGGGAATACCTGCTGACATGGTCTCAGCCCTAGGAGCCCACATCCTAATGCAAGAGTGACAATAAGGACAGCCACCGTGCATGGACAGCCTGTGTGGGCAGGCGCTGGCCTTACCACCCTCATCCATTATTCCACTGAAATCTCACCAGTGCCCTGCCTGAGCAAGTATCACTACCCGATCTATTTCACAAACGAGGACATGGGGCCTAGGTTCTTTTAAAAACTCTATGCCAAATTACATTAGCAAGCATCAAAACTGGAATTCAAACCCAAGCTTTCTGAATTTAAAATGGTACTAGGTCCCTTGCTATTTTTTTTTTTAATCCGGATAAACTCTAAATCATCCTGCAAATACAAAAAATTATTTTAAGTGTTGTGCACAGATGTTCTTCTACAGATAGAGATCATAACGGCACAAATTTTTGGTTGCCTCATTCCAGCAATTATAACATTTGGTTCTTTTTAAAGCAAACTCGTTCCCAGTATCTCATTTGATCCTTGTAACCAGGTTGTACATACATCGAGTAAGAGTTATGATTCCCATTGCGCACAGATGGGTAGATCCAAGATACATCATTTGCCAGAACTGGACCCGGAACAGCCTAGAACTGGAACACACTTCGGTGACTATTCTCTCATTCCCCATCCCCATAACCTTGTCTCAATGGGTCTGCATAAGTGCAGGCTGATTTTCCCAGTTTTGGCTTCCATAGATTTCTGGATGCCACCTATATATGTCAATCCTTTCGGTCTCCATACAGTCCCTCGTTTAGGTAGAAATCCACATTTAAAATGTGGCATGGGCTATTTTTACACTTGCACACCTTGGCAATCATTGGCTGCTTTTCCACCTTGTAGGGACCTGTAGCATTGTGCCATCATCTTTTATTAGCATCATCCTCACTCGCTAACATAGAGATTTCATTGTGCATTTTCTCACTTAGCTCTTCAGGAAGGCTGCTCTTAACATCAAGAAATGGGGTTCCCAAAGTTGGTACCACTCCAATTTGGTCATTTAACTTTTTGTTTTTCTTTTAATTTCTTGTATACAAGCAAGAACACATTACCATGAAGAGATTCATGCTAATGCCAACATTAGCATGGAATTCATCATAAAATTTGGTCCTGCTTGTCCACACCTTTCTTCTCTTAACTTTATTCATAAAATGGCCATCAGAAAATTCTTTTTGTGACTTTTCCCACCTTAGTTCATTGTTAGTCCTTCTGCTTGAAATGCTTGGCACCTAACTTCTGCAACCATACCCCATCCTTCCAAGGCACCTCAACTTTCACATCCGTGAAGATACATTTCACAACACCTACCTCTCTCAGTACCCTCCTCTGAATACCCAAAGCCCAGAGGTTTACTCAGCAGGTTCCTTACAGGAGATCCAGTCCTAATCCCTTCTTGTATTGATGAGGAGACTGGCATCCTATAGAGAGGTCACATGACTTTCTCGTTGATGCTAAAGCTGGAATGAGTACCCTACTATCCTGATTCTTGAGGCTAGTGTTACTTCTATTAGAAGACCTCTCCCCTAGGTCTGTGGACTGTATAGCTATGTGACCTGTATGTGGGCTAGAATGGATCTTTGTCTCAGTACCCCATAAACTTGGTGAGCTTCAGAAGGCAAGGGCTGAGGCTTTTTCATCTCTGAACCCCACAGCATTGTTCACAAGCCCAAACACATATAGTTATTCAGGAAATAGTTTAGGGATAAGGATTGTCCTTTGTGGCTACTATATCCTTTATGGATACTGCCTGTGTCTTCATCTCTGAAGCTGCTTGCTAACCCATCCCTGGGGGGCTCCCTTCCCTGTTCCTCCCTTCTCCTCAGTAACTCTTTCACCCCTTCCACATTTCCACTGAGGACTTGCCCTTCTAATTCACCACTCATTCATTCATCCACTCATTCACTTACTTAGCAACTATCTGTTAAGTGCCTATTGTGTGTGCCAGGCACTGTCCTAGGTGTTGGAGATGCAACAATGAACAAAATGAAGTCTCTGCCCTCCTGGAGCTTAGCATCCCTCCAAGGCCCAGTCTTTCCTCTCAAGTAACAGCTCCCAGCTCTTGGGAAACCCAGAGTTTCACAAAAGAGTTTCAAGAGTGTTCAGACATGACAGGTGATAAAGGCATACATTTTAATTTCTACTACACTAACTAAAAAAATATAATGACTACTTACATCCATTTTCCATTTGAAAGAGAAGACTTTGGGATCAGGTACCTGGGCTCATGACTAGGTCACGCATCACTATTGGAGGGTGGGGAAGGGGGAGGGTTGGTGGTGCTGAAGGTCACCGGCCACTGTGGCAATTTGACTGTCATGCCACACAAAATGTTTATTTTTTGGAAGTTGTTACCTGATTAAGTTGTCAATTTTTTACCCGGAATGGGCCTTTGGGTATAGGCAAACAGAATGATTCTGAAGTAAAAGTTTGAAAAGTATATGAAAAGCATGCAAAGGATAGTAATTTTGCAGATATTGTTCAATATCTTCTTCACCAGGTTTCAGAATTATATTTAACTGACTGACCTATCATATACCCCATTGAAATATCTCCCTTACTTTGAAAAGCACTGTTGATAATAGTATATTTGGTGTTACTTATATCCAATTTTGTTTTTAATTATTTCTTTTTAAAAAAAAATATATTTTATTGATTTTTTACAGAGAGGAAGGGAGAGAGATAGAGAACTAGAAATGTCGATGAGCGATAAACATCGACCAGCTGCCTCTTGCACACCCCCTACCGGGGATGTGCCCGCAACCAATGTACAGGCCTCTGACCAGAATCGAACCTGGGACCTTTCAGTCTGCAGACCAACGCTCTACCCTGAGCCAAACCGGTTTCGGCTACTTATTTCTATAGAAGTGTTTATCATTAGTGGCCAGAAATATTTTTTTTAAAAAAAGCACACAAAACATCCTCAGTATTTAGAAATAAAAGAATAAAAGCAAAACAGATTCTTTTTTACACCCAAATTTGAGGTTTCATAACATTACTTAAGAGAGCGGGTTTTATCTGTTTTTGTCTATATTTGATGCTATGATACACGGTTAAATTTCAAGCCACCATCTAATATTTATTTGGTTTCCAAACTAAGCATACTATTAAATGTTATTTTAATGTATGTTTTATAAATGATCATTTCTACATAATTAAATTAAATCATGTGTATCACTTGTTAGATGGAACTCATTCTGAATTTATTATTATAATCCATGAGGATTAGTAAATATTGTATTTAGTTACTTTTGCAATAAAATCTCTGCTATATACTGATCTAAAAATGACACATATATTTGAAAACATTAAATCACTTCATTTAAATATATATATATTTTATTTATTTATTTATTTATTTATTTATTTATTTATTTTATGGGGAGGAAGGAAGAGAGTTAGAGAGCTAGAAACATCGATGAGAGAGAAACATCATCGATCAGTGGCCTCCTGCACAGCCCCCACTGGGGATGTGCCCACAACCAAGGTACATGCCCTTGACTGGAATCAAACCTGGGACCCTTCAGTCTGCAGGCTGATGTTCTATCCACTGAGCCAAACCAGCTAGGGCAAATCACTTCATTTTGTATTGCATGCAGACTGATCAGATGATTTAAAATTTTCCAAATAATATATAGTAGTAAGAAATGAGTTCATGAGTTTGATCCAGAGACAGAGAAACATGGATCAGACCGTCAGACCTCAGAGGGAAAGTAGGGGAAGGTGGGGTTAAGGAGAAAGAGGTCAACCAAAGGACTTGTATGCATGCATATAAGCCTAACCAATAGACACAGACAACAGCGGGGTGAGGGCATGAGTGGGGGAGTGGGGGACAATGAGGCAATAAGGACACATATGTAATGCCTTAATCAATAAAGAACAAAAACATTATAAAAATAAAGAAATGTAAAAAAAGATATTTAACCTCTCATGTTCTTAGTCTACAAAGATTACAGTAGAATGTCAATATTTGTAGTAGAGTGCTTAGAATAGTGTCTGGCACATAATACACTATGTGTTCATTAAATTAAATATAAGTAAACAAACAAACAAACAAAAAACAGTGGGGGAATGCTATTCTAAATTCTGTATCTGTCTCTGCTCTTACCACCCATTCTCCTTCTTAGCACCACTAATTGTCTTTTCTGTCTCTTGAACAGTCAGTCAATCTTTCCCTTTTCACTTTCTCCTTTCCTTCAGTCACCAAGTCTCCCTATTCTAAACAGCTCACCAGCTAACTCTAAGCAGCATCAGGAAACCTCCTGTGCAGCCCCCTCAGGCTGCCACCTGACACAGACAAACTCAAGGCAAGAATGTTTGTCTGCCATCTCCTCTGCCTCAGGGCCTTTGCACTAGCTGCTCCTTCTGCTTAGAATGCATGTCACCTTGCTTTTTGCATAGCCGGCTGAGTCCTGCCACTCAGGTGCCAGCTCTTCCAAGAGCTGACCAGTTTTGCTCAAGTGCCCTTCTAATCCCTCTCCAACACGTCACTCTCTTCTGGTTCTGATTATTTATTACCACCTGACATTTTTCTTGTTTATTTTGGAAGAACTTCAAAAGAGAGAGTATTCTCTCCTCCCTGGATGTTACTCCAGCATGTAAAATAGCGCCTGGCCCAGAGAAACTGCCTAGCATTCACTTATTGAATAAATGAACAAATGAACAAATTATTATCTGTTTCAGTTTCCTTTGCTTTTTTTTTTTTTTTTCTTCTTCTTCACTCCTTAAATGCTTGCTTTGTGTAGGAGTCTTCCTTCCAACCTATTCCATTCTCCCTTTTCACACTTTCCCTGGGTGATCACAGCCACCCTCAGAATTCGAACATCTATCGATATAGAGACGACAAATGCAGAACATGGTAATGCCCTGGGCAGACATTACTTGTGGATTTCAGCTCTCTTTTCAAAAACAGTCTAGACATCGTATGTACTGAGCTCCACGCGGGCTCTGCCAGCTGATAGAGTCAGCACTCCTGATGAAAGCTGTTTCTCTGACCTACATGCCAATGACTCCCCAAGTCTGCATCTGCAGCACTGAAGTGTTCAGACCCCCCCTCATCAAACTGCCTCCTAGACACTTCCATACGTTCCCCTCTGTGTTCAGCATGGTGCCCGGGGCATGGCGGGCGCTCAATAAAGGCTTTGTGCAGTGGTAAGCGCGTATTCAGTGACATTATCCACTCAGATAGTCTCTCCCAGCTTGCCAGGTACAGAAGCGAGACTCCCTGTTTGCACTTCTCTCCTTTCAGAGCGGCCATGGCGATGTGCCAGGTCTGGAGCACAGTACCCATTTGTAACAAGTTACACATTTTGGCCAACAGTTCCACAATTTCACCCTTGAGTTCCTTCAGAACTCTTGGGTGGATGCCATCAGTTCCAGTGATTTATTTACACCTAGAGTGCCATTCCAGGACATCCTGTCCATTCACCAGAGCTTCAGACTTTGCTGTGCTCAGATACAATTGGGGAGTGGGAATTTTCCATTCTGTTCCTTCGGTAACAGCGGGTGCAAAGAATTCGCCACAGCTCCCTCCCCTGCTGCACACTGGTCTTTAAAGCAGTGGTGGGTAGGTAGGTCCCACAGATCCAGTGGACTCCCTCATTTTCTTACTGCCGTTGCTGCATAATAAGAGGATGTTTCTGCCTGGCATGCGAGTTCCTCTGCAAAGCCATCCTCAAATGATCTCCTGTAGCACCGTGCCAGCTACCTCGATACCATTCAGGCCGGTAACTCTAACAAGTGAAAGGACTTTCACAGCCACCACTCATTTCATCGTCACAAAACCCCTGAAAGATGGATAAGAGAGGCTAGACTATCGTTCCGCAGGCAAAGAAACCGAGGTCCCGAGAGGTCAAGAGATTTGAATGTCCCGTTGCAAGCTGGTCGCTGGAGCTGAGCTGGGATCTTTCTGGCCTGCTTTTGTCCCCTCCCTCCTACACCTTGATTCAGTTGAGTTGCATCAACCTGTCCCAGTCCAATCAAATGCTCAGTGAGCAGTCATTAGGACAACTGGAAAGAACCAACTGACGTCAAAACGTTTGATTCAGCAGCTGCATGCAGCGATGGCCTCACGCAACAAAAATGTGCTCTGCTAAGAGATATTCCCCACGGAGGGCCTGAGAGAACACACCGAGAGGCCTGATCCACAGAGGCCAGCCTAGACAAGGTTCCAGGGGGGACACCACATCGCACGTCCACATGCACAGGGCTCTGTGCACACAAGTTCTCGCTGCTGGGTTTTAGCTTCAGAGGAACTGAATTCTCATTACAGGATCCTCAGCTCGCACCCAGGCCCAGCAAGCACTGGAGCCACCTCTGGCTATGAATACATCACCGAAGAGAGGGGAGGGGGGGCAGCGTGGAGTGGGTAGCAACCACAATTCCCACAAGGGACTAGTGCGGAAGCTCCGTCGCTGGAAGGATTAAATGCTGCTGGCATTTCATTTTCAGGATCACATTTTGTGTGCAACCGCAGCTTCAGACCTGAGAGACCGGCCAGCGCGGGTTTGCCCATAAACACAGAGGAATCTGCCTCTGATGTAACCTGACATGGTCCCTGCTCTCTGATTAACCACTTCAGGGCAGGCCTCAAAGAAGCGTGTGCCAGCTGGTGCCCTCTGGACCCGTGCAGCTGCCACTCCTCTCCTTCCTCCCCCACCCTGGTCTTCCCAAAGAGTACCTGCCAGTGAAGTTGGTCTGGCTGAAGAGAAAGGACTGCCTCACCTCCTTTGATGCAAAGATAAGAGGGGAAATCATCATGTGATATCTTATTTCTCCCCATCCAAACACCAAATAATTTGTTATTTTTTTACTTTCATTTCTTTGGGACAGAAATCAGTCTGATAGTGTTTTGGATTTGCTAAGTCACTCAATAACTCAGCCTCTAAAATGTGTTCAAGTATAACCTTGGGCTGTTTTTTGTTTTGTTTTGTTTTGTTTTAAATAGTTTTACATTTGAAGCCTGAAAACAAATTTTGTGTGTGTGTGTGTGTGTTTAAACTGTTTCAATTTGTTTCATTATAAATTCTCTGTGACCTTTAAAAATACTTTATTTTCTAATGTTCTGAGCCTTCCACCGGAAGAGTCAACCCCTCTTCTAACAAATGCTGATTGAACACGGGTGTTAAAATACATTTTAAACTTTATTGGGGCGGAGGAACGGTGGAGGGGCTGAATGTGGACAGAACATTCTCTGGGCACCCACTTTATTGTGCCTGCTACCATCAGAGCATTCACTAACGAAGGGAGCATTTGTACTGGACTGGAAAAGGATTCCGAGGGGTCTGTTAATTTACTTGTAACAATGTATTAGCCAACACTTTCAGCTGTGAATCCCTGGCCAGCCCACCATCTTGTGTAGAGAGGGTGGCGCTGTTTTTGTGAGAGAAAGATAGATAGAGAGAGAGAGAGAGAGAGAGAGGGAGAGAGAGAGAGAGAGAGAGAGAGAGAGAGAGAGACCGTCCCCTGGGAGCTTGCTAATAAAGAGCTCTTCAGAGCCTTGCCTTTGTACAGGTACTCTATGAATATTTATAGAATATTCCATCTGTAAACGGCATTAAAATATAAACAGAGCATCCCAAGCAAAAGGGAAGGCCATTTCCCCCTACCACGTAGCAGGGCTGCAACACGCTGGGGTTTAGCCCAGAATGGCTAAAAACAGCACCGAAGGAAAAACCACTGGCTGAACAAACCAGGGGCAGCAGCACATCTTGTGGGCTGGTTGGGTTTGTGTGCTCTTTGTTAACCGAGTCTTCTGAGCAACTGAATGATAATATATGCCTATCTACCACACACGTACATACACATAGGCACCGGGTATTTATAATGATTGAAACTGGACACATTGAAATTGCCGCCTTTGTAGAGAGAGAACGTGGTCAAATATCAGAGTGTTCATATTGATTTAAGCGAAGTAATGTTGCCCGAGTTTCTGGCCCTCCTCCCCCTTCTGGGCCAGGGAGGGGTGGGAACATGGAATTCTGTTTACACGTGGGCTCCAGCTAGCAAGCTGAGCAAGAAAGGCCGGAGGGGGAGGAGCTGAGTGGAGAGCTTCTCAGAGAGCAATTTCTGCAGATTCCCAGGGCAGCATCAGCTCCTGGCAGGTAGGGGGATGGAGCCTGTGGGGGTGGCAGTCAGCCTACACCAAAGGCGCTTCCCACCTGCCAGCCTCGGCTGCGTGCTCTTGATTGCAAACCTCTGCTAATCGTCATAGGTGTGTTACCAATTTTCAAAGGGATTAGTATACCATAAAATACACTCAACAAGAAAACCACCCAGAACGCAATGAATCATTCTTTGATGATTCAAAAGGCATTTGGGATCCTGTAGTGCCTTAGGGTCAGCATTACAAACATCAATTATTTTTATGGTGAATGTGTGGAAGAGCCAGTTCGAGAAACGTACTGGTTAAGAAAGTCCAGGGCGGCCCTCTCTGACAGTATTTTAAGAAGATAAGGTTCTAGGCCCTGGCTGGGTAGCTCAGTTGGTTGAACGTCATGGTCGGATATGCCAAGGTTGCAGGTTTGATCCCTGGTGAAGGCACATATAAGAATCAACCAACGGATGAATAAATAGGTGGAACAACAATTCAATCTCTCTCTTTCTCTTCCTCTCTCTCAAAAAAGTCAATTTTAAAAAAAAGGAGATAATGTTCTATCTCAGGCCTTCTCTTCTTTCAAGCTTTTGCCCAGAATACTGCTTCCATTCTCTGAAAAACAGCTCATTAATCAGCTCAGAGAACTACCTATTTTACAATATGCTTGAGTATGTAAAACTGAAATTCTCTCATTTTCCTACCAACCATTTTTTTTTTTTTGGTACACTTTTATTCTTCTCCTTTAACCATTCACATACTTCTTTCCTTAAATTCAAATCATTATATAAGAAGTTTGGTCTGACAAAGTTGACAAAATCATTTAAAAAACCCACGAAAACGAAGTCAGGTAGCACACACTAGTGCTCTGTTTCATTTCAAATGCTCCTAAAAATTGGAGGAAGTGACTCTACTGCACTGGAGCCAATCACACATTGAGTTTCTCTCCCCTCCCTACCCCACCCCCAGGCAAAACGCAGTAATTGGTAACGAAGAAAAAAAACTTTTAGTCCTTGCAAGTCAAGTTCTTGAGCAATTTGAAAACAAATTAATCCAAAACATCTGCAAGAATTTTATCTTTAACAACCCAGGTGTCTAAAACCTAAGGGGAGAAGAAATACACAAAGGGCTTTGCCATCTAAGTCTTTGAAGAACAGGATTCTAGCAGAAACAAAACGTCAAAAATGAAACACAATTGGCTTTTACAAATCTGTATTTTCCATGGCAATTTCTTTTGGCCTTCAACAAAGAATGGAATTCCTAGATGAGTCTCGTCAGATTTTCCAAAGAGCTAAACTAAACAAGGGGATCCCAGGCACACTGAAGTCTCCTGGTGGAGCTCTGGTCCGTATTTGTTTAAAAAATACAGGTCTTCTTAAATTTCAAGGGTGTTAAACCCAACACAGCCAGACATGGAGGTCATAGTATCAGATCTGAATGACTTGACAGATGTGTTGTCTTTTTTTCACAAAACAAGCTTAGATCTTACCCAATCAGTAGAGAAAGATCATGAAGAATTCAAAGGAGACCACATACTGCACCTGTAGCCGATTGTGTGTCTTTTAGAAAATGTGTAAGCCACACACACATACACACACACACACACACAAAATGAAGGAGTGTCTCCAGATTGCTAGCACACACTTACTCCCACTACTACAAATAGGTGAGCCTACACATGATCTTAACAAATGTCACTTTGCTTGAAGTGACTGTGACTTTGTAGCTATAGAGGGTGAGACAAAGTAAGTTTACAGTTGTGAGTAAGCAAAAACAGTTCATTCCTGTGTTATTATTTACTAGAGGCCTGGTGCAGGAAAATTCATGTACTGGAGGGAGGGGTCCCTCAGCCTGGCCTGCCCCCTCTCACAGTCTGGGAGCCCTCAGGGGCAGGAGGTGACCTGGTGATCAGGGGAAGGTGATACCCCCATCACACTTCTGCTGCTGCCATTGCTGGCAGTGCAAGCCTCACCTGGCCCTGGTTACCTGAGCCTTAGGCAGCCCTGAGCAGCTGTGCAGCCACCTTCCAAGGCTTGCCTGCTCTCAGGCCAGTCCTGGGCAGCTGGGGGCTAAAGGGACTAGGGGACTCCAGAGACAGGCTTGAGGAACATCTAGACCTGACTGGGGGTGGGCCCGGCCATGCTGTGCACCTGTCGCCCCAGTGGGGCTGAGGGGATTGGTGCCACCATCTTGTGGCTGTGGGCACCATCATATTTGTGAGGGTGTGACAGTCAATTAGCACATTCCCTCCTATTGGCTGTGGGTACTATCACCTTTGTGAGGGTGTAATGGTCAATTAGCATATCCTCTCTTTATCAGATAGGCTTGTTTAATTATTGTGGTATTTTCCATATGAACTGTAAGCCTACTTTTGCCCCACTGTGTATTTTATAACATCTTCAAGTTCAATACCATCTGACTGTTCCCCTATAATGATATCTCCAAGAAGGACACTGTTGGTATTTTGTAAACTGTTACTGCTTATTTTCTTTCTCTACTAGACATGGTCTAATGGGTTTAGAAAATGACATTCAAGACTCTGCTTTGCCTATTGGAACTTCTGCCACCTGATTCTTAAAAGACACACACATACCTACTTGTGGGCTCGGACATGTAAGTTGTTTTCAGTGCTGAAGTCTCTTACCCTTCACAGAGACTCATCTCCCTAAGAGGTAAATGTTTTAGTGAAAAAACAACTTGGGGGAAAAGGGCATTTAATTCCCAATTAAATGAAAGGCACAAAATTTAACTACCTACTGAAGCAAAGGCAGGCTGCAGATGTTGAAAACTGAGATAAGAGACTTGCACAGATATGTCTCCCTAACTTTCTCCACAGTGTGGTGAAAGCTGTCTGGGCAGCTAAAGGGGAAAGACAGAATCATGCTCCTGGGGGAAGGACTTACTCTCAAACCATTTTTGATAGTGAGAGCTAAACAAATATGATTTAGATCAGTGGTTATCAACCAGTGTGCCATTGAAAGAATTTTTAAAACATGCAATACCTGACTATTCAGTCAGGGGCACTGACCTCTTTTCCCTTAGATTGTCAAATTAAAAAAACAAAACAAAAAAACAATAGCCAACACAACAATAGCCATTTGCTGTGAATGAATACAAAGTAAACCTATGTTTTTTGTCAGATGGGCAAACATGTATATTTTTTGGTGTGCCACAGAATCTTAGCAATTTATGTGTGCCACGAGGTGTAAAACGTTGACAATCGCTGACCTAGATGTTTCCATCGCCCTGGATTACTTGGTCCTTTGACAAATTTAAGTCCAGGGTCTCCTACCAGGGAAATGATTTCATGTAAGGATAAGACTCTCTCAGCATCAAACTCCTCCTCCTTCTTGACTTCCTTTTGAAAAGTTTCCCTTTCAAAATTTAGGAGGTGACACAGAATGTTAAACTCTCAACAAGTCCTAGGACAGAGGGCAGACAAGATATGCCGCCTCCACCTCTCTAAGAGAGCCCGCCTGTTCACCAGCCCCAGCTGCCACCGACCACAGGGGTCCCCGTGGGGACACGCTCAGCGCGATCACAGCCTTGCCTCAGGAAGCGCGGGTGGGGAAATGTGCCAGACAGTTGCTCCCCAATCCCGCTGCTCCGTTTCAGAGATGTTTCCCGTGAACTATGCCGACCTGCCCATTCAGGAGCCCCGGGAGCTCCAGCCGGACCTGCCCCTCCAATTCCAGCTCCTCCACGTGTGTGCGTCCCACCTATGGAGGCTCTCTGCTTCCTGCCTGGGCCCGGGTGCCAATCACCGCTCTCCCCCGACACCCCCTCCCCAAAGGCTCTCCGAGGCTGCTCCCTGTGTGATTGGCATCTCATTAATGAAGAAGGGCTGTGTCTCTCTCATTACAGTTACAGTGAAGTGAGAGTACCTCAGAACTAATTTACTCGCTCTCACTAGGGAAGACACGCTCCTCCATCAAGAAGTTCACTTTCCTGCTGCCTGTGGCAATAAAAGAACCCGTTTTGTTCTAACATTAATAAGGTGAGAGAATAGAGAATTTCCAAAAGACATTAAGAGAGGCAAGAGGGTAGGTGCTGGCCCGTGGAAGTTTCCCTTCAAGCGGGCCTGCTGCTGGGGTTCGGCGGGGGATTCGGCGACAGATGGAGGATTCCAAAAAGCCTGGCAGGCGGGAAGGGGGGGGGGGAATGAGGCAAGAGATGTGGGTTCTAGTTCTGGGCCCTCCATCCCTGAGTGACCTTGGGCCAGTCTTTGATTTTATTCTCTGGCCCTGAGTGTTAGCACCAGTAAAATAAAAGGGATGGAATAAAATGCTCTCTAAGGGTTTTCCCAGCTCTAAAATTTTAATATTCTATAAATGGGACTCGGGACTATTTAAAACTTTTTTTTTTTCTGTTTGGCGTGAGTTTTTATCTCTGGCAACAAATTAGAAATTCCTTCAGAATTAAAGAGCATGGAATGGAAATCATTTGGCTCCTCTGGCTGAAAAGGTCAACGAGATTCAGAAATGTACTCCAAGCCTGCGCCGTCTGCGTGGAAACCTAATTAGAGATCATCCTTCATTGGCTAAAAGGGATCAAACTTATCCAAGCTTTCATCTGGGTATGTATTTTTTAAAAATGACTCCCAGTTACTAATTCATTTCTCTTTCTCCTTACAGGAAATTCCACTCATTGATAAAGTTCTGCCTGCTCACATGAAAAGCCCTCCTTCCCGTCCACATCACTTTCGGATCATGACTCTTTATCATGTTGTGTTCAAATGCTGTCACTTAAGAAGCCATAGCAAGGACATCTTTGAAAAGGTTTTTATCATGGAGCTGGAGACGGCTCTGCCTGGACCCCACCATGGGCCCTCAGTAACAGAGGCCAGTCTAGAGAGCATCACCACAAAGACAGTGTTCCATATCACCTCAATTCCCTTGGATTGGGAATATTGGAACCAATTTTCAACGTGGACCACAAAGCAGTGGGGATCAGAAATGCCTGTGTGAGGGGGAGACGTGATGTTTTGTTGGGAAGACCCTAGAGTCCACAGCATATTGCTAACTCCTCTCTCAGCCTGGGAAACGTGGGACCTTTGGCCCAAGTACTCAGTCTGGTTTCTAACCTTTTATATCCTTAGGCTGGATTTGTACTCCCAGCAACCAGGGCCCCCTTCCCCGCCCCCACCACACCAAATGAAAATAAGTCCCCGGGTGCCCGCCGAGTTGGCCCGGGAGTCCATGCGATCAGCTAAGACTCATGGTCTTACTGTCATTCTCACACCTACCATACTTCTACCTGTTCCTAAGTATCGCCTTAGGGTACTGACAGCCTTTTCTCCTTCTCACAGGTTTTGAATGAAATTAAAACTAATCCTCTCTGGCTTGGGTAGGTCTTGTGTAATACTCCCACACCCCACCATCAAGGCCTTGTAGAGCGGTGTCAGAAGAGATAGCCAAGCCACCACACCTCTGTCATGATGCAGATGAGGATAATATTTTTTTGCCTCCTATGTGGCAGCTCTGAAAACCTGAGTCACAGAACCTCCCTATGCAAATCCCTGCATTCTCCTTCTCACGGCCAGGACATTGGCATCTTCTTTTAAAAAGGAGCAGAGAAAAGTGAACAAGACAGGGGTGCGCCTGAGAATAAAATGGAAGATCTTCAGATTTCCATCCACAGTTTCACCAGCGAATGAGGCCAGCTTCGCTTTCACCTGTACTGTGGTGGCATAAGCCCTCTAATACTGCTATTTTACTCTCTTAGCTAGAATGAATAATAATAATAACAATAATATAATAATAATAATAATAAAGAGAATCAAAGGGAGGAAGGCAAGAGACAGGGGACAAATTTTCAGGTCATCCTTTTCCTCGTACAGGAAGGGATTTGCCTGCAGTGTCTGTAATTTAGAAGGTTTTAATGAATGGCTTCTAAATTATTCATTACTCATCGAAAGCTCTAAACATCCCTCCCTAAAACCATTACGAAATTATCTGGGCAGGCGTCAAATGGTCCAAACATTTGACACTTTTTACTGGGCTGTTGTTGAAAATAGTTCTGATCTGTGACTAAAACGTCTTTCCTCCCTCATTACCATGAGGCCGCACGTGAGCCCGTGCGTTTGATTATTGACTTGAGATGGTCCAAAGGTATCTTAGCTCTGTCATTTGCTCTTCTGCAGACTGCCGACTTCATAGGTGATTCCAAAATTAGTAAAAAATAAAACAAAGTAAAAAGAATTATATATATATATATATATATAAAAAGGCATCAGCAGAATATACAAACTGGATATTCAACAAGCAGAAGTGTTTGAAATGCCTTAGGCTCATTTCAAAGAGCTTCCTGCTGTCAGGCCCAAACACCCAGACAGGCAGACTGCTGTGAGGTATGTAGGCGATGCCTGCTGCCTGTGTTTCAGATGGCGAGCCGGCATTTGAAAGCATCAAAGTTCCCCGGATAGATGTGTGTACATGAATCCCAGCCTCTGTGATCTCCACACTCGCCCATTGTGGCTTGCTGTTTAATAGATTGTCCAACTTTGCCCTTCACAGGCTGCACATTCCTCCCCCCAGGGGCTGCTCCTCTCCCAGGAGCTTCTTGCTGGGGCCGAGTTTTAAAAGTTTTCATTCCTGGGCTTCTGCAATGGTGCTGGGTCACTCTTTGAATTCTGCACGTTTGAACACCTCGCTTGTTGCCTGGCTTGTCCTCACTCCTGGTGCCAACGTCTGTATGTGGCTCCAGTTGGTGCCCTCCAACTACGAAGCATCTGCCAGGAGCCAGCTCTGATACACATTGCTAGCAACCGCAGCCCAGGCCCTGGAAGTGCCTGAATTGTTTGTGTGTGTTGGGGGGGGGGGGTGTGAGGAGAGAGGAGATGGAGATTGGAGGCCATAAACTGGCAGCCCACTGGCATGGATGGCCCAGAGACAGGTACTGTTTAGCCTGCATTGTGGTTTTTGTTTTGGTTTTTTGGTTTTTTGGTTTTTGTTTTGTTGTTGTTATTAATCCTCACCCCAATATATTTTTCCATTGATTTTTAGGAAGAGTGGAAGAGATAGAGAAAGACAGAGAGAAACATCAATGTGAGAGAAACACGTCAATTGGTTGCCTCTTGCATGAGCCCTTACTAGGGCCTGGGCAGGGAAGGAGCCTGTAACCAAGGTATGTGTGCCCCTGATGGGAGTCAAACCTGGTTGGCAGGTTGACACTATTCTTTGAGCCAAATGGGCTAGGGCTGCACTGTGTTTTAAATCTGGATTGATGGCCAACATAGAAAAGTAGGGAGATTTTACTGAGAGATTTGTACTTCCCGTTTTTCCTGAAAAATTGGAAGATGTGATTGTGCAGGGCTTCCTAACTGCTTGGGTTCCTGTTTCAGGTGCATTTGTTCTTTCTCAACGGAGGTCAGCGGCAGATAACAACAAGCCCTCTTGATGGCTTTATGTGACCTGCTGGGCCACTGGCTTTTTGAGTTTGTGGCCCAAGATAAGGATACACACAAAGACAAATGATGCTAACTGGCATATATGGGGGCCACCAACAAGGATTTTAGATATGTCATCTCATTTGATCATTCTAACACATGGGCAAGGCCTACTTTACACGTGAAAACATGGAGGCTCTCTGCTCAGGGATCTTGTATGATTTCACACAGCTTTGTGAATGGAAGGCTTGGGTGTAGGAACTGGAGCTGGTGGCTCTGAAGCCTCCCTCTTTCCAATGCAAGGCAGTCCCTGGGAGGGGTGCAGGAGATACTCCTGGTCCCCACACTCTCCACTTCCCCTCCCACTCAGGTCTGCTCCAGTCCAGCTGCACTCCACCTGTCACTGTGCCCTAGATATTCTAGATCATTTTGTCACTTCTTGCCTTTGCATTTTCTCTCCCCTCTGCCTTGAATGCTCTTTCCTCAACTTCCTTCTGTACCTGGAAATGCCTCTGCAAAACCCAGCTTACCTGTCTGCTCCTTTGTGATGGTTTTTATGAACCCCTAGTCAATTATTTTGACCTTGGAGCACCTGGGGCCTCCATTCTTACTCAAGTGCTTGATGATAGAAGGTCCACCCATATCTCCTCTCATCTGACCGTCAGTTCTTTAAAGGGCAAAACCATATATCCTTCATCACTGTATCCCCCTGCCTACCACATGTGCTAGACATACAGTAAGGATTCAACATAGGGTGGCCTCCAGGGTGAAGGGACCTGAACCATTCACTTTTCAAGGTCTCTGTGAGGAAGTTAAATTAATTTGGAAGGGTCAACAGTAAATTCCATCCACATTTTGTTTGCTTTTTTACACTCCATCACTGCCTCCACACCTGTCCTCCACACTCTACCTAACAAGACTTTGCCACTCAGTCCTCTGGTGCCAGATGGTTGAACATGCTCACTACCAAGTCCATTGAGTGGGTCAGATCTGAGACACATCGTGGGCAGAGCATGGGCAAGGAGGAACTGGCCCATGTGCACAGCAGGGTCATGACATACTATAAAGTCAATCAGGAAATGGCCAACCACACCACGAGCCTGTGACATACTTGAAAGGGTCAGAGGCTTGCCCAGATGTGAGCTGAGGCCGGCTGAACAGCTCCTTCCCAGGTGGAGTGGGGGAAACTCTACCCAAGTATACACTGATTTCCCTCCAAATCCCTGGCCAGGCTCCACCTAAACTTCCTGTTTTTATTTTCTAACCCCATATTATTTTTGAGAGTGCAAAATAATTGCCTCAACAGTGAACCACGAATGGCCTCATTTCAAAAAGAAATTAACATGGTCTAGCATAGGCCTGGGATAATCCAACAAGAGGCCCAGACCCAAACTCCATCTCACACCCGAATCTTCAGGGAGTGGTGAGATTAAGAGCAGGTGCCCTCGCAGATGGCGGTGGAGGGCTGGCCTGAGAAAATGGATTCTCATTCTTCCTAATGAACTTGTCAGAGGCAGACAATGAGAAGGGGCTGACCAGGCGGGAGGGGGATGAATTATCAGAGGTGAGAAATGTGTCCTCTCCCAGAAGGAAGGATTACTTCACAGGCCGCAGGGTAGAGAAGGCAGCACATCTAGGGGGGGTTTCATTGGCACCTGTCCAGTTTGTGGGCGGCGAAAGTTTGGTCTGCATCACAATCAGGCAGCTGACCCCCTGCTCACAGTCGCTGAGTGGCAGAGATTACATTTTGTGAATTCTTTTTCCTGGTGTGAAAGGACAGGAGAGGCAGGCTGCCCTGTTCCCTTAAGAAGGCTCTTCACTGTTAGCATCAGGAAGGAAAGTGCAAAGAGAAATGAACCTCCTATGACCAATATTTGTTAAGAAAAATACTCTTTAATTGAGTTAGAATGAAAGTAAATGTGCAAACTGCTACTTAAGATAAGTGTCTTGATAAACCGCTTGCAAGCACAATGGGAAGCAGAAAACTTGTTAACTATTTTTGTCTCTTCGTTGTTCCCCAGGGTCAGGTGCTCTGAGGGCGGGGGTGGGGGAGGGAGGATCCAGACTAGTAATATTTTGATGAGGTTGAAAAAGGAAAGAAAAAAAAAATCCATTCGGTTGAACATTGTGAGTGTATATCTGAATCTACAATATAAATGAAGATTCTTACGGAGCACCTCTACAAATCCGGGCATAATCTTAGACGCACAAAGTAAGCATCCCTTGAATGTTTTGGACACCGGGTAAGAAAAATGGACTCCTTCCTGCTCGTCTTGTCGGGCATCAGATATTGCTGTCACAAAACTTACTGCTCTGGGCTTGCTCTCTGAAGTCCAAGGTCCACACAGGATCACTTTGAAAACATAGCATGAGCAGTTTATATAAAACCCAACCAGCGCCACCTCCAGGCTCCTGGCCCTTCTCTGACGGGCTGGGCGTTTCTCCCTCTCTAATAATTAACCACCCGCATCTTCCTCCACTTTCTCCCCAGCCGGTTTCCTGCCCCGTGCATTTTTCTCGCTCCTTTCTTTTTCCGTGGCTGCTGACTCCCCAGTTCCCCCTCTGCTAAATTATGCTCTATTATTTCCACAGCCCTAAGAACCCACAGCTGAAGCATTCTTGCTAACCTTATTTTGTATTCCTAGCATGTGCTGTAACCTGTTTTGAGTTTTATTTGCAGCCAAGATGCTGACACAGCTCCAATTTTGTTTTCCTGTTTTGATTGGGTAGGAGTGTTCATTACTGTGAATACCAGGGCAGGGGAGAAAAGTCATTCTAAAAGGCACAATTTACACCTTCCTTAAAGGGCCTTTTGTTTCTGAAGGCTGCCGTTCAAATTCTGAAAACTACAAGTGTTAAAAAAAATACATGTTTTCTTGGAGGAAAAAAAAAAAGACTTTTAATGAAAATTGGCACGGCCCAGCATTATTTTCTTTCTATGCTTCTCATGGCATGCCGGTGATGTCTGGTCTCCCTTTGTGTTTCTTAACTGTCCAGCGCACACGGGCAGGGGCAAAGAGCCTAGGAGTCAGGAATCTGTACAAATATTTTCAAAGCCCACTCCAGCTCTACACTAATCAGCTTTCCTAGGGGCAGCTGCTTTCTGGGTGACATGGTTCAGAGTTCCATGTTAAGCTCATGTCTTACAACCACCATAGTCATGCATTTCGGGTACAGGGAACCCCTTACATGGGGCCTGAGAGTTGCACTGAGCTTTCCCGTAAAGAAAAGCTCACGGTGAGTGAAGTTTCACTATTTCTCAGACTTCTTTTTGGAAGAGATTTCTTTTCATGGGATTCTTCTACTGCTAAAGCTTTACGAATTCAGTTAGGGTTGCTAGATAAAAGATAGGGTAGACCATTACATTTAAACATTTAAATTTCAGATAAACAATGATTTTTTTTTTGTATAAGTAAGTTCCCTTCAATATTCAGAAATACTTATAGCAAAAATCACTCTTCGTTTACATGAAAATCAAGTTTAACTAGGTATTTTCCTGCATTTCTTTTTCTTTGTTGTTGTTGTTGTTGTTCTTTTTTTTCCCCCCCTACAAAATCTGGCAATGCTATCGGCAGAATAAGAAGACAGGCTTTCTAGATCTTCTATCTTCTATACATTGACTCTAACCCTTTTCTTTCTGCCTTCTTTTCTATGGTATCTTAGCACTCTTCTCTTCTCCAATCCCTTTCATGTGCCACTTAATCTCTGAGGTTTTATTCTCCCATCTTGAACGCCCCCTTTCCTTCCCTCTCCCTGGATTACTCAAACATGCTTCCTCCAGGAAGCCTTCCCTGAACACTCGGCCAAAAGTAATCTCTTGCCCCATTTCGATCAGAGAGCTCTTTTAGTCTGGGCTTTACATTCGTGCCTCTTACATACCACCAAGGAGCTTTGGTTATTGTTCACTAATATATTGTATTCCTCTCAGGAAAGCACATGCTCTTACAAGGAAGTGGCCATCCCTCACAGCTCTTTGCGTGTGCCACATAGTCCAGCACTAGAGCCAGCACTAGGCCTTTCACATAGTTGGTGCTCATGGGATGCCTACTGATTTAAAAAATAACTACTGATCATCTCTTGTGAAGTTTCAAGTTTGCCTTACTTATTTTTCTGCATTGAAGGCAGGCTCAATGCCTACTCCACAATATAAAGTAACAGGCACATGGGGCAGCATATACATGTGCTGTCGGTCATACTGCAGGGCTCCTGCCAGCAGCATATCCTCAAACTTTGATTGATAAGGTGGGAGTTAAAAATGACACCACTGGAGACCAAACCAGCTGGAGAGCAGGTGGCAGGATCCCCTGGCTGAGCTAGGGAGGGTACTCAGTCTCCGTCACTGGGATTTATACTTACAAACTACATCACAGGATTATCTGGGTTTAGAAATATGCAGCAGAGGGAATTCTAGGAGGAAAACACACAGCAATGATAATGGCTTCAATTTTCTTTGAAAACTGCTTAATTTTTTTTCTTTATTTTTATATTTTGCTTTTCCTTGTGCTCACATTGGTCCCCACACCTTGTGTGAGCAAGTCCTTGACCATGTCATGAACCAGGAGTTTCAGAACAGGCTTGTGGGGCAGGATGTGTCCGGTCTATCCCATCAGGAGCTTGCTTTCCCTTTTACTCTGCTGCACTGCAGGGGAGACAGCCAGGCTTTCCTTTACCTGGGAGCCTCAGCAGCGGGCGAGCCTACACAGTGCCCTGCCAGCCAGGATGGCCCGGCTCTCTTGCAAAACCACTGTTTGCTGCTGAGGTGCTGGCCATCTGTGCACTGCGAATCCTCCACTTCACACTCTCGTCCAGGCTCAATTAGTGGAACCCAGTCTTATATCCAGATCACAGCCTCGCATTAAAATGTCTCCGATTAAGCCCTGGATTAGCTTGTGCCCTGACTTTATCTTAATTGCCGATTAAGATTAATCCCTCTGGGGAGTTTTCCCGGGCTGTTTTATTACCAGGGGGTGAATCATTACATTTTTTGGGTTGCAAGTTCCATTTAGCTTCCTTTGACTAAAATGGGAGCCCCAGACTCTCCTGGCCTCTGAGGAAGAGGCTCTTTCATTGCTCTCTGGAAATCTCCCTTGACAGCTCATTTTCATGTAACATTTCCAAGTGGGACAGTGAAGCCTTGATCCATCTTGACAGGTCTGTGAAAGCTAGAGAACAGGGAGCCACAGGCATCTGGGTGGCCTCTTCCCTTTATACAGTGATGGTGGATTTTGACCCTGAAGAATGATAACCTTCTCTTAAAAAATGTCTTTATTGATTTATTTTTTATTTTTTATTTTTTGAGAGAGAGAGAGGAAGGGAGAGGGAGAGACAGAAACATCAATGATGAGAAACATTGATTAGTTGCCTCCTGCTCGTCCCCTACTGGGGATTAAGCCCACAACCTGGGCATGTACCCTGATGGGGAATTGAACTGTGATCTTCTGGTTCATGGGTAGTCGCTCAACCACTGAGCACACTGGCTGGGCAAGATGAATATTCTTCATACACTTTATGATGATTTACTTAAAACAATTTTTTTTCTCTTGACTTTCTCTTTTTCTATATGGATGTACATAATTTATTTTCTGGGCAGTTTGAGGGTAAGTTACATACAGCGTGAGCTTTTAACCCTAAACTCTTCATTGAGGTGTTTTCTAAGAACAAAATATTCTCTTACATAACCACAGCTGAGCTATCAACTTTGTAAAGTGACATTGCTGCAACAATTGCTTCTCCTCTGCCAATACCGATTTACCTTGAAGTCTACTTCCCTACATACTGCTCTGGTACCTTTTAAGATCTGATTACAAAAATGTGATGGGAGTCAAGAGGATGAAATCATCTTTTCAAGAAAGAGTAAGAGGACTCTCCATCCTGGAGACAGAGAAATCAGGCCCAGGAAGGTAACATCCCTGCTAAACGTTCCACAGTCACGGAGAATCAAGACCAACTCCGGGACCGGGTATTGGCTTCTCCGACCTGCTGGCAGAGCTTGGAGAGTGCTGTAGAGCCCCACAATCATGGGAAGAAGAGTGGGTGCAGTCTTCTCCCACCCACTGCCTCTTATTGTTGAAGAGAAAAATGCCGGTGCTACCCAACATTTCAAAACATTTCAAAAAAGAGCCAAAGTAGCTAAATAAAAGGCCAACAAGGCCAACGTCTGCATTGATAAGCACATAAAGACTCAAGGAAGGCCAGGTCAGCCTTGACTATGGAAACATGGGGCCGCCCCAGGGCAGAGGCCAAGAGCTCCTTTTTTAGGGGTGGGCTCAGCATTGTGTGATGTGTAATAAAGACTGGATGATAGCTGTCATTAAAAGACACCTTTCCTTCGAGGTTCAAGCTTCTGGTTGCTTAAGAAACACTGTGGGACATACATCTGGGGAGGCATGCATCAGGGGCCCTGGGCAGCAATGTGAAGACCTAGGTGGAGCACACACAGCTGAAGGGCCCTTTGATAGCATGTGTGCCTTTGGCCCGACGCAGATTCGAGGATCTGGCGGATCCGCAGCCACAGCTTCTGGAGATTCCTAATGGACAGTTCCCTGCTGTACCTGCCAGGCAACCCAGTCCTGCGACTGCTCTGGATAGATGGACTTTGTTATCAGAATATCTGGGTCAGACATCTGTGAAGTACACTTATCAATGTCAAGGTCAGTCTTCATATGCACCACCCATTTCTTGGTGTCTTCATCTGAGAATCTGTTCTACATAGGAGCCATCACCAGAAACTGTTTCATCTTGAGAGGCCTCAGAAGGATCATGGAGGCCCAATTTCCTTGGATCCTCCACCAAACATACCTTTCTAAAAATTCCTTCTGAAGGCTGTTGATTTTCCTGCCTCTATTGATAGAGTTCACCCCTGGAAAAGAGGAAGCCCCTCTGTCACCTTCCTACCCTGTTTAGTGCCTCGAGTAGCCCCTAGTCTTAGCATTTCAGTTTCAATGGACGCACCCATATCTAGGTCATGCAAATGTCTCAGTCTCCATCTCACTTTACACCGAAGTCCTGAGCTACACCGCCTTTGTCACTAGTATTTTAAATGGACAGAAGTCATTTCCCGTCTCTTTCTAAATGTTCTAGTCTGTCCCCTCCCCCGGGACAGTCTTATTTTCATCCTGAAGCAGAGCACAAGAACTGAGGACGAAAGCTTTCTCTTTGTTGAACCCACATTATAAGCATGTTCCTTAGATCCTATTACAAAACAACCATGGCCTTTAACTGGAAACTTGAAAATTTAGGGTAATTGTAGTATCAATTCACGATTACTCAACACATTTCCTCAACTTCCTTTGTGACTGATATTTTGAGTGTATTACTGTAACATTTTCTGATCAGTAGGGTCGAAGACACCCCACACCTCTTAGGTTTCTCACCAACGAGTCACATGACTGCCAGAATATCTGTACCCTCTTCTTTCAACCCTTCTCTCCTAAGCTCCCTACACTTGCATCGGGCTTCCTGGATCTGCCTTCAGCATCAGTAGTAACGCGAGTCTAAAGGAATGGGATTTCCAGGTTACCCTGGCCCAAGCTGCAAATGATTAGACCCCCACCGAGCCCCGCTGGCAGCATTGCAAGGCTTTAACTTGATGGGACTGGCTTCGTTAATCGAATTCTCTCCTCAGTTGTTTGAGTATGTTAATGTTGCTCGAAGGGAAAAACTGATTTTCCCATATGTAAGCTGTTTTCAAATTTGCGTGGGGGGTTCTCCTGAACAGATCTGCACTTTTCTTCCTAGGGAGACGCTACAATTACATCTTCGTTTTTCTCCTTATAAAAACTAATATCTTTGCTAGGCACTCCGCCAGGAGTACTTAGATTTAGTTCTGACAAGAACTCTTGTCAGCTATTTCTGGTCTAAGACTTCTCCTTCTTTCCCTCTTTGCTCTGAGTCCCCCTTTCCCCCTTATTACTCCTACTCAAGGCATGTGTGTGTGTACACACACACACACACACACACACACACACACTTCGTTTATGCCTACCTTGGAACACATCTGAGCCAACAATTCCCTGGGGGGAAACAATGGTCTCTCTTCCTATTAATGAACAGTATGTTGTTGCAGATTCATGAAGGACTTAATTTAATAAACATGGAAAGATGAATATGCTTATGGGACATCAAACCTCTTTAGGCTTAAAATTACTGACATAGAAGGATTATCGTATGCAGCACCACGGCCCTTCACGGCTGAGTCATTAAGGAATACAGGGAGGCAGGAGGAAAAGTCCCCTGCCCTGGGCTTCTCCGCCGCCTGCCCTTTATCTCCATCCCCTCCATCCCTAGGTGCTGGGAAAGGCGTCAGATCCGCCCCGTCAGCACTGCCTGTGTGTGAACTAGTTCAACCTCACATTCTGTGGCTTAGTCCTTATCGGTAATTCGATGGGAACCTGAAACTTTGTTGAAGGGGAAGGTATTTTGCTGGCTCAGTTAGAACCAAGTTTAGACAGCACCCAGGATATTGTGATCAGCAACCTGCTTGAGGTGAAGGACCCCATGGTCAGCTTGCAGGAGTGAAGCCCTCCCCTGCGCTGCCCTCCCCACCTTTCCCTGCTGCTTTTCATGGATGCTCCTCAGGCTGCACCCTCTGTATTCCCAACCTCACACTTCCCACACTTGTGGGAGAAGGAAAAAACAAAACAAAATAAAACAAAACAAAACAAAAAACAACACAGTAAGAGAATAAGAATCAGATTCAGCTGGTAAATTAGGGAGTTGACGTTGCTTGACTTTCCAGTATGATTTGCTAAGGATGAGCCCCTAAGGAGCTCTCTCCTGGGTGATGCACTAGGCCTGACTCTCCACTAGTCCTCTGAGTCAGAGCATCCTCCCCATGGACACCATCATACCATCCATCCCGTCAGCCTGAACCCGTGCAAACACTGCTAAGCGATCACAGAATTCTTTCCCCTTCACACTAAACACAGCCCCGAATCTGTCCCTCTCCAGCACGTCGAGCAGTCACTATGGGTCACCTGGAGATGACACAGGGGCTGAATCCTATGACATTCCTGGGCTAAGGCACTGCAGGAGCCTGGACCACAGCTATTTTGAATCCCTTCTCCACCACTTAAAAGCAGTGTGAGTTTGGGCAAGTGATTCTGTGCCTCAGTTTCATTAACTGTAAAGTGAGGATAATTAGAGTCTCTTTCTCATAGGCTCCTTGTCAGCGTTCAATGGTTAGTGTTATAAAATGCTGACAACAGTGCCTGGCCCACATCAAAAGAGATGTATGTGTTTGCTATTGTGATTATTGTTCATATGCAAATGTCACCCAGGAGGGATGTATTCCAGTGTGTCAGCCACTTCCCCTTCACCTTGGCTGAGTCTGTCAGATGGTGAGGTAATCGCCCAGCAAGGTCTCTAGGAGGAGGGAAACAGAACAGGACAACTTGGTCCAGGCCTTTGGAGCTGCCAAAGGCTGCCCGGTGAGGAGGGAAGGGCTGGGGAGCTCAGGGCACAACTGAGAGATGAATGCTGGGGGGGGGGGGGGGGAAGAGAGGGAAGAGACTTCACACCAGGGCTTTACTGAAACACATGTGCATTTTCTGCTCCTTTCAAATTAAGCAAACCAGCCAGTTACAGCAGAACATAGATCCCCGGGCTAAAGGGTTTCAACGGAGCCTTGGATGCGAAAGTCAGACGAGGTATGGGGTCCCCAAAGTTGGGGTCCTAATCTGGTCAAGAGAATGGAATTACTGAAAAGAGTCTTTGACTCTTGCTCTGCACCAACCACTGTCTAGACGCTGCATTAAAAAGTGTAATTACAGTCTCTGGGTTTATGCAGTCTGGTCTGACCATCCTATTTAATCCTGCAACCTGCCTCCCCTTACCCGGTCTACTGTTTCCTCCTTCCCTGAGCTCTTCTACCTTCTCACACGGTCGGCCCTCCGTAGCCGCAGGTATTGCATCCCCCAATTCAACCAACGGCAGATGGAAAGCAGTATTTTCACTTTGTGGGTGGGAATCCATGGGCGCAGGAGATGAACCTTATGCATTATTTTCTGTCGTTTTGGGTAAAGGAGGTGAGCATCCATAGATCCGTGGGAACTCCTTGTAACCAATCCCCCGCAGATACCCAGGGAAGCCTATAATTTACTCATTTCTTATATTTATGGCTAATTGTCTGTCTTCTCCCTGCAGGAATATAAGCAACTCAGAGGCATGGGTATTTGTTTATGTTTGCTGATAATCTTCCTAGTACCTAGAGTTGAGCCTGGTTGATAGTAAGTGCTGAATAAATATTTAGTAAAGAAATGAATGTTGTTGGTTCTTACATGCAGCTCTCCTACTCTAAAACACCGGGGAACCTTTAAGGCAGCAGTGAAAACAAAACAACACAAAAACAAAGACTAAGCATTTGCGCAGCTTAGTCCTTTTGAGAAAAGTGTACTCGGATTAGTTAAGTGAAAAGCTGACAAAAGCAAACAAATCCAGAACATCAGGCAAACACAGACATACGTGTTTCCTCCTGAGCGAATAAACACAGATATGTCACCTTCCTCATAAGGAGAAACCTCATGATAGCAAGGGAAATTCACTGGCCTACATACAAGGAAGACCCGGCTCAGCACAAACCCGCTGTGTGCACCTAAGCAAATCACCCTTCCTCTCAGGCCTCAGGGCTCCGTCCAAGTCAGGCTCGACTGAGTTTAAATATGTAATGAATGGCCACTCCACCACTTCTAGCCCTGAGATGGCATTGCCCTCCCTCGTCCCACTCAATATGAAGATGCTAAAAGAGCTTCTACCTACATGTGATCGTGGGAGAGAAGTAAAGCAGCATCCCCTCCCTTCCTACCTGTGGGCTATAGGATTACACCTTCCCTCAGACATCCTTCCCCAGCAGAGGAGGGCTTCCTCCCGGCGGGGAGGTGCTCAGCCCCTGCTGCAGCCGAGGCCAAGAGCTCACCTCCAGCAGCCACTTTGGGGAACCAGAATCAAACAGCAATCTCGCCAGCACGGGCAATGAGCAAAACGCCGCTAGCCAAGGTATGCGTTGAACTGCAAAGCAAGGGGTGTGCAAACGCTCTTCCACATGGCTTAGAAAGCATCCCAGCGACGCGAGTGGGTTCTCGCCGCCGCCCGGAAACACATCTGGAGGATTGCTTTCCTCTCATGCATCCTTGAATATTGAACCCAGGAAAATAAACTGACTTGCTGCTTAATCCGACAGTCAATACAAGCTTCTGTTGTGTAGACACAACTGACTTAAAACTCAAGCCATCCCCTCTGGCAAGAAAAGCCTAATGCAACCGCCCAGACCTGGTAATGGTCATAATAGAGGCAGTTGTTTCTTCAGGAAGAAACAGTTACCCCAAGCCAGCGTGGTGGGAATGGTCAGTGTTCAGGGACCACTGTGGTTAATCATTTTTTATTCTGGCTCAGTGAAGAGCTGGGCGCAGGCTTGCTATCTTTACAGTTTATGAGTTTCTCTAAGGCAGCTGTCGCCAACCGATGGTCCCCGGGCCGCTGGTGGTCCCCGAGGTCCGAAAGGTTGGCAAACACTGCTCAGAGGGGACTAGGTTATCAGGAGTTTTTGTTCCTTGCTCAAACACAACGTTTAAACACCTTGGTCTCTAAAGAGCCGCTGTCCATTCCCATGCTCTCTGCCATGTGTCACTTGGGCATTCCACCTCACTTCATCTCGCAGCCCAGTTACCTGGTTGCTGGCAAGTGTCTGTATTTCACTGCTTGCTGCCCAGTGACAACAGGACAAATTAGGAGAGCTAGACAGTAAATTACACTGAGTATGCTTTAAAGCCTTGCATGCAAACCCAGCTCTCTGGCTTCCTTGGAGACCCAGTGAAGACAGAGGGGTCAAAAAGGAAAATTTCTGAGAATCGATGGCTGCCTTTACCCAAGAACAAAATCCCCATCCCCCACCCCCTTGCCCCTTCTCAGTTAGAAGGGAAGCTTCCTGCTTCTTCACCTGGAGACAGCTGCCCTTTTCCCTCTGCTTCAGGGTCCCAAAGTAGAGCCTTATAAAGAACACCCTGTCCACTGGTTAAAGGGCAGGCATTTCCAGGGAATTTGCATCACAGTCTTATTACATTTTTTTTTTTTTTCCCCTCACCACCAAGTGTGCAACACACTGTGAAGGTTCCCTGGAGTTTCAGGTTTTGACACACCCCAGAACTCAAAGTAAAAATGATATAGGCTTAATAACAACTTCTAGGGAATCCTTTTCAAGTTCAAAGCAGACTGTAAACATTAATGGATCAGTTCCCCCTCCCTACACTGTGTGAGGTGTGAACTGGCCCCGTTTTATGGATGGGAACATTCAGGTGGGGAGCATGGATGACTCCTTCCAAGCTCGGATGGACTTTAGTCGGTGAAGGGATGAACCATTTTGGTTCCCATGCGCCGTAGGGGTTCATGCGATGTTTCTCATTCACAAAAATCACTGCAAACCCTGTGCCAGGATCAGGAGCCCCAACCTGGCTTGGCTGTATCTCTGTGGTGGTCAGAGCAGCACCTCTCAGCTCAGCATGGCTACTGCCTACTTTCCTTTGCAGCTTTCTGGGCAGAAGGGATTGCCTTCCTCAAACAGGACTGAAAGGAGCTCAGATCAAAGGCTCCCCTCCGGATCACATAAATGCCCAAGCCTGGCCAGTATCTCTCTTTAGTAAGACTCCATGAGCCAGCAGCTTGAGCTTTACTAGCCTGTGGAAGTCATCTTCAGTCCAGACTGCTGCCTGTACCTGTGTCTGCAGCCGTGGGAGATGCAAGACCCAGGCAGGACTGTGTATGGGGATGCTGTTTGACACAATAAGCTAGGTAGACAGATAGATAGATGAACAGGCCGGTACATATTGTAATCTTTTACTATATAAACTGTTGGCTACTCTTAGCAACCCACATGTCTTTTACAAAGACTATGTTGGCGATCGCTTTGGAGAAAACTGTGCAAGGTTTTCCTCAAGACAGTCTTAGCAAAATAACTGCTGACGGCCTTGATAGGGTTCTATGTTTTCCACAAGAATTGCCGCAACTTGATAAACACTGATGCTCTCTCTATTGACTAAAACATTATGAAATGGTCAACTAGGACCCAGGAGGAATGATGCTTGTGGTTCAAATGGACCATGGAGATCAGCTCAAAGGGTGGGGACACTCTGATTTCAGCCCTTTCTCATCCATAACATGTGGATACCTCTTTTTCAAAGCACCTGGAGGTTTTCAGCAAATGTTTATACCTCTCACCAAAGTACCTTCAGAAGGAACAATAGTTACACTTCGCAGAACACACATGAGATGTTTCTGCTCAGTGGAGAGATGGCAGGAAGAGTTCCAAATGAGCCCTAATGAACATGGGGATTTAAAGAAAAATAAGGGGAGAGAAATGTTTTTCTTCATGACCACGATGGGAGTGGATCTCAGCCCTGGCTACTTATCAGAGCCGTCTGGAGAACCTGTGAGAATTCTCATGCTTGTTTCAGTCCTGTTGAAGTTGCTTCTTCAGGAGCAGGGCCAGACAGAAGCATAAAAAAAAAAAAAAAAAAAAAAAAAAAAAAAAAGGTGGGGGGTGCCCTGCCTGGGTATCTCAATCCCCAGTCAGGGTATATACAAGAAGCAACTAATGAATCCATACATAAATGGAACAACAAATTGGTGTTTGTTTTTTTTTTTCTCTCTCCCTCTTTTCTTCGCTTCCCTTCCCCCTCTTGAAAGTCAATAATTTTTTTTTTTAATCTTAAAGCTCCTTTTGTAATGCTGCTGTGTAGCCGGGTCCCAGAAGTACGGTGCTGGTCTATGGAGCACAGTGCGGATTATGAACACATGTTACATTACCTGTTAGGGAATACGCAAGAGAGATGTCCCTTTAAAAAGAACCAGGCATGGCCTCCCCGGGTAATTGCTTCCAACCAGCATCATTGTTCAATTAGTAATTTAGTTTTATAGGATCTTTCATGTGAGAAGCCATTTTAAAACAAGAAATCCTTCATTCTTATTTTCATTTAAATGGACTCAAAAGAAACAATCTACTTGAGAGATGAGAAGAATTAGGGATTACGTTACTGACTTAAGAATAATTTAAAATGAAAAAAAAAAGTATATAAACCAAAACAAAGAATAAAACCGGCACTGCTGCACCCTGACCCCTGAGGCGCAGTTTCCTTAAAGCTCGCCAGGCACATACCAGGCTTCCTGAGGGCCCACTGTGTGTCAGGAGCTGTGCTCCAGCCTAGCAGGACTGAGATAAGGCAGACAAATAAAGTTCCTATGTGCTACAATCATCAGCCTAGCGAGGGAAAGGGTAAGGAGAAAAGAAGGAAAAGTGCCATAATAAAAGCTGGTTGCTATTTGCCTCTTTCTGTGGGTCATGCAATCTTTCAAGTGCTTTCTGTTCCATTTCTAATTTCATCCTCACAACAGCCTTCTGAGATGGCTTTTATGATTATGCCCATTTTACAGATGGGGAAACTGAAACCTAGAGGGCTCAAGTAGCTTCTTGAAGGTCACAAAACTTGTAAGAAGCCGAGCTAGGTCTCTCTGACTCAGCCTGCTTCTAAAATGCATAGAAGGCATGTGGGGGTTGGGACATGTGGGGTGCTTAGTGCGGCTGGCTGTGTTGGGGTGGATGGGGCGAGTTGAGCACCTTGTTTTCTCTTGTTATGTCACTGCTACTCCAAATAAGAGCGGACTCAGCATCTCGGGTGCCTGTGGTTTTCATGTGTGGTGGTAAAGAACCCCCCAAACTTCCCCTTGAACTTGCACGCCCAAGCAGCCTGGGCAGCCTTATGGTCAGCAGTGCCATGAGGTCTCTTAAGGGGGGAAAAGGACATAGCCCGGATTCTTCATGCTGGGACTTCATTTGGTACCCGGCAGCCATTTATTTCAGTTACTTGCCAATGTTTCGGCAGCACAGAGTGCCTGGCCAGCCCTCAGACCTAGGTGCAGCTGATCTGTAACTCAGAGTCATTTATTTATCCTTTAACTGGACTCCTCCCTGGCCAGGGCCTGACCACAGTTCAGTGAACCGAGCTCCCAGCTCAGTACCTTGGTGTGGTGTCAAGTCACAGTTATATAACCACTGGGCTGAGTGCCTCCCTGGATCAGGAGAAGGGGCGGGGGAGGGGCGGGAAGCAGGAAAGGCATTATTAGCCCAATGTTAAGAAAACAGACTTTGAAATCTTCCAGAGACTTGAGAGTTTGGAACTGTTTGTTTCCCATAGAGTAGTTTGTTTCCCGTTTAGTTCTATCATCTTCCAAGCCTGCACACTTGAGCCTGGTCAGCTGAGGACCGGGAGGCTGGCAACACAATAGGCTAGTGAGTTTATTTAGCCTTAAAGCATGCCCTGTTGTCGGACTGTATTCCGGAGACGGAAGCTGATGAGGAAGAGCATGTGAAAATCAATGCACAATTACAGTGAAGGAAGTGTCCCAAGTTTTGCAAATATTCTTTTGCTTCTAAAGTCTTAATGTGCATAATCGGGAAGATGGATAGACCTGAAGATTGATGGCCTCCCAGTAGCTCCCCAAACCTTTCAACGAGGACAATAGGCTAAACACACACACACACACACACACACACACACAACAACAACAACAACAACAACAACAACAACAAAACCCCAAATAACAAAAAAAACAAAAACCAACAACAACAAACAAAACAAAAAAACCCCACAAAAGAGTACCCTTTCTTGCTGTTTATTTTGGGGAGTCTGTTTCTTTTTCCCACAAGAGTGACAACCATTTCTGTGTGATTTTAAGCTGAAAAAAGTAGTTATATCATGTGCAGTCACTTCCTATCACAGAAGTCTACTGAAGTTTCACTCATATAGGCTCCTCCGTAGCTGTCATCTGCCCCTCCAGCTATGAGGAGCAAAGTTTCCCACCCTTCTTTCCCCCTCCCCTCGTGGCCCTAAAACATTTTAAATGAGTAGTACTGGAGAAGTGTGGGGAAATGTCCACCCCTCCTATTAATAAAAAATGCAATTTAAAGCAACCATGAGAAGGTAGCATTTTAGCCTTACCAAATAATGCCTTAATGATGGTCAGGCTGCAGTGAAACGGATAGACTCCAAAGTTATAGCCCTTGAGTTAAATCAGCATAATTCTTCTTGAAAGAAATAAGGCAATGTGTAACAAGAATCATAAAGATGTGCTTACTGTGACCCAGTAATCCTTCTCTTGGGAATTTCTACTAAAGAAATAATATGGCAGAAGCAAAACGCTACACAAATTGTGGCACTGTTTCTAATGATCAAATCGAATTATGCACGTACACACAAAATTCCAGAAGGAGCCCAAAGTGCAGTAACCAGAGATGGCTTAACAAAATACAGTATATTGACAATGGGATATTATGCAACTATTAAACTCCAAAAAGACACGGTGAAAAAATTTCAGATCTAATGTCACAGGATGATAAGATTTACTTGAACCTTTTCCTTTATCTTTTTTTAAAAAATATATATAAAATATGTATTACAGAGAATGTACTAGGAGGCCTGTCAAACAATTATCTTCCTGTTCAGATCATCTGTACAGGGGTGTTTATTAAGAATTCCCCAATTGAAAATAATGAAATATAGAGGGTTCCCAAGATCAGGCTGGGTATTGGGGAGGGCTTGAATCACTGCGTCCTTGACTCTCTCTTTTCAGTTGGGACCTTGGCCTTTGAGTCTCACCTTTGCAGACCTCTTCCATGTTTCCAACAGGGGAGACCTTGAGAGGTGCTAAATTGGGGCTCTGTTCTCCCTACACTGATCATGTTAGCTCACATCTATTCAGGTCCTAGAAATACTTCCTCAAGGCCCTGAGGAAACTCACTACCAGGATTCAGGACCCTCCCTCCAGATGAACAATCTAGTATCTATCCTGAAATTAAGGAAACTCTGATCCAAGTTGCTGATCATCTTTCAAAGACTAGCAAAGAAGTGAATCTCTATACATGGTAATAATCCAGTCTCATAATTAGCTGAACTCAATAATTTCTGGTCAAACTAAATGTAGCCATTCCTTGGCTGTACATCAGCAGCTTCTCTGTGCCTGTCAGGAAATATTGTGGGCAGGTCCAAGCTTTGCTTTACCCTGGTCTGTCTCCAATGGTAAGGATAATATAAGGACTTTTCCTGAAGCTAAATATATTCAAAGTGAAAAACGATTTCTTACTCAAAGATAATGTCACACACACACACACATACACACATACACACATTAGTAGCCCTGTGCACAAATCCGTGCATCAGTAGCTCTCTGTGGGACTTGGCCACTCTGTGCCCACTGCCCAGAGGCCCATCCACAGCTGGTGCAGAATGCATTCCACCAGGCAGCTCACACTGCCTGCTCTCAGCAGCTGCCTCCCTGGGACTGGGGGACTCCGGTGGGACTGAGAGGACTGGGCATCACCATATTGTGGCTATGGGTGCTGCCATTTTTGTGATGGAGTGATGGTTAATTTGCATATTACCATTTTATTAGATAAGTGTGTGTGTGTGTGTGTGTGTGTGTGTATATATATATATATATATATATATATATATATATATATATATAAATTCCATTCTTTTGGGAAAAGATGATGAAAATAGATGAAAGTTTTTTTCCCCCCTGTTATTCCTTTGCAGTAAAATACAGGAACCTTGTACTGTTCCCCCAAATGCTAGTAAAATCACACTACTTTATTAAACCAGTTAACTGTGGGACCTCCCTCATTCACAGGGAGATGGAGATTCTAGACATTCTAATGGGACCACACCAAACAGTTTAGCAACAACTGCTGGTCCATTTAGACTCTTCAAAATGTTCTGGGCAACTATTACCGAGCTTTGCGTCCATAGCTGTATTTGCCTGTGTCACCTTCCAGGTTGTGAGTATCTCTGCCCAGGAACCATGTCTTATTCTTCTTTGTGTTTTTTGGTGAGAAACACAGTGTTGAGCAAACTGGTGTTAAACTATTCCGTAGATGGACAAAGTGGGTGGAATCTGAGGGATAGCTGTGGAACTGAGGAGAAAGCTTTCACTGGGACCCAACAACCCCGTCAGGATCCTGGTTGTCTGACTTGAGCAGCCGCCTGCCTCTCTGGTTCTAACTGCAGAAATGCTTCCTCTACCCTCCATTGGCACCCACACTGTGTCCCTGTGGATGGGTCATGTGACAGTGCCTACATGTTTGCTAATTTCACTTCATTCTCTCTATCTTGTTCCCTGTCTGGGTGCTACTCATATTTACCCCAGGCCTGGGCAGAGGGGATCAAGAAGCAAAAGGCCAGGTCCTCCCACTCAGGGTGGTTGGAGGGCCAGGGCAGCTGTCAGATGCCGCAGACAAAATCAAATAAAAGTGGCATCCGTTTGCATTTACTCATGATCATTGTGTTTGACAAGGTAACCTGTGTCCGCATGTACACTCATTACAGAGCTTCTGAAATGATTTCTCTCCGTCTGCTTGAACATAGGAATGTTTAATGAACAGTTTCAATGTCTGATCTCACGCACTTGAAGCATCAACATCAGAAAGCCTCTTTCTAAAGGGCTTCATCCATACCCTCAGAGGGTCTACCAGTGACACCATCAGGGGCGTTGTGCTGGTCTGAAACTCATGTGCTTTCTTCCAGGGTCAATGATGCAAATGAAGAAGGGGAACTCTCAACCTCCCTTTTCCAGAGGCAAATATTTTAAGTCAATAAAGAGGTAAATGGAGAAGAGACTTGAATTTCAAGTGCTAGTAGTGAGGCATGAAGATGCAAGAGGGAGTTGTGACTGCCAGGGCAATCACATGCATTCTTTCTAACGGACTCATTTGCAAATGATGTCACATGTGGTGCAAAGAAACATCAGGGTTTCTGCCTGCTGAAGTATAAGAAGCTTAAGCAAGACCACTCATCTACCTCCCCAGTTGCATCTGGCACTGCTCTTTCCTGTGTATCTGGGCTCCAGCCTTAGTAGCCTTCATCCAGTTCCTCAATCACAGATTCATTTCTCCACAGGGCCTTTGCACATGCCATACCCTTTGCCTCGTTCAGTCCTAGTCATGTTTCTAATTGTCCCTTCCTCAGGGAAACATTCTCCTTCACGATGACTCAACCTTCCTGCTACATATTCTCGGAGGTTGTGTCCTTCATCACAATTGTTGCTGTTGTCCTTTTACGCTTATCCGCTGACAATTTGATAAACTCTGTCTCTATGAGACTGCTAGCTCTGCAGCACAGAGACTATGCCTGCAAGTGCTCCCCATCTTGTTGCCAGCACCTCACGTGGCAGGGGCTTAGAAACTGTTTAAGTACTAAATAAACGAATCCTTGAAAATGAGCCTCATCAAAATCTTGTTTTAATGACCTGCCTCTGCAAGGCACCCCGTGGAACAAGTTAAAGTCACAAGTCCAGGCCTCTGGAGTTTCCATCAGCCAGAGGTAGCATCTTCACACATAAGCCATGTCACTGCGGTTGAGAGTTGGGCTGTACGTGAATTCAGTTGTGTTGCAGGTGGCACCCATTGCCTTGGATAAACCATTGAAATTCCTGGTCCTCCATTTCCCCATTTGTCAAATGGTGGTAATGACTGTGCCCTTTGCTGCATGGTCAGAGGATAAAACTCGGTAACAGAAATGAAAGTGCCTTGAAAAGGAAAATATTGATGTTACTTTTTACTTACAAGTACCCACCTCCGTGGCTGCCTCTACGAAGAATCTTGAGCCTTACTATAAAAACACGATAGAAGCCACCCTCTGAGCCAGATGCAGCTAGGCAGTAGGCGTGGGTTGGGCCAGGTTGCAGCAGGGCACAAGAGAGGGAGCTACTCTAGGGAGCTGGGAGGACCATCCTCCTTCCACCAGGACCATGCACAAAGACTGACACTCTGAAACAGGGATACCGACCAGATACCTCCTGTGATAGCAGAAAACTAGGAGAAAGGAGAAAAGGAGCAGATTATTTTATAAAGCAAACTATCTGCCCTGAGTTCAGCTGCTTCCCTTATGGTGCTTGAGCCCTGTCTCACCTAGATTTGGAAAATAGACAGGAAGACTCTTCCCTAGGTGATGTTCCAGACCTTCACTCAGGCCACTCACCCTGGAGTCTCAGCATGTGATAACCACTCAGAAACCTCACGAGCAGAGGTGTGGAGAGTCCTGCATAATCACAGTGAGAGTCATGACCTTTCTCATGATAAGGTCACTTGGGAACCACTGGGTTGGGGGGTGAGTGGAACCTCATCAACGTTTTCTGAAAATACTCAAACCTTCTAGGCTACGGTTCTCAAAATGCAATGTCATTCCATTTTGCAAATGAGGGGTAGAGAGGTGAATAAGCAAGTCACCTAATGCTGCAAAGGTAGGTGTAGGCTCATCTAATGAGACCAAAGAGGATAACAGGGGAGAAGTGCTGGGTAACCACACAGGGCTATCAAAACAGAAAGCCCCGCTACTGCTCAAGCAGCTGCTGCAGAGTTTGGGAGCTCAGGGACCCTGGTCTACCTGAGCAACAGTGTGACAGTCACCAAATGAAACACCGTACCCATCCCTTTCTGATTTGTCTGGAAAGGTTATAGCCTCATCAGATGGTGACAAGAATCATGGAGCCACTAAATGTGGCATTTCCTCACAGCCTTTCCCCTTTAGCTGTGGACAACACTGAGGAAGGATGGCCACAGACAATCATTCTTTCTAGGTGTGCTTTTGCAAGTGGTGTAGTGAGAGAACTTTCATTAGTGGCTCAGAATTTGTTCATTTAACAGAAATGTTGCTTCTCTAACCCAGGGACTTCTATAATTGTCTCCTCTAATCTGCAGCCCTAAATTGAGCAAAGGCCAGGCCCCTGTGCTAAGCACTGAGAATGCAAAGCCAAGTATGACCCACCATGACTGCTTTCAAGGAGTTATGTCTTAATTTGGCAAGCCTATTGCTGCAACATCCATGATGTTATGGGAACTCAAAGGAAGAAGAGAAACTCTGCTAGGAGAGGCTGGGAAACCTTCCTGAAACAAGGTATTAATGAAAGACTAGGAACCAAACAGGCATCAAAAAGACCATCCATTTCTTTATTCAGTCAACATTCAACTGTGCTGGGCACCTTCCAGGTGCAAGGATACAGTGATGAGCGACACTGCCCAGTTCCTGCCCTCTGAGAGCTCACGGTGGCAGGCACGCAAAGGGTTAATCATAAATTTGGAAACTGCTATCAAGGGAAAAGTACAAGGTGTCTCCAGAGAGTCTATCTGGGCATCTGATCTCGTCTGGGAGGCAGGAGGAGCTCTGGCCAGGATGTGACATTTGAGCCGAGATGGAAAGGATGCTCAGCAGCATACAAGGCCAAGGGCTGGACATGTGGGCAGGAAGAGATTTGGGGCAGAGGAAACATCACGTGCGCTCATTCATTTTACTGACATTTATGAAGTACCTGTGTGGTCACCCTGAAGAGCAAAACATCTCTGGCCCCATGGAGTGCTCAGGGTAGTGGAGGAGGCTGATGATGATAGAAAGATGTGTTCCCTTCGTGGTTGGGAGAGGGAACAGCATGTGCAAAGGCCAGGAGGACAGAGCTCAAGGCATCTGAGTCGGAGTTGGGGGTTTCTTCCGGGGGATTGCTGTGCGGGGATCCCACTTGGCCCATTACCATGCTCTCCTTGCTTAAGAACGAAACTCCTCTCTCCACCAATGACGGCGATGCCGCCCTAAGAAGAAGCTGCCTCAGCAAATGCTGACAGGTGCATGTTGCATTGAGTTTGGAGGTAGCAGGCCTGGCTTGGCCTGTGCTTCCCTCCCTTCCTCCTCAGGCAGAATCCACACAATCACCAGCACCAGGAACTTGCTTGCTTAAAGAGGGCACCCTCCCTGCCTCATTGCTCCCAGCCAGCCTTAGCCCAGGCACCATGGCCACACCCATGGCCCATCCACACCAGGCATCTGAGGGTCGGGGCCTCTTCTATGAGAGAGCCCCATCCTGCTTAATAACATTTCCCTCTGCCTGTCTAATTAACTCCGTCACTGTATCTGCAGTCAGATAAAATGCTCATTTCACACCACATTAATTTTTATCAGCTGAACATTAAGCAACACAAAGCTATCTATGCTTGGTTTAATTTACATACTGACAGACCTACAAAGCGTTGCCCACAGTGGCTGCGAAGCAAATAAGCAGAACTGGCATCAAACACGGCTTTTCAAAATGAAATATTGATTTGCAAGGCTGATATAAAGGAGGGTTGGAGGGATATGGGAGAAGTGAGGAGAAAAAGGGTTCTTTTTCCTTGAAAAATAATTAATGATGTATTCAACTAATAGGTCTCTGAAAGGCCAAGTAGAGGGGCAGTTGGGTTCCAGGATTCCGAGGATCAGGTAAGCTCTTAGCACACAGTCCCATAGTCCATATAGCTCTCTGGAACCATCCCGTTATCAGAGGTTCCTCCAACCTAAATGGAATGCCCTTAAATAACAAAGTTCTCTCTCTCTCTCTCTCTCTCTCCCCCCCTCTTCAGCTTCCTCTATCACACACACACACACACACACACACACACACACACACACACATACACACACACAAGCACACACCATGATATAGTTCATCTCTACAATTCTACTCAAGTTATTTTTTTAGAAGTCTTTCTTCCCCTACTTCATGGCCAAGGCCAAGAATCACCTCCTCCAGGAAGTCTTCCCAGACAACCCTCTTTCTTTATATGTATATGATCCCTCAATACCCAAAAGAGGGTCCATATTACACCGACTACATTATATTTTAATAATCTAAGTATATGCCTCTTTCTCCCACTGGCTATAAGCTCTTTGCAGGAATAGGTATATGTTCGGGGTGGTGGCTGAAGCTTATTCAAGTTGGGGGACTTCCTTTAAGAAAAAACAGTGTAAAACTATTGAACTTGCAAACAATACAAAAAAGTATAACCATGAAAACATAATATGTGTATCCCTCCCAGGGCCTTCCCTGTGCAAATAAGGAATTGTGACGTTTGAGCTTTATTAGCTTTGAGGTGAGTCTATTCTGGCCTCTTGAACATGGTTTCTTACTCATAATAACATTCGATAATTCAGGTAGTGTGCACTGAACGACTAAAGGAAAAGGAACTATTTTTGAGTGCCTTGTCTGTGATAGACTCAGCCAAGAACTTTGGCAAGGGTAGTTTGCAACATCACAGCAGCCCAGATGGTTCAGTGGATAAGAACTGACTTCCAAGAATCATGTTTTTCCATCAGAGAACCTATAACTGAAAAAAGAAAAGAAAAAAAAAAAAAAAAAAAAAAAAAAAAAGGACAGAGGCTCCCAAGTGAAAAGACATCCACTCAAACAGGTCATTGTTTAGACTTCACATTGCTTTTAGCATTCAGTTTACCCAGATCAGTGTTCTTCTGCACCAAAACCACACGGATCATTTCTACACAGCACATTCCCTGGCCCGAATAGCAGAGACTCTGATTTCTTAGAATTGGAACGGGGCCCGAGAACATGCATTTTAAATATGTATATATGTATGATCTTTCCCCCAGCTTCATTGAGATATGACTGACATGTACCATTGTGAAATTTTAAAGTGTACAATGTGATGATTTAATACATGTATATATTGTAAAATGTTTACCACAATAAGGTTAATTAGTTGACACATCATGTACCTCACATAATTACCATTTGGTTGTTATTATTATGGTGAGAACATTAAAGCTCCACTACTCTCATAGCAACTTTCAAGTATATAGTACACTATTGTTATCACCAGTCAGCACGTTGTACCGCAGATCCCCAGAACCACCCATGATCTTGCTGCAGGTTTCTAAGACCGCATTTGAGAAACCTCGGCTTAATACAAATGCGGATGTTGAAGGAGAGGAAGTTGGGGGAACTGGGTGGGAGCTGGCTGGGAGGGAGACTAGTGGCAAACAATATTTCCTTTAAGAAGTTGGACTGTGGCTTACACACGAAATAGCATAACAGCCCGAGGAAGATCCAGAACTGACAGTGGAAAATATGCATTTGGAACCTGGGGAGCAGAGTGGGCTTTTGGTTTTCCTTGGAAATAGCTGTGCAAACCTCCGTGTAAGAACAGCCCCATGTTCCTGTGAATTTCGACCTGCAGATACATTGCAGTGAGTCCCCATGAAGGAGAGGAATGGGATGCCTTCCCCATGACAGAGGCCAAGACAGGCTGAGTTTCCAGCTCTGCCATACTCAAAGGTTTCAGTAAGCAGTTCTGGGAAGGTGATGTTCAACACTCCTGCCACGGACTTCTGGGCTGGCTTCTGCTTCACAATCAAGCTGGGGCTTGAAGGTATTAGTTTGTTCGAGGATTATCACAGGTATTTAGCTTCTGACACCAGCATGCCACATTCTCTCTTCTCAGAGATATCTGCAAACCATGGAGGTCTCAGGTCCTTCCTTTGGACCAAAAAGCTTTAAAAAGCCAGGATTATTATTTGTTTGTTCAATGATATTTAGTGAAAAGAGAATGCAATAGGAGGTTTGGCATTGAAAAAGTCTGGCTCATTTAGAATCAAATGGGCATAACACTAACTATGGAACTGAGCCCAGGCCTAAGTCATGGGCTCTGGCTTCCAGACCTGGTCCAAACACTATGAAGCTGTGTGTATGTGGGCATGTCGCTTATCCTCCCTGAGTCTGTTTCCTCGCCTGTAATATGGAGTTAATAACATTAGTTGAGCTGAAATATGGAGCCAATGTGTCTTGAAAAATCTAACTGTAAATATAAGGAGTATTGCTTCTGGCAATGGTCTACTAGGCCTACTAAGGATAACAATTCAAATACCTGCACAAGACAATTAAAAAAAATATCTGAAGACAATAGAGTGCAACCAAAAGCAAACAGCAGTCTAAGACCAGAGAGTCTTCACCCTGAAAGATAGGGCCCCCACTTGTGAAACTTGTGAATTTGTGGAATTTTGCCTCAGACTGTTAGCCTCTAGTCAAATTTTGGTTCAGGATAGCTTGAGCTACCTGTGGATAAATCTAGGGTTGGGAGAGGAATTCTGGAAAGATGAAAACAGCAGAGGGGTAAGTCAAAAAATATGTGTATAGAATCTACTCAAGTTCTTGGCTGATTGCTAAAATATACATGCATAAGGAAACCATCAGGGAGTCTAATACAAAAGCGGCAGCTGGAAAGAACAAAAGAGAGACTTTAATTCTTACTGAGGAGAGGAAAAGCAGAGATAGAGTTTGAGTCCAGCCAAGTTAACTGGCTGCTAAAAAAAACCCAAAACTATCTTCAGAGAAACACAACAGAATCTAGAGTTTCTGCAACAATCATTTGTTTTATCTGTTACCCAATCAAAAGTCACTAGACATGCAAAGAAAAAGTAAAATTTAACCCATATTCAAGAAAAGAAAAGAAGTCAAAAGTGACCCCTCCAAATATTCAAACAATACATTTTGTAGATAAGGACTTTAAAGTAGATACTATAAATATGCTCAAGAGATTGAAAGACATATATACATAATGAATGACCAGATGTGAAACATAAGTGAGAAACAGAAGCTATAAAAATAAACCAGATGAAAAATAGCTCCAATGGAAAAAAAATACTGTATGCACTTAAAAGGAGACTAGAGAGGACAGAAGAGTCATTGCACTTGAACATGGACCAATAGCAAGTATCCAATCTTAAGAACAGAGAGAAAAAAATTGAAGAATAGAGTCTCAGAGATATGGGTATCACAGACCATCAAACAGTCAAACATATATGAAATTAAAGACTCAGAAGGATAGGAGAGAGAGGATGGGCAGAAAATATATTTGAAGAAATGACTGAAGACTTCCCAAATGTGATGAGAAATATTAACTTAGAGATCCAAGAAATTCAAACAGCCCAAGCAGGATAAATACAAAGAAAACCATATCAAGACACACTGCAGTCAATTTTCTGAAGTCCAAACATAAAGAGAAAAGTTTGAAAGCAGCCAGAGAAAAACACATATGACATATAGGAGAAACAACAATATGAGTGACAGCCAACTTTTCTCAAAAAACAAAGACCAGAGATGATGCAATGACATGTTTAAAGTATAGAAAAAAAGAAGGAAAGTCAATCCAGAATTTTATATTCAGAAATAAAAGCAAAATAAAGTCGTTTTCAGATAAATTAAAATGAAGAGATTCATTACCAAGAGACCTTCTAGAAGGAGACCTTAGAAATGCTAATGGAAGTTGCTTGGTTTGAAGGAAAATAACACCAAAAGGTAACTCAGATCTATAGGAAGGAATGAGGATCCCTGAAAATCACTTTTTTTAAAAAAAATATAAGCAGTTATTAAATTTTCAGTGGATAGCAAATTGATCACACATAATCATACTTTATCCCAGACTAAAATGTGGTAGGCAATTAGACAGACGTGAGCAGAGCAAGGATGATGGGCCCGTTACAGAAGGTCACTAGGACAGAACATCCTGGACACCTAGCAATGGAAAAAGACTGGTAGAGAAGATATTGGACAAAAGTATTGTTAATCAATACCTCGCTGCTCAGACACCCTTTCCATCCCTAGAAAGGCGGGTATTGGAGATAGGTATTGTTAATTAGCCCCTCGCCCGCCCCTCAGACCCCCTCTCCACCCTAGAATGCTTTCCGTCATGCAGGTTAGATTCTCTTGACCTCTGCTCCCTGGACATGTGGTTAGTCATGTGGTAGACCCCCACCCAAAGAGGAGAATAAGGGGCCCAAAGGGGTCGGAGGGAAGCCCCATCTAACTGCCATACAAGGACAGAAGACAATTGAACAGACCCCATAGGGCAGTTTGAAGAAGAAAATAGTTACGAGAGCAGCTACTCTCTGAGGCGGAGCCCTAGCCCACAACTCGGGGCAACTCTTGGAGCCTCTAGCTGGAGACTTCTTTTTGAGTGTACTTTCTCTTGGTTTGCCTTATAAATCTCTGGCGAGTTTGAGTCTCGGCTCTGAATTCTTTTCTTAGCTAGAACTCAAGTAACAAGGTTACTGAACCCAGGTCTGATCTGACCCCACCATTCAAAAAAGAAAAGAAAAAAATTACTGTAAGAGCTTAAACAGAGACTGGAGCATTTCCACAGCCTACAAGAAAATGCCACATGATCCGTAAAGTCATAAATTCTATACATTCTAATCTTTTCAGCTTCCTCTCCACCCCTCACCTCCCCAAGAAAGAGAAAAGAACACTTGGTTTTATTATTTAGCTGTGTGATTTTAGGCAAAAAGTCAACTCATATGAGCATTGTTTCTCAATTTAAAAAATGAAAAGATGGACTAAATCTCTCAAGTTCCTTTTGGCCTGATCATACTGTGTTTCTACGACTAAATCAAAGCACTAGGCTAGTAATATTCTCCATTTTTTAAACTAATATTTATATTCCCATGTTCATACTTAAGGTAACTGAGTCTCATTCTCAATGATCAGACAAACTCATAAAGTTCACCCAGAAGCTTCTTAGACACAACAAACCCTTTGTGCCTCACAATTCAAAAATAACCTAAAAACACACTCCCATTGCTAAAGTAGTCAAGATCTTAGTCATCAGAGGAGCTGCATCAGGCCGCATCAGAATGTGCTTAGCCGAGCAGGAAAGTTCACTGTCCGAGTCCTGCCCGTGCGAGAAGCTGAGAGTCGGGAAGCCATGAGCCCCTGAGGACGAGGAATATTTTATGTTTCACTGGGGGGAGAATCCGGGGAAACTCAGAGAGCCTTGTGGTGATTTCAGATTCACTGAAGCCAGGTTACACCCCAAGGGGAGCCACCACGTTCTGGGGTTCTGGGATGCTGTCCCCGGATGGCCTTCCTCAGTGAGGATGCTCTGTGACATTCTCCTCCTGCCTCACGCCTCTGAGACTCTGCTGGAAGAAGCCAGCCCTGGGAGGGTCTCCACTGACTTCATGTCCTCTAGAATGGCTCTTTAAGGATCCCGATCCTGGCCAAGGCGCCTCGCCCAAGAGGCAGGGAAAAGGCAGAATACTGTGGTCCCTTTCTGGGAAGTAGCTTTTGGATTCTGCTGAGCGCAGTTCGATTGTTTCTTTTCTCCCCAGAAAACATTCACTGTGAATAACTTGCTGTTTGGAAACAGGTCTACTTAAAATGCCACGTTAATACAATTATTTACAAATACTGGCATACATGAAATAAAGGTCTGACTAAAACAGGGCTTTAGCTTCAGAGACTAACACCACGGCTTTAATGAACGGAGCAGAGAAATGCTGAATAATTTTCTGGGTCTTCCCCGGCGTTCTTGACAAGCCTTCCCCCCCCCCCCCCCCCTCCTACACACACATTCCAGGTGAATGTTTCCTTTTAAATTTGCTCCAGCTTCCCAGTTTGTAGCACATAATGGCATAGAGACATCATTTGTGTTTTTGAACTGCTCTTGCACAGATCGGAACTTGCCACCTCCAGACCATTACAACTGCTTTTATGTTATCCTTTTTTGGGGGAAACAATCAACAACAAAGCCCTGGGGGGACATTCTGGGTATACAATCCCTGAGCCAAAGCCTGCTTTCCAGTCTCCAAATCTCCCCTGACTGACGTCAGAGGCAAGGAGTCACTGACGCTCCTGCGAGCTGCCTGGGGGTGTCTGATGGCAAAATCCAACATATTTTCAAAATGACAACTAGACTCTCTAAGCCACAGGCTACTGGTTGTCGAATAACAGGCCTCCTCTTCCGGCAGTGCAGAGTCGTCATGTAATTCAAGCGAGGGAAAAGCACCTGGCTCCCTTCCTGGTAAGCTGGGTGCTTTGGCCCATCTGCCCCCACTCTGAGTCCACTGCTCAAAAGCAGCTTAGACCTGGAGGTCTGCCTTCCCACTTCCGGCCCTCAACCCAGCCAACGTGGGCACTGGGGGTGGGAAGACTGCTCTCAGAGGGTTTGTCTCCTAAAATCAAATCCTGGATCTTCGTTTCAAAAATGTGACACCCTCTCCACTGCTTGCCAACCACATACAAAGCCTCAAGGAAACACTGCCACACGCACCTGGATTTACAACCTATTGCCATGTTGGCATGCATATCCTGTGGGGAGAGCAGCTCTCCAAAATCCCTACCCACTCAGTGTCTTCCAGCTCAGGAATCAAAGCATCCTTACCTCTAAAGAGCCAACCTGGGTTTTGTGGCCAGTAATGGGGACAGGTATAGAGGGACTTTCAAAAGGCTGCCCCCAAGCCAAGCTCAACAGGGACAGTTCACTGTCTGCAGGCTGGCAGCAGCCTGCCCCGTCACTCCTGTGTTCACCCATACAGCAGCAGCAGGAGCAGTGACGAACCCTCAGGACCACAGGTTTGCTTGAGACACATACTTGCCTTCCACACTCTTCTTAAGACCTGTCTCTGAAAGGTGGCCAAACCCGGGGAGAGTTTTGTGGTTTTTTGTTTTTTTTTTAATTAAAAATTAGACAATTGTTTAGGTGGGAAGCTCCTTGAGGGGTGGCTCAGTTCTCTAACCTTCTTTCCTGGGTGCTCAGCATTTTCCCATAGGGCTTTGTAGTTTTCCCCCAAAGGACAGCATAATACGGGCATCTTATCTGATGGTGCGGTGATAAGGTAGGACCTGGAGCATCCACTGGACTCTTAGGTTGCAACTTCCCTGCCTCCACCATGAGCCAGCCAGAAACAACTGTGGTTTTTATCGTTGTAGTTTTTTGTCATCCTGAGACTATCAGAGGAGAACTTCCTAAAGACTTCCCCCAGTGTATATCAATTCCCCTCATCTGGACCCCCATCTGTCCCTCTCCTCCAGCCCTACTTATGTGAAGGTGCCCTGTACACTGTAAGGCGCTGTACCATAAATGGAACAATATTTAGGGCACTATATTACAGAGGAAATAGCTCTGGGCAATTACTTAAATGGTCCTGTGCCTTGGTTTCTTCAGCTTTAAAATGGGGATAGTAATCCCTGATGTCTGGCCTACCTCAGAGGGCTATTGTGAGTATCCACATGTCTAAAGCCTATGTAAATGTCATCATCATCATCACATTATTTTCCTAACCTTTGCATCCTCAAAACAGGAAGTGTAAAGCGAACCTGTGGTTTGTGAGAGAGTGGAAAGAAGGCTGGAAGCAGGAGTGAGCCTGGCCCTGGCTTCGGTTCTGCCATCATCTTCACTCCGTGAGCTGGGACAGGCTCCTTGGGCCTCTGTGCCTCCCTGTGTCACGGAGAAGGGGGCGGTCTAGCTCTGGAGGGACAGGCAGACTTTAAACTGGAAGGGACTCCTGGAGCTGGCAGGGGCTCAGGAAGTGCACTTCAGGTGATTCTGATACTCACTGCAGTCCTGGAGGTAACCCTTTCAACGCCCTCATGTGCAGAAGCCAAATCTAAGCTTAAGAGACACAATGAGGGAGAACCTAGTAGGAAAGGCTGGGCTGGGCTCTGGGCAGTGATCGGCCCGTACAAGCTTAAATACTGAAATATTTAAGCTGTTTTGAGAAATAAGTCCCTCCCAATGAGAGCCAGACTGAGACTGTTTCATACCCATTAGAAAGAAAACTAAATAGAAAAGAGGAAAACAAGTGTTGGCAAAGATGTGGAGAAATTGGAACCCTCATACATCAAGGTGGGTGTAAAATGGAGCAGCCACTTTGGAAAAGGGTTTGGCAGTTCCTCAGGAAATGAAAATAGAATTATTATCACGTAACCCAGCAATTCCACTCCCAGGTATATTCATCCCCAAATTGAAAGCAGGCATTCAAACAAAACCTTGTATATAAATCTTCATAGCAGCCCCATTCACAATCGGTAAAAGGGGAAGCAACCTTAATCGTCCATCAACTAATGAAGAAATAAGCAAAATCTGGTATATCCATACGATAGAATATTACTGTATCATAATCTGGTATATCCATATACTATTATATTATTCAGCCATAAGAAAAGAAATGAAAGACTGATATGTGCTACCATGTGGCTAGACCTTGAAAACATTATCAAGTGGAAGAAGTCAGACACAAAAGGCCACATGAGGGATGATCCCACTTACATGAATACACCAAGTAGGTAACTATATGGACACAGAGAGCAGAGTAGTGGTTTTCAGGGGCTGGGAATGGGGGATGACCTGTTTACTTAAAAGGGGGTTCCTTTTTGGGGTGATGAAAATGCTCTGGAACTAGGTAGTGGTGAGAGTTGCACAACTCTGTGAATGTGCTACATGCTACTGAATTGTATCATTTAAAATGGCTGCGATGGCAAATCTTATATGAATTAAACCAGGATTTTTGAAAACGCCAGACAAAAGTGGAAGGTGGGGCTCCAGAACCTTCCAGAACCATTACTGCTCACTGTACATGCCCTTCTGAGGGCCGAGGTTGTCGGCTTAATTGAGAAATTATTCCTAATAAGTCCCAAGGAGCTCCGAGTCTTTTCCTTACAAACGGGAAACAATCATATCTCATGGCAGCTCATTACGCATTCTTTTGGTACCATGAGTTGTTTTAAAACCGTGAAATTAGTTCTGGCAGAGTTTACAGAAAAACACCCATGAGATGAGACTGAATGAGTTATGTAAGACGTCTCACACTCTGCACATGAGATGTTAACTCCTTCCTGGCACAGCCAAGGACACCATGTCATTTATAAAGTATCAGCACACTCTGGTTTCCACCAAGACCAGCTGGTGGTTGGCGGGAAGAAGCAGTCATCTGGATTCACAACTGGACGGGCCCTCTAAACCATCGCCAGGTCGCTTCTTTCCACATGAGGCCAGGGAGGCCCCATGAGGTGAAGGAGTTACCTTACAAATTGGTTTTACTAAGAATTGTAGTCTTTTTTCAGGAGCTAGGCTGACGCTTCGGTGTGGTGCATTGATGGCTTTAAAACCAACTGAGTATCTAAAACATTAGTGCTCTCTAGCTGTGACATTGTCCAAGCAAGAAGATGACTCGCTTGGTCAATTGAGCTTGAATTCTGGCATTGAGACACAAATTACAACAGTTTCCACTTGATAACAGTCACTGAACCAATTATTATATCTGAAAAAAAAATGAAACAAAAATCCCCACATAATTAATGCATGAGTCTAAATAAGTTGCTAAGCTCATGAGCTCTCTCTCTCTCTTCCCTCTCTTCTTATACACACACATTTTACCTAGAGTGAAACTACAAAAATATATCTAAATATAACTGGAATATTTACCAATAAAATGAAATACTTCATTATGTCCTTTATTCATAAAATAGCAAAATAATTAGAAAACATTTTTATAAAGAACTTGCTCAAGGTATGTCTCAGAACTCAAGACATTAAACTTGGAGAAGCCCCAAGGACTCTATTAAGAATTCATGAACTCTTATTCTAAGAGAAACAAAAGGCTTAGTTATCTGGTTCCTAAACCAAAACATTGGCTCCTTAGAAGTAAGAGAGACCCTCACAGGCAATGTATCCTGACTACAGAAACATGTGATTACTGACCACCAAGGAAGGAAAATCACGCTAAATCAAGCAGAAGTAACCAAACACTGGATAACCTGGAGCCACATGAAGTACCAGCAAACCATACCCACCCTAGCAGACCAGCCTGGCAGAGTGCGGGGAATGAAGGCTTAGGAATCAGGCAGACCCCAATTAGAAGGCCAGGCTTTGCCACTTAATTTGGTGTGCAATCTTGAGTAAATGACTTTCCCATCTCTTACCCCTAGTTTCTTTCTGTAAAGGAATGATACATCCTCCCTTGAGACTGGGAACAGGCATATGGACCTTACAGGGTTATTGTGAAAATGAGATGATTTATGTAATGAGCGAACAGAGGCATCTAGTTATTGCTCAATAAAGGACTTTTTTTTTTTTTTTTTTTTTTTTTTTTTTTTTTTTTTTAAAAGACCTGAGGACTTCAGGGTATCCTGGTGTGGTCTGGTTATTCATGTTCTCAGTGAGAGCCCTGAGTCATCCAGAGAGCTTTAACATGTAGCTGTGTGTTCTCAGGGGGAAGGCAGGGACCTTCCTCCAGCAGGGTCCTCCGTCCCCTTCCTCCCTGGGACCTGGCAACTCAGGCCTCCATCCCTTTGTGCCCATCTCTGGAGCCCGGCTCTGATTCTCTCCCTCTCTTTTTAAAACGTACTTTCAGGTAACTATTCTTCTGCAAGTTACCTTATTCACTAATCCATTCTAAAGTATCAATGCTTGATAATATAAAAATAAATTTTTAAAAATATAGTTTATTGATTTTTTACAGAGAGGAAGGAAGAGGGATAGAGAGCTAGAAACATCGATGAGAGAAAAACACCGACCAGCTGCCTCCTCCTGCACACCCCCCACGGGGATGTGCCCACAACCAAGGTACATGCCCTTGACTGGAATCGAATGTGGGACCCTTCAGTCCACAGATTGATGCTCTATCCACTGAACCAAACTGGTTTTGGCAGCAAAGCTAAATTCTTGTGGATATCAGTTAGCAAGGGGGACTGCCCACAGCCAAAGGAATACATCTTGTAGTGACAGTTCAGCAAAGGTGTGTCCTCTCAGTCACACCGTGTAAGCAGTTTCTTCTGCATGGTTAGTCTGAAGCATTCTCATGGGGAGCCTGGGGCACTCACAGGGCCCAGCACTGGCTGTGAACGATATCCTGTGTTCCCAATCAGAGCTTGATAGATATCCACTCAAACATGATGGCTCCCCTTCTAACTGCTCCATAGTTGCATGCTTAATGTACTTATATTCTGCACTGGTCCAAGAATATTGGGGACGGGTGCTGAGTCCCTAAGGGTGAAAGGTCATATGCCAGTAAGATCCCACCATCAAAATCTAAGTTTATCATTATGCTTTCATGTTGAAAAGCAATGAGAAGTGGCACTCATTTCTCTTCTCTTTTTCTCACTTTCCTCTGCAATCTAATGTTCTTGTAGACACCTGTGCTGGAGAATGCTGGAGCAGAGAGGTAGATAAGGAGGGAGTGGCCCAGGAGACAAATGGCTGGAGCTTTTCAGAACTGATCAAGATGTGTATCCTGGGCTGTCTCCACCTTTTTGTCTCCCTCCTGCTCTCTGTCTTCATTTCTCAGTGCCTCTAACTCTGACTTTCTACTTAAAACAACAGCAGAAATATTGCTAGGACCAAATGGAAAATATGATGTATGCCTCATCTGCCCAATGACAGGGGTTCTGATTTCTCACAGAGGACAGGCATCGTGTCTGTTTTGTGTCTAATTCCAGTGCGAGCCCACGCCCTGCACCGAGTCTGCGCATCTCCTCTCAGCCCCGCTTCCGGAGGCATTTATGTTGGCCGCCTGAAATGGACTATAATGGGAGAGTTTATGTCCAAGTACTTGGCAAACACTACAAACCAGGGCTATTTTCTTTTGTCTGGAGGGCCAATTGCTAGACATATATCTTCACACCAATGATAATAGGTATTGCATAAATATTTGTTAAATAAACAAAGGAAGCCTGAGGAGCTATTCCATTTATTATGTCCAACGCCTCTCCAACCCTATGACTCCACTCATCGCAAACCCTCTCGGGGTTCTTCTCCACATGATGACAAGCCTAAGGATGTCGTTAGGAAGCAGAGGAAGAAATGCCAGGAAGACTACTTTAAGACCACATTTCTCTTTGGTAACAGTCTCTGACTCAGCTCTGGTGGAAAGTATCAACATTATAAAACCTACAAGGAAAAGGTGAAGATTTCACATCAGTTCTCATTCCTTTTTCTGTTACAAAGAGAACCAGACTGAACACTGGGACAGGGATGTGAGAGGGAGGATGCCGGGGGCGGGGGGTGGGGGGTAGTCAGGTAAAGCAGCCTTGTCTTTGTGACCTCAGGAGCGAGTGCAGGCTTCCTTGGTGTTGACTAGTAGAGAATACCTCTGCCTGATCTACAGGATAACACCCTCACCCCCACCCCCCAGCTCCTATTCATCCTCTGGAACCAAGTTCTCACATCCCTGTTCCCTCTGCTGCTCTGACAGAACTGTCCCGCTGCCTCCAGAAGAAAAGGGCTTGTTCCCTGGCATGCAGGCCCCTCAGCACCCCATACCTGCCTCAATCCCAGCACTTTTTGTGCTGGACTGCCTGTAGCTGCGGAAAGCCTGGGTCCCCCACCCTCTGTCACTCTGTGACCTCCTCAAGGGCAAAGGCCACACAGAGGTTGCGTTCCCAGTGCTTTTCAGGAGGCTTGGCACATGGCAGTGGATCAGTGCTTGTTTATGAAGGTGAGCCACGGAAAACTGGCCGTGGAAGGGCTGTGACACTGTGAACATGGCATATAAAGTGTTATTCTCAAGGAAGGCCCCCAACAGGGTGGCACCCCCCTGCCAAGTCTCAGGAGCAGCCTTGGCCCAGGCAGACCCTAGTAAAGCATTTAATCACAAAGCTGCTGGAATGAATTCGGGAACACCTGGAGGACTTATGCGGAAAGGATCAATTAGAAACTCCAGAAGCATTCTTCCAAGGAGGGGCCTCCTCCCCTCCCCTCAAGTGCGTTCCAACAGCTTTATTCCAGGATTCGGAACCCTCCCTGCCCACAGGGCTCAGAGGTAAGGATATTACATAAGGAGTGAGTGCTGCCTTCATTTGTTTTAATAAAAGAAACAACCCACTTAAAGGAACACAGACTTCAGCGGCTCGATATTTCCGAATGTGAATATAACCCAGAAGCTCAGGCATACAGAAGGGCTGTCTTGAGAATGACCGTTTTTTCCTATTTAAAACATTCTGGAAAATTGCTCCGTGTCCCCGTGCCAAAAAGAAAAAATGAAAAACATAAGGGCTATTTGGAATGTCTCTTCATCTTACAAATGGCTTTAATGCATAATGCTATAAAGACATGAAGCTCTCTGGCCTCAAATGCCCCTGGCACAGCCGTCCAAGAGCCCACTAGAGGCAGCCCGCCATGGAGTGGAATTTGTGACTCTCGCAAAGAAAACTCACCCTTTCAGATGAGTTACATATTTCGTCAAGGGCTTTTTGGCGTTCAGGTATTTCCTAATATTGTAAAATAAAAGCATGCAGGTTGGGGTGACTTCCTACCTGCCTTACAGTATCAGATGGTGGTGGTGGTGGTGGTGGTGGTGGTGGTGGTGGTGATGGAGGAGGTGTATCAGTGTAAAAAGCTGTTTTCATATGTATTTTTCTCTGGTTTTATTTGCTACAGCAACCATGTGAGCTAGGTCGGGAGTGAATTGCCGATATTATAGGATGTGGGAAATGAAGACTGAGAGGGCACCAGGTCTTATTGCTTAAAGCAGGATTCGGAACTCTTGTAGGGGGCCTGGTAGGAGTGGGGTGGGATGGGGTGGGGTGGTCTCTGGGGAGGAGCACTGCCTCGTGTGGAGAGGATTTGGAAGAGTATACGTGTTGGAGTCAGACAGACCTAATTCTGCACCTGGACCCTCCCAAGGGTAGGTCTCATGACCATGGGCCACCTATTTTCCCTTGGGCCACAGGCTCCTCATCTGAAAACATGAATACCAATTCCTCACTCAAAAATTGTTGCCAGGATCAAGTGGGAGTGGGGCAGATAAAGTATACAGTACAATCACCCAAATGGTAGGTACTAGTATGTATCCTTATTTATAGCTTTACAGAAGGCTCTTGACCCTATGAAAAGGCTAATTTCTTTGGGACTCTGCCTGCGTGGGAATTAGTCTAAATATTTCATGAGAACCATCTCTCTTTCCCCCCTTTAGGGGTTTAGCAAATGACAAACAGCTCAACTATGGATCTGGCTTCCATGTTCAGAAGGAACAACCATGCTCATCAAAGCATAATGTGTGAGTGTGTGTGTGTGTGTGTGTGAGAGTGTATGAGTGTGTGTGTGTGTGTGTGTGTGTGTGTAAGTGTGTGAGTGTGTTGAGCCCAGTTGCCTAATCTTCCACACTCCTTTACTTTTGAAATGATATTCGCCTGTTACTGACAAACCATCTTTGTCTTTTTCAGATATTTCTGTGTCAACAGGCAAAGATGAAAATCTTTGCCCAGATTTAATAAGGCAGGAAATCAATTAAGGTTTTCATTCTCTGCTTAGCCTCCAAAGACAAGACAATAAGAAAAGGCCTAAGTAAAGGACCTATGTACAGATTCCTGGAGGTTTCACTCTGGGTTCTCTATTTTAGAAAAAATGAAATAAGAACAAAAAGCCTTACATGTCCTATTTAAAACATAAATGCTATTTTTTTCTCTGGCTTTTTTTTTTTTAATGTACAAAGCCCCTCTACTCTATTTTGATATATATGGACAACTATGACAGAGGAAAGATGCCTCAATTTTAAAAAGACAACCCTAAACCTACCAGCTTGGTTTTTTTAAATGGCTGCATTTAAATATTTCTTTCTCTGTTCATTTCCAAACCTGGGCCATAAATCACCCTTATGAACACAATGGCCCGTGCCTGTAGCCATTTATCATTTGGATAATGTCACCTGCTCAGGTGTGCATTAATTTATGCCTCAAATTAGAACTCCAGTTGGCTGAAATCTCCCCTCTCATCGGCACATCCCGAGCAGCAGCCCCGTAGGACCGGCAGTGCATAGTCCAGGGCAGGGAAGAACCTATGCAATGTCCACTGTCAGGGAGGAGGAAGGAACCGGTGGAAAGAGAGCTGGGGTCTAACCATCCTCTCTAGTTCACTTGCTCAGCCTCTTCATGTTCATCATCCAAGGAAGCAGCTATTATAAAATGTTCACCGATTCCAGCCCAGAGCAATGGGACTTGTGTGTAGCAGGTGTGTCAGTTTTTGCTGCTACAAGGAAAGACGAGGTCTTAAAAAGGAGGGAGATAGAGGAGCATGGAGAACATAAGGCAGCATCTCAGAGCCAGGGTGGCTGTTGGGACTGGGAGTCCTAGTTGTGCTGCTAATGGCATGTCACCTTGGTCAGGTCATATTTTTTCTGGGCCTCAGTTTCCTTAGCAGTAAAATAAGGGATCTCCAAGATCTTTCTTCTTTAAAGTCATGACTTCAATCCAAGAGGAAGTAGTTCATTGTTTATTATTACTCAAATCCCCATGATGCAGCTACTGCTCCAGTTACCCCAAAATAGATGGGGAAAGGACAGCTGTAAGTTTCTGACCCAGGATACAGAGAGCTGGTTCTTATGTATCTGGGCAGGGAAGTGTGTATTTAGTCTTCTTTTCTGTCTCCACTCTCTCCTTCTCTTCTCTCCCCCCTACCCCCCCGCCCATGTTTCAGTGTCTCTCTTTTCCATCTATTTCAGAAACAGAGAAAACTATCTAGAACTAGCATAAATATTAACAAACGTTCAAAATGGGGTAGCTCTATTTTAGGTATTATGTTACAATATTTGAATAAAACTATCTCATTTAACACTTCTCATAACCTAAGGAGGCCGACATTCGTCCCCTCCATTTGACAGACGAGGAAACTGAGGCACAGAGAGGTCATTTGCCCAGAATTTCACAGGGAATAGCAGATTGAATCTGAACCCAGGGTCACTGGACTCCCTGCTGACGGCCATGTCCATAGTGCTGAATGGGCAAGTTCATGAATCAGGGTCCTTTAGAATGTTGTTTAGTAAGTCTGATTACTTAAGCTCACTGGTGATTAAGATCACCTGTAACCAAGGGGATAACAAATATATATTTTTTAATTTCCACAAATGACAGAGGTGTGACTATAAAATTACATATGTATGAGATTAAACAACTGATTTCAAGAGGCACACACAGAAAAACTATTCTTGTTGCATTTTGGCCAGGTTTTATATATTTGAATTGTAAATTCAGAAATCCTGGCTCAGTTGATTTCTCTTTATAAGCCTGTGATCACAGCTCCTAAATTAAAATAGTCTCTCCCTTTCAACAGAAGAAACCTAAAATCCAAATCTGTCCATTGTTCTTTTTAAACGACCTCTTTATTCATGGAGTTTTAAAAATCACTTCCTCATCACCCAAGTAAATCAAGAGAAAATGTCTTTCCAGCCACAGTTTGTTTAAGGCGCCTGCTTTGTTGAGGGCGTGAAAACTGTGGCAATCCCATGGAGCACGGCCTGAGCACACCCAGGGCAGTGAATCACTGCTTCCACCAGCCGCTTCCCCAGTGTGCAGCCCAAGCTGACCCAAGCTCCTCTCTGCTCCCCGCCCCCTCATAGGCGGCCGTCCCCTTGTCCCCTCTCACCATGACCATGACACCACTTTCCCCTGACAGGCAAGGGAGCACCTGCCAGAGGGTGACTGCACCACACCAATCACTCTGACAACAGCCCAAATAAAACCATGTCATTTAAACCACAAACAACAATCCAACAGGGCCTGGGAACTCAAACAGAGAAATGAAATGGGAGGGAGGGAGGGAGGGAGGGAGGGAGGGAGGGAGGGAGGAAGGGAGGGTGGGAGGGAGGGAGGGAGGGAGGGAGGGAGGGAGGAGAGAGAGAGAGAGAGAGAGAGAGAGAGAGAGAGAGAGAGAGAGAGAGAGAGAAAGAGAATAGGCACAAACTGGTGCCATAAATAAAACAGTTGCCCCTGCATGGGCTTGGGAAATCAGGGAGGCTGTGCAGCTAGAGGGAGGAGGAAGGATTCAGAAGGAACTGGGTTTGAGCCCCCAGCATTTCCACTTCCTGGGTATGCCGCCTTGAGAAAGTTACCCTCTCATCCTGTATTCTTATTTGTAGGATAGAATTAATAATAGGACCCAACTCATAGTGTTGTAAGTATTTATGTAAAACACATAGCATGCAGCACTCAGTTTGTGTTTGCTGACTTATAGTGTATTATTAATATAGGATCATATGGTAGGTCGCTTTCCTTGCACATCAGTGAACCTTCTAGAGCCCAATGTGCCTCTCTCACTTGACAAACTGCTCCCACACCATTAAGAAGAATGTGAAAGAGGCCTGGATTACATCCCTGGTTTTGCTTCTGGCCAGGTGAGGGTATTGAGGCAATCACATTACAGTTTCCTCTTCTGCCAAATAAGAGTTCGATTGTCTCTGATATAGTGTCCTTCCCTCACCCATCATTCGATACCAAATTGTCAACACGAGTGACAAAGGGTGACATGTTAGGTGCCCAGGAACCCCTTCCTGTGCAGCAGGGGTCCTCCTCTCCGAGTCTGCCCCTCCTCCAGGAATGTGGAGGGCGGCTGGGCAGGGCTGGTGCCTGGGAATGGTTTGTAAATCCTCCCTCCAGAGTGTCCCAGCCAAGTTCGTCAGCATCTCTACCAAGCATTTTAGGCAGTGCCGTGCTGCTTTGAAATGTTTCCTTTCAGTAGGAAAGTCGGAACTGTTAGAAGTATCTAATGCTTCTGCTTTTGATTTCATGGTAAGAACCCAAGAGGGAAAAAATGCAAGGGGTTTAAAAACCAAAACTCCAGGGGCAGAGGAAAGTCCACATTCTAGGGGATGGCTGGCCCAGGGCCTGACCAAACACGCTCAACACAACGCACTGACCATCAGTGAAGGCATCTACAGAGCCACCCATAGAGCAGCTAATTTTGGGCCAGAGCGGAAGAGCATGGATCAAACCTGGCTTGCCATGCTAGTGAGGACTGCTGGAAGACCTTTGCTGTTCCCTCTCCCAGGAAGTTGTGGTCTGAGAATACCAGAACCTCCTTTATCTTAAAGACTTTACCGTTCCATCAAATGCTTTCTTCTCTTCACTCTCCTTTGATCCCCACAGCAACGCTGCATGAAGATTCCTATTCCACAAATGAAAAAACAATGTGTAGAGTGTCCCAAGAAATGTCTACACACTTTGACAGCTAGTGACTCACTCAATTTTCTTTCATATTTTGAAAATGAACTGTATGTTAAAAAGCACTGACTTTATAAGTATGTAAAGTGTGTATACATTTTTTGGGGGGGACACTGCATATTTAATGAGATTAAGGACCACTGGGTCAGGAGCAGAACTGACTTGTTCCACCAACATCATGTGTCCCTTTCACTCCTGGGAGCACACCGTACATGAAAAAAGGAGAAAAGCAGAGTCGTAAGGGTATTAAGGAAGGAATATATTGGGCAAGTGCCAGGGGTCTGCTTTCCAGTTTAGATTCTGCTCTGAGTTGGGGGACCATGGGCAAGTTCTTGCTTCTCTGAAGGGAGGTTCTTTCCCATAAGACAATGTCCTTCAACTCTAAATTCTATAACCACTTCCCTGCCTCTTTGGAATGACCAAACTGACATCAGATTTGTATTGGTAAACTGTACAGTAATAGCAGCCTACACTACAGCAATCGGTGGGAATGTGCGCAATTCGTTCCAGTTCTATCTTTTTAAAAATTCATGTTTAAAAGTTAGTTCTGAACATTATTTAAAGAGACAGGCAACCCTAGAAAGCTTTGTAGAAACACCAACAGTCCCCTCCCTCCATTTCCCATGCCTGGAAGGCAACCACTTTCAACTCCTTTAGCAGATTCTTTTGATATTCGCCACCATATCTCCAAGTAACATATTTAGATGCCTACTTCTAAAATTTTCACTTTTAGGCTTTATCTACTGACCTTCCACTTTGCTTTCTTTCAAGAATCACCACCCTCACCACCACACAAGCACATTTCCTGCCAATGTAGTTCTATTACAATTTGTTTGGATCAATATTCTGTGCTTCTGGCTTAATCACTGCTAGGTTAAGTTGTATCCCAATGGGTAATCTTCCTTTTCTGAGATTCTTATGTTTATCCTGGTGTTAATAATGAACTGTTTTTTGCTTGCTTAATTTTCTATGTATTGATTACTTACTCAAGCCCAAACTCTTCTCTAGTGTCATCAGTTTCAACACATTCAGATATAGCAGGTTTTTTGTTTTTGTTTTTGTTTTCCCCCCAATTTCACCTCAAAGCAATTTCCTCAGGAGTCTCTGACCAGCTCCAGAGTAGAATGGTTTTGCTCTGGGCTCTGGTCCAGCTGTTGTCTTGTTATTTCTCTTTCCCATTATCCTGGGGACTCTCTTCCCTATCAGTTTACTTCGCTTCTTTGTTTTGCAAGTGCCTGTGTCTTTTTTGGTTTATGTCCTCATTCTGATGGAATCTCCTGGGAAAGAATGTGTGAAGTAAATTTTTGGAGATCTCACAATATTTGAAAATGGTTTTTATTCTGACCTCACATGTAATTGATAGTTTGGTTAGATATAGAATTCTACACTGGAGATCATTTTCCCTTGGCATTTTGAAAACCTTGTTCCTTCATCTTATAGTTTCAGAGGCTGTTATTCAGAAACATATTATTCATCTAATTTTTGACCCTTTATATGAAATTTTTTTTTTCTCTTTGAAAACCAAAGGTCTTCTTTTTGTCTTTGCTGTTCTCAATTTCAAAATGATCCTGCCTTAGTAAAGATCCAATTTCACCCATTATATTAGGCATTCTGATAGATTTCACTGGAACTTCATGCCTTTCACTTCCAAATTTTCCTGAATCATCTCTTGAATTATTTTTTCTCCCACTGCCATTCTTTTTCATTCAGACTCTTAGATTTTAAATTTGTTATAGCTCAATCTTATTTTTGAGTATTTTTTTCTTTTATAATATTCTATTCTTCTTTCCTGAAGGTCATACATCCATTTATCTTTCTCTGTGTATTAAAAATAGGAGTACTTCTGTCTTCCATAGTTTTCTTTTCCCTTCATAGCTTTCCTCTAATATGCTACTTAAAAAAATCTCTTTCCTAGTAAATGCTTTCCTCAAATGCCTGGTAATTCTTGGTTATCTGCTCATAAAAATGGGACATTAAAATGCTCAATATGGTTTTGTGTGCATGAGAGGGGTTCATCCACTGTTAGGATAACTGATTGATTGAACTATTTCCTTGAGGAACTCCAAGTCCAGGGTCTTTAGTGTTTTATTCCTCATAGTCTGGTTAGACACCACAGTGAAGATTCCAGCTTCTGCTAAGAGGTTTACGTCTCGCTGCCATTGTGTGGGATCAAGCCAGTGGAAGGAAGCAGGGAGTCTCCAATGAGTTATATGGATGTACTCTTATCCCCACTGTTTGTATATGATGTCTCAAGTCAAGGGACTATATATTGTATTTACAGATTTCAAAAACATAGTTCTGCTCAGAGGCGGGGTGAGGCAGTTTCCCAGAGGGAATTGATCTATCACTTAAATAGACTTTTAATCAACATTCTACTGTTAGCCCACCTTATAGCACACTTTCTGGGGTAACTGATGTCATCAGTGCTTGAACCTTTGGAGCAGTGGGCTCTGTGATATTCTAGGTTTCCCCATTCTGGCTTTAGATTCAGCTTTGTGGTACATCAGTCACCTCTACTCCATTGGCTTCCCAGCTTCCAAATATTGTGGCTGACATATTTTCATATGTGGTTTTATAGGTTATCCTTTAAAGACTCTTTACAAATCATTTAGTAGATTTTGAGGAGAGAATAGCATTAAATGTGTGTTTAATCTCTCTCTAACTATTTTGCTTAAGCCCCTTCATTCTGTCTCTTACATAGTAAAATTATCAAATATACTTTGGACCAACAGTATAGAAACATTGAAAGAAATCTTAATCCACTAGAAAAGTGATGGTTTCTTTATGTCATTTATTATTGCCCAAATCTCAATTCTCACTTCTGCCTGGTACATAACTGTAGGCCTGGCCCTACCCAATAGATTTGTAATCTGAGCCTTTGAAATATCTATTTGGCCATTAATACATGGTGAGCAATGTACAAAGCCAGCCAAAGACCAAATGATGTTGATTTCACGTACTGCCTTTTGGACAGCTAACAATTTTCCATCTCAAGTTATTTATGAAAGTTGAATCATTTGTCTGTTCATTATTTTAATACTGAAATAATGGTCATTCCATACCTGTTAAAAAAAAAAAAGCCCTAACACCCCAAAGTTGAATCATGTGGTAGCATTCAATTTAGAAGAATCATGCATATTATAGAAAAGGACACTATGTTTATATAATAAGTGTGGTCTCTGGCATCATACTGCATACATTTGAATCTCTGCATTCCTGTGTTAGACCTTGGGAAAACTGAATAACCTCTCTGTGCCTTGATTTTTCCCATATGTAAGACAGAAGCAACAATAATAGTATCTGCACTCTAAGTTTATCATGAAAATTAAATTAAATAATATATAGATAAAGCACATTTCCCAGTGACTAAAATGTAGAAAAGCACAGTTGAAATCAAACATTATTCCTTATTAACCCATACTAGAGGCCCAGTGCATGAAATTTGTGCACTTGGGGGGCGTGCCCCTCAGCCCAGCCTGCACCCTCTCCAATCTGGGACCCCACGAGGGATGTGGGATCAGGCCTAAACTGGTAGTTGGACATCCTCTCACAATAGGGGACTGCTGGCTCCCAACCGCTCGCTTGCCTGCCTGCCTGATTGTGCCTAACAGCTTCTGCCTGCCAGCATGTTCACCCCCTAACCACTCCCCTGCCAGCCTGATTGACACCTAACTGCTCCCCTGCAAGGCCGATTGTCCCCAACTGAGCTCCATCTCTAGGGGTGTGTGGGGTCTGGAATCTGTTGACTGAAACCTGAACTTTAAAATGAGCTTTGCTTGATAGTATCCTTTGCCCATCTTCCCATCAGTTTTGCCTTGTGGCTGAACTTAGAGCTTCTAATTGGTGACAGCTGAGAGGATAGAAAGAAAAGAAGTTTTGCTCTGAATCATATCTTTAGTATAATTGTTTATGAGGTCAGAAGTAGTGACAATATTTTGTATGATATATTATAGATCACAGAACAGTTTTATCTTTGTTGCATTAGTTTATCACTGAAATACTCTGGGGAATAAGGAGCAGAAATTACTGAAATTTTACATATCAGAAGATCCAGGCTCAGAGAATGGAAGTGCCACGTTGAGATCAGTCGGTGAGCTGCAGCTGAAGACCTAGTGCCTGGTCTTCCAACATCTGTCTAACTTTGATCTGTGATGTCTCCTTTGTGTGTCTTCGAGAGATTACTTAGTACTCAGCCCTGTTCAGTTCTGTGCTTTGGGGAAAATCAAGCTATTCAAACTTAAGTAATTTATAATCTATCTTGGCAAAGAGGCCTAAAAAAATCTATGAAATTAGGAGAGAGTGTGGAATTAGGGGCTAATTCAACTCTTGCAGTCCAAAGGGACAATTTTGTGCATCAAAAATGAAAGTTTTTAAATGGCCCCAATCCCATACCGCTGCCCACACTGCTCCTTTGCACAGAGAACCTCCTCTTAGTTCTCAGTCCAATAACCTCATCTTTCTAATGCTGGCTCCTATGCTACTCCCTCCCCCATTTTTTCCCTCTGCAAACTCCAAGGTAGAATTAATCAGTCTGCCTTTTCCAGGGTTCCCTGGAACCCAAATCACATATATGTTCAGTTTGTTGATTTTGGGTAAAGGTGGGCAGGGCGGAGGGGGTATATGGGGTCTTTTCCCCCCCTCTAGGTAAATCCCTGATTTCTTGAGGGTGGGAATCAAACCTTTTTCTGCTCTGTATCTCCATGTCCAGTGTGCTTCCTGACTTAAGTTCAAGGTTCAGGGAATAAAAACAAAAAATGATCTGAGAGAGAGAACACAGCTACATAAAATGGCCAATATAGCCCTATATGTATCGTACACAAGCTTAAAGCCTAGAATTTCAAAGGCAGGAGACCAGAGCTGAAGAAAATGGGTCGAAGAGCAAAAAGGGACTACACCAGCAAATGCTTAAGAATCTTTGGGGTACCTGCTTCTCCCCATGCTATTTGGATCTGTTGACATTTCTGACCGGGGGCCATGATTCTTCTGCAGAGGGATGTCCTTGGCACGGTGAACCAGCTGCTCCAGGTGCATCAAGGGCAATGCAGTGGGGAGTGGTAGGCACAATTAACAGGATTGGCTCTAAGTGCTCCCCTCTTCTACTTGAGGGTCTCTCCCAAGCCTTGAGCTGTATTCTTTGCTTTGGCACTGGGAAAATCTGAACCTGTGTTCCTAAGCTGGATGTGTAAAGCAAAGGGGTTGATCAAATGCAAAAACCCCAGTTTATCTTCCCACGGTTTGACCTTAAGGAAGTCAACTAACCCAAGGGCGCTTTAGTGTACTCCTCTATAAAGGAGTCTAATGATACTCTGCCTAACTCGTGGAGGAGTGGCAAGGCTTAATTAACCAATGCTCATTTCTCTCAGCATTTTGGATAGCCTCCATGGGCGCAAGATTATGTTATTACTTGAAATAATAATAATAGTTTCCCCTAATAATTCTGTGTTATTATTGCATTTAAGAAACTGTATTAGAGGCCTTCTGGATCTAGTTTAATACCTATAAATGTCTCTCCCTGGCAAAACAAGGGAGCGCTGCCCGGTGATTATGGTTTGTCTTACATTTCAAAACTAGTCAGCTTAAACCCTCAGCAGAGTCCTTAAACACAGCACCCGGCCAAGGGGGATCTCTTTTGATCTCAATTTGCTGGACCACGGAAAGCACTTAACCTCAGCAAGGCAGCTTGTTTTCAAAGCTGGGGACTTGGCAACTCTAAGGGCCCAACCTAGAGCTGTGAAAAGATAGGCGCCGAGCCAAGGTACATAGGCCTGACTTCTCACCCTGCAGGTGGAGCAGGACGCATGTCACAGGTCTGATCACCATGGCCCCCTCTTTATTTTCCAGTTTCCTCTGGCTCTTAGAGTCAAGTCTACATACCTCCCCAAGTGCATAGCCTTTGAGCTGCACCCCTGACAGGCCTCCACCTCATTTTCAGACACTGTCCCTTGCACTCTGCTCCTCCGCCCCAGTCTTTATTTCTTCACACACACACACACACACACACACACACACACACACACACACACGTGCTCCATCTCTCCCTGCAGGGGTCCTCAAACTTTTTAAAGTGGGGGCCAGATCACGGTCCCTCAGAGAGCTGGAGGGCCAGATTATATAACTACTAATTCCTACTGTAACACCTCAGCTGCGCTCACTGCCCAAAAAACCTGGCGGGCCGGATCAGACTCCTCTGCGGGCCGCATGTGGCCCGCGGGCCATAGTTTGAAGACGCCTGCTTTAGGGCTTTATCCCGGCTGACCCAGGCCTCAAATGCTCCTTAGGCAGAGCCTCCCAGAGAGAAGGGATCCTACCAGCCTCTGCACACCCTCTCTCTCTTGTCTGTACCTTCAGCTCCCAGGCAGATGTCACCTCCTTTCTGAGCCCTCCTGGATACCCCACTTTGTATCCTGAGCCAAGCACCTGATAGAGAAAATCAAATTTGCCTGTTGACTTCCAGGTCTGCCCATGGGATTCTGTGGGAGCATGAAGTGTGCCAATCCTAAGTCTGCACACAGTAGGTGCTTAATCAATGTGTGTTGCAGGCATGAAAAATATAGTTTCCCTCTTATACTTCATTCTCTTATAGTCTATGCCTGACCTTAACCCTAATCCTTTCCTATCCTTCCCTATACCAACTAAGGGCAAGTAAAATGGATAAGGAATGGAGGGGGAAAAAGCATAAATTCCTGAAAGGAGAGAGAAATACTATAGCTGTGAGGGATTAGAAACCAGGCAAAGTAAGAAAAGAAGAGGAATATTGGAAGAGGAGAATCTGAAATGAGAGAGAACAGGTGCAAGGATTCTAATAAGCTAAGATTAGATCAAACCATCCTTACATTGTAATTATCTTTCAGGCATTTGCCAAGTAAGCAGTGAGGGGAAGCTGTTAGGAATCTATACAACCACCTTTATTGTTCACCCTCACTCTAGCAGACAGCCACTAGAGCCACATTTAAGAGAGGGAGGCAGCTAGAGAGGTAGAATACCTTGCTCAAGGTCACACAGCTAAAATTTAGCAAAGCCTAACAGGAAACCTGAATGTGTCTGAATCTCACCTCTCTCAGAAGCATAAGATGTCCACCCTGCTAATGGAGCATCCTTCCCTGGGGGTTCTGGGGTCCTCATATGTCCCTTCCTTTGGGATGAGGAAGAAAAAGTGGGTAACTAATAACTAAGAAGAAAAAAGAACTTAGTTAAGTGTTAAATGCTGTACTTTGGAAAACAGTTTCCTACTTTTGCAAAAAAAAGAAAAAAAATGAAAAAGATTTTCTTTCATCAGAAGGAAGACAAATTGAACTGCCTTTCCTTGGCCCTTGGTTTATCTTTCCTTTATTAGGTACCCATCTCGGAGCCCTCCTGCATACATAGACGCAGCAAGCACTAGTTGTTCATTCTTCATCACAGCAGTAGTTTCCGCCAGATTGGGCCTGGCACACAGCACTGTGCTTATAGACTTCTGCAAAACCAGCACAAGACAGCCTAACAGACATCACCAGAGAATAAACTTCCCACCACTGCTTGCCTCTTTCTTAAAGGCTCCGTGACATGAGTTAATAGATGCCAGCAGTCCAGATGCTAACTGACATCTAAATAACTTGGTCTCACTCTCTGGTTTTCTACATCTAAATTTCCTCTCCCCGTGGGGAATGAGATTAAAAACAAGAGTCCTGTGCAGAACAAGCAACTGCCTTGCCTTTGATTTATACTGTTACTGCACTGTGGTCCTTGCAAGAAATTCCATCACTGCCGTAATGAGGATGAAGACTCACTTAACTAATAAATCCTTCAGGGGTGTGCTCAGATGCTGTTGAGCTTTTCATTAAACAATGACGTACAAGAAGGAAGAGAGATTTTTACACCACGGGACACAGATACACACCCCCTATGGAGTTAGTCCAGACCTAGAAATACCATGTGTAAGAGACCCAAGTTTATTTCTAATCAATAATAACACGTAACTCCTGAAAATACTAGGAGACTTCGCCTTTATTCACTCCCGGGCCTGTCTTTGTGAAGGGAAGGGAGAGAACCAAAACCTATCTGTGATTCAATCAGAAAATGCAAATGAGGTCAAGTTTCTTACAGGCTTGTGAGATTTCCCTAGAGAAATTTCCACCTCTGCTCAGCAGCTGCTGGCTGAGGCTGGGGCTTGTCTGTGGAGTGAAAGGAACGCAGTGCTGGCTTCCTCCTGCTTCCCTTGGACCCCTGGCTGGCTGGGCACTTGAATTCCAGGTGGGGCTTTCCAGAGCTTTGGGACTATATCTCAGGACTGAGATCACACACACACACACACACACACACACACACACGCACGCACGCACACACACAACCCTTTTCATGGGTGGAGCACAGGGACTTTCTCTCTACCCAGTCTCAGAGTGAGGCCCAGGCCCCAAATGCTCCTTAGGCAAAGGCTGCCAGAGGGAAGAGAGGGTGACTCTCCCCCTGTGAGGACCTCAGGGTAGCCTGGAAGGAAATTTCTCTTGCACAACCCCTCCCCTCCCTGACAGCCTAAACTAATAGTGTGCATGTGTCTGCATTTCACAGAGCCCGCCCCCCCTGGGCCACGGGACTTCGAAGCCATCCTGCTTTCTTGCAATGGGAAACTGGTCGTTTGGGACAAGCTGACAAGTGATGCTGCAAGTTGAGACGCTCCCCTCTGCCTCCCAGCAACCTGAGGGTGGCTCAGGAAATTTATAGGGTTTCTCCTTGCTCAGCACAGGTTCTAGCATGTGTTTTGAAAGTAGTCTTATTTTTTTCTTCCCAGAGATAGGTAAACACCTCCAATCAAAGCTATAAGCCAGTTCCCTTTGGTTTTAAAAGATCAGACCAAGAGCTGAGAAAAGGTAGGCTTGGACAGAGCCCCCTCTAGGCTTGCCAGAGCTCTTACAGAAAGGGGTCCAGGGTTCCACATGCCACACGTGGGAAAGGCTGGTGAGAACCCTGCCTTATGTGGTGTGAAGGGTTTAAGATTGGAGGTAAAAACAAGTTACATTCCCTCCCGGCCAGTGTGGCTCAGTGGCTGAGTGTTGACCCGTGGTCCAGGAGGTCAGGGTTCAATTCCTGGTCAGGGCACATGCCCAGGCTGCGGGTTCGATCTCCAGTGGGGGGCATGCAGGAGGCAGCCAGTCTATGTTAATGTTTCTCATCAATATTTCTATTCTCCCTTCCTCTCTCTCTAAAATCAATACACACACACACACACACACACACACACACACACACACACATATATACACACACACACACACACACACACACACACACATATATATATATATATATATATATATATATATATATATATATATACACACAAAGTTATATTCTCTTGGCTGAAAAATTTTCAAAAATTATTTTTAAGCTAAAGGTTACCCTTTGGCCCGGTAGCTTTCACACTGAGGATGAGCCCAGAAGGTGGGAGGAGGGGCAGGCGTGAGGCTTTCACAGGAAGCCTGGAGGAAAAGAGCACCGATGCCCCCTGAGCTGTGAGAACGGCAGCCCCAGAGCTCCCACGTCCTACATCAGTCAGCTCAGGCTCGGTGTTTCAAGGCCGAGCTTCCCTCTGCCATGTGTCTCTCACTATGCAGTTGCAGGCTGAAGACACGAGAACTGCTAAAATGCAGATTCCTGGGCCTTGCCCTGAAGGATGTTGGGTGTGGTGTAGGGATCTGAAGAGGAGATGGCCAATCTCTAATCTCTATACCCACCCAGCCTGCCCCATCTCTGCTGCTCTACTGCTCTAGACTCCCTGGAGTGGGGCACCATCAGGCACTGCAGCTCTCCACTGCCATAGGACACCCCACACCTCCGCAGGTGTCACCAACTATCGAGGCCCACTGCAGGGCCTAGGGCCTTGGCCATGACTGGCTCCTAAGGAAGAGCCCAGGAGCAGGTCAGGGGCTGTAGGAGGGATCTATCCTCCACTGAACATGCCACCAGTGCCCCTGGCCTCTCTGATCACTGGTGGTGTGTCTCCATTTCTAGACAACTCCCTGCTATCACCTGTCGCTGTCGCCATGCTCCCTGCTGCCTGCCCATCCCTTTCAGGCAGACTCTTGTCTTGATCCTCGGATGAGCATGATGCCCTGTGCTCCTAGGCTCTGTGCTCCAAGACACTGAGCCCACTCCACACACTGCCCATGCCCTAGCGGTCCCCGAAACCTTCCTCCCTCCAGAAGGTAGAGCTCACATTAAAAGGGTAGCCTTCTGCCGGGATCGGTTTGGCTCAATGGATAGAGCATCGGCTTGGGGACTGAAGGGTCCCGGGTTCGATTCCGGTCAAGGGCATGTACCTTGGTTGTGGGCATATCCCCAGTGGGGGGTGTGCAAGAGGCAGCTGATCGATGATTCTCTCTCATCGATGTTTCTGACTCTCTATCTCTCTCCCTTCCTCTCTGTATAAAATCAATAAAATATATTAAAAAAAAAAAAAAAAGGGTAGCCTTCTATTCTTCCTCTCACCATCCAAGTGGCTGGAAGGCTTCTATATGACTGGAAACTCCCCACCTCGATCCCCTACTTCTGAAAGAATCACTCCCTCCTCTACACACATCTCCTATGGCTTCACAATGAATTCAAATTACTTCTACCCGCCTCTCCTCCCCGCCTCGGCTGTAAGCTCTATGGTGCTTTGCATCCCTGGGAACCACTGGGGCCTCATGATACTGACGCACATACCCTAGGCACTTACTGTTTGGCAGGCATTGTCCTAGGTGCTCTCAGGTCGATGCCATGTTGTTCCCTCAGCAACCCTACATGGTGATGCTTTCCTTAACCTGATTAGAATCAGTGAGGCCAATGAGGTCAAAGAGTTCAGGCAACCTGACCGAAGTCGTACAGCAAAGAAGTGGTCTGATCAGGATGGGCATCTGAGCAGTCTGACTTCCAAGTCCCATACGAAGAGCTCATTCAAAGTTTGCTGACTAAGTGAAGGGAATAAATATCCATAGAGCACTGCATTTTGGAGCTAAAAGGGACCTAGAGCCCATTAGGTTAAACCCTAACTTGATGGCTGGAGAAACCGAGGGTTAGAACTGTGAAACCAAGAGTCTGAGGAAAAACTGGGGGTCCAAGTTGTAAAGGGATGGCCTGGGGCAGAATATAGCTCTGTCTTCCATGGTCTGTGTGGGCCTGGGTAGTCCTTTAGCTTCTCTGTTCCTCGGTTTCTTCATCTATAGGATGGGGATGATAATACTAGAATGTGTCTCATTGCTTTGTTGTGAGATAATGTAAATTGCTTAGAATACTGCTTAGTATCTATATAAATGCTTTTTAAAAGTTAACTGTCATTATTGATGACAGAATCATAGTTTCATAGATAGAATCATAGTTTTGGGGGCTGTCAGTCATCTTGGAAGTTATGAGTCCAACTTATTTATGGATGAGAAAACTGGGGTTTGGGTTCATATTTTCTATGACAACTAAAATTGCTAGAATTGGATCATTAAAAAGAAGCACAGTGATCTCTCCGTTCAATGTCCTCATTTTGCAAATGAAAATGCCATAGCTGGAGGAGCTAGATGAACTGCCAAAGTCTCTACCTCATCAGAGCAGAGCTGGAAGCAAACCCGGTCCCCTGACTCCAGCTGCACCACCATCAACCCCCTCGGCAGCCTGTTTCCCACCACCCTCTGTCCTAGGCTCCTCAGTTCAGGAACAGAGAGTCCAACTGGAGTTTATTAGACACACACCATGCTGCAGCTCAAATTCACGGCAAGCATGTCCATCAAGATCCAGTTCTGTCATATGACAGGTGGGTAGAATTACAGAATCACATTGCAACTGGGGATTTGTGAGATCCACACTGGAAAAGGCAGAACTGCTCCCAACTGGGCTGACTGGTGAGTGAGTGAGTGAGTGAGTGAGTCAGCATTCGTGGTATAAACCACCCAAGGATATATACACTAGCTCCCTCTCTGGTGCCATCTAGCATCAGTGGTTCTTTACCCTCACGCACCTTAGGTGGCTTTCAAAATATTGATTCTCAGGCCCCAGCCCAGAACAGCTACAGCAGAACCTCCATGGGTGGGGCCAGGAATCAGTCTTTTTTAAAGGCCTCCCGATAATTCCAATGTGGACTGAGCCAACCACAAGGCAAGAGAAATGTCCTCCATCCATAATACCCTAGCGCAGTGGCCTTCAGAGAGTGGTCCCCAAACCAGGGAGATTGCTAAGTCTCCAAATCCTACATTAGCTGCTCTCTGTCATTCTCATAGTACTCTGTGGTTGGTTTTTATAATTCTCAAAAGGAAGTGAAATTACACATTTATTCACTTAATGTCCTTTGCCTGCCCCCCTGTACTCCAGATGACAGTCCTCATGATTGGAGGTTCTGACCTTGTCTGTTTTGTTACTCAGAGCACCTGGCCCACCAGAAAGATTTGAGCAATGTAGATTCAATGAGTGAGTGAAGAATAAGTGTTAGGTAAGACGGATGTGCTATTTTTAGGTATATGTAATACAAATGTTTTTTTCTCCCCCAGAAAGAAGAAAAAGCAAGTGCCACTCAATGTAGTAGGTAACCAGAGACTTTTATCAGGAAAAAGAGACAAAAAAATAAGCATAAATACAGAATAGATACTGCCAACAACAACATCAACAAAAAATCAATGTAATAACTATGGCCCCAAAAGTGGCTTTGCCTAAAACATTATTGCTTTGTTAGATCAGATCCCTAAATACTTATTAAAGGTAGCTTGGGGGTGGCCAGCATATTAATAAGCCTTTTGAGAGAAATAATAAAGTTTAAGACATGGTTCAGGGCCTTTAAGGTTGCTGGGAAAACAGAGCTTGTTGAAGCAAAATTATAAGAGGAAAAAAATAAGTTAGCAGGTAGCAAAGTTATTTCCAACATGCAGGTCGGTTGAATGTCTGTTGAATGCTTACATATGTATGGGAAGGTCCTGATGCGAGGCTGGGGAGAGGTCAGGGGGACATCCACCAAGGGAGAGCACATGATTGCTGGCATCATTAGGAGGGCCTCTGTGGAAGAGGATGAGGTCTGAGACTTAGAAACATTCTTGACTCAGCAAGGCTTTTGGAAGTTGACATAGTCAACATTTCTCTCTAGCTTTGTGAAGAACAGACCTCATCTATGAAGTCAAGGCAAACTTTGTTCTTGGATGTGATTTGGGGGTTCAACTGAGGAGAAACAACTGTCTCTGTGAGCCTAAATTTTGTAGAAAGAGGCCAACTGGCCCTTTTCACAGACTTCTTCCTTGTAAAAGGGACCCTCAAGTGCCAGAAACTGGGGTGTTACGTTCAGTAATAACATCCATGTTTCAGAACTCGGTGTGCTAGAGGTTGTTTGCTATAGTGATCAAAGCTAACTGGCTGGACTCAAGTCTCAGCGTCTGCCATGCATTAGTTGTGTGACCTTGGAAAAGTTTCATAACCTCCCTTTGCCTCAGTTTTGCCATCTGTAGAATAGGCCTAATAATAATATCTCACTTGTAAGATGGTTGCTGTGAAGATACAATGAGGCAATATATGTAAAGTTTCAGAACAGTGCCAGACACATAAGAAATACTATAGAAATCTTAGCAATTGTTACTTAGAATCCTCTTAATAACCTGAAACCCATGCAATCTGTTGTCCAGCGCTATTTGCTTATCCAAAAGAAATCCAAAAAGCTGTAATTCTGCTAAGGGACAGTAAAGCAGCTGGCCAAGGACAGTATAATCTGACACTTTTGGAAAAGGTCACCGTGGTAACTTCAGGGGTGGAGTATGAAACATCATCACTAAAGAGGGCCCAACCAGGTTAAAGTAGGACTGTGCAGCCAGGAGCTTGTGGAATTGTCTAGTGCTGATACCTGAGTGTTAGCTCAGGTGATTGGAGCATCAGTGTGAGGAACCAAGGGTTACGGGGCCCATCCTAATGGGAATGAGTAGACTCTCCTCCTGTACCCACATAACAGGAATATTTGGGCAGCCTTCTACATTTCTGCGCCCCTGTTACCAAGAAGAATGGGGAAAAAGTACAGTGGAGATGGCCTGCTACATGGAACAGAAGCTTGGGTACTGCTACATCTGCACCGTACATACACACAGAGGGTGTTAATGCAATTACTACTCGGGAAAGTCAGGTTGCACAGGGTGGTAAAAATGATGTCGCTATTCTGTGGAAGTCACTGTGACATTCATAACTATGCTCACTATTCATGAGAGACCAGAATCTGAACTATGACAAAGCTATCTTAGAGTGTCATTCAGGAGGTTTGTTTGAATCACTGAGGTTCCATAGGGGGTTTGATTCAAGGTGGCCTCATTTATAAGTCCCAAGGCCAAGAACTGGAGGCATGACAGTGAACTCCTAGAACTCCTAGCGTAACCCACTGTCATTCCTGAGCAGGCCTACTCTCCTGTCTTCCATCTCCACCCTGGAAGTGAACTGCTGTTGTTCCCCTCTCCCCACACAGAGCAGGAACAGGGAGAAAGGACAGCAGGCTACACCACAGGGGCCTGATTCTTTCAGAACTTCCTAATCTGTAAACACACAGAAATTAGAGTAGCTCACGTCTAAGACCCTCCACTTCCAAAATTTGAATCTGAGATGATCTCTTCAAGATGCAAAATTCAGATATAACTTATATGACGCTTGGACAGAACAAACAGCTGTCACAGAGGATAACATGAAGTGTCTCCCTGAATAAAAGTTACCTCCTCTTCTCCCTAGTACAGTGCCTGTCACTTTATGATTATAATTACCTTCCTTTGGACATCAAAGGGCTTCACATGCTCAAAGCTTCTGCGAAAAGGCAGGAGACTGAGAATAAGTGAAGCCTCCGTTAGCCCTCGCCTTAGAGCCAGGGCCAGTGGGTCAGCTTGCTCGTCAACGTGACTGAGATCACAGGAATGGACACGGAGGGGATGGGGTGAATCCTGCTCTCCTGCCAGGGGGCTCCATGCCTCATTCGGAGCCTAAGTCCTGTCTTCATACAGGAATTGGCACCTGCTTGGCACTTTTCAATGTTTTTGGATTTTGTTTTGTTAGAAGAAAAGAAGGGAGGGAGGAAAGAAGAAAGGAAAGAAAGAAGGATTGACAGATGCCCAAACAAGAAAGTAGTCTTGAGAGTACCCGCTGTATCTGACCTGCTCAGTATGTACCTCCCCAGGAACTTTTTCAACCTGGGCCCAGGTGTGAAAAACAGCCCTCACTCTCAAGGGGCAGTTTCCGCCCTCTGCCTCTGCCCTGCCCCCTCCAAGGGGGCCTGGCACCTTGCAGGGCACGGCGGACTGCTGCTGCGTGCTGAGCCCTGCACCAGTTCTAGGCGCTACCCTTTTTTTAAGCACTTGATTTAAATGAAGAAAGAAATTGGCTTATATTTTTAGCAGCTCCTGCTACTAAAACTCATTTGACAAAAGTGCCAAAGGGACAGTTAAGTCTGAGTATGATTTTTTTTTTCCCATGGAGGAGGAGGAGGGTATAATTTATCTGAAAATGACTGGTACTTTCCTGGCCTGGGGACATTCTCCTCTCTCTCTCTCTCTCTCTCTCTCTCTCTCTCTCTCTCTCTCTCTCTCTCTCTCTCTCTCTCTTAAAGACATACTCCTTTTTTTTCTTCCCATGACATTTCAAACTTAAGATATTTTATTGTCTTTAGCTTTAGTTCCCAAGCCCTAACAACCACAGAAAAGAAAAGGCATACAACCTCAGTTCAGAATCCACAACTTTCAATTACACTTTAGAATTAGAGGCATCTGATTGGGCAGACCACCACCCTCCCTGCCCCACCTGTGATACAGATGTAATGTCAAGTACCTGGTACAAGTATAACATTAAGGCTAATTGGAAAATGATATTTATGCTGTGTTTACACATACTGGGTGTTACTCTAGGTATATAATTTCAGAGTACCAAATCTTTCTCTGTTAGATCTGTGGAAAGAATTACTCAGATGAAGTCTCTCTCTCTCTCTCTCTCTCTCTCTCTCTCTCTCTCTCTCTCTCTCTCTCAGGGTTAAGGAATTAGTCAATCAGAACCTTCTGCTAAAATGCATGTTACTTATGAAAACAACATATGAACCCAGTAATGTATCCACATGAATGACTTTAAAAGAAGAGTTAGCTTGTAGAAATGGTAAGAAAACATCTGGTGTATATAAAATCCAAAGTGGACTCATTTATTCATTTGTTATTTGAAAGCTTTTCCCCAGAAATGCAAAATTATGAAGGATGGTTATGTTCCCAGAGGACAGTCTAGAAAGGTGTGTTTTAACCATAATGCACTTGAAGGATACCACGAAAGGCAGCCCCAAACCACCCTCTGGGACAAAGCTTGCATAGGAACCAGTTTGGGAGCCAATACTCCACCTTCTGCAGCAGTGGATGCAGGTTATAGACTGGCTTCTGAAAGAGAAGGCTCATCTTTGATGGAATCCAGATGCAGGAAGGAGCTACCTGTGTTGATTCCTAAGAACAGGCTACTGTCATCTGGGGATCTCTGCTTCCCAGAACCCCAGGGCTATTAACTATTCCCTATTATTGTTCCTTTCCATTATGATTCTTGAAGACACTTCTATAGCTATGTGTCAGTGCTATGAAAGTGATTAGAAAACGGAATTTCAAGTGTCTTATAAGCAGCAGATACAATCTCTAGTTCATGTTTGTAACCCCTGGATGACATATATTATGTGATCAAAGGGCTAGATGAAGCAAGAAAGGCTCATGTGCATTTCAGAGACAAACTAAAACCGACTAAGAAGTTTGGTAGGGGTGAAGAACAGGCAATCCCAGGAGCAGGGGAGAGGGGAATAGGCTAGAAGCTTGCTGAGAAATGAAGGAGGAGATGGGAATGGAGCAGTAGTGGCCAGTGTGAGGAGTAGGCAGAGCTGCAGGTTAGGACTCACTTCTCCTACTCTCTCTCTCAGCCTTGACTCAGACCTCAGTCTGCAGTAGAAAGAAGAAGGGTGGAAGGAGGAACAGAGGGGAGGAAGGTAGGCCTGCCAACCTAGAGATCAATTACAGGTAAAGGAAGGCTTCAGAGGGTATCAAGAAGCTCTCAGGAGGAAAGAGAATCTAAGGGAAGGACGATGGAAGGGAAGGTAGAAATACTCTTCAGTGAGCATCTGCTCTGGACTTAGTCACCTAGCATGGTCTACCAGCATCCACTTCTGTTCCCTCCAAGCAGCTATGATTGAGGTGGACTGGATAGGGAGTGGGTCACATCTATAAGCCCTCCAGTTCAAATTGATGCACCCCTTTCCTAGTCCAGACCCCCAGGGGACATAGGACCCTGGAAGAGAACTCTTGAAAGTTCCGGGCATAACCATCCAGGATTTTTAAATAATGCTATGAAGAAAGTAATGAAAGCCAAGTCTTGGCTAATAGCTTCTCCAAGGACTAGCACTTTACATTTATTTCCCTCTCTTCCAGATTCCAATTGATTTCTCTCTCTCATGTTCAGATGTCTTGCCACCAGTAGCTCCTCTATTCTCTCTCAAACTTGTGCAAAGGTACAGAATTTATCTGCATTCATTATGGTCTCAGGGCAGCTCATTCACTTTCATCTTGCAATAGTATCCAAAGAGTTACTCATTTACTTAAGGATTTCCAGGAGTCCTGCAAAGGGGACATTAGGAGTTTCCCTCCACCCCCACCCCCACCCCACCCCTGCCCCCACCTTCAAGACTTTCATAAAAACTGCTAGCCCACTGCTGGGAGAAGGTGGCATGTCTGAGACTGAGAGAGAGCCAGTCACACAGAGATTTTAGTGAGAATCTACCAGGGAGGAGTTGTTTTTCCTCTGGCCCAACCTGGCTCAGGCCTCACCTTGGCTTACCTGGATTACTGCCTGTGTGGAGGCAGGATGTGCCCAGGGAATTTCCCAGCAGGAAGTCTTAGTCTCCAATGGCATTTATGTATACCTTGGGGCTAATGGAATTCGGTGGGTCAGCTGCTCCCTGGCCACTGACCTGTTAGACTCTATTTCTCACTGGAGGGGAAGATGCTGTCCCTAGTTACTGCATCAATGACCAGGGGACAGAATGGGTGACAGAGGGCCTTTTCAGGACCCTTGAGATCACACAGTAGAGAAACTAACTTCTATCTCTTGGTCCGCCCAATGCTGACCCCAAACAGTGGTCTGCCGTGGCTCTAGCTTTAGTTCTAGTCCCCTACGTTCCCTGTACTAACCAGGGAGACACTTAGCACATCTGGAGGCCTCCGACTCTGACTCCTTCCAGACTCATCCACTCTTTGATTGGTACAAGCTCAGCAAGGTAGCACGTGGAATGAGCTTGTCAGTTCTTCCAAGAGCTTTTGTCATTTTAAGAAGCAATTTTATGCCAGGGTAGGGCCCAGACACTTAAGATTCCTACAAGTAGATGGGACAAATCTCACAACACTAGAAAACTCCTGAAGGAAAGGTCAGCACTGGTGACAGACTCTTGCTTCTGTTCATTCATTCATTAATCCATCTATTAATTCATTAAGTAAATACACAGTCAATTCACAACACTATAAGGCAATGAACATATTGTTTGATTAGCAGTTACTATCTCCCTACCGTATTTCAGTTTTCTTCAGGGTGAGGCGTAGGCCCTAATCACTTTAGCACTGTACCTGGCATGTAGCGGGAGAGCAACAAATAGTTTATGAATGAAAGAATGAATGAATTAACAAATGAACTAATGAACAAATTTAAAGATATCCCACTGAGCACATAACTGGATGTTAGAAATCATGCAAAAGTGGGGGATCACAACATTTGTCTTGGACATCTGCAGAAAATTATCTTTCATCAATATCTTCACATATCCAGAAAACGGCATTTTTGTCTTTAGTCTTTAACTTTTTATTATTAAAAATGTAATATGTATTTCCATTATAATAAAAGGGATAATGCTTCTTTTAGAAAATCTGAAAAGGATAGATTCTTTTAGGACAAAACCAATTGTCCATCATCTCACCAACACTGTTAGCCATTAGGAGAATTTTCTTCTAGTCTCCCCCCCCCCCCCCCTGAACATACACATTTACAAAGTTGGAATCATGCTGTATTTACCATTTTAAGTCTTGATTTTTCCACTTACATTATATCGCAAGCGTTTTAGCACATCATCAAATATGCTTTGAAAATGTTATGCTTAATGGCTGCATAATATTACATTATAGCTCTCCAGTTCTTAACTAATGCAGATTTATTGCCCTTAATAACTCCCCAAGTCACTGCACGATCAAAATTGCTCCCAGGCTTCCGTAACCGTTGTGGTGGCTGATGCTGACTGAAAACCTTTACAGGATGACCGATAAATACTTCCAGGCAAGAAAAGCTGTTGCAAATGTGACTTGGTCTAATCTCCAGCTTTTCCCTCCTCGGAGTTACTAATTCATACAAGCATGCTAATATCTTTGGAATGTTGATTCTCCTCAAGTTGGAAGCTCCAGGGTACACAAGAAAACAGGCACAGAACATGATGAGAAACACATGGCAAGAGTCTCTAGTGGATCCACCAAACATTCGCGATTTCCTTGGGTCTGTGGGACCGCGCCTCAGTTTAGGACAGAAATATTTTAGTTTTCTACAGGAAAGTGACTTTGCTGAAAATATCATCTTCAGCCATCAGGAAGAGGAACAATAGTGCAGAGTACACACCAGGTCACACACTTGTGTCATCGGTGGGAAACTGGGAATACCTGTGAAACTGGCTATCTTCACACAGGACGTGATGAAGGGCCCCTGTCAGACTGGGAGTCATTAGATAAGCTGTGTTCTGGGCTCTCTTGTATTGAACAACTGGTTTCCAAATGTTGCCATGTTGTCTTTGACTCCTTGGGCCCCCATCCTACCCCAGTCCAGTCTTCTTTGCCCTGTAGCTAGAGTATTCAACACAATAAATTTAAAACTCAAATTAGAAAGATTTTTGCATTGAAAACTCACTCTAGTAAAGCCAGGACAAGCCTGGGTAGCATCACCTGCAGAACAGAACTGAGTATCCTCAACACTCCGTGGCCACACCTGTGTACACTGGTTCCCTCTGATGACATCAGCTTGGGTTTTTTTTTATCACCACCTAAAAGTGCGGGTCATGCAGCAGACCTTTTCCTCAAAGCAGGTCTGGGTATCAACTAAAATTGAGAGACGCCCTCCAGATGAATCTTTCTCAAGTAGTTTTTCATCACTGTCATTTCATGACCCCTAAACACAAAATGATTGTGATGACAGACTAGAATGCATCTGATTTCCCTTCCAGGCCACATTGTTGTGTTGCAATCTATGATGGAAACGTCACAAGAAACATGTGTGACTGATTAATACTTTTAAAATAAGATAGTATAGTCCAAGGTTATCCCTGTAAAACATCACTCTCAGATATAACTCCTGGGCTGGGGAAAGGGGAAAGTTGCAGCTGATATGGTAGGATGTTCACAAAGCCCCCAGTTTGACTTTTTGGGACAATATTTGCAGTGCTACACTATCATTTACTGATTCAGCACTAGCAGTCACACAAATGCTTGTTAATTTGCGAACACTATTTTCTTCTACCAACTAAAATACTTGTGCCATGGAAGATGGATAAATATCTGTTATCCTGAAAAAGACCCTAGCTGGGCTCATGACTGCTCAGAATAGAGATGGTATTTCACAGCCTCTCTTGCAGCAAGGTGTGATCATGTGACTACTAATAATAGCAAATGGGGTATAACCACATGTGAAGCTTAAAACTTGCAGGGGAGCCCTAGAACTAGCATGACAACCTCCCTGGTTTGCAAAGAACTTTTCTGGTTTTAGCATTGAAAGTCTCATGCCTTGGAAAAGCCCTTAGTTCTTGGAAAAATGGAATGTTTGGCGACTACCTCCACACTAACTCTTTTCTGGAATATGGACAAGGTGGTAAGCCATCTTGGGCATATAGATAAAGGGAAACTCCAAGAGGGGCAGCAGGATCATGAGTCTATACCACTTTCATGTAGCACAGTTGTTTCACCAGCTCAGACTTTCATGTGAAAGATAAATCAACTTCTATTTTTTTAAAGGTCCCTTCTATATTTCTCTTCAGCTAACCTAACCCACCAATCTCCATCTCTTGTATCATTTTTTGGATATCATGAATTTGCCCTTTTCTATAATCTGGCAATACCTATCTTGACCATGCACTTGATATTTAATAGAGAGACTGTGCCTTAGGTTTAGAAGATCTTGGTTCAAGGCTGAGCTCTAGCACTTGCTGCCTAGGTAATCATGGGTGGTAGTTTCCTTATTTATAAGGTCACAGTGATTATAATCCCTCCTCTGCCTATTCCACTGTGTTGTGGTGAAATTAGATACTATAAGAATACTTCTTTGACCATTAATCACCATAGCTATGTTTTGTTCTTGAGAATTGGTCCTCTTTCTAATATTCACCAGATGCTCCTAACAGGCTTACTACAGTGCCAGGGACATAGTGAATGACAGATCCATGAATCATTCTAGAATTAATAAAAGAGGAAGGGAGAAGGTAAAAGTAACTGTTTCTTAAATATCATGAAATTGCAAACAATAAGGCTCTGTCTGAATATCTACCCCTTCCAATGCAAAGGCAGCACAAAATCCTGGGCACATAGCAAACTGAGGCTTTTGACATAAGTTTGCATACATGAGTGGTTCCTAAGAGCCACATAACTAACTAATTCACGGCAATCAAGTCTAAGTCAACAATACTAGAAATACAGGGTCCCTTTCTATGAACACCACCCTTCTCAGCCTTAACTCTGTGTTTTCCACACCTCAGCATGGCATGGGGGGAAATCACAACAGCTCCAAATACAATACATTTTATGTCAGGGGGAAAAAATGGATTCTTCTCAGCACGCTGCAAAGAGAGTTGCTATTTTTAAGCACTCTATAGCTTAGCGGATTGCCAAGGTGATGACATTAAGTTTAAGATGACCTATTAATGGAAAGATAAATGTAATTCAGGGAGGTCACTTAAGCAAACACCAACTGAAGAAAAAAAAAATCACCCTGGAAATCCATGAGGAAAGAAGAGAGATGCAGCGTTACCCAACAGCTCAGACCATGGACCTGATCCCATCACAGGCACACAGCTCCTGCTCATTGGCTGAAAGAGACATTTGTCACACCAATGAGCACCAGAGCTCCCAGACACAGCTCCCACTCACCAAAGCTATGACCTAGCTCAGTGCCCCAGGCTCTCCACCCCCCCCCCCCACCATAACTTGTAATGGTATATTCCCCCAGGACCCTTATCATGGGAGATCTTTACCCTAAAAGAGCTATATTTGTACTCAGTCTAGGAGTCAACAAATTCAGCATCAATGAGCTACAAATGACTGAGAGTTATTTTTCCCTAGAAATATTTATAATTTCAGAGGGACCAGAGGTCTTAAACTTAGGAAGTTCACTTGTCATTATGGAGATCAAGTGTGTCTACATGGTCAGGGTGGGAGTGGCATTATAAAGTAAGGTGGTGTTGGAGGGAGAGAAGACCCCATTCCTTTCAGAATAATACCACTTGGCTGCTGTCTTCGCTGCCTTTCCACAAAATGGGACCTGAACATTGCACACAAATTGCTCTGATAAAATCAAGGGGCCCTAAAGGAGATCAGGCTTGGCTTAAAAGCTCTTGGGCTATGAGTTAATAAGAATTTTAATAAAAATGGAAAGTATAGCCCTGGGCCATGGTACAGTATCTCTCTGGGTTGCTGGTGTTCTATCAGTCAATCATATAATCTTTCTGATGCTCATAAAGGGGTGAGGGAAAGCGAAAACTGTGTGGGCCAAAGAAGGTTTCAAAAACAACCTGCAGAAAGACCATCAGCTCTCTGATTGGTCTTCCTGGGGCCTGAGATATACCTGAAAGTGAAGCCTTTCCCACAAGATAAGATACCAATAAAAAAAAACCAAAAAAAACAACCTGTGCTCAACACACTACACATAGCAAATCAATTTCCATACACATTGAATTGTCACGACAACCTGTGGTTCCAATTTATCATCATCCCTCTTTTAGGTATGAGAAGCCAGAAAGTCAGAGAGGTGGTGGGGGAAGCCTGATCCCTGGTCCTAAGATTCCTACTCCCTTTCACAAATTCCTCAGTAGTTTTTATGTTTTAAACTGTCTGCTTAATTTTCGGATGCTCTGGTTCAGTTTACTGTTCTAAGATGCAATCTAGAAGAAGACTGGTCTGTGTCATTTGATTCACCTCCAAAGGTCAGAAAAATCTATTAATCCTTTGTTTTACTACCAAAAATTAGCATTGAGATGAAGCTTACTACCAATGTAATAGCAAGCAGCCTTCCTGCTAGTTATCTACTTTTGTCTAAAGGACTGTCAAGTTCTGTGATGTTTAAGGCACAGCTTAATATCAAGGGTATTATTGCCTGATCACTTATTTAGTCCATTTTACTGACCTCTGTTAATATATCCATCAATGGGTGTATTTCTGATGGTTAAACTTTGATCAGAGAGCTGACAGACAAGATTGATTATATTTTTTAAAAATAAATAGCATTCAGTCAAAAATATAGTTGACATGTTGTGATGCTTGCTTAACCCTTAACCAGAGGGTGAAGGGTTTCATTTCTGGTCAAGGGCACATACCTGGGTTGCAGGTTAGTTCCCCAGGCACTGGTCAGCACATATGCTGGAGATACCCAATCCATCCATCTCTCTCTCTCTCTCTCTCTCTCTCTCTCTCTCTCTCTCTCTCTCTCTCTCTCTCTCTCTTCTACCCTCCCTTCTTCCCTCCCTTCCATTCTCTCTAAAAATCAATAGAAAAATATCCTCGGGTGAGAATTAAAAACAAAAACAAAAACCAGTGATGGCCCATTTTGTTTTAAGTGTCGTCTAAGAGAGAAGCAAAACAGAGAAACTTCAGTGTTGCTCTTGATTTTTCTCATACTGATGATGACAGAATGAGGAGAGACCTGAAACATTTCACTAGTTGTACTTGACCCTCTCTGACTATACTTTCTTCATTAGTAGGAAAGCTGGGAATCTTTCCATACTCCACTCTCTTTACATAGATCACATTTATCAGTCCTCAAGGTTTATCTGCTAAAGTCCCCAATCAGTCCCCTCCTCTGCCCTCCTGCACACTGTCCTTGGTCAGGGCCTCCGTGTCTCTCCCCATGTCTACAACCCACACCCCTGTGCACACTGCAGCTGGATGGGAATCTGAAGGCAAATCCGACCAGGATGTTCCTTATTAAAAAAATCTTTCAATGGCACCATAAAACCCTTACCTTTACTTTTAAGGCCCTCTATATCCTTGTCTTTTACCTTTACTACAGGCTGCCTAAATGGGGACCAGGACAATGAAGGGACATAACAGATTAGAGGCAGATCCTGGGTCAGGGCCCACCAAACCTATCTTCCCATCTTGAATTCTTGAAAAACTAAAACAAAACACACACACACGCACACACAAAAAAACAAACAAACAAACAAAAAACACCCCACATAAAAACAAAACCACATTCAAACAACCCAACTGTTTCTTTTTCTTTTTCTTTTTCTATCCCATATTCCCTATATTTTGATCAAGGCATTGTAATTGGGAAAATAAGTGACTGGGAGGAAAGAAAACAAGCCTATTTGAATGAGGTGATTCCAGATATGGGCTGAAGCTTGGCTAACACAAGATCATCTGCAGGTGGGGCTCGAATAATTATGCAGCAATGAGGATGCCCATATATCAATCAATGGGCACAGCACAATGCCAACCCCACCCCTCCCTGCACACGTCAACACAGGCTTGGTAGCAGGTACGACAAGTTTAACATGTGACAAACATAAAGCAAGAAAACAGCCTTCCCCAGGGAGCCTGTTGAGTGTAGCGATGTGCTCACTGTAAGTCATGTCTCAGGTTGGGCTGTGGCCTTGCCCTTGGTTTCCATGTCGACCATGATGTGAGACACAGCACACCATTTACGACTCTAAGGAGCTAACTGGGGGCACAGTGCTCATGGTCTTCACTCGTTTTGGAATTACACAGGACCCTACCAAATAAGTTAGCATTGGATTGTTTCTGCTCATGATATCCAAAGCTTGGATGCCTGGAAACCTCTGGATGCAACTAGCTGTTCACTTTGTAGGCAGGCATTTGGCATCCTGAAGATACACCCTTAAAATAAAGGACAGGGGCCATCTCACTCATATCTGTGTCCTTGTTCCTCGTATAGGAGTTGGCAGAGGAAATGAGAGCTTGAGAAGGGGTCTCATAAACAAGTAACTTAGGCCCTGTGCTGCAAGGTGGAGCACAGTGGGCCTTCCACATCCTTCGGGGCTTGGCTGCCCAGCTCTTCTCTGAATGGAGATTCTGTCCTTAGTGCTTATGTTATTATTTGAGATCTGCCTGGGTCTTCTTAGGCTGCAGGTCCCCACCTTGCTGTCTCCTCTGACCTGCTCTCCCCCCAGCATACTACTCCTCTGGAGCCACACCCCACAGTCTGCTTAATCCACCAACAACCACAATCTTCAGCCCCATGGACTCAAGCCCGATCCCAACCTGCTCATTTCATCCTGGCCTGTAGAGTCCTGGACCCTCATCCCACTTTTATCACTGAACTCAAGGGGACTAAGACAAGGCTTGGGTGTGGGGTTTACCAGGCTGTGACTGCACAGCATGAAGCATCTGGAACATAATGGAAAAGAAGAAAGCTATCCAACTGTCTAAACATCCAGACGTCTGGCATGGAGAAGGGCGACATCCTGGCACCTGCCCTGTGGACAAGGGTGTGCCATCCAAGCTGAAAGGCAGCAGATCCTGGGCTCCACTGACAAGTGCCTCATGTTGACCTTGGAGTCAGAGCCCTGGGCCCAGGGCTGCCACCTTCTCTCTGAGAGGGGTGAGACCTGGCCTGAAGACCACAGACCTCAAGCTCCTCGTTGTGGAAGTTTCCTTAGGAAATAAAGCAAAGATGGGGGCAAAGAAGGTGGGAACAGAAGCCTTTCACAACTAACCCTCCCTACTCCCCACACGCACCAGATATAATGGGATCGTAGGAGTCAACAGTGTGGCCGACCTTGAGATGGCTCCCAGAGGGAAGAGGGGGATCTGGCTCTGCGGCAGCGATTGGACCTGCTTCCAGGTGACTGATGCTGCCCACTGCTGCCTTAGTATGGGCCTTGGTTTCCTTTTGCAGCCCTGTTCTAGGGTGGTCCACTGTAGCCGAGGAGGACATGCTTAGGGTGGCAAAAAGGGGTGCCTGTTTCTGTGCCTCAGTGACTCCGGGTGTATTGTCCTCTCACCCAGACGTCTGTAGCATCTATCCCAGAGGGCTCTGCAGCATCCCAGTGGGGTGGGAGTGGTGGCTCGGCATGTGGCTGGGTGAAGACAAAATCCCCCAGGTCCATAGGCTAGATTTGGTCCAGGTCCTTAAGCTACAAAGCCAAGCTCTTTGTAACTTAATCTAGAAATCTCTGAACATCGGATTCAGAGTCCTGACACCTCAAGTCTTGTTCCAGTCCTAAGCTTCAGTGGCTCCACCTTGGAAGTCAGTTCAGTACCTTGGGCCTCAGGGTCCCTATTAGGAAGAGGACCACAGAGCCAGAAGTTCGCCAAGCTGCCTGTCCTCTCCAGAAAGGGCCCCTGCAGGTGGCAGCTATGGCCAGTCCCCGGGGGAGAGAAGATCAGCTGCAGGGGATTAACCAGACCAACTTCTCACCCAGACCCCCACTCTCTGCATCCCATGAAGATGTGGGCCCAGGTTCGGCAGGGGATGCTTTCATGAGCCCCCGGAGCCTGTGTCTGTGGCCCCGCAGCCTGACAAAGCCACCTGCCTGTCACCCTTGTGGTCACTGCCCTTGAAGCCTGACTGGTGGGAGCCCAGCGGAAGGTTTTCTGAAAGCTGTTACCCAAGAAAAGCAATGCTGAGCTGGGTGTAGCGATAACTATCTCTGTGCTGTCACACCACAGGGGAGGAGGGTGGCGATAATAGCGCCTTCTTCCTCGACAATGATACCTCACGGAAGCCAGAGAAATGTGGGCATTGAAAGCAGAAACGCTCACTGCACTTACCAAGTGTTGAGTGCCTCCCCGTTAGCATTTTCAGCAGAGACCCGTGGGGAACAGCCTTTCCCGGTTTTCTCCCAGGCCACCCAGCAGCTGGCCCCTCTGCAGAAAGAGCACTCGCCCAGGGAGAGGCACACATTCTGCGGGGTTCTGAGCTCCCAGGGGCTTCAGGCAATGCAAGGTGCCCTCGCAGACCTCTCGGGTTCTGAAACCCAGAGGAATCTGGGGCTGAGTGATTCTGTGCTGCTAGAGAGAGAGAAAGAGGAAGCAAAGCCACAAGCGGGATGGCTCTGTGGCAGCCACCACCACCACCATCCAACCAGCCCCCGGGTCACCTGGCAGTGCCCACTGGCAATGGGTTTCTCCCTCTCTCCCCCTTTCTGTTGCCTTTTGGGCTTCCTCTCTCCCTCTATCTCATCCTTTTCTGGGAGCTGGGCCCATTTTGGAGAAGAAAGAACCTGCCTTTGCTTCTTCCATTGCAAAGAACAGGGAGGGTAAAATACCATTGAGAAATAGCCACGACTATTCTGGAAGTTAGAAAAGGTTCTTCTGTCCCTTTGGGAGGGATTCTTTCCTCAGAAGGGCTTGGGTTAGGAAGGATAGGATCTTCATTTAAAGGCCAAGAGTGGATATTAGGGGACTAAACAAGCCCTCCCTCTTTGCCAGTCATTTTATCCTGCATTCTATACTCTCAATCATTATCACTCTATTTTTTTTTTAACTCCTCTATTTTGGTTGTTACTGTTTTAGTTCATTTTTACTTATGAGGAAAATACAAACCACATAACCTGTCAGCTATGAAACCATCTCAAAGCAGGACAGAAACGTACAAACCGATCAATGTGCCCATGGGGTTTCAGGACCTGGGTCACGTGACCAGGATGGTTGGCCACCCTCATCCTCCCCCACCCTTGCTCCCAGCGAAGGACACTATCCTTCCTCCCCACACAACTCAGTTTGGGTGGATGCCAACACTGGTACATCTGCAAACCCATCTCTGATTCCTCCCTCCCTCTCCGGCACTGTCTCCCAGCAGAGGGCCCGCCCTTCCTCCACAGTCACCTTCCTTTTTAAAGTCCTTGAGTCTTCTTTTTCCATCCCCCGTTCCCTCTGCCACCGCCTGGGCCCTCGCCAACTTTGCTTGGACGCTGACAGAGCCTCCTCGCCAAAATTCCTTTTCCCCTCCCATGTGTCCCAAATGGATGCCAGGGGGAGACTTCCCCAAACACCCATTTGTTTAATGCCATTCCCTGCGGGGGGACCTTCTCAGGCTGCCCACGGCTGCCGGAGAAAGGCCAAGTTCTTTGCCTTGGCAGACAGGCACCTCCCCATTCTGGCCCTTGCTTTCTTTTTCTGACATTAATAATAATAGATTTTTTAAAAGGCGCCATTATGGGGCACTTACTACATGTCAGGCACAGCGCTGGGCACTTTGTCTTACTTTGTTCTCATAAGAGTCCTGTGAAGTCCTGTTACTTGCATTTCACAGTTGAGCAAAGGGGCCCAGAGAGCAGTTACTGTGGAAGGCGCACAGCGAGGGAGGGGCAGGCCCAGCCTCTGAACCCAGGGCTCATGACACCAAAATCCGTGCTCATGCCCAGCTCTCTCCACTGCCCCATCTGCCTGAACCGGTGCCTCATGCTACAGTCAACACACCCTGGCCCCTGCCCCCCACATAAGCCCTGGACTGCTGTAGATCATCCCCTCCAACACCCAACCTGGGACCCGGTGCAGAGGAGCCTTAGGCATATTAGTTAAGATTCTCAGCCTTCACAGTAGACAGAAGGTTGAAACACGATATGCTGCCTGGGATGCTTTGAGCGGCAGGCAGGGGAGCAGGCCAAGAGCCTTGCTGGGGGAGACTGGTGGTTAGAACTCTGGGCTGGTTGTACTCACTTGAGTAGCAGGCTCTTGCACTCAGCTGCCGCTTGCTCTCCCACACTGCCTGCATCCCTCATAAAGCTCCATGCCCCAATGTGTTCTCCAAACTTCCCAACCCAAGGACTCACAGGCAGGAGGCGGGGTCCTGAATCCCCCACTCCTGCTGGTTTGCTTCAGGGAAATGAAGGAAGGGGCATCCCCACCGGGTGGTTGTTTCTCTCGTCCAAACACATGCAACCCCCCCCAGAGCTCCTTGATGAGATGCAGCACTTCTTGGTCAGACTCTTCCATTGTAGGCCAGTCTGACCTCCTCAAAACTAAAGGGGTGAGGCAGGCTCAGGCGAGGCAGGAGAAGCCCTTAGAAACCAGAGTCTAGTCTCTCATTTTTCAGATGAGTTTGTTGGTGCCCAGAGGGAAACTCCTGGCCCTGGTCATTCAGCACAAGTCACTCAGACAAGACCAGGAGTTGCAAGTCACCCAGGCCTAGAGCCCTTTCCTTGGCCCAGCAACCTGGAAGCAGCAGCCATACAAACAAAACTGTTTCTTTAGGGGGTGACAGTTAGGAACCCACTGGTCTCCCAAGTGCCAGATAAGACATGAAAGAAATTCTCCCCATGTGTTCTTTAAGTTGTCAGTAGGAGTCAAGGACACTCTGAAGATTCATATCTGACCACAGCAAGCCAAGTACCAGGAGGGTGAAGTCACTTGTGAAAGGAAAGTCACTGGCTGAGTCAGACCCAGCGACTGGCGTGAAGGCGCAGCCCTGTCTGGCTAGAGAAGGCACAGTTCTTCATGTGGATCCCCGAAAGACTCCTCTCGGTTTTATTGGGGTGTCTGGTGCACTCATAAGTTTAAATCACAAGTGCTAAACATCCTGGATGATGCACAAAGTCCTTCCCTAGCTGGGCTAGTTCGGCTGTCTAAAGCCTCATTTCATATACCATCTCTGCTTAGAGTGCACAGTTCACATCTTCATTCATTCATTTTTTAAATATCCCTTTTCTCTTTTAAAAGACATATTTTTATTAATTTCAGAGAGGAAGGAAGAGATAGAAACATCAATGAGGAGAGAGAACCACCCCCTTTCTACCCCCTACTGGAGATCGAACCTGAAGCCCAGGCATGTGCCCTTGACCAGAATCAAACCTGGGACCCTTCAGTCTGCAGGCTGTTACTCTATCCACTGAGCCAAACCAACTAGGGGCTCTGTTATTATTATTATTATTATTATTATTATTATTATTATTATTATTTGTTATTCCCTCTATTGAGAATATTGTCCCTTCTTTAACTGGTAAACTTGAACTTGACTTTGAATTGGGAATATAAATGCCTGCTTCTCTTCATAATTTCCCCTGCTCCTTCTCTCCAAGTGCCCCTCATCCATCTTTCCTAAGAACTCCATTCATGGCAACCCCTGGCCCTTTCTGCTCTGAATGTCGGCTATTTGTTAACACGTTCTCTCTCCATGGCTGCACTGAGAATCTCTCAAGGACAGTAGTGCAGTCATATTCATCTTGGTACTCAGAGTGGCTAGATCAATTTCTGGTCTACAGAATTACCAGCTTAAATGAAATAGAAATGTATCTGCTTAATGAAAACTTTGCTCTACATTCCCATGTGGAAAACCCAGTGAAGTTTTTTTTTTCTTTTTCTTTTTTTCTTAAGAGTATAGCAAAAGCCTCATTATAGGTCAATGTCATCATTTTACAAGCCCTGAGCCAAGCTCCATGCACGCCTGGATGCGCACGTATGCACACACAGGAACTTGAGGGAGATGGGTGCTCTATGGCAAGGTGCAGCTCGGAAGATAAGATCGCCAGGCTGCAACAGAGGGAGCCATGTGACCATGCGGTAACCCCAGGCATGTATGATACCCGCGGCAAGGCCCAGTTCCAATCTAACCACATCATCTTTTCATGAAAGACATGAGAAAGTACGACTCAAACAATTACAAAATGGGTGGTTTAATGCCTTCTTGCCTCGATGGTATCAAAGCTCTTGACTCGGGGGCTACACTAGGGAAACAATTCTCTGAGATAAGAAGATGAGCTATCTGCTCAAGAGAATGTGCAGGAAGCCAAGGTAACTGGGCAACACATAACAAAACGGTTTGTGGCCAATGAGCCATCTAAACCAAAGTGTCCCCGGGCCATATCAGTTGTATGAGTAAAGGAAACCAAACCCACCCTCGTCTCAAGGTGAAGACTTTGTGGGTGCCAATCTGCGTGTGTTATGTGTGTGTGTGTACTCACTAAACATTATGGCTAAAGGGAAATTTACAGCTCCTCCGCTGGCGGCTGAGGCTGGGATAAAACAAAAAGGTTGAAAAGGTGAGACCTGCCATGCAGCATTCTGAAATCCCATTCCTAGGTCTCCACCTGCTGTGTGACTCACCTGCTGAGTGACCGACCAGTGTGCTACACAAATGTGAACTGGGACCCTAGCATTGGCTGGTCAGTGTCCTGGAAGGAGATACTGAACTTCAGCATCACGCTATTCTGACACAGTTAGGTCTAAATTCTCTGAGCCACAGACAAGGGTGTTTCCCCTCTTGGAAGCTCTGCTCTTGCCTGGCCCAAGTTACTACAATGTGGTTCCCTCCATCGCTCATCCCCTTTTTAGCCCCCAAGCAATCTTCCCAAGATCCTTTAAGGTCCCCAGAACTACAGAATGTGACATCTGGGATGGGCTTTATGGTATTAAGATCCCAAGCTTTACAGGCTCAAACATGTGTGATTTAATCTTAGCTCTGCATTAGTCAATGCTCTTAGATTTTGGGTAACTTTCTTAACATACATCTTAGCTTTATCATCTATAACTGGGAGGTGGGACAGAACCTACCTCCTAGTTAAGTTTTCTTAGAAATACATGAATTAATTCATATAAAGTACATAGCACAATCATGAGCCATTATTATGATCTCCACCACAATAATCTATTTAAACCATCTCAATTTCTAGAAGAGGATCCTAAGATCCAGAGAAGTAAGGTGATTTGTTCCAATGAAATGAGTCTTGGGTGACCCAATAGCTCTAGTCCTAGCTAGACAATGACTAGACTGAAGGCAGCAGCACTGGTACATAGCTGAGTTTGTGGCAGAACTCAGATCTACTGATACCACAATGGCTCCATGCTCTGCTATTTTGCATTGCATAGTTATTTATTTTCTAATCAGGTCTCAAGTCTCTAGAAAATAGGGATCTGTGCTTCTTAAGTCCACCTCTCCTTGAGTATAGCCCTTGACAGGAATTGGACAAATATTTGCTAATTATCTGAATGCAAAGAGAGATACTGATTTTCAAGTCAACAAGTTTCTATGCCATAGCTGCTGCTCCTCCCCTCGATCACATCCTTAGAATTTTGTAAAATTCATCCTAGGACTTGTGCTGATGTGTTCCAGAGGAAAACACCCTGCCCCTTTTTGGAATGCAGACAGAGGTTGCTCCAGATTGCAGACTCACTAATTAGAGCCACAGATAATTTGACTGATGCTCTAAAGCCCCAAAGCACTCACTAAAGCCACCTTTGTCCTTGCCCATTATAGGTTTTGTCACTCCATGTCAAAATGGCCAAGGTGCCTATTGATGGGGCTGCTGGTACCCACAGCCCAGATGTCAGGGTTGAGATGCCAGCCCAGAGTCCATTGTCAGGAGGGAACTTGGCAACAACCCTTCTCCTGAAGGCTGTGCAGATTCTGGCCCTAAATGGGATATTCTAATGAACATTGCTGTTATTTTTATTGTCTTGTGCAGGATGGGATATGCTTCTCAGAAGCTGGCCTTTATGCAAAGCACCATGACCTACATCTTTAATTTGTATCTTTATTTTCTGTTTCATAAACCCTTTTAATGTAACATCATTGTAAAAAAAATCCAAATGGATGTATGTGATATTCTATTGGTCCTAATCTTTTGGGGCTCGACTTTTGTGGTTAACGTTGGGGTCACTATAAAAGCACAAGAGAGCATGGGAATTGCTTAGAAGAACCCGGGGTAGAGTTCTTTCCCTAGTGACTGATACCCTTTCATTGCTTCATTGTATTTTTCCTGTTCTTGACCTCTGCCCTTGTTTTTAATAATATTGGTATAATGAATTGAATAAATGACCCTGTCTGTAAAGAAATGAGAAAAGTCTGGCTTTGGCTAATATTCCCACTGGGGATTAAAGTTATATGGGGTGGACACAGAGTTGAACTTAAAGACCAATCTAATGGATAGAGACATCTCTTCTTTAGAGTGTCCAGCCAGACAAGAGCCCACTCAGACTCTGGAGCCCCCACCAGCCCACCACGGGGCATATTATTGTCTGGAATTTGCTATTCCATCCTTTGCTCCCCATGGGCTACTCAGAACCTCAGAAATTGGGGATAACTAATGGGAGTGATATGTGCCCCATGTCCTCTGAGACATCCCACTGTTCACTGCTTTTGCAAACATAGCCTGAGGAGGCATTGACTGGGACTCAGGACAGTGTACGGTCATTCATTGCACTAAATGTTGGCCCCAAATGGACATCAAAGGCGGCTCCTGAGCATTTGAAACATGGCTAGTCCCAAGTGAGGTGGGCTTTAACCATAAACACACAGCAGATGCTGAAGATGTAGTACACTCCCCAAAAAGGATGTAAAATGTTGCATTAATACATTTTTCATATTGATTACATGTCAACATAATAGCATTTTGGGTGTATTGGCTTGATTAAACCTGTTATTAAGATGAATTTTCCCTGTCCCTTTTCACTTTATAAAATATGGCCACTAGAACATTTAAAATTAGAAATGTGGCTCACATTATATTTCTACTGGACATCACTGTTTCAGGTGATTACCAGAAAAGACTTTCCCATTGAATCATGGCTCAACCCAGTGAAAAACACAACTCTCAAGCCCTTGGCCAGCCCTCATCACACTCAGAATAATCCCTGCTCTGACCCTGGCTCAGAGATGCTGAGCTGCCTGGGCCTGCCTATGCTCAGCCTACACCTGGCTGCTCACCTGAGTAGTCTGATGTCTTCCACAGAAACTACACTTGCACCAGGCTCTGGGGCTCTGCAGGCTGGTTTCCTATCTTGAATATTTTTCCCTTATCTGTTTTTAACATCTGGGTCTTATCTTCAATGTGACCTCCCCAGTTAGTCCTTCCCTCCCTTCTTGTGATAGTCAGAATAATGGTCCCCAAAATGGCACTTTCTAAGGCCCAGGAAATATGATTATGCTACCTTACTGGCAAAAGGGGCTGTCCAGATATGATTGAGTTAAGGATTTTGACATGAGGAGATCATCCAGGATTATTGGGGTGGGCCCAGTGACATAACATAGAAGGAAAAAGAAGGAGGCAAGATAACCGGAGTCACAGAAAGAGATGCAAAGATACAAGCAGAGTCAGAGACAATGCCCAGGAACGCAGGCTATGTGTAGAGGCTGAAAAAGGCAAGAAATGGATTCTCCCAGAGAGTTCCAAGGAGGACACAGAACTGCCCACACAATTTACACTTCTGAACCCCAGAACTGCAAGATACCAAATTTGTATTGTTTTAAGGCCGCAACATTGCAGTAATTTGTTACAACTACAAAAGGAAATGAATACAAGTCTGAGGCTTGGTACCACACAACCTAACTTCTTCTATTCTACCCTTCCAAGTTACTCTTTTCATAGTATTTACTGCAGTCAGACACAATCTAATTTATGTGTTAATCTATTTAGTTATTTATTTTCTGTCTCTCCTGACTAGAATTTGAGCTCCCTGTGGGCAGAGACCCCCCACTGCTGTATTTGCCACAAGGTACTGCGCTTAAATTTAGATCAGTCTCCCACTCATAGTAAATGCTTCTGATATGAATAAATGGTTGATGAGTGAATGCATAAATAAATGATGACAATTGGCTATTGGCAAGATTTACTTTTAACCAATTGGATGTCATGTGTAAAATTTTGCATAAAAGTTATACCCAGTAGATGAAATCAACAATATTGATAGAGCATGCTTACTATTCACAAGGTACCATGATGGTACTACAGAGATACAAAGAACTCAATGATCCTTTCCTTCCTACAGTTTCTGTAGAGGGCACGTGATAAAACAATGGCCAGTGGGGGTATTACATGCCTGGGGTAAATGAGTGGTGGGGCATTAGGCATAAGCAGTGCTGTGCTGGCAAACCAGCTCTCAAAACCACCACCACAACAACTACAACAACAACCTGATTTGCAGTGCTTGCCAATTTCTGTGAGGTAAATACTCCTACAATGACTGATTTCAGGCTACCATTGGAACCCTCCTTAAAATTCCCATCCTCACCCAAGAATCATCTCATCTAATTTGGGAGGTTTGACTCTGAGGATCCTAGAGTGTATGTAAGAAGGTGGTGTATGAAGTCAAATGTTGTCTTGATCCAAATCCTGAATCCACCACTGCCCAGATGAGCTACACTAAGGAAGTGACTTACTTTTAGGATTCTCATATCTAAGATGGGGGTCATACTAATATATTCCACAAAGGGTTTTGTGAAGATTACAGGATGAATAAAAGTCACTCCACACCACACCTGGAGCATGGTCAATGCCGATCAATGTGTACTAGGCAAGTGATGAAGGTGAAAATCATGTTTTCCCTTTTCTCAAAGTCTTGCAGACAAAACCTAATTTTCAAAAATAATTTCCTAACAAGCTCCTTGGGCCCAGCAGCCCTCCCAGGCCTAGGCCTGGCTTGTTGATCACTTTAAGAACATGCATTTGTTTGTGTGCAGGGTGAGATGTTTTTCTTGCTTTGGGCGTGTTTCAATGAAGGACAATGATAAGGCCATTATGTGAACACAGAGACAACAATGAAAACAAGACCACTTTCTCAAAAGCACTAAAAAGCTTTATTTTGCCTGAGTGGCCATTATTTTCATTCTTTTTTTCCCTCACACAAAGCACCAGAGCCTGTTTCATTCAGCCTGTTGCTGAGTGAGTGGGTGTGAAGATGTGGCACGAACAAAAGAGGTAACATATTGCTGCTGTCCAGTCTCTTGTTAAGAGCTCCCCGAGGTGGCCCAAGCTTCCTGCTAGCCCGCTGCTTGAATCATCAGAACAACAATGCACACATACATATAAATATAAAAACCCTCCATAATCCTCAATATGGAACATGACGATTGGCGAGCAGGAACTGGATTTCAAAAGTTGGCAGGGCATAAAAGCACAGTGTTCTTCTAAGACGCTGGCACCTTGTCATCCCTGTGGATAATTTCAGGTGTCAATCCTGCCACTTTGGAAACACTGTTCCTCCTGCCCCCCAGGAAGAAGGCAGGACTGCTCTGACCCTGATGCTCGGGGTCCCTTGGCTACTGTATGAAAAGCCTGGGATGCGGTGAGCTGGGAGGAGTGGCAGCCACATGCCTGAGTGGAGGGCAGGTTGAAGTACCAAAAGACTGGGGGGTTGTGGCGAGAGGTATTCTATTATAGGTCCCAGGCTGTCCAACCCATACCGCTCAAAGTAAGAGAAGACCACTGTCACCTACTCTGAGTTTTCTGAAAATAAAAATATCACCAAGGGGAAGGAAGTAAATCTTGGCATACGGTCATTTTTCCTACATTCAGGATAATCCAGTTGATTAATGGCTCTGTGTGTGTGTGTGTGTGTGTGTGTGTGTGTGTGTGTGTGATATTTTTCTCCACAGCAGTTTTCAATCCCTCCAGTTTTTTTAAAAGAGGTCACTAAGCCAACCAGATATAAGTTCTGAGAACTTCTCCTCTGGCTCCCTGGATGGTTCTGAAGAAGAAGGAAGTGCTTCTAATCTCCCTGTGGGCCAGAATTCTGCCACATTTCCCATTGGTCTACCCAGGGCCCAGGATGTGCCCACGCTGAGTCTCCCTGCTCCAGCTACGCACCAGGGCTTGAGCCTCAGTGGTGAGGGGGAGGGGCATTCCTTACTCGAAGATGTCACATTTAACAACACCATCGTGGTGGTTTTATTGAACACCAAACATGCACCTGGCAGTGTGGAGTGTGACACAGAGGTAAGGTGGTCTGTCCTTGGGCACCTGTAGAAGCCTTTCATTGAACACACTTTGAGCTTACTCTACCCCATCCCAACAGGCACCCAATGGCTTGGCACATAGTAGGTGCTTAGGAAATTTGGGTGGCCAGCATCTCTTTGACAAGCAGTAAAAACGTCAATCCAAGGAAACAAGATCAACATGCAGAAAGTAATCAGGAAACATTACAGAGTTAGCAAAAAATAAAGAACTAAATGGAACAAATCAGAAGATTGTTGGTATGGGCTTGAGCTGCCTGAAGCTCAGAGTGGGAAAGAAGGGGGCCGGAGGAATCTGCAGAAAATGATTTCATGGAGGAAACAAACTTGTGTGGAACTTGAAGAAATGGCTTACATGGCTGTGGCTCCCCTTGGGTGATGAGAGCTCTGGAGCAATAAAGCATGCCGTTAAAAAAAAAAAAAAAAAGCCAAGCTCTAGGCTCATCTCATGGGGTCACGGGGGTAAAATGAACAGAGAAAGAAGCATGGGCTGGGCCAGGTGGGACACAAGCCCTGTTTTGCTAATGGGATCTCCGATTGAAAGGTCACCTATAATACCCTCTGTGTCTAGAACTGTGGCAATTAGTAACAACACCTAGCTTAGCATCCAGAGCCTTCCTTTATGACAAGAGCCAGTCAGACACAATCTTTCTACTCAGAGTTTGGATGAGTGGAGTTGGGTGGGGGTGGGGGGAGCAGAGAATCAGGCAGATTCACACTGTACATGCGTCCAATTAAAAATACAGACTGAGAGAAAAGCAAAATGAATGTCACAGAAAAGAAAGTGCTGCCACCCACTCTTGGCCCAAAGGTCACTGTGCCTCAGCCTTGGCCATTATCTCCAGGCACAAAGGTCAGGGATGTCTGCATTTCTGGGGAGGATGTAGGTTTTCGCAAGGCTTCAAAATGACTCTTGCTCTGACATCAAAATTAGTGATCAACTCTCAGGAGAAGACGGTACTAGAGAAATGGAGTGACTGTAACCTTTTCTGCCATCTCTCTTGTCGGGTCCATGAAGCAGAGTCACAAGGCATAAAACGAGAAGTTTCCACATTCTACAAAAGACTACAAGACAGCTGACTTAATAGGGGGAGTAACAAATGGGATCCCGCTGCCAATAAGGAGACATCAAAGCAGAAGGAGAAAGCAATAATTAAAACATCTCAGGACATCACATTGGCATGGAAATGGGCTCACAACAAACATATCAGGGCAGGTCATGATACAGTAGTTCAGGGTGTTAGCCATGTGGTTTCATGAACAGTCCAATCATAGTGGCCAAATACAAGCTGAATACCCCAATATTTAATTCACAGCATTTTAGAAATTTGAACACAGAATGAATTGGAAGGACACTGGACTTGGAGTCAGTTAGACCTGCAATCAAATCTCAATTACTGCCCACATCTGATGGGCAATTTATGTTGCATTTTATAATTCCTGTCCTGTGATTCAACATTTTGTACATTTGGAGAGAGTAAGAATGATCTCGGTAATCTACAGCTTAAGATCCTGGCAAAGAGTAAACGTGAGAAAGGTGGAAAAGCCCTTTATAAATGATCAGGTACAGTACAAATATAAACAATTCTAGTTTCTATTATTATTATTATTTAATAATAATATCCACTCTGAGATGACCCCAATCCCCATACTTCCAAGGCAATGCTACTTTTCAGCTCTCCTGGAGAAGACTTTCTGCTGTTGATAATTAAATGGAATATGAAAAATGCTAGACACACAACTGTTTAGGTGGGTGATATGTAAAACACCACAAGAGAAGTAAAACAAGCCACAATAGTACATGCATGAGCATGGGCTGAACGTGGCCTTTGGTGGGTAGCAATCAGAAGCAAAATTACCAACTTGTAGCACTTCAGTTAAGCTTCCTAGCAACAAAAATACACAAGTAACAAACCCATATCATAATTATCCCCTAAAACCACCATAACATTATGTTGTCATATTGGTCTCTCCAAATGTGCTCTAGATAAAGGCATCTGGCATTTATCAATTTATCCAGGTAATGGAGAATCTGAGTTCAAACTTGCCAAGTATAGAGGATGAGGCAGGAATGATATATATATAGTTCAGGAGTTCAAAATATTTCTCTCCTTCCTTACCAGGAAGAAATTGATTGTAGTATCTGCAAAACTCCAGAGAATCACCCAATATAGCAATAAGGGTTTCTTTCTCAAGTTCTGTACCTGACCTGGTGAATAGGTCTGGAAAAGATGTTTGTGGTAGTTTTGAGCATAGCACAGTAATTCCAAAGCTGACTCAGGCTCAGAGGCTGGGACAGAGCTTAAGATCACGTTTGTGTGCCTGACCACACTAATGATGCTACTGGGACTGTCTCTTCACTGGCCTGCATATAACTCATCAGTAGACACAAGCTCTTTGGTAAAATGCAGGAGAAATCTGTTCTCTAAAGTTTTCTGGAACACTGGGTATCAAAGAAGTGAGATGTCTCACTGCCCTTCATGTTGAAAATAAGCAGGGGGTGGGGGATAGACTGTACAGGAGCCTGCCTAACTTCTGAGGCATTTCCCCAGGCGCTCAGCTCTCTGCAGCCACAAGGAGCCATCTTGAGAAGATGAGCAATTCTTGTCACGGGCAAGATTTTTCATGTGACATGTATGGATCTGGAATATCTCCACTCCCCTCACCAAAGGAATCCATGCTTGTGTCTAAAAAAGTTGTGCTTTCATCAGGTATTTCAGGGATCTTTGCCATTCTATTCCAATCTCTCCCCCCAAAAGTTTAGAACCAATGCAATAGCATTTCACCTGTTAGAACTTGTCATATTTAGTCACATAATTACAAAGATAAACAAGGGCAGAAATTTAAGCTCAGTGATGTCCCGGTTCACTTTGCCATATTCTCCCATTGTGCAGGGAGAATTTGGACTCTGGTCTTGGAAGGCAAATGAGTGTTTTACATTTTATTGTTTATTCTTTTATAATGTTTCCTTATTTACAAAAAACAAAACAAAAACATGCTCTAGCTAGTTTGGCTCAGTGGAAAGAGCGTTGGTCTGCAGAGTGAAGACTTTCACGCTTGATTCCAGTCAAGGTCATATGCCCAGGTTGCAGGCTTCATTCCTAGTGGGGGGCATGCAGGAGGCAGCCGATGAATGATTTTCTCTCTCATTGATGTTTCTATCTGTGTCTCCCTTTCCCTTCCTCTCTGAAATCAATAAAATATACTAAAAAAACAAAACAAAAACAAAAAAAACTTGTTCCCATATTAAATCTGAATAAAAAATAAAATGTAGATTTCTGGGCTTAGTCCATATATGTATATTAAATTGGGGATCCTGAGAACAGTTCTGAGCATCTAAACTTTTAGCAATATTCAGTGAGCCTTAAACCCATTGAGTTAAACATGCTGTGCTGATCCTTCCTCACCAGTCACAGTCCTGTTCAGGTCTGAAGATTATCACTGCCAACCTAAGAAACTCATTAAGTGGAGAAAGAAAATATGGGAGACAACTAGAAAAAGCTCAGATAAAACCATCTTTCTGACATATTCCAGGACACCATTAAGTGGCACGATAAGTTTTGTCTCTCAAGGAGGAAGCTATTCAAATGGCCCCCAACTCCCACTAGTTCATTTCCCTTCCAACTCTCTCCCTAGCAATAATGCACAATGTCATTCACCTTGGTCAGGTCTCGCTTTTACCAACCAGCCACCTGTTAAGATGTGAGAGCTGGTGGTAGGTCCCCTTAATGGAGCCCCTTCGGTAAGATCCATCCCTGATTTGTAGAATCGTAGACTTAAAAATTTTTTTTAGAACTATAAAGATCTTTAGATAAGATCAACTATTATCTAGACAAGCCAGACTTTAGAAAAGTTACTGATGCAAATAAATTGATACTTTATCTTAAAAAATATAAAATTTTACATTGTGTATGGATCAAGGGAAAAGGAGGGTTTCAGTAGTGTGAAGACAGACACCAGACCAGAAAACAGCATGTTTACTTCAACTGAAGCATCAGGGACAGTGCTGCCCATTTTCTGGCCAAAGAACATGTGGAAAATGAACAGAGTTTTGGGTACCATTTCTGAGGCAGAAGACAGAGAACCTATATCATCATACAAGTGTCCAGGGCAAGGAAAGGGAAGAAGAAGGAATGTTGTTCTGGATACAGAAGGCACAGAGTAGGTGAGATATGGCGGTTGGATAAACTTAGAGCAAATCTGTCAGAAGAAGAAATGATAGGAATATCAGAAAGACAAAGTAAAATCTTGTTCCTAATACGTGGAACACTGGAAGGGTGAACACAGAGAAAGGCATGTGGATTCACTCATTCTTCCACTCTTCATTCAATAAATAATTAGTGGCGAGCATCCAGGGATGAATGACATATGGCTGGTCCCTCTGCCAGAAAAGCAGTGAGACATTTTAATTATGGTGGGGCAAGGGCTATGGATGGATGGAAGTTCAGGGACACATCAGAGTAGATAGAACGTGTTAGGGAGAGCCGACCAGGTAATGTGGCACCTCCGGAGGCTTGAAGGAAAACAATGAGAGGAGGTTTCAACCATAGGGGGAGCTACCCAGGAGGTAGAGTTATGGAGAAGCCCAAGACTGAAATTCTCTTTGCTCATATAGTTGACATGGAAAAAAAATATATACACTGAGTGGCCAGATTATTATGATCTCTGAACGCATAATAATCTGGCCACTCAGTGTGTGTGTGTGTGTGTGTGTGGCCACTCAGAGTGTGTGTGTGTGTGTGTGTGTGTGTGTGTGTGTGTGTATTAGAGGCTCTGTGCATGAATTTGTGCATAGGTGGGGTCCAGCCAGCCTGGCCAGGGGGAGGAAACATGGGTGGTTGGCTAGCCTGCCTACTGGTCAAACCCCTGGTTGGGGGACAATTTGCATATTAGCCTTTTATTACATAGAATATACACTGAGTGGCCAGATTATTATATGTCCAGAGATCGTAATAATCTGGCCACTCAGTGTATATGTGAGTCTCTGCTGTCTTCACCTTGAATACCCCAGCGACACAGCATGCCAGGCTCTGGAACACACCAGCAGTTTACATTCAGCCAAAGGTTATTGATGTTGCTTTCCCAGTATTTGTAGCTGAAGGTATGCCCGTTTCTTTCCAGTATAAACAGAACAGGGTGACTTTAAGGCAGAACAAGTTAACATGCCAAGGAGAAGGCCTGTCTGGCTGCTGAATACACAGGTGCTATCCCCCAGCTATCAACTTCGGCAGCCTCACAGAATGACGTGTGTTGACAGCCACAGTAGAACACACTCAGTGTTAAACATAATTAAGCCAAATGATTAGCATTGAACAGAAGCTGGCAGAGAAGAACTGTGGTTTCTGAGACAAAATTACAGGATCGCAGCCATTCCCACTGGGAGGACGTTCCACAGATAACAGGCAGTGCCTCCATTTCACAGATGAGAAAGTAAGGCCCCAAGAGGTACAGTGAAGGCAGAATGCACTGTGGAATGATTTCAGAAGCTACATGCCAACAGGGTAAGAGGGAGGACTCTGAGATTAGACAATTGAAACCCACTGACCACAGGAAATTTCCTTGGTCTCTCTAAGCCTCAGTTTCCTCTTTAAAATCTGGAATGTTGCTGTGAAGATTGACTGAAGGTTACTGCAGGGCCTGCTCATAGCAAATACATAATAGATCCCTACCCTTGGTCCACCATTATGAGCTGTGGCTTCCTGAGCCTCAGTTTTCCCACCTGGTAAATAGGGATAAGAATGCTAGTAACTGCCCTAATTACTTGCCAGAATAGGTGGGAGGCTTAAGCATCAGAGCTGTGTAAATCTCCAAGCAAGTTGTTGTTACTATTATGGCAAAGACATGCTCTGTTGGAGCCAAGACTGGGCATGAAAGAGAAAGAGCAGGTGACTTGGTTTCCTGGACAACAGTTGGACTGCAATGGTTGGTCACTCCCAGCTGGGATCAGAAAGTCTGATGTGCCCACGTGGAGCCCAAGCCTGAGAAGTGCTGCAGTACATGCAATGCGAAAGGGTCTCATTTCAGGGAAGCATTCCAAGGGATGGTGGGGCCAGAGAGGCAGGCGTGGGCAGCAGGAAAAGGAGGAAAAACCCGGGGAAACTGAGCAATCTGCTGCATCTCACTCTGACTTTTCAGATTCATTAAACAGAAAGAAAATATATCCCCCAAAAGGCAACAAGAAAAACCCCAGATTGGTCAGTCCACAAGAAATGAAGGCGAGTCTGCAAACAGCACTGAGCATGGGAACACGCTAGACTTTTCCCCAGGTTCAGCAGCTCACAGTCCCTCAGCCTGGCGCTTCTCCCCATCCACCTCTGAGTGCTCTATGATCTTGTGCAGCAGAAAGAAGGCCTTGTTCCCTTGGACATGAGCAACTGCTGACTTGCCACTGGAATGATTTGTGCTTTCATAGGCTTCATCCCCCTCCCCACTCCACCCCAAAGCTCGGGAATGAAGTGGACAATTTTTTAGGAATCTGCAGAAAGGTGATCAGTTTGTGTTTGGTTTCTCTTTCCCCTAGGCTCTTGCTTCAGCCTAAAATTCCTTTCTGGCTTCCTTACTCCCCTTTAAGTCCAGTTCAGGGCTCTGACAGGGCCCCAGTCACCTCTACCTCTGCCCTAATCACTTGTGGAATGGTGACTTTACCTCTCTGTCTCCCCATCACAAGGTGGTTCCCTTAAGTAATGGCCTTGTCATCTTGGTCCTCCTCCTCCTCCTCCTTCTCCTCATCTTCTTCTTCCTCCTCCTTCTCTTCCTCTCCTTCTTTTTTCTCCTCCTTCTCCTCCTCCTCCTCTTCCTCGTCCTCCTCCTCCTCACTCTTGTGTTACCCACACTTGGCACAGTGTTTCGCACTCAGGTCTGTGCTGCTCAAACTGTTTACAGGTTTGTGGACCAGCAGCATCAGCACCAGCCGGAGCTTGTGGGATGTGCATTCTGAGTCCACCCAGACCTCCAGAATCTCGATTCTCAATTTAATAAGACCCCTAGGTAATTCATTGTCATCTTCAAGTTTAAGGTACTGGATGGAGTGGAGTGAGGGCTACTTCATCAGTATTTGTGGAATTTACCTGAAGAATCCAGTTATTCCTACTGAAGTCCTCTCCTCCAGAAGGTCAGAACAAATGGTTAAGGAAAGGCACACCCTTATGCCTTTGGTCCTCAGCTCTGTAGTAGGTCCTGGAGATAAACTTTGCAGAATCCAGTGGCCTGTTTCCATGTACCTACCACCTACACCCACTCCTTTCAAAGAAACCGCAACCTGAACCTGGAATAGAACTGAAAGTACCAAAAGGTCTGAGGACATTTCATTGAAATGTGGCTGCCTGATGGGAAGTGGGCATGACCAGAGATATCAAAAAGTCTTCACTTGAGGTTTCAAGCTTCGAGTTGCAAATTCAATGGTCTGGATTGAGATCAGATGAGTCAAGTTCAAATAGGCATCCAAATCTTTAGATGGGGACTGAAACCAAATCCGTGTTCTCAGGCCATTCCTAATGTGTTGATCACTAGTTTCAGTTTGCTGTCCAACCCAATCCAAAAGAGGACAGTCATTTCTCTAATAGCAGATGCATAATTTGTTCGTCAATGGAAAGTCTAAGCATAGCACCAAAGGTCAATAGTAGCGAGAAACCTGACACCTTCAAGAGGGTGCCAAACCTCAAGCTTCCAATCATAAAGGCTTCAGTCAAACCTTCTGCGAAAAATGCAGCCCATGTGAGCCTAAACAAGCTGTCCTTTAAAAATGGCTGAGCTCTCTGCTAGCGTGTTAATGAAAACAACAACATAGACAGCACCTTCTGCACCAGGAGACTGGCCCAACTGTGGTTCACCTAATAACAACCCCCAGTCATCATCCAGTGAGGCATGGAGATACTGTAGAAATCAAAGGAAGAGAAACCAAAATCTTCAGCTTTGTTTCCTCAGTTCTGTAGGTTGTGGCATGCTAAACAAGTATCAGTTACTACTTAGGTACAAAACTAAAATTTCCTACTAGATTCAGAATAGACAGCTATAGATAGCGAAGTATATATGTGGGCACTCACCATGCGCTAAAGTGTTAGGTATTTCAGGATTAAATGTGGAATTGAATCCTAACTACCTAACTGCCTTTCTCTTTTCAAATATTCAATAATCATCTGCTGTGTCCCCAAAACTGTGCTAGGCCTGGAGCAGGAGATTTTCTCTTCTTTGAGCCCCTTGCATCCCATCTTGTACTGACAGATGCATCAACCAGTAACGTGGTGGAGAAAGTCTTTTTAAAATGATGTGTGCATGGTCCTTAGGGAATTCTTAATAATTATGCTCCAGCTTGACCCCCTGGAAAGACTTTGTGGCTGTCCCTGAGGATGTCAACAATAAAACTAGATTCTAGACTCCATTGATAATGCTATATAGTTTTGGGAATGGAAATGGCATGAGGGAAGCACACTCATATCAGAGATGATAATGAGGTCAACCACCCGTAGCAGAGGGGTCTTAATGTCAATTACATATCTCATAAAAATGTACTTGCCTCCTATTTTTTGTGGATCAATTCCTAGTAGAGGAGTTAAGTATGTTTTGTAGACTCAGCCCCTTATATTGGTAAGCCACATTTCTGTTCAAAAGCACTTTCATAAATGTTTGTTCACAAGGCCATCCAAGTCCCCTGGTGTAGTTGGTGGCTTGTCACAATAGGGCATGGCTAATATGTGCAGTGTTGAGATGAGGACTCTCTTATACTATGCCCTCAGTCAAGCAAAAGGCAGCTATTTCTCACTTTAAGAAATGAAACATCTCTCTAGCTTTTTTCCTTGCCATTGGATATCCTGGTGTATTAGACTCTCCTCCATTCAACTGGCTCTGCAGAAACCCAGTCTCCACCACTCAGATTGAAGGAGACCAGAGGAATTCTAGGTCACTGGGCTCTCCTCAGTAGGTATATTAGGCTGCCTTAAAAATAAGTCCTTAGGTTTAAAAGGGAAGGAAGCTAATTCATGAAGGTGGTCAACTGTAAATTCAAATTATTTTCATCTAGATTTTACCTTGATGAATATTCAAACTCTGAATAACATGGAAGGTTATTAGCTTAGAGTGACAGGCAGTGGGCACTTTACGAATATCTCCTATCTATCTATATACAAAACCCTAATTTGCAAATAGACCAAACAGCAGAACTGAGCAATAGGTTGCTATGATGTGTGCTGACCACCAGGGGCACTCATGGAACATAGCGGGCTTCTGCAGCAGTGGGATGGTGTAGCAGGTGAGTGGGGGTACCAGACCAAGGTAGGACACTGGTTGCTGTTATTAGGACAAGTAGTTACCAAAAATTATTTGCTCCCAAGTGCCATGGTCCAGCCTGGCACTTGCACCTGCTGCTGATGCCAGCCCTGCTCGCACTCACTGCCAACACCAGGGCCAGGCCGGAGTGTGGAGGATGGGCCAAGACCTGCCCCTATGCCCACCACAGCCTTGCAGCTCACAGTTTCTTTCAAGATGCACGATTTCATGCACTGGGCCCCTAGCATACAATAAGGCCTCACTTAACATTGTTGCTAGTTTCTTGAAAACAGCAACTTTAAGGTATAACAAAAACCATTTTATCATAGAGTAATTGATACAAACAAGAATGAAGTTCCTATGGCATATTTCTGGTCACAAGAACATCATCACATTTTTAAATGATGACCCCAAACACTTCTAATATTAAACACTGAAATAAATGTGAACTATACATACAATTAAAAAACAAACAAACAAAAAAAGGAAGATAATTATTGTACTTTTCAACTCGCTTATTCCAGTTTAGGGCTGTGTAGCTAGAGCTCTTCCTGGCAGATGTGCAAGACCTACCCTGAATAGACACCCTTCTGTCATAGGGCCATTCACACACCCACACTCACTCAGTAGACATGATGCTTCACCTGCACACCTCTGGGACATGGGAGGAAACCAGAGCTCCTAGAGAAACCCACACAAACATAGGGAGAACATGCAGACTCCACACAGTGGCCCTGGCAGGGAACCAAGTTTTTTCTTTTCTTCTCATCAACATAATAAAAAAAATGACAATGAACAAAACATTATTTGATGACTTGCTGTACAGTTCTTTAACAACCTTTAGACATTTTCTAAGCCTGTGGATTCTTCCTTATTCAAAGGCAGCACTTGCTTTTTACTCCTCCTCCCAAGGTGAACTACTATGGGCCCTGGCATCCCTCTGCCTTGGAAAGGTCAGACAAGAGGGAAGAGGGAAGAATACAAAGAAACTAAAACTATTTTCCTGTTAAGACTCTTACTAGTAGCTGGGATGTACATATGGGCAAGGAAAAGTGCTGACAGTAACATGGCAGGCACCATTGCAGTTGGTAAACTACATCCCCTCCTGGCAAAGAAAGACACTCCGATTAGGGAGAGGAAAGAAGTAGAGAGTGGGCGGAATGCTATGGGCTGGGAAAATAAACAAAAAGAGGCACTTGTATGAGTTCTCATGTTATTTCACTAAAGTCATAATAGGACAGTTTCTCTTCCCCAAGCTTGCCCAGAACAGCTATTTAAAGGGGGAGCAGGGACTGTACAAGCTTTCGCTAGATTCCGAGGTCGGAGCCTTAATTAGAGTCACGACTGTATTGTACATCTATTTGTGTAACTGTTCAATTAGGAGTGTAATAGCTGGGACAGAGATCTTAATGAGCTTTTAGTGCCGTGATGCTTCAAGACTGCCTTTTTTGGGGTATTGTTATTAAGCTTTCATCCTGGCTTTTTGCTCTCCACAGTCCAATTATACAGTTCTCCCTCCAGACAGGGTGAGGTTCAAGGCTGAGTCTTTGTATGCTGAAGACGGGCTGTTGTTCCCTCAGCATCTTCATGATAAATGTGTAAACTGTTGCTTGGATCTACCCTGTGGTGGTAAATATAACCACCGGGAATGTTGGGATGACAGGGCCAATCTTTTACAGCCGAGATAGTGAAGAGTCAGGAAGATGAAGCGATCTACCTGAGGCAGTGCAGAGTTAGTGACAGAGCTGGCTGGCCCCCAGTAGGCCAGGCTCTCCAGGGGCAACACAACCAAAACACTTGCACATGTCATCTTAAGGTCATCCTAACACTATGTCATCCACAAGTAACCCAACTGGATCATCTGTTTAAAAAAGAATTCCTTCCCTGAGACATCATTTTGTTGGTCTTCACTAAATAGGTACTTTACTTCATTTTCCTTTGCTGTTCACTATTTAGACTTGGGTATAGTGAAAGAGGAGAGTTGCATGTGTTGTACAAAGGGAACTGTATTCAAACATCCTGATTTAAACAGAGCTGGTCTGGGAAACCTGTATTCATGAAATTTCCTTAATGGAGATGGTGGTATTTTGTTTTTCTGCTTTAGGAAAGGATTTCCCAACTCAATTTCCTCAGACATAGAATTGACATAATCATGGCACCTACCTTAAGGGATTGTTGGGACCATTAAATGAAGTAACACAGTTAAACAGTTTAGCATACTATTATTTGGAAGACAGTTCATCTCAATCAATGCTGGCTGCTTTTGTTCTTAATTCGCTCATTATCCCGAAAGGATGGCCAGAAGATTCTGTATGCTAACAAGTCGGAATCACTTTTATATTTGTAGGAGGAGGTGGAGAAGATAGGTGGCATGCTGGGTGTGATGTCTGTGCTAACATTTTGAGATGATTAAAAAGAAAGAGAAAATTAATGCCAGAGCTTGTGAAAATGAATACTGAGACAAAACAATTATTCTATTATAAATTAATAATGCAACTCATTTACGATCTATTATTGAGTGCTTGAAGAATGAATTGCCCTCAAATATTCTCTTCAAAATCCATTTATCGCCCTAGATACATTTAAGGGTAGTGTTGCATTTTAAAAAATGTTATTTTATTCGCCATAATTTTTCATGGTTCCAATGGGGACCTGGTGACAGCCCTACATAGCAAATGTCCTTCATGTTGCCATCTTTTCTTTTCCTTTAAAGCTGAATTGTCCTGAGACCACTCAAAATGTGATTTATTTGTCCCCCAGCCAGTAGAAGGTTCCATGTAGGTGAAAATGGATATTTGGCTAGTGAAAGAGAAATGGAAATGAGACCCACAGGCTGACTTATTCAGGAGAAAGAGGTAAGTAACTTAGGAATATTAGATCATTCTACATTCTGACTACATGGAGTTATGGATGATTCATGTCCCTTACAGATACATATGAACTTACATGTGATCCATCAGGAAGAAAGAAGCCTGGAACACAATAAAGACAATGAGCATCGTTTTAGCATCTCAGTGCTAGGCCTTGTGCTATGTGCTTTGTATATATGTATTCACTTAGTAACTGCAATCAGTGAACCTTAGATTCCATATGTTCAGAGTCATAGAGCAGACAAAGTACCACTATCACTGGGTTCATCTCAAATTTGGGTTGATTTTAAAGGACCACAATGTTGCCAGCATTGCAGACTTTTTCTTTATTTCATTTCTTCCTTTTGGGGAAAAGTATGAGGCATCCACTTTCACATAATATTGATGTAAGGAGGCAATATGAAGCTAGAGAAATGCAAGATAAAAATGAATGAAGATGTGTTTAAATACTGGCTCTCTCATTACCTCGTCCAATGTTCCTACTTCTTAAGCATGAGGTAGGAAGATGTCAGACTGATTGGATGGACTGTGGGAAAGGTTGGCTGTTAGAGGAACTGGGTTCCATCCCCATCTGTAAATCTGACTGTCTGCAACCTGGCCCTGTATGTGTCCTTGCATCTCTGTTTCCTCATCTATCAAAAGAGGAGGTTGAACTACAATAGATGACTTCCAAGGTCTATTTCAGCTTGAACATTCCATCCTCTTATATAGAACATTTTATTCTATTATCTCTGTGCTCTTATAAGTAGAAGCATGTAGCCCTGGGCTTATTAATATTAACTGGGGCAAACAAGTGAAATTACTTTATGAAAATAGAGCTGTGGTTGCTGCTTGGAGCCAAATCTGCCTTATGAGACTTATTCTAAGCATCGGTGATGGGACTGCTGATGGCTCCTTGGCCAAAGCCCATGAAACCCCTGCCATTTCCCTTTCCAGTTGGTGCCAAGAGTGAGTGACATCCACAAACACATGAAACAGAAGCACAACACATTTAAGTTCAAGGAATGAGTAGTATCAGTCATGGTTGGTCTGATTCATCTTTCATCCATCTCCTTCCTAATGCCTGTTTAGTCCAGCTCAGTCCAAAGGCCAAGCTTTCCTAGAAGTAGACCTGTTAGCCTCAGTTCAGAGTGGTGCGTTATTCCTCTGAACCTCAGAAGATTCCTGCTCTCTACATTTTTATTAATTACAGTCTGGGACTGGAGCATGTCTATATGGTTCAATATGGAGATTTATAATGAAGACCCTTTGTGCCAGAGGCAATGGTTTATGCGTTGGGGGGGATATAGATGGAAAGCCATGAGCTACATATTTGACCTACATTGCCCTGTTTGCCAAGTTTTTTTTTAATGCTCTGCTCTCTGGTTCTAACAAAAGATGCTGTAAAAAGAAGAGCACAAACTGTATTAATGTATATCCTACAGGAATTTCACTGAGACTACAGCCAAGTTGATCTCTCAATGTTCCCTGTACAAAGTCCTATGAGAGAGATTTATTTTACCATTTAATTTCAGAAACATGGCTATCCCACTTGGATGATCATTTTGTTAATAAGAATTAGGAACTGACTGTGTCTGACCTTTAGTTTTGGCTGCCAGGAAACCCAGGTCAACCATAAAATGAATTGATATGATTTTTCTTGTTCCCTATGAACTGTGTAAGTTTCATTTGGTCATAATAATTTTCAATTTTATTTATGCTTTCTCTGATATTTATATTTTGCCACTGTTGTATACCAGAAGTGTCCTTTTAATTTGTCCTAAGTATTTCTTAAAATGTGATAAAATATAAATACATGAATCAAACCCATCATTTCTTTGAATCTGAAATGCCTAGAATCCTGCCTGAAATGTAGCAGGTATTCAATAAATGCCTACCTCCTGGCTTACAGGGAGACACACTCGCCTTATGAGGAAGCACTTTCTGAGAGTCAAAGCTGCTTAAAGAAGAGCTGCATGGTTCCTGCCTCTGGAGGGGTCTGTGAACATACTGGATAAGCACTTTGGCCAAGTTAGCCTCAGTTTCTTTAACTATAAAATGGGAGTAAAAATATTTATCTCCCTTTGCGGTTGTTGTGAATAGTATATTCGGGGTACTCTTCACCCACTGTCTCAGGCATGTGGTGAGCATTTAAAAAATTAGCTATTATTAAAAGGGTCTCATGCATGGAAAGCTGGTTTATTAGTTTAATTCACTTCCAGTAATGACTATTGGTTAGCAAACTCTCAATCATCAAAAGTATCATAATTGGAGTCATGGACCAAACCTGCTTGTATGCCTACAGGTAGAGGGATGTAAGCAGATGAGGGGCTGAATGTAGCAGTCTTTGGGCTTCCTCTCAAACCCAAAGTTCATGAAACTGGGATTCAAATCCATTTTATCAGAGGATCTATAACAGCACTGGGTAAAAACAATAAAAGATTCTAGTATCATTTTATTAGTTCTTTCTTCTTTCATGTGTAAATTTCTCTTTGGGCCTTATCAACTGTATATTAAAATATTTTCCAGGGAAAAAAGACCCAGGAAAAGGAGAGTTGAGAAAATGTTGGAGAGCGCTTCACACCCCGCTGTCAATCTGTAAATAAAGTGCTGCTTTCTCCATGGCTCGCCAAACACAGGCTGGCAACCTGATTATTTCCACTCAGGTGGAGGCAGCGCATTTCAAACAGCAAAGCTGCCCAGAATGCATGCGGAGTGCAATGGATGCTTATTTCATTTCTGTCTACCTCACCCCAAATTGCTCCAGGATGCACCCCCATGATTTTCTAGTAGTTTGATAGCAGTGTCCTTCAGAAGAGATGCCACTTTAAAAACATACACCAACAAACACCAGATCTCAATGTTTTGGCTAGAATGACCCTAACACTGCAAGTCACCGTCCAACCATGGTAACTTTCAACTGACCTTTGCCTAAGGATTTGTCAGGCACTGAATGGGGCAGAATTAATAGGTGGGAAATTCTCCAGGGATATAGAGCAATACATTGATTTCAAGATTTTAAAGATGGATTTTTTTTGTCCATGAAAATCCAAAAAGGGGCATTGATCATTGAGATTGAGGCTGCAATGTCATCCTGCGTGCACAATGTGGAGAGTCCAGGGGCACCCGTGCCTAGACAGAGAAGAGATGGCAGCTTCAGTAATGGATGACGGGTTTCTGGATCGGTCAAAACATTGGTTGGAAAGAGGGTTGACAATTTCTTGTTGATAAACCTCTTGAAATGTGAGTGGCAGGTCTGGTGGCAAGCAGTGTCCAGCATGTGGCTGGCCACATAATGGGCGCTATAAATATTTGCTAGAAGTTTCAACTTGCCCCTGTGGACTCCAGGTTAGGGCTTTCACGAAGCTCTTATACAGGAGCCTCTCCAGCCTTAGAAGGGGATGGAGGGCAGCGGGAGGACATTAAGGAGTAGGAAGGCAACTATAGCTCCCTCTCCCTTTGGAAAACCATAAAATGGATAAGAAACTGTGTAAGTTGCTGGCCCACAGAGAATGCTGGCCCTGACACTGTGCCATCCTCTTCTGGCCCCTTCTGGCTTTTGGGTGTGTCACTGTTTCTCCACAATCCACGCTCCATTTCTACATTTCAGAGAGTGGAGGCAACTCCGCTAGGATACAGTGCTTGACTCTGAAATCATAGCAATGTCAAGAAAAAGTGTCTTTGGGATTCCCTCTCTCATCTTCTAGTGCCTTTATCTTTTCTCACTCGCTGCTGAAAGCTCATCATCGTTGATTAAACCACAGAAAATATCTCCATAAAGTAGTCTTTGCAACAATGGCATTAGAATTCAATCAGACATCTGGCTAGGATTTCTTATTATTCATTATTTCATAAGAGATGAGCAAGGCTGGGGTTACTGTGTCATCAGCTGTATAACTGGCTACAAAAACCAGGTGCTATTTATTGAGATAGTTATTGAACTGATGTTATGTGCCAAGCAGCATGCTAAGCACTGTGGGACATACAAAGGCCGATTAAACACAAATCCCAGGCTAAAATTTATTGTACAAAATGAGGGGAAATTAGATACCTACTTACATAACTAGAGGGTAAGAAGTGAATCTAAGAGCCACAGGCAGAGATTTAGGGCATTCGAGTGGGGACAATGATGTCTTCTTCCTACAAGTATCCCCCAGCTTACTTGGAAGAGAGCTCATGTGCTGGTCCTTGGTACATAAAAGAAACCTGAACACAAGGAGACTGTGGGTAGTGCCAATGATGAAGGACATAGGTGTCCTTAGTCAGTAAATGTCCTTGTTCTAAAGGCTAAGAAGGCACTTTACTATGGCATGAGGCAGTCAGTTTATGACCATGTGTGATGATACTCAAATACTATGGATAGACACCTGCTTGTTGTCACAAAAACATGTGATCTGGACAATGGTCTGAGTTTTCTACTTCCTCATTGGACATTCTGGCTTTCAGTGTTTATACGAATTTTATGCTAGCTCAAACTTTACCCTCACTAGTCACAGAGGAGTCACATATAGAGTTCATTAACTGTCCATGTGTGAAATTAGAACATGCCTACTTCTAGCCCTAGTGAGAGACAAGTCCAAATCATGTTGCTCTTTTCCAAGACAATCAACGTGATCTTCTGCCAAGAAGTATTTTTAAGAAGCTTCTTAGCTCTTTCCATTACTCCTCTGATCCTATTGTGAAAACACACCATAGATCACTGGTTTGCCAGAAGATTTGAGCTGGCGAGGTTCTGCTACTCCGTGAAAACAAAGCCAGATCTTCTTTTATCCAAAATAGGAACTTTTGGAAATGGCACATCACAATGAGCATAGGAAGTGGTCATTAGAATGAACTTTGGTGCATCAAGCTCAGGTCTATGAAAGAAGATGGGTTGGAGAGATTCAGGCACCAGAAATGTTGCACACTTTCCCAAATTGCATTCCTGCTACAGATCAAAGTTCTTTCCCCAAACCACACCAAAGAATACATTTGTAGGCTACGCTCTTCAAGGCACATAAGAAGTGTTTGGTAACTTCCTTGTTACATTTGGAGTTCAGCTTACAAGCTGAGGTGTACGGAATGACAGTTATGGAACCACTGCCCTAGCAAACAAAGCATTGCTTATGGTGCCAGGAAACTCCATCTCCATGAGGTTTGAAGTGTTTTATGAGCACCAATTGTTTCAAGAGGTCATGGCTAGCCAGGCTACTCATCATACCACTCATCAAATAAATATTGCCAACTAATATTTTGACTTGTCCAACTCTTTTCTATCTTAAGACCATCGAGCCTAGAAGGGTTGAGGGGAATGTTGTGCCCACATTAAAAAGGCTGCCTGGCTTTTCCACTTTAAAAAAGGAAATCTTTCCCTTTTGCAGAAATGTCTCTCCTATCCAGTCTCACCAGGTTCAAAGCCTTTTATGCAGAGCAGTCAGTTTCCATACAACGTCACGCATAATTAAAAGTTTTAAGGATGCAATGCAGTAAATAAATGCACAAATGCAATGTGAACAGCAGAAAGATATTAATGTGAAAACAGATGAAATCCAAATTAAGTTGGGACTTTAATTGATAGTAAGGTGCCAACATTAATTTGAATTTTGACAAATGAATCATAGTTATGTAAGACATTAACATCAGGGGAAATTGGGTGAAAGGTATACATGAACTCTCTGTATAATCTTTGCAGCTCTTCAGAATTCTAAAATTACTCTAAAATCAATAGTTTATTGAAAAATTATGAACAAACTTATGCTTCAGAGGGTGAGTCACTGGTGGTGCTCTAAGGATTTATCTGTATCAGAAAGCAAGTCAAACACAGCAGAGAGGGCACTAGTCTAGGAGGTAGTAGCTAAGGTCTGTATATCATGGAAGCCATGTCCTTGCATCAGTCATTTAACCTCCTGTAAAATGAGCATTATCTATAAAGAGCTCTGCATCCTTCCCGGGAGCACTATGAGAACCAAATGCAAAGATGCTTCAGAGGATTCAATGAAAACCTAAAAGCACAACAAATTAGAAAGGTGGTCCAAAAAGCCACCGAGTTTCTTGATAACGTACAGAAATATGGTCTATGGCAAACATATAGGCTGGTATAGTTTGGTCTCAGCCCTAGAAGCTAGTAGCAAGGGGCATTTTTCAAATGGTGCATGAGAAAAGACACCAGGACAAGTGGGAGGCCCACAGTGAGGATTCATTGACCAAGTGCAAAACAGGGCAGTGACAGCAGCAAGGCTTTTCTTAAGCATCTTCTGGGAGCCCTGAGACCCTAAATTGGGATCACCTCAATTCTAGTGACTGAGGAGGTGGCTCATTCACAGGCAAGGTTCATTCATCTTGCTTGTTGAACTGTCTTTCCAACTATTTAGTTCCTCTTATCGTAGAACATCAGCTCATTCTTCCATGGTTCTCCAGCATCTCAACTATTGATTCACCTGCTCAAAACAGCACACAGATCCTTTGCTCATCTCTGTACTTTCCTCCTTATAACCAGTCATTCTTGCCTATTTGCTGTTTCTCATGAGCACGTTTGTTCAATGCTTTATGCCCTTCACCTGCTCTTTCTATTTCCCAAAATGCTCTTTCATTTCTTTCTCCTCAGGAGGATCTTTTCTTTCCTAATCCTTCATTTAAGGCCTCTCACCCTTCCCCATTTTCCTTCTTCCTACTTTTCAGATTTCACACCAAGTGTCCTCGAAGTTTCTTCCTTGATCTTTCCCCTTCCCCAGCCTCAGCTGGTTCCTCCCACTAATTCATGATCAGATTGTTCATCCAGTATCCTATCTGTCTCGCATCCACACCAAATTGTGGTCTTTTGTTGGTAAAGAATCTGTGTGGGTGTGTGTATGTGTGTGTGTATGTGAGTGTGTGTGTGCACACATTTTCCAGCTTTCTAACCATTTAGCCAAGTATTCGGTTCAAACTAGATTATAGGAATAAATTAATCAATGAATAAAATGTTTAAGCCACTGAGATCTATTCCAGAAGTATGTATGCACTTCTAAGGACAGGAGAACACTTGCTATTAAACTGTATGTGCTATTTCTAATAGGATGATTTTCAAATACTAAGTTCACTTGAGTAGCAGTGAGCTCTCACAGTTCAGCAATACTAAAAGCATGTACAGAGCATTTTGCAGAATGACATAATGAGAATGACAACATTTTGTGACTAAGTACCAGATAATGAAAGAAAATTAATTAATTCACTGCTAAGATAAATGACTAAGAACTTGGGGAAAGAAAGCCACCACAGCTATTATGTTTCTAGTTTGTTCTGGAATAGAAAATACCTTCCATTGAACAATTCCCATATCCAATTAGCTCCATTAGCTGTATTAAATCCGGATACAACTAGAGATACCCAGCTGCTGTTTTAAACTTCCCAAATAATACATTCTGGAGCAAAAAAGCAAAATTTATAGGTAACTGATGGGTGTGTAATACCAGGGAATTTATCTTTTGCATATTAATTCATAAAAGAAGGGGCAAAAACTGAATGCAAAGTAGTCTGTCTATCCTTCTAGGCATATTTTCCAATTAGTTTTATAGAAACTCAGCCTTACAGAAATAAACTAGTTTTCAATGTCAATATTAATTTTAGCAAGCCAAGGCATCAAGTTCTGAAAGTGGGTGGGGAGAAAAACCTAAACCAACTGTTTATTTTACATCTAGAATCCCTCCCCACAGTCTGTGGTAAATGCTCAGGAAAACTGATAAAAATCTCATTTTATGAGTTCACTGCTCATAAAATTCATATATTTGAACATTAAATTTTATAGATTTTGGGAGGCAGCTTATACTAAAATTCTGCTTATTTGAAGACTGAAACTACCAGCATGTCTATGACGGCATAGTTGAAGAACTTACAAACAAGGAATTTTAGCTCATTCATTTTTCCCCCAAAACAATGCATAAGTACTAAGCATTGAAATAGAGGCTGGGAATGCAGCAGTCAACAGAATGAAGGCCCCAGCATGATCACCCTACATTCTGGCTTAGGTGTCAGCAAATTTCTTCTGCAAAATGTCAGGAGAGTAAATGTTTTTGGCTTTGCACCCAGACTGTCTTTTATAATACTCAACCTTGTCACTGTAGTACAAGAGCAGCCACAGATAATATGTAAAGGAATGAGTGTGTCTGTGTTCCAATAAAACTTTATCAACATAAACAGGCAGGGGTCCTGGTTGGATCTGCAGCCCATAGTTTGCCAACTTGTCTTAGAGTTCATAAAATTTCTTATAAAACATTGAAATGAAATAGTAGTGTTATAGAATTTATGGAATAAGCTATAGGATTATAGAAATTTAGAGTTAAAAAGGGATATTGAGGTATTTTAACCTTCCTTTCCCTCATGTGATAGCATTATGGTTAATTGTGTGGCATTTTGGGTCAGCCTGCCAGGGTTAAAATCCTGCCTTTTCAATTTATAGCAAGTTGGGCAAATTAGTTAATCCCTCTAGGCCTCATTTTCCTCATTGATAAAAGGAAAAGAATAATCATCCCTATACCTTAGAAGGCTCTTGAGATAATCTGGGTAAATGTTTATCAGGACACATGCCTCAACAATGTCTAGCTATTCATCAGAACAGTGGAGACAACAACAATAACGCTAACAACAAAAACACTGAGGCTCAGAGAAGTGACATGACTTGCAGAAGGTCCCATAGCTACTGAGTATCAGAGTCCCAGTGCCTCTCAAGTCGAGGTCCTATTAAACCACATGATCCATGAGTAACAAAAATTGGACAAGCCTACAAATGGTAGAAAGACTCACTGAGTTCAATTCTCCAGGAAACGTTAGGGCTGCACTCCTATTTACAGAGAGAGACTTGAGGCCCCAAATCTTTCTGCTAATAATGCTTGTGCTATTGTTCCATTAATGTGCCCAATAATGAGGCCAACAGTGGAAATTACCTGTGAGAAAAATATCATCATTCAGAGAATAAATTCTGCAGTAGAGGACTAATGTGGATGCAAGCACTCAATCCCTCCTTGCATGGAGAAAGCCAGGCCTTTAGTAGAATCACTGTGAGCCAGAACGCCTGGATGAGGTTAAGCATTTTGGCTTCTTCTACCTGGTGGCATGCTCCAGGAGACCACCCAATGAGCCCTTCAAAATATTATTTTTCATGGTAATTATTTTCAACGTTTCGCTTGTTTCACTTAAGGATCAGGTTCTCCAAAAGCTCCTTTGAAGACCACAGTGTATTTGTTCAGTGTATTTCATGTAAGTTATCCTCAGGGAAAGAGAAAAACCAGGGCTGTGAGAGCCAAGGGTTTCATACCCATACCACCTCACCCGCCTGAAGGCCCACACATTTCTACTGTTTCAAGCAAAGCAAGTTACAACAGCATAAATGTCCTCTCAAGGAACTTTAAGCTAATTCATTGTGAATGTGACAGCTAGAGTGCAGAGAATTAACTTCCTGAGGTTGGTTAAAAAAAAAAAAAAGTATTTTTTTTCTGAGGTTGGTGCCTTCTGGGATCTATCATTTGTGGGTTCTGACAGGAAGTAGGAGGCCTAGAAGACCACCACACTGTTCAAGTCAGTAGAATTATCCTTTTGACACATGGTTTTGCTGACTGCAGACATCTGGGTCACATTGGGCTTGAATTCAACTTTGAGGTCTTTTTTCTGAAGCCAAAGACAACGTTCTCTTTGGAAGTCCTGAATATCACTGCACTGGTACCCATACGCACCATCCCCTTACTCATTTTCCTTTAAATATTATTTTATTGATTTCAGAGAGGAGGGGAGAGGGAGAGAGAGTTGGAAACATTAATGATAAGAGAGAATCACTGATCAACTATCTCCTGCATGCCCCATACTGGGGATAGAGCCCAAAACCCAATCCGCAATCTGGGTGTGTACCCTGACCACAGCCTCCTGGTTCATAGGTGATGCTCAGCCACTGAGCCACATAGGCTGGGCCCCCTTACCTATTTTTAAAACCTTTGCTATCTGGTCAAGGCAATGGGACAACCACAGGACTTCAGTCCCCTTGTAACACAATGTGTTGAACTTGTTCAGATGTTTGTTGATTTTCTTTTCTAAAATCACTTTCAGGAAGTTTTCAAAGAGCAACTTCCTACTCATTTGTTTAATATACATGACTGAGACATCTTCTAAGCCTGAGGATTGTAAGTCATATGATGTCACAATAACATGGTTCTTTCCTCAAAAATTAGTAGGACTGACAGACCCTTGTTATAATTCAACACACTAAGTGCTACTATAGAGGTATTTACAACTCTGAGGATATTGATGAAGACCTTTCAGAAGAAATGACATCTGAATCCAAGGGTAAAAAATAGTTCATCAAAGCAAGTAAATGGGCAAGTGCACATAAGCTGAGCATGTACAAACACAAATACAGATAGATTCTAAAACATCTTGGGACCTAATGTGATCTCACTAAAATGGAAATGTTATGTTTCCTTCAGTGTGCTCTTATCCATCTTATGTATCCCAGTCTCCTTAGGGCCTAGCATACTGTCTAAGATTTCATAAGAATACAATAATGGTGTAAAATGAATAAATGGGTATTCTTATGCCTTTGTTTGTTTGTTTGTTAGTTTTGCAGGCATTTCTCCCTAAGTGATAGCAAGTTCTTGGAGATAGAACCTGGGACTATTTGATGTGATGTTTAGATGCCTAGAAATTTAGTTAGTGAATAAAAAACCATCAAGCTTTAGACAAAGATGCCAAGCCAATTCACTGACCAAAGAATCGTGTTTTCAATAAGTGGTTCTGAGACAATTGGGTATCTATGTGCAAAAGAATAAAGCTAGGCCCTTACCTCACATTATGTGCAAAAATTAACTCAAAATGAATCATAGACCCAAAAGCAAGAGCTAAAACTATAAATCACGTAGAAGAAAAACCTGGGAATAATTCTTTGTGACTTTGAATTTGGCAATGCTTTCTTAGATTTGACATCATAAATGACAAAGAAAAAAATAGATAAATTGAACTTCATCAAAATTAAAAATGTGATTCAAATGACATAATCAAGAAAGTAAAAGACAACTCATAGAATGGGAGAAAAGTTTGGCAAACATATATTAGATAAGGATTTGTATCTTGAATATAAAAAGAACACTTATAACTCAACAATAAAAATGATAATCAATCAAATTAAAAATGGGTAAATTTTTTAAATAGATAGTTCATCAAAGATAAACAAATGGTCAATAAGTACATGAAAGATATTCAACATCATTCGAAATAATGCAAGTCAAAAATCACAATGAGATATCACTTCACCTAAACTAGGGTTGACTAAAATAAAAATGACAGACAATAACTAGTGTCAGAGAGCACTTATAGAAATTTCACCCCTCATACATTGCTGGCAAGATTGTAAAATACAATAGTATGGCCACTTTGGAAAACACTCTGGCAGCTCCTGAAAGTGTTAAACATGGAGTTACCATACAACCCAACAATTCTATTCCTAGGTGTATGCCTCTAAAAACTGAAAACAGATGTCCCCAAAAAAGTTAGTACACAGATATTCATAGAATCATTACTCATAACAGAAAAAAATAGACAACCCAACGTCCATCAGCTGATGAATGAATAAACAAATAATGGAATATTATTAGTCAATAAGAAGGAATGAAGTACCAATACGAAACAACATAGATGAACCTCAAAAAGACCATGTGAAATAATTCAGTCACAAAAGGCCACATATTATATGATTCCACTTGTATGAAATGTCTAAAATAGGCCAATCCACAGAGATAGAAAATAGAGTAGCAGTTTTCTAGGACCTAAAGGGAAGGGAGTGTGGGGAGTGGCTGCTAGTAGATCCGGCATTACTTTCTGATGCAATAGAAATGTTCTGAAATTAGATGGTGATGATGGTTGCACATTCTGTTAATATCCATTGAATTGTAAACTTTAAAATGGTGACTTACATGCATGTATATTAGCATCACCAATGGACACAGACACTGAGGCGGAAGGGCTTGCCTGGGATGGGAATGGCTGGGGGGGAGAGGAGGGCACGGTCAATTGGGGAAAAAGAAGACATATGTGAAACTTTAGACAAGAAATAAATTTTAAGAAATAAAAATAAATAAAATGGTGACTTTTATGGTATGTGAATTATATCTCAATAAAGCTATTATTAAAAAATTATGATAGATGTTCTGATCCTCATTGTTATCATTATTGTTCCCAACATGGTAGTAAATGTTATGAAGCACTTATTTCATGCCAGCTGAAGACTTTATAAAATAACTGCTGATTGGATTTCTCTGTTGCAACTTCAGCCCACAGAGACTTCAATGCAGAGCAACTTCTGTGCTCTATCTCTTTGGTATCTTTCCACGGTACCTTGCCCAGGGCTTTGCCCAGAGGTGAAATTCAGTAAACATTTTTCGCTGTTATAAAAAAGCTACTGTCTTTTCTCAAGTCAAAAAATAACCAAACATTTTAAATGAAAACACTAAAGTTCACCCTAAACAACATTAAACTATTCCAAGATCTAAAAATTCATTAACAATTTGAGATCATACCCCCTGCTTCTTGAAGCTTACTACTTCAGATGAATCTAGCAGTCAAGGCAATAAAAGAGAGATTTCACTTTTATGCTATGGAATTACATCTGAATGTATCCATGATTTTCTTCTTTTTGAAGATAATGGTAAAATTGTCTAACTCACATACCAGCGGTGCACAAATGAGACCTGATTTGGATTCATTTGTATTCAAGGCAAATGAAACCTGTAAAATGCCCTACTTTTCACATCTCACCATAGTACACAAACTTTAAAAATGGATTCCGTGAGAGTGAGTTTGGGCTGCTGAAGAGTCAGCGTAGCGCTGAATTAAGTGGACAGAATTTTCCAATGTTAAGGAGGTGGCTTTCCCCTCACCAGCACTCACCTACTCGGTGTGACTCAGAAAAAAGGAAAATAGGAGCTCAAAAACTGAAGAGTTGGCGATATTGCTTCATTCCTTTGTGGATCTGCCTGCTGGTCCTATGGGCCGAGTCCTGGGCACTTTCTGAGGCCAATTTTGGTCCCTGAAAGCTCTTGCTTGGAAGAAAGGTCTGTTCCGTTATGAATACTCTGCTCAGTTTTCTAGCTTAATATGTTTAACTCAATGGCTAATTCATGACTTTCATCATTGCTCAGACCTGTGTGTGAGAATACGGGCCCCAGGGAAGTAGCTATCAGAAGCAACATCATTGTAGTGACCTACTGACCTTATTTCTCCAGATGTAACTTCTGCCCAGAGAGAAGGTCCTCTTCCCCAGTTAGTGCAGCAGGTTTGGTTAAAGGAAATTCCCATTACATAGCCCTTCCTCTAGGTATCCAGAACTGGTGCCTTGGCCTACAGTCATCAATCTGTGTTCTCTTTATTTGAGCTCCTTGGATTCTAGACCTCCATTCTACCACTATGCATCTACCTGCTCTTCAAGCCCCAACACAGCCACCTGTCAGCTTGAGCAGGTTTCAGGACAGGCCCTGAAACTGCCAATGTTCCTTCTAGCTCTTGGTGCCATGCTTTTTGAGACCTAACTGCCCTTGACCCTGTTAACTAACCAGTCTCTCTACTGCTGAGCTCATTCCTGTGTGACAAGGTCAAGTGATTTCCATGTGATGGAAGCACATGCTTCATCTCCACCAAGAACAATCATCTGTGCCTTGCAGTGGACCACAGTAAAGAGCCAGGGTCACGTAGCCCATGCACTGAGTTTCAACCCTAGTTTTTCTAGTTGCTGGCCAGATGGCTTTGGGGACGTTTTGTTAGTTTATTTCTGTTTTTGACCTTTATGAGCCTTAGATTTTTTTAAAATAAATGACATGAGAACAATCATGGGAATGTTGGGTAGAGTATGTGAGATGATGCACCATTTAAATTCCTTAGAACAGCCTGATATACAGTGACTGCTCAGAAATATTAGCTGTTAGTGTGATTTAGAAAAGAAAGATCAAATAGCTATCAATTAAAAATGGAACTCCTTTATGACCCAGAGATCCCACTTCTGAGAATCTATCTTAATAATCCCAAAACACTAATCAGAAAGAACATATGCACCCTTATTTACCATAGCCAAGATCTAGAAACCACTCATGTGTCCATCAGTAGATGAGTGGATAAAGAAAACCTGTGGTACATTTACATAATCAAATACAAAGGTGGCTATGAAACAAAACTAACTCATATGCTTTCCAAAGGCATGGGTGGAACTATAGATTATTATGGTAAAAAAAAAAGCCAATCAGAGTAAGACAAATGCCATATGATCTTCCTAATATGTGGAATCTAATGAACAAAATAAGCTGATGAGCAACATAGAACCAAAGACATGGAAACATGGAGCAAACTGACAGCTGTCAGAGGGGAGGCAGGTGGGAGGACTGGATAAAAGAAGGTGAAGAGAATAGCCAAAAAACATATATGCATAGCCCATGGACACAGACAACAGTGTGGTGAAGGCTGGGGGTGGTGTGTGGGATGGGTGAAGGTGAGCAAAATGTTGGGGGAGAACTGGATATATCTATAATAGTATCAACAATTTTAAAAAAAGAAATAAAAAAAGTAATTGGAAAAAACATCCAACATCTACTTAGACACAACCTGATCATCATATAAATATACTATTATATGATTTGAAGCATTTTTCCCAAAAGGAATATTTAGGTTCCTTGATCTATTTAGATTATAGAAATATATAGTAAAGACTCACTCTAAGGCAACTTGAAGGGGCATCATTAGACACCAGACATAAAAAGAATACCAATAAAAGCTGTCCCTATAGACTGACATAACTGGGGTCTAGGGTCAGGATTCTGGATAGTCCTCATATACTAAAAGGAAATGCTTGTAAATGTTATATAAGAAAAAGCAAATTTTTCTTTCCCACTATTTATAAAATAAGACATAAACATAAACTTTCCACCTATAATACCATTTTAGAATCCTATTTCCTTGAAAAAACAAAGGTACTATTCATCATCATGAATGTGGTACTATCATCTAGGTTGTTAGGAGGGGATTTATGAAATTTGACTGTATTTCTTGTTATTGTGCTTTGAAGAAATTATCTATCAGCCATGGGTTGTGCACAAATTTCTCTGAAAGTGTAAGAAGTAGATTTATCTCCCTAAGAGACTAAAATACTTTCATCGGACCAACAGCACCTCATTTTACATTTTGGTTTCCAATTAAGGCTCAATTGCTAGCAATCCTGCAGGTCCCTAGGTCTATATATTTCTAGTCTCCCACCCCGCCCTCTTCCTGGCATTGGTGTGGTACCCTTCTCTTTACTCTAACTTTTCCTTGGCTTAATCTCTAAACAATAATTTCTATTATGTTAAAGCTATTGCCTTTTTTCTAGGTCAAAAGTCATTGAATTTCAACAATTTCATTTGCTTAAACCCATATTTGCCCCTTTTAGTCTATAGATATGTTGTAGGCCAGCTTAAAGCCTCTGTAAAAGGACATAAAGTATGAATAAAATAGTCATGGTCTGATTTTGTATAGACATTAAAGTTATGGTACAAAAAGATTAAACTGCTTTGAGAAAACCAGAAATACAAAAACCTGCCAATTGCTTTAACTTCCCCTCCCCTTAATTGGAGGATTCCGTTCTTTAAATAAAAACCAGGGTTGGTGGTAATATTGCCACTAATATTATGCCTATGCAATCCCTCAGCCACCATCCCCAACTCTCATTTAACCTTGTGGTCTCTTCTGTGGACCCTTTCAGATCTCCTGAAAACACTGCTTGAAAACACTGATCTAAACAAATGCACATTAATCACCAGGGAGCTGGTACTCCAGCTGGTATGCCCTGCACTCTGCCTTTCCTATGATGAGTCTTACTGACTTAATTTCATCATGAACCTCAGACCCTGATACATCTTCATTACTGTCAGCCTGGCCTCTGCTTTTTTGGCTGCACTTGCCTCTCCTGCCCCTGAGATTTGGAACTCCCCTGGCCTCTGGCACTGCCCCCTCTTGAGAACACCCACCGGAGCTGCCTCTGCTAGAGAGAGGTCCATTCTTGGGCCAGGGGTCTGGACAGACACCTGCCAAACAGCCCCAGAGGCGACCCAGTGCTGTCCCTTTATTGCCCTACGAGAGTGTTCCCAGCATGCCCCACTCTCCTAAAGTCCCTGTCGCACCCACTGGATGAGAGACCATTGCACCTTTCAGTAGGGCTCAGCAGCATTACTTAGACTGCCAGGACCTGGCTTAAAGGGCTAGGGTGGCATTGACAGCTGAGGCTCAAAGCACATTTCAAAATAAGAAATTCCCACTCTGCCACTGTCCTCCCATTTTAAAATAAACTCCCAGTCTTCCTTTTACCACCCAAATAAAAAAGTGAGCGCATGAAAGAGAAAGTGTTGGAAAACAGGGTGAGTCTTTTCCTGAACAATAGCGGCATTAGCAGGTGTCCCTGAGGCAGATAAACCACTCAAGAAGGAAATAACACCTCAAACCAGGGGGCCATTCACCACAGAAAGGTAACATCTGAAGCTCTTTGCAAAATGTCTCCCTGTTTCTGCCATCCCTTGTTCACCCCAGGACTGATGAAAAAGAAAGATGATGAATATGTTTATAGAAAAAGAAGCCACTCAATAATCCATCACCTTGTTGGCGTACAATATATCTACGCCAAAAGAAATTTGTTTTCCTCCTCGCTGACCATGAATGGGCACCTGGGACTTAAGTGTGGCTCCGGGCATTGTCCCCATGTGCGTGTGTGGAGCTGTCCCCAGCACGCTGTCCTGGCCAGCACCCAGGTGGCGCCTGCTCCTCCATTAGCCCTGCTGTTCCATGCAGGCAACTGCTTCTGTCTCCCAATACAAAGCACGCTGGCTAGCACCCAAAGCCCTTTTTGTGGCAACCGTTCTTGGGCCAGGGGTTGTGGTGTTTTTCACCTAAAACAGTACTTCTCATTCTTGGGGGATTTTATCCACCCCCTCCCCTCTCTCCACCTCCCCAGTAGGCACATTTGACAATCTCTGGGAACATATTTGCTTGATATGATGTGGGTGGTAGTGGCCACGCCCATCTCACAAGGAAAGGCTAGGGTTGTTACTAAGCCTCCTACAGTACACAGGACAGTCCCTCACAACAAAGAATTCTCCTGCCAAAGTGTCAATAGAGCTGCAGTTGAGAAACCATGGCCTAAATGAAATAGTAATGACAATCGCAGATGAGGAAACAGAAGCCCCGGGAGGGAAGTGATGCTAGGATCTGCGCAGAACTCATCCAGGCAGTAGCAAGGACGGGCATGGCACCCAGCTTGGCTGGTTCTATAAGTTTTCCCTACAGCATGCTTATTCCAAAAGGAATTACTCTGAAAATGGTGGTTAACCTCCTAAAAAGAAGAAAATCTGGAAGGATTACACCTAGGTGCAACCTGTGAATATTTCTAAAGAGTAGGAATGCACTGAGTTTTCTTCTTTGTTCTGATGTGTTTGGCCTGGATTTACTTGCTTTGTTATTTTTTGTTCTGTTTTTTTTTTTTATAATAAGCATTTGCCGCTTTTGTAAACAGAAAAATAAACTGTTTTCACTTTGAAAAACTATAAAAATGTGGTAAAGTCTAACCTGACTAATTAATATTTATTGTGGAAAGAATAGGGCAAAACCAGCATTACAAGTGGTAGAGTGGGATGGGCAAGTGTATAAATGGAGACTCTTCTAGAAAACAAACAGATAACAGGGATCCAGTCTTTAAAAGTGTTCAGTCTTTGACCCAGTAATCATCCTTCAAGAAATTTATCTCTAGAAAAGAAGGGTTTCAAAGATTTATGTGTAAGGATGCAAAGTGAATCTTATTTTATATGAAGAAGATGTTGGAAATAATCTAAATATATAATAACCTGTGGTTAGTGTAATGATGTCTATTAGGCTTAATAAAATATATAAATTATATATTTTTAAAAACAGTGTCAATCTAACTTCAAACATATGCAAATGATGGAATGTTATGCAGCTGCTAAAATTATGTTTTTATTATTATTTCAGTGTTTGTCTCCCAATAAACTAAAGTGTACAAGGCCAGCGATCTTGCCTCTTGGATTTCCTCTGCCCTCCAGGCATCCAAAGCAGTCTACACAGTAAGTATGTGATCATTACTGTGGAATGAATGAAATTAATCAATGAAGGTAGTCACCAATCAGTGACCGTATTAAAGATACTCAGAAGTATTTTATTTTCCTTTGTTTTTCAGAGATTCTCCAATAGGCATGTGTTACTTTTATAAACAACAACAAAGAAAGATGTAGATTATTTTGTTGTTGTTGCAAAAAGTAAGAGAACATGGTAGACCTTAATTAAGGAAGAAAAAAAAAAAGATAAAGTAGGAAAGGGGGAATGAAAGGCCATTCAGGGAAGCCTCTACCATGACGTAACTAATGGATGCAATGATACAGCTGCCATGGACCCAAACATGGGGTTATATATACTAGTAACCCACTGGACAGCAGTCCTTTGAGATGACTGGTTTACTCTTTCAGCATTCTTCCCTCGTTTGAGCTTTTTTTCCCACTGGTAGCACCAAGGGCTAAAACAAGAGAAGCCACAAACCAGCAGACTCGTGTGGACAGAGCCCCAGCGGCCACAGGATCACAGGCATTGTGGCAGTGGAGGCTGGGGGTGCTTTTCAACTGGATGTGCGTCTGTGGCTGACAAATGGAATAAAAGAGCTATGCTGTGGTGCTCAAAATAGAACAGAAAAAGTATCCCAAAGAGAGAGAGAGACGAAGAAGAAAATGACACAGACATGAGAGGCTAGCTTCTGGAACAGCCTACAAAGACCGTTAACCCAGACCCGTGAATATGATCCTCACATCCTTTGTAGAACTTTTTTTCCCCCCCTTTTCACAAATGCCTCATTCGGACTGCAACCCTGAAAAATGTCATCTGTCCTTTTCCTGGAATTGTTGGGTCCTTATGTCACCTGGGTAGAAAAAAAAATTTAAAAAAGCCTGGTGATTTTACATATTTGACTACTTGTGGTCATCTTGGTGGTGTGACAGAAGAAAATAAACAAATCTAAAAATATCGGTTCGCTTGTGTGTATGGAGACAGTAAATGAGTCAGAGTGAAGAAAAGAGAGGGACACAGACAGAGAAAGGAGAATGTGGGAAGCTTATAAAATCGAGAGGAGCCAGCATGCACTGTCTTGGGGCAGTGATGGGCGTAGTCTGGAGTTGGTTGGCTCTGTCAGGGCCCTCTGTCCAAACCCATTTACTCTTGCCTTCTTTATCTCCCCCAAACACATTTTTTTTTTTACAAGAGAAAACCCTTTTCCTTCTTCAATTAGAGCTGTAGTTCAAGATAAAATGGCCCCCACAGGTCATATCTTGTCTTACATCAGCATGGGTTTTAGGGACAGAAGGGAATGGTTAGAGGAAGGTGAGAACCACAGAAAGGAAGGTACTGGGCCTCAAAAGCCAATGTCACTTTCTTCATAGTTTGGTTCACTGCAAGCCCTGCCTTAAAAAGGAGACTTTTCCTTCAATTCCATGGAAAGAGCGTGCATGACTGTGGTTGATCAGATAGCTACACATTCTTTGGTATGCTCTCGAGTGAGAAGTGGGGTTGGTTTTTCTTTCTCCTTGATTTGAGGCTGGCACAAGATGTTTTCAGCAGGAAAGTGCAGCAGAAGAGATGCTATATCTTGTTTGGGGCTCAAACAAGGCACAGCATCTTTAGGAGCACTGTGAGCTTCTACCATGCTCTCTCGAGCCCTGAGCTGCCACAGATACTCTATGGCAGCACCCTGTGGAAATGCCATGAAAACATATGGAGAGGGTTGGGGATCCAGCTGAGCCCTGGATTTTCAGCTGACCCTGCTGAAGACACAGGTAAAGCTATCTTGGACCTTGAAGCTGAATAGAAAAAAAGTAACTCTAATTGGTATCTGTGAAACAGAAGAACTACCCAGCCTAACTCTGCCTGAACTCCTAATCCACAAAAATTTCTGAGAGAGAATAAAATGGTTGCATTGTTAAGCTCCAAAGTTTTGGGGTAGGATGTATATCTATGTTATACAGTGAATGATAGTCTATCCCAGGTTAAGAGGATGATAATAATGTTTGTCCATTTTCAATATTGACTTTTCCTAAGAAATCTATATATCTATCTAAAATAAGAGAAGAAATATATAGCCTGTGCTCTTCAAGCAGCTTCTTCATCTGTAAAACAGGGCTGACAACACATTCTTGAGGGGTATTGTATGAGGAAGCAAATGTGTAGCATGGAGCATAGCACCTGGCACACAGGCAGAGGCTCCCACAGGAGTGACCTCTGCACCATGTTGCCCACTCTGGCCTCTGGTTGCCAGTCCTTGGGGAGTTTCTCAGCCACCTCATTGCCTGGACACTTTGACTTTTCACTGTTTGCCTGTTTCTCAACCTGCCTCACTGGTCAAACTTCAGCAAATAGAGGTCATCTTCAAAGGAACCCCATCTGTTAGGCAGAAGGTCCTTAAGTAAGTGCAAGACAAGACCTTGTTATATGTGGAGATCACATTTCCCCAACATCAGACAACGTGACATGACAGAAGGTAGACCATCTAAGCATTCATAAGGAAGGCATAAAGAAACATATGAACCCTGAGAATCTAATAAGAGAGAAAAATGCAAATTGACAGTATCTTTGCAATGCCCACCAGCCAATCAGGAGTGAGTATGCAAACTAAGCCAACAAACATGTTGGGTTAATTTGTATTCGCAGGTGCCAACTGGGGATGGGCAGGATGCTTGTGTTGTTGCCATGGTGACAATGCAGGCTTTCTGTACCACCCCAGCCGCACAGGGCCTCTGGGCAGCATGGGAAGGCAGAAGGTGGCTCTGGGCTGGAGCGACTGGTAAGAAAGGTTCATTCTTGCAGGAATCTTTGTGCATCGGCCTCTCGTTGAAATAATAAGAAAAAGAACTAGAAGATTCTAACATGGGATTAGTTTAGTGACTGAACAAAGATGAACAAGATTAAGACCCCTCAGTATCTGTCATTTAGTCTCATTTCATCACTCATTGAATTGAAACATATCTCGGTCTCATAGGCTTTACATGGCGACATCTTTGCCTAGAGACAAGAGCAGAAATATCCCACATGAAAGGCCTGACTTCCATGCCTCAGTGGCTGGTTCCTGGGGTTCCTTACACCTACTTATGTGAAACTCCTTATAGAGTTAGTCTGCAAGGGCCACCCAGATTCAACCAGGGACTTGAATTCTTTCTGCAAAATATTTCAACCCATTTGCTTAGTCAGTCAGCAACAAAGACAGCTTTGAACTCCATTTGAGGTGGGTCAACAGTAGTGAAAAAAGCAACTTTTCTTTCATAAACCATTATAGGGATGATGAAAGGATTAAAATTCATAAAGAACAACTTAAGACATGACTAAAATTACCATGTCCTCATCCAGGGTTTGTAATGAATATATTTTACAGAGACAACTTCTTCCTAGACAACTGGGTTTCTTTCTGAAATGGTTTGGCACACCTGCTATGTGCTTGTGGCATAGACTTGGAAGACAACTAAGAACTTTAAAAAGCTCCACCACTTGCAAAGACCAGACGAGACTCGAGGTCATTCCATTGAAATCTCACAGCCCCTGGAAGGTCATAATCTGGGACTATCTCTCTTTTGCGCCTGGGCTACAAAATCACCTTCCTTGATAGTTTTTATTGCTTTTGGAAGTGATTTACTCTTCATCAGGTTTTCGTAAATGAAAACCAAAACAGGTCAGAAGGAAGCGGGCATCTTTGTCAGCAAAATATTTGCCTTTGCCAGAGCTAAGTGAGAGAGTGAGAGAGAGAGAGAGAGAGAGAGAGAGAGAGAGAGAGAGAGAGAAGGAGCTAGAATTAAAAAAAAAAAGTTTCAAGACCTCTCTGACATCTATGATCCTTGAACAGAGATGTAAAGTATATCAGATTTGCAACCCTTCATGGCCTGAAGGGATCTAGTGATTTGGTCAGTTGTGATGACACTGTCTTGTTCCTACTCTGAATGTCATGCTGTCACTAGAGTACATGTCTGGTTCATGATAAAAGGAAGCCAAACTGGGTTTGTGCAGGAATTTCAGAGGTTTCAGCATTCTTGAAGCCCCTTACCTGGATTAATGCAGCACACCAAAGTGATCTATAGACAAGAGCAGAGGAGCAGGAAGGAAAAGAAGAAAAAAGCAAAGAAGCGGGAGTACTAAATGGGTAGAAAGAAGTAACTTTTCATGCAACTCCAAGGATATCTATTTCTTCGTGGTTCTATGTCTGTGATTATTGGCATTTGGGCAGAGGGTAGGGAAGGGGTTTTTAAAAATAGCCCACTTTTTTTTGGCACAAGTCAGTGTGAGCATGAAAGGCAGATTGTCGCAAACCTCTAATATGGGCTTCGGGGCTGTCCTCTCCCAAGGACCATGCCATGACCTTGCCTGTGCCTGACTGCACTGATGAGCAGGAGAGATATCAAGGTTCCAGCAATGGTATCTGCTTCAGCTAAGAACAACCATGTTCCTCCACCTAGTCTAACACTTCATTCGTTTACTCATGGGCATCTAAAAAAAAGAAGGCTAGTGAGAACTCAAAATGAAGAAAAACTAAACATTAGCCCTGTTTAGCCAGTAAAAGGGATCCGTAGATAAGCTAGCCCTTCTTATGGAATGGAGCCCAGGACTATCTCCCTGATCTGTGCCTGTTCCCTAAGCCCCTGGCCTCAAATCCTCCTTCTCCTAGCCGAGTACACCCCCAGCCACAGGGCTGTGGTACTGCCTGATTCACAGCACTTCATCTGAGCAAGCGCCCTCTGTGTATGTTGTTGAACTGTTCGTACTCCATCAGTACCCCATCAAGTCTAGTGAGAAGCTCCAGCCTCAGCGGGATGGGGGCTGGCATGCTTGTCAGGAATACCTTCTAGGGCCACTACCCTGGGCTGAAACAGTGGCAGCAGGGCACTGGCTGTGGTCCTGAGTGTCACCAACCTCTGCTATGGGCTTTCCCACCAAGTTCTTTCAGCATGTGTGTGAGTGACATGGGGTGGAGGCAAGGACAGGCAGGGAGAGGAAGACCTTGAGCACATGCACATGTGTCTTCAATGGACACAATTTCCTGAGACCCAGAAAGTGCTCACACTGCAGGAGATGCCTAGGTTAAGAGGTGCCTTTCCTGACATGCCCCTGCCCTGCACTGCCTCCTGTGGTCCCTGAGCATTTTCTGTTGCCATCTCCCTGGCCTGTAGTTGGCTACCTCCTCTCTCTCTCTCTCTCTCTCTCTCTCTCTCTCTCTCTCTCTCTCTCTCTCTCTCTCTCTCTCTCTCAGCATTAGGTTCCACTGCCCTGCAGACCTGCCAGTGAGTGGGGGACACACATTTATCCTGGAGATAACACAATTCCAGGTTGTAAGAAGTCAAAGGCTCAGCACCTGAGAAGAGTGACATCGGACATGAGTGTCAGAGCCTCAGTGAACCTGCAGGGCTGGGAGGGGGCCTGGAGGGACCAAGCCCGCTGGAATTTAGCTGAGGCCTGCCTGTGAGACAAAGGCACAGGAGCCTCCGAGCTAAAATACTGAAGGGCAATGGGCCCAAAGAGGAAACCATGTAGTTGCAGCCCACCCCTTCACCTATGCTTCCTGGCAGTTAAACTTACACTCGGGGGAACTCATACACAGAAATCCATGCACGCTATTGTTGGAGACATAAACTCTAACAACCCTCTCGGATGGCGGCAAATATAAAAATACCTTGCCATATATGAAGATTACTTCTGACAACTGGGAATGGCTTATGAGGAGCAAGAGATTATAAAATAGCATCAAGTCATTTCCCAGTTTTGAGAAATAGAGGAAAATGTGTTCTACATACAGACATACACTCTAGAAGGCCTGCTGCTCACAGCAGTCCCTGGTAGGATGCCCCTGTTCCGTCTCTCTACCACAGGAGCCTCAGGAGCCGCTGTCTTATTTTCCAGCTGTCTGTGCTAAAGGTGAAAGTGCCCCTACCTTATATCAGTGCTTGCATAAAGTCATCTGATGTTAGAGATGAAGGCACCTTCCTGATCATGGACTCTCATCCCCCTTACTTCACACTTGGGAAAACTGGGAACACAATGAGTCTTCTCACAGTTAAGAGCAGAGGTAGGCTTAGAACACTGCATGTTTCTAAATGTCTCACTTAATGCGGCTCTGTAACTACTTACTATCCCAACTCCTCTAACAAGAACGCAGGATACAAATCTGAAATAAGAAATAAACACGTGCTTGCCATTAAGAGGTACACCATCACCACAGCCTCACTCCTGCCCGGGGGCCCTGCAGCAGAATCGTGACCCTATGAGCCGTCACACATGAACATATGTTTCGGAGGGAGGTCAGGGCACCAGCAACCCTCTTGGGCTCCAGGGTCCCGTCTCGGGGACAGCAGACAGCAGCAGCGATAAGGTGTGGCCTAGGGCTGTTCTGTTTGTGCCATTTTCGTGGAGCTGGGATGTTATGCAAGGAAATCTTTGGTATTGCAATAATCCCAGATTATAAATAATTTAGCATATTTCTTTGTAAACGACAGTCCAAAAATCCTTGCAAATAAGAAAAAGATTAACTTTTTTTTAGAAGTACTTGCTCTTGAGACTTTAAGTTCAAGGCGGAACAATGCTTGCCGTGGTAATTCCATCTATTTTAAGATCACAAAACCATACCAAGTTGAAACCAGAGCAGAAGATATTAATGCAGTGCTCCCTCTGAAGTGCCCAATGGTGGGACGAGAAAGCTTTCAAAGGGAATTAAGTAGACAGAGACAGCTCCCTGTTCCCATCCAAATCACGCGGAGGTGGCTGAATAGGATTCACAGTTCTCCATGGGAAGGACCCACACCACAGCCAATGTTCAAAACAGGGGGGAGATGTCTTGGGAAGATCAAGACCCAGAATTCTGCTGTCAGAATCAGCTGCTTGCCTATTAGAGCTCAAAAGACCCTCTTCCATGTGCAAGCTGATATGATCCTGCAAATGAGCCCAGTTTTCTTTTTCTAACCCATCCCAAACTCTGTCTGAAGGCCGCTGTCATTATGTAATATTTCCCAAGTGCCCTTGATGTACACTTCAGAGCTGTTGTGAGTGTGTGTGCGCGCACGCAGTGGGAAAGTGAGGGGGCAGCAAAGATAAGAGGCACATACAAAGTAGAGAAAGTGGATGGGGAGCTACTCAGAGTATGGAATAGCAGCCAAGCATCCAGTGTTAGCCTCAGGTCAGGGGTCAGCACCTGGTTAGGGCACATAGTCAGAGGTGATGAGAGGAGCAATGTTAGCCGCACAGAGAGCAACGAGAGACAGAGGCAGAGAGGCACAGTCTGAGAAGCCATCAGCCAGCAGGTGGGGGGCAAGCCAGGGACATGAAGGACTAGAGGGATGTGTCAATGAAACCACACTCCAAGGCCTGGTCTCCCAGACCCTCCTAAATCTGTTCTCTGCCTGTCCTTCCAGCCTCATCGCCTGCTGTTCCCCAGATGACACCTTATATGCCATCCAATGGAAAATGTAGCATGCTTTATGCTGTTCTCCATTCTTTGTTCTCTCTGTTCCCAGTACCCAGACAATCCGTTCTCCCCTCTCTTCATAATGTCTCTAATCTTCCAAGGTATAGCTCTAGAGCCACATCCTCCTGGAAGCCTTCCTTGTTCCCCAAACCTTTAGGCTGGGCTAACTACCACTCCTATGTGCTCTGATGACCTCGGGCCAATTCCCAAGCTTCTGTCCAAGGAAGATGGCAAAAAGGTTTCATGGGAAGGGTCAACTCTGAATTCTAACAGGATCATGGCTGCCTGGGGCACTGTGTGGAGGAGGACTCCGAGGCTTCCTCTGGAGTGATCTGGGAGAAATGCTGCAGCCAGTGAAGGACACCTGCCACACCAGGCGCAGGCCGCAGTTAGCTGTGCCTGCTGTAGACTAACTTCCTCATTAGCCAGATGAGAAACTGAGGCTGAAAGATGGGACATACCTGCCCAGCATTATGAGGCTAAAATAAAGACAGGAAACCCAGGTCTTATGACTCCTCATCAAGTGCTCCTTTTAAAGGTTAAGATTCCCAAAGGCTCTAAATCTGGACAATTAAAACTCTTAGTAGATGCTTAGCTCTTTCAGAGGCAAGGGTAAGCAGATAGTGATGGAACCAGGGAAGGGGAAGCGTTTTGGTGATTTTGCTTGGACACCACTTACCTGAACCCTGCGTCTTATAATGTTTTCTCTTGGCAAATCCTTCTATAAGTCCCCTCCTCTCTGCTCTTCTCTGGGCCACGTTGTTCACGCTGCCAGTGCCTGTCACCCAAGTTCCAATGAAGACTTCTCAGCTGCCGCTCCCAATACCACAAATGCGCCCTCAGAGTGATGCGTGCTCTTCCAGTCAGGGAAGGAAGGCAGAGGAAGTTGAAGTTCCCTTCCCCAACGTCATCTCTTGCTCCTCAGCCTGGAACCTGAAACTTCCTGGGAAAGAAATCTACTTGGAGGAGTGTCACTAGATAAACTCTTTTCCTGTCTTAGTAGAAGGAATTTTCCAGTGGGTTCCCGTTTCAGGAGGTTATGAGGAGGCACACAGGAAGAAAAACTGGCACGCTCTCAGTCTGACAAGAAGCCATTATGTTACCGCTGCACTTAAATGTAGCTGGAGCATCTTTTCAGATTCTATGGTGCCCTTTGCTGAGATGTCACACGGTGAGAAACACAAGACGCTCGCAGATTCACTCCCTCTCTCACCACCCATGCTTCTGTGAGAGTTTGGGAGTTGAGAGGAATTCTCCCAGAATGGCTTGAGTTTCCCAAGCGTCATCTAACCTTTAAACTTCAACCTGCAGGGCTGAGCAGAATCACCAGGATGTCCCCCTGTTAGATGCTTCAGCAGTAAGTGACCTGCTTAGCCAGGTTATCCCAGGACACGGCTCTAATGGGAGACAGAATTCCCAGGACTGGAAGCAAATTTGAGATGATGGAAGGACATCCCCCAAACTCCTATCCCAGGATGCTCGGCGGCAATTAGCAGCCATGTCCTTCGTCTCACCTCCACTGAGTTTTTAGCAGCTCTGCTTCTTCAGAGGACAGGGCAAGAGGGAATGGGATTGGCCTGGGAGCCCTGCTTTTCTTGAGGAAAGCGGGTATCACACATTTTTATTTTGCATTTCTCTGAAGGTTTCTGGACAACCAAACCTCTATCTGACCCGGCCTTCATCAATATTGGGTGCCCACCTTACCTCTCCACAAGAAATCAAAGCAGCCAATTTGAAGTTGAATTTCTAACCAGCTGAAAGAAGAACATTCCATTGAATCTGTTTGTCTTTTCCCCCCCAAACCATCAGAAAGTCTCCTCAGGGAAGAGGCAGCGTGAAGGAGAAGTGGGTGACAGAGACTTTGAGGGATCAATACATTTGACTGCTCCTGTGCATAGGGGCAGGGATGGTGTGGGGAGGCAGCTGGGAGAAGGAATCCCAGAGCCATACATTTGAAAGTTGAAAGGACCCTTTGAGGTCACCTCCTTTATTTTATAAATGAGGAAACTGGAGTTAGAAATGCTAACGGGCCTGCCCAAGGTCACACAATCCATGAAAAGAGAACCAGGACCCAAAGCCAGCTTTCGCAGGCCCCTGACTCAGCCGTCCTCCACAGTGGACCTGAGGCTGCAGCTAAAGTGCCTTCAGGACAACCCAGGCCCGCCTCAGAGGCCTCCCCACCTGGGCCCAGGCAGTCTCTTCTGGGAACAGCTCTCTCTGCGAAACTGGGGAAGCACTTTGGAGATCATTTTTTAACACTGCTGCTCCCTGACAGAGGATTAAAGCAGGCGGCTTGCGCGGTCTCAAGCATAATTTACAATGCGCTGTGTTACACTTGTCTAGAGTGTACACTTTGGTGAAAACCCATAAATCTCTTCTGCCACACCCCAGCAGCCATCCGGCCGCCAGCATGGTTTCCTCAAGTGAAGAGAAAACTACAGTGAGCCCAGCTGCCCACGAGGACCAGAAACCTAACTGTGCAGATGAGGCTTTCCATGTCCCAAACCAAGATCGAGCGTGGGTATATCAGACCTGGGGATTTCTGAGGGAGCAGGAGGTCCATCTTTTGGAAGAGGGTTCCTTTTGGGTCCTTCCTGCAAATGGGATGGGCAAGGGACGAGGAAATTCTGCCCCGGGAATGTTTGCTTGCTCCCGGATCACCAGGGGACTGTGTGAAAACCCAGGTGCTGCACTCAACTCCTTAACTTTCTGTTTGGCAGGTCTGGGGCGGGCCTGAGAATCTACATTTCTAAGGAGTTCACAGTGTGGGCTGTGAGGACCCCCTACCCCTTCAGGCCTCTGCTGGGAGGTGGCTTAATTACAAGGTGGGAGACAGAGGGTGAGGTGGAATGTACAGATACCTTCACAGGCACAGCAGGCAGGCGAGGTGAGGTGGGAATAGTGCTCAGACCTGAGGCTCAGCTGGGCCATCACAGCAGCAGCCTCCATGGCCCTTTCACAGGGAGTTGAGCCCTGCCCTCCAGCCCCTTTAGTCACCTCCACAAAGGTAATGCCAACTGAGCAAAAAAGCAAACACTGGGGGGCTTAAAATCCTGGGGTCCCTCCCCCGACTCCTCTCTCAAAAAGGGAAAACCAACTTTATATCGAGAAAGTGCAGTGTAAATAGAAACGAGGGCTCAGTTTCCACAAGCTGGAATCAGAGAAATGTGCTGAGGAGGCCGCATGACACACGGAATGACATCCAGGTCCTCCATACCCAGAGGCAAGAAAGAGAAGCAAAGGGTCCTCGGAACCCAAACGTTCCTGGGTTCCTGCCGTAAACAGTGCCGATCAGCTGCTCGAGCTCCTGGAGCACACGTGAAGCTCATTAATGGGCACCCATGCAACAGGGAAGAATACGGAGGGAGGGAGGTGCTGGAGACAGATCAGTAATTGCCCCTTTAGAGCAGACAGAGTTCCCGAGAAAATCTCCTATAAAGGCTCTGTCAAAACAAGTCACTTAAGGATTAGGGCGAGCTAAATCCTCCTCAGAGAGGTTTTTCTCCACACTCGTAAATGGGTTTTATAATCGGGAAATCTTAGAGAATACACTCCCCCTGCCCCCACCCTCCTCTCAGAAGGGCTCTTGCAATAGCTCGGCATCTTGTGTTTCCTGGGGCTGAGGCTTCTTTTTAAAAATAAAATGAAAGAAATGCTGTCATTCCCTGCAAAGTCAGTGGCTGAGAAGAAACCTTGGCAGGCGCCTACCTCGCAGAATGTTTCGGACAACACCCACGTTCAAGTACAGTCCTTTCCCCTCCAAGCGCTTTCTCTGAGAACAATTGCTATATGGCTGTTACAAGCTAACACTCTCACTTTAGCTTTTGACCTTTTCCCATGGTGGTCTCCTTGCTCAGGGTTTAACGGCTCAATTTGTTCATTTGGTGAGGTGAGAGCTTAAACTTCACCCTTAAACATGTATAGGTGGTTATTCCTACTTACTAAAAATATTTTAAATTATTTTTTAGAGAGAGAAAAGGAGAGGGATAAAGAGATAGAAACATCAACGATTGAGAAACATTGACCAGCTTCCTGCATGCCCTCTGCTGGGGATCAAACCTGTCACTCAGGCATGTGCCCTAACTGGGAATCAAACCCTGACCTCCTAGTTCATAGGTCCACAGTCAACCACTGAGTCATACTGGCCAGGCAATGGTTACTCTTCTTTAATTAGAAAAAGGTGAACATTGATAACACCACACTTTTTCTAAGAGTCCCCATTTCAATTCTGTCAGGAAAAGGTCATTTATTTGCTCCATTAAGCCACTGGCAGCACTTGTGTTCACCCCTGTGCAGTCTTCACAGTTCCTGCCACTGGATATGAAGGTCTGTCTATCTGTCTGTCTGTCTCAGGTGTGCAGAAAACACCCGCTCATATGGCATGCTTGTAGGGACACTGCATTTATTCCCCTGAGAGGGTGGCCTGCAAGGCTATTTCTTATCTGACACTCCACTTTTTCTTCCCAATTTTTTTGTTCCCACATCACATAGCTCTCAGAGCTAACACATCCTGGATGTCATTGGTGCCAATCAATGGAAAGCTAACACAGTTGCAAAACCCTTCACATGTGAATAAAGATTGATTTTACCTCCTTGGCCAGAGTCTGTCTCTAAATTTTTCATTCCTACCATTAGACCCTTTAAAAACATCCACTTGACAGACAAAATTATTTCCCCTGAAACTCATATAGCATAGCTCCGTTATAGACCTGGTTTTAGGCATTGCTATGCTAGGCTGTCCCTTAGCATGGTATGCTATGAGGAGGTGACCCAACATTCTGATTCCTGCGTATTTCCCTTCCTCCCCAATCCATCTTATGCCTACAATCTCACCACTGAAAAGACATCTCAAAGCCCAGCAAAACCATTTTCATAAAGTATTTTGTGAGACAACCCATTGCATCTTCTTAATCATCAAGACAGTAGAGAATTTAGCCAGTCTTTTGGTTTGGTTGCAGAGCCAAAGAGAATTTGGCCGTGGGGCTTGAGAGACCTGAGCTGGCTTCCAGGAGCTCTTGTTTCCTAGCACTGTGAACTTGGGCAAATCACTTCCCCTCCGGGAGGCTCAGTGTTTTTATTCACAAAAGGGGAATGATAAAGAAGTGAGGGCCGAAACCGGTTTGGCTCAGTGGATAAAGCGTTGGCCTGTGGACTGAAAGGTCCAGGGTTCGATTTTGGTCAAGGACATGTACATTGGTTGCGGGCACATCCCCAGTAGGGGGCGTGCAGGATGCAGTTGGTCAATGATTCTCTCATTGACGTTTCTATCTCTCTATCCCCCTCTCTTTCTCTCTGTAAAAAAAAAAAAAAAAAAAAAAAAAAAAAAAAAAAAAAAAAAAAGAATAAGGGAGGGATAAAGAAAGAAACAGGAAGAAAACACTGTGTGGGGTTTGCCACCTGAATGGTGCTTAATAGTGTGAATTCCCTTTCTCCTGAGCTGGCTGGTCCGAGAGAGTGAGGTCAGGATACATAGCCTCCTAAGTTCAAGGAGATTAAAAACAAACAGTGCACATCCTGAGAAGGAAGCTCCAGGGAGTGGGCCAACAGGCAGTTGCATGCATGCGTGTGTGTGTGTGTGTGTGTGTGTGTGTGTGTGTGTGATTTATTGTACAGCTATGGAAGCAAGGAGAATACCAGTCACTTGGGAAGAAAGGACTGCAGAGTTGAAGGAACAACAGTAAAAAGCAGAGAGGACCAGGGATGGCTTGCAAGTACAGCCTTTGGTTTGCCCCACACATTTGCTGATAGCCAGCTGTACCCAAGGTTTTACAAGTTTCACTCCAGCTCTGCCCTAACTTGATTACATATCAGGGCCTTATATTCATATCTGAAGATCTTGGCCCATGGGACTAATGAGTAATCAGGATGTAGACATAAATCTCCCGCTGCCTCACATCTCTTTCTTGTAGTGGACTGATCTGAATGTTAGATAGCTATGTGAAGGAAAGTGTGGAGCCATGCTTCTGATGACATGTCCAGAGACCACGCTGCCTATTTTTGGGGGGGTGAGGACACAAGTTTCCATCAGTCTAACTTACCATTGCTCAGGGAGAATCTACGTGCGGGTGCTTCATACCCACTGATACACCTGCTGGATCTCAAGACATGTTTTTGAGCCCCAAATTGAGGCACTTGTTTTCTAAATGATTTGTGAGTTTTATTTATGTGAAAACTCTTAAGAAATTGCACTTTTATTGAAAAAAAGAAGCTTACATGAAAATTTTACAGTCTGTCTATAGATAATGTTAACACAGAGGATGCTTATTCAATCTCACAACAGATAACAATGGCTAGTCCCACATTGTAATTCACTCACTTCCATTTTTTTGAACTTCCTCTTAAGCACAAAGCCATGCAAATGGGAAAGCAAAACTGTGCCCACAGTAAAGAGAGGAGACACTGTGGAAAGACTAGTGAGGGCCCATACCGAGTTAGAGGAAGGTCTTAATGTTTCCCTTCACCATTATCTCCTTCTATGCTTATCTTGTAAGGACAAATGTTGAACGTGGATCTTAAGCAGTAGTCAAGAAATTGTAAGATTATGAAAGGAAGCTATAATGCTTGAGCACCTACTATGTTTGTGCTAGGCCAGTGGTTGGCAAACAGCAGCTGGTCAGCCACATTGGTTCTTTGGCCTGAGTGTGGCTTTTCCACAAAATACCACGTGCAGGTGCGAATTTCAGTGTGACTGAAACTTCGTGGCCCATGTGCAAAAGTAAGTTTTCAGCCTGGGCAAGTCTATTTTGAAGAAGTGGCATTAGAACACTCAAGGGGCCAAAGAACCCCATGTGGCTCATGAGCCGCGGTTTGCCGACCACTGTGCTAGGCATTTGATGGGTAACAATTCATTTAGATTATGCCATAAAAGCACAATGAAGTAGAATTCTTTTCTCTGTGTTATAGGCCAAAGAAGCAGTGGCTTTGTTTGATCAAGCTGAGCATTATTAAGTGACAGAACTAATATTCAATCTGAGTTCTGGTGATTCCAAAGTCTGTGTGGGATGGAGTCAGGATGTTCCTAAGCATTGGAGGCATAGGTCTAGTTCTGGGAAAGGACAGAAGTGGTAGACCTCTGCAGAGCTTAGGTCCTCTGGGTTAGAATAGAGGCAGGAAGGCAGGCAGGGTAGAGGTCTTCAGAAAATGAGGCAGTGCATTTTGAGAAATATTACCTGGGGTTACATGGTGAAGTGCTCTAAGAACAACTATTCAAAATGACCGTAAAGAAGTTTTATCTAGCATAAAATAGCATCCAGTTTTCAAGGTTCTGATATGAGGACAGGGATGGGGGGCATGCCGTAATCTTAGCTTTGTTGGTGGGTGAGACCATGATCGATATTTTCTGGCGTTTCATGAAAACATCGCACAAGGAGTCCCAGGGGCAGTGACTGACCTTCATGCTACTGCAAACAGCACTGGGGGCATGGGTGGCCCACATCCTACTTAGAAGAACAAAGAGCAGCTTTTCATCTCCGGACCGCCAGCGTTTGTCTGTGTGGATGCCTTAACCTTGACAGGGCAGCCAAGATGCAAACATACCCCTTTCCAACCTTAGCTTCTTCTACAATATTTTGCAGTAGGGTAAACTAGGCAAGATCTCTGAGAAAGAACTATGAATACATCATGTTCCAAAGTCCTCAAAATGGGAAACATAGATGGCTGCATTTAGCCACCTGGGCAGGTCAAAAGCAGATTATCACTCAGTAGCCAAGTAAGTGTTCCAATATGGGCATAGGAGCTGTGGTACCTCCACAGCTCCTATTTGACTGAAGTGCACACATGTGGATTGGAAATGACACGATTACTAATTTTCTGAGGGACCAAAGGGGAAATCCAGTAGAGTGACTGGGTAAAAAGTTAGTAATGAAAGGTAAGTAACTCAGACAGGGAGTTTCCTGAGCAAGCATCGCTTGCAGTGTTCAGCCTGTCTCTTTCATGGTGCTCTCTGAGTCAGGTTGATAGATCTCTGACCCACTGCTAGACCCTCTGCTGAAACCACCTCTTGTCATTACACCAGGTAAGGACGTCAGCAAAAAGGCTTTTCAGCGCAAGTAGCAACCCACTTTCCCAAACAACTCTCCACACTTCAAACTAAACACACAACTAAGTAAACCCAGGTCACATACAGCTTTATCAGGATGAGTTTGAGTAATCTGTGAATCAACAAAATCCGGGGAATGTGTGTACAGAATATCCGTTATACAAATGTCAGACCACAAAGTCAAACACTCCCTCTCTCTCTCTCTCTCTCTCTCTCTCTCTCTCTCTCTCTCTCTCTCTCTCTCTCTCTCTCTAAGGTGCTGCTAAGGACTCCCTAAATCCAGCCAATACAGGAGAGCCAGAGAAGACCCACGTCATGCTAGCTTCCATCCTACAGCCTGTGTTTCCTTAGGCAAAGAGCAATAAAGCAATTGTGATGCAGAATCATTTGCGTTGTTTCCCAGAAAAAGCAAGAGAGCCTTTCCTTGGAACGGAGAGCACCTTCTCTGACCTGCTTTAGTTGCTGCGGGTGAAGCTTGGACATCACACAGCCTCACAGCTACAATACCACTGGCATCATTGGGTGGTTCTTAACTTTGTTGGGTACGAGCTACAAAGTCCAAGACTAAAAGGATCATTTATTGTCTGCCAAATGGAATGTTTCAAAGTAAAATGGTTCAGTCACATCATTAGGAAAAAAGAATTAAAATGTACGCTCTTGTACAGAACTAAGTGTGCCCACAAAATGATCAACACAGGAAAATATTAACAGCAGCACCCTGAGAGGACACAGTCACTTGGATTGTCATGGAAGAGCTACAGGGGCATTTTCTTGATCTCTGTGGAAACGCATGTACTGCTGTTTCAATGCTGCTGTCATAATGGTCCAGGACTCTGGTAGCTCAAGTCTAAAAATGCTTCAGAATCAAATAGAGTTAAGTCAAATGCTAGCCTGTTCATTCCCTACCAATGTGTTTTGTGGGCAAGTATCTTATTTACGAAACTGTCCTATAAAATGAGGACCATGTAACCTTCCCCATGGGTTTTTACAGAGACATAAGATGATCCACATAAAGCATCTGGCCCCGGTGCATACTGCATCCTAAATGTTATTCCTGCCCTTCCCCTCCATCCCTCTATCTTTGGGTAGAGAGATATTGTGTGTGTGTGTGTGTGTGTGTGTGTGCACGTGAGCATGCATGCGCATCACTTGTTTTGACATTATGCCTATATATAACAGGAATATAATAAATACTTCTTGCCATTTTTTAAAATAGCAAACATTGATTTTTTTTTTAACGTTTTGTACTCTCTAACCCAGACGCTCCCAAGCATTCTTCTTTCTTGATTAATCTATCAGCAATTTTTTTTTATAGTACTCATAGGCTAAAAGAATTAGTCAACAGTTCTGTTTATTAATGAGGCTCAAATGTTTTAATACATATTTATGTCCTAACATTTTAGATTTTGAAAAGACACATAAATAAAAAAGAAAAAAATATTTTATTTGCTTCTCCACTGATCACAAGCATTTACTGCCCAGATGGGTGTGCCTGGCAGGCACTTCATAGCTCCTCAAACCTCGGCATCAGATTGGAAACCCCCTCCCTGGCTTCCTGCGCCACACTGCACCACAAGGCACCACTTTATGCTATAGCAACTGGCAGAAACCTCGCTTCACGGTGATATGACATCACTAAAGAGAATGCCGTGCGTTCCAGTAGTGAAACTGAACTATCTTGAGCTAGTGGTTCACACGGTACCTGACAGATGTCAAGAAGTGATGTATTTTCCTCAGTTCTTTAAAAATATTTCCTGGCACTTGTTTGCATTTGCTGCAATGTCCAGGTTTGAGAACCTGAAAGCAAACCCACCATTTCAAATCAGATCCTTCTTCTATGTGTCTGCATCATAGCCCTATAAATTATAGATACATCTAAGTAGTAGCAGGACTACCATGATGGTGTTCAAACTGTATTTCTCGTTGACTTTTATATTTCATCTCTTTAGAAAAATATGGCCTAGTAATTTCATATGGTCATCAGACAAATTCTGCAAGAAGGTTCTGAGGCCTCAAGTAGATAAACATCTACTAATCCGTCTCTCAAATGTTTGTTTACTTCAAAGAACCACAGAGTAATGCAAAGTTTACCCGGTGATCCTTCTCCTCACTAGGAATCTGTGAGCTGGAGATCAGCTTCTTTTAAGTTCATGAAGAAAAAGACTCCCCTTTACATGTGAGAAGAGCTCATCACGTAAGAACCTGTTTGCTGTTCAGCATCTGGAACCCAGGCCTGGGGAAGCAGGGGGCTCACCCCTGCCCCTGCTCAGACTCTGCTGTTTTATAGACATGTCCCCAGAACTGAAAGATGGTTTAAACCTTGTTTAGGAAGACAGTTCAGGGAAGCAGAGGCACAGTGGGACAGACTATGCTACACTCGCTTACCCATGGCTCTGTGATAGGAAAACCCTGCCTTGCAATGATGGCCAAATTCTATGTTACAAAACCCCTACCCTGCATGAGTAAGGTCACTGAGACTGATGCTAGGAAAGCATCACCCATGAGCTCTGCAGGGCAGGCTCAAGCTGCCACTGGACACAGGGTTTTCTCTCCCACAGCAGCCTGACAATGCTCTGGATTAAGACATACTCTTTGCTGAAAGGAAGATATGCAAATGTTCAGGTTTATCAGCTCCTAATTAGGGGTTTCTCCAGACACAATAAATAAAGTAGAAAAAGGAGAGTGCTTTGGAGGAAAAGTAGGCTAATCCGAAGCATATTATGCAGGGCCTTCCCCCTCTGAATGCAGAAATGATCCTGACCTCGCTGGTTGAACCTTCCAGCCCCGGGAAATCAAGTCCCCAGGAATCCATCAGGCACCAACCTGAGGCCCAATATTATCTCAGCAGTTTTGGAGGGGCCCCGGAGACAACAGTGCAGTGTGTCTGTCCTGAGGAGCACACAGTGCCACTGGGGAGAGTAGGCTTATTACACTTGAAACAAGCAAAACCTGACTCCGAAATCCTCTCATTGCAACTTCAGAGTAAATCAAACACTGTGTTTCTGGGGGCAGCATTGGCGGAGACCAAGCAGGATCCACTGTTCCCACTGCTGGGCACATTTATGGGCCCCTCTGGCCTCTTTGGAAAGAAGCTGTATATATAACGTCTTTTAGAATCAATCTGCCCAGTGTGAGTCAGGGCCCCCCGAGTCTTAGCTCTGTCCACTTTGCATCATGCTCCTCATTTTCTCTAGCCCTAGGCACATGATCTGGCACTGGCTTTCAAAGTTCTGCTTTATTTTGAAATTCAACTGACAAAACTCTTTTTTCCACCAACTCTTTCCCCAAATGCTGTGCAATTCAAGGTAGCAAATTTGGAGCCTGACCATTCAGAATACATCATCATACCCAAAAGAAGTTCATAGATGAGTGAAATAAACAGAAACACAATAGCTATTATCTCCCCAAGGACTCTGGGTTTAGAATAGGGCAAAATAGAAGAAGGCCAGTCTAACAGTTCACATAACAATGATTTCAATGAGGTAGCAATGAGTAGAATACCTCCTAACATGGGTCAATTTACATGGCAAATGCCTGTTATAAAATGCTTTGCTGTTCTGTTGATTTGATAAGCCTGGAGGGTACACTTTGCATTCATATAGAGTGTTGTATAAAGTATCTTGTTTGCTTTGAAAAATGAAAGGTCAGTATAACAATTCTTGGGTTGCAGTAATTTCCCCATCATTTATATTGAGTGCCTTCTAATTCTGGACCTTACACTCCATGCTGGGAACAGCATTTGCTTAGCCCTTGAGGAGTTTGCAGACTGGTTAGTAGGCATTGATATCCTTTGGCCTTTTGTAAATACCATATGGCTATTGTAATATATATGAAACAAGCCAATTATTATGCCATTTGTACATTTATCCTCCCCAAGACTCATCCTTTGTTTGACTATAGTCCCCCTCTCCTCTAAGGGTTATCTTCATCATCTGGAGTGCCTCGTGGGGACAGAGTGGAGCTTCAGGCACTTGGTATGTGGAATCAGATGTATCTTTTCCCTAAATATTGATTTGCATGGTGGTTAAGAAGGTTCCTTAAAGTAGACTTGAAGTCGAACAACATTGGGGATTCATTCATGCAAGTATGGTGACTTGAGGAAGAGAGCTGGGATGGAAATCAGGAGACAGGGACAGAAAACAGGGGTCACCATAGGAGAATCTGGCAGGGCCAACTTGACTGGGCCACAGCCTGAGATCCCCAGCCCAGGGGCAAATTTTAGATGGGCTGATGTTCTTCACTGTAGTGGTTAGTGTTTGAACCCATCCAGTTCTCCCTTACAGGAGTTTATATCCCTTGGGTGGCAACTATCTATTGGGATATACTGAAAGAATTCCATGACTAAATTCTAGAACATTTAGTGGGCTCAAATTACTTTGCTAAGTGATATGCTCTTAAATAAGCCAAGAGTCAGATACACTTTTCTCACTTCAAAGTAGGCTGCTATTCTGTTATGGTAATGAAGGATTTGAGATGGCTGGAGACTAGGGCCAGCTATCAACCATGAGAAGGAATCCCTAAGTAACAGTCAAGAAAAATAGGGTGGCGTGGTTTGGAGTGGGCAAGGCCAATGCTGATGGCAAATGTGGGACCCAGAATAGCCAGCAGGGTTCAGCGGTGAGTGGCCGCCCAGACTAATTCCTAAACACATAACATGCCACATTGGGATCATAAAGGGATGTTGAGTTTGGATGAGCTTTGTAAGTGACTGTATTGCCTGACCTAGCAGGTGAGGGCTTGCGGCTGTGGTCTTCATGTTAATGAAAATCATTCAGACCAGTGGGCTAGGAAGGCTTGGAAACATTTTAGTTGCATAAGCTTACACCAGCCCCTCCTCTTCTTTTAACTGACAAGCAGTCTCAGGCCTGTTATGATCTCTGATCTTGGACCACTTCCCCGAGTCACTGTGCAACCAACTTCTCTTTCTGAAAGGCGGACAGAAAAGTTAATTCCCTGGTTTCCTCCGGTGCAGCCTGAGATTCCCTAATTTGCATTGCTATGTGTGTGCAAAGCACGATGATAAAATATATCTCTTAAGATGTGTCAAAGACAGCACGTTAGATCAATTTCTTTCTTTTTTTCTTTTCTTTTTCTGTGTATGCGTTTTTGGTGTGTGTGTGTGTGTGTGTGTGTGTGTGTGTGTGTGTGTTTTAAACTGGGACCACTGTGCTTTCTTTCAAGTGACAAGAGGGGTGACAGCTGCACTACAAGGTGTTCATTGGTTAATTAAGACACCAGTGTCATCGTTCAGCTCTTTTGTGCTTCATAGAAAGCAGTTGCTAAACAGATGAAAGTAGGTCTGAGGCAAGGGGTAGCATAACTATTATTTCAATTAATAAATAACTCTAAAAGCGAGGGAAGGGATAAAGGCCCCAAGAGCGTCAGTATCATCCTGGTTCTGCCAGGAAAATGAAATGGCACCGGCAATGGTCATGGCTTCTGTCTAGCAGATATAAGTAAGTCGGGCCACCTGTGCTGAGCAGGTTAGTTTGCCTGGTTCTTGGGGCACCCCCTAGTGACACATTTCTATACCCTGGCATATGCGGCTTACAGATATAGAAAGAACTGTGCCGAACTCACCACTTTTTCTTCCACCCGCATCTGCTCCTCCTCAAGCTCCCCCTGCTTTCCACAAAAAAAAAAAAAAAAAAAAAAAAAAAAAAAAAAAAAAAAAAAAAAGCCCTAAAATGCATTTGCAGACAAATATCAGGGAAGCATTTATAAATATTTCAGAGGTGTTTCATAAATAAGTAAGCAAATCTACAAAAAGACTTCCCTCTTTTAATGAGAGCTTGGCGGTGGTGCATGCCTTTTATTGGAACATCATTAAAACCAGTTGGGGAGATTTTTATACTGGACTCTCTTTTGGGGGGGTTTCATAATACATGAAACAGCCTGTCATGCATCTCAGAAACGTGCAGCCTCATCCCTGACAGATTAGGCAGCTCTGGCACGAGGGAATAGCTTTTACTCCTTTTAAAGTAAATACTAATCAATAGCAACTGTACTGACAGAACCTTCTTGCTGCCTAATTGCACCACAGTCACTCATAGACCCCAACAGAATTTTCCCCTGGATGTAACAAAATTAACTACCAGGGGCTGAGCTGGTGACTTATCGCCATCTCTCTATTCAAATGTAATTAACACAACCCCCCCAACTGCCACACGTAACATTAAAGTACCATTTGTTTCGTGTAATTTCCAAACAGGGTCTGGAGGTTGTGCCCACATCAATCTTTTCAGCACACTCAACTGCACAAGAAATCAAACTGGCAGGGAGGTGGTCCCTACTGTTATAGGAAATCGCTCCCCTTCTGAAATCTTGTTTGTAGATTCTCTTTTGCAGCTTAATGTCCTCTGAGGCCTCTTTGGCCATGTCAGAAATAGCCAGGCTCTGTCAGAGGCAAACAAGTAATTTAAGCTGTCTTCCCAAGCCAACCTGGTACCCAGCTCTGGGCTGATCCAGCTGCTAGATAAGCAGGGATCTTATCAACAGCTTGGGATGGATACTATAACCACTTTGGTTAATAATAACTACTTTTTCTTTTTATCACACACTAATATTTTAAAAGGACTTTTATCTACTTTTTTTTTTCCTAATTCATTATTATGATTGGTGATTATAGTAATAGCAGTGGCCGTTTATGGAGCACTGGAGCGAAGAGCTTTACGTATATTGCTTATCATTTCATCCTTATAAATACTTCATGAGTTAGAAATCTTTACCTCTATTTTGAAATCAAGGAAACTGAGGTTCACAGAGAGGCTCCAAGTGCTTCAAGCAGCCAGAATGAGGAATCATCAGCATTTGAAGCCAATTTTCTAGCTCTAAAGCTCACTGGGGACCACTTGAGCATTTCAAGTGGTCCCCAGGAGAGAAACATCATCATCACCACTATCAGCATCAGTAACATCGGAAACTCTGTGTTTTACACATGTGGTAGATGAGGCACAGAGAGGTAAAGCCACTTACTCAGGGCTACCCATCATGGAAGCATCAGGAAGAAGGGGGAAGAGGTGGCCATGGGGGATCAGTGGAAAGAGCAAGAAAAGAGCCCAGAGATATGACCTAACAACCTGTGCGAGACATCTGCTGGGTGACCTTCAGCCAGTGGCATGCCCTCGCTATGCACAGGGACCTCAAGTACATAACAGTGAATCAGATAAAAGATCTTTTAAGCCTCTTCCAGATGGAACATTCTTGGCTAACTGTGAATTCTCTGAGCTAGAAGAGGCCACATGTGGAAATCTAACAGCATTCTTAAGACTGGACCTCGTAATGTCCCTGTCAGAACCAAGACAGCCATGTTGTCAGAAAGCTGACAGTCTTTCTCTCCAGAACTTGTTTGTCTACTGTCCCCTTAGACTGTCCCCTTAGAAAAGGAAGAGTGATGGGTTGCGGCTGCCCACAGTTAGCTCTCAGGAACAATCAGCCACTGCAGGAGTCAACAGGTATGGGCAGCACATGCTGCCCCCACTTAGCTCCCATGTGTGGTTGGGCAAAGCTGTCCCATTTGGGAGGGTGTCTGGGTAAAGTCACTGAGGTCTGAAACTCGGGTCAGGACTCAAGACCTGGTGGACAGAATCTTGCTCCCAGATTGACAGTTAACACAGAGGGTCTCTCTGTGATGGCTGTTTCTTGACTTCTTCCATTTACAGAAGCCTGGTTCTGGCCGCTGAGCATGTGCATGTGGTCAGCCTGGCCTCTTAGAACCCCAGCTTCACCCAGAAACACACAGTCCATAGGCTCATGTGCACAGGTGCCTTCCGCAGATGAGTTCATAGTTGATCCATTTCGGCGAGGCCCCTGGGTCAGGGCCTCTGTCAGCCCAGAACCCAGGGGACACTCATGTCTGAGAAACCATGTTCTGTTTGTGTGTCAGCAGTGGGAGGAACCTTTGGTGTCCAGAGATCCTGACATCAATTTATTTCCATTTAAGTATGTTTTCCCTTGATTCAGAATGAACCAAGACAAGCAAAAATACTAATCAAAATGGAATGCAAATATCCAAGGCTCCTTTCTCTCAGAACTGCCCTATTTCCGCCCCCTCCCCCTCCATGGTACTAATGTTTTAGAAATAGAAGGCACCTCTGGAGAGAAAGGATAATACCAAATTTTAAAATCTGTAGAAAATGAGTACAGGGGTAGGCGGCACTATTAGTGCTACTAAAAATAAGCTTGGGAAGCTACAATAAATGGAAAAACCAGAAGAGTCATTCTTTTTTAAAACTATATTGAAAAGTCTGTATGTTCAGGAGCCATTTTCTCCCGAGATTCCAACAATAATACTTTGGATTCGATAATCATTTCTGTAGCGGTCTCTCCTCCATTTTTCTCCCACCCCATCTCCTCCTCTCACCCCTGTCCAGCAATGCGGGCTGAATATTGGGCATATTATCTATTCAACACAGTGGGTTCTGCCAACTGAATATTGTGTCAAATGCCACATTGCTGGGGCAATTATGCCCTGCTTGCTGGGTAATGTGCAGTGGGAATTATTATGCTTTATTTTTATTTTATTGTTTAAGCAGGGTACCAGGGTTAATGTAGACAAACAAGTTCTGGAGAGAAAGACTGTCCCCTCAGACTTGGGGATCTTCTCATCCAGGAAGCCCAGTGCACTGCCCACTCTATTTTGCCCTCAGTGGATAAATTCTCTGTCACTGCCACCTCAGGGAGGAAGGAGGGAGGGTCTGCTCACACCAGTGACCTCAGGGCAGGCTGAAGCCTGTTCTGAGTAGTCATCATCAGCTTTTTGGGCTAGAAAAATCATTGCAAATATTCAGGCTGCAAGGACCCTGGCACCCAATATCCTACCTGCTCTGGGTTCTATTTCTGATGCCAGCTGGATACATCTGTCTGCCTCAGTCACAAAGTCCCAGCTGACCCATTGGAGGTGTTAGGACATTTCTGGGGTGTTAACAGAAAAACCAAAAGGGTGTCTCACCAAGCCCTGAGGCCAGGTGTCGATGCTAGGGGACTAGCTCTGTAGCAGCCAGGTGGGCTATCAGGCAGAGCCAAAGTTAGCAATAAACCCAGGACCACCGTGTACCCTGTCTTTTCATCTTTCTCAAAGGTAGCCTTCCTGGCAATAGCTTATCTTCACATGCATCAATAAATGGAGAAAGGGGGACTCAAAAAAATCTATAGAGAGTCACGGGAACATTTACAAAGGGGGCATTTCTAAAGCAGCCAGCTCACCTCTTCATTTGTAGGTGAAGAACTGAGGAACACAGGCTGAAGGTGGTGAGCAGGGCTGCACTTGGCATGTGTCTGAGTTGAAGGCAGAGCCCTGCCCGGGGCTTCTGGCTCCTAATTCAGAGTTCCTACCACCACCTGGGCTCTTGTTGTTTCTGGTTTGATTCCTGGAGCCTCTGGGAAGAGAGTGATCTCAGGCGGGACAGGGGTAAGTGCTATGCTTGAGAATGCTTACCTCTTTTTCACAAGGCGATCTGGACGCTATTATTATTTGTCCCTGCTTTGTTTCAGTCTGGGCGTTTCTGCCTCTTAAAAGCAGCTAACCCTTCACCATGAAGGGGAATGAAGAAATCTACCAATAAAGTAAGCCTGAAAGCCCTTTGCTTCCTGCAGAAAAAAATCTATATGTGCCCTTCAGCCTTATAATTGAGTTGCAAAGGGGAAAAATAAAATGGTCTCCTAGTTGTGCAGAGCCATTCTATCCAACATGCCAATAAAAAGCAAGTGGTGTTTTTGTCCCTGGGATGTCCTGGATCAGAGTCAGATCTATGCAGCTAAACAAGGGCTGGGTTATTACCAACAAACGATTACACTCCGGGTTGTATTGAATACAGGGCTATTTGAACTCTTGAAACTAATTGGAAAGGTTCAGAAATGTCAATGTTAACGCTGTCTGTCTAGATTCCCTGAACCACAGCAGAAACTAACCCCAAATCCTAAAACTGGTCCCTGCCAGAAAATCCCCTGTTTCTATCAGGAAATGTGAATGTTAATCGTGGGCATGTTCATCAAGTCACTCAGTTACTGGTGCCCTTCTGTGTCATCCAGTAGGTACATAACAATCATGAACATTATCTTTTCCTGATAGGTATTAGGAAGATCAGCTAAATAATAATGCTTTCTATTTGTAGAGTACTTTAACTTGTAAAAACCCCTTCCTTTACTCAATATTAACAACTCCCTGCAATACCTATAAACAGCTGCCTATCACCTGCCTTCAAAACAACCTTGTGTAGTTAGGGAAAAGGGACCTATTTTAGAGATGAGGGGTCTGAGGCTCAGCGCAATTAGGTGGCACATCTACGTTCACACAGCTAAGAGCAACAGAGAGGACAACTCTCGATCAGTTGGAACACCCAACTCTCCACAGGATCACATTGCTTTAATCGTGGTATATGCAAAGTGCTTTCTAAGGTTAAAAAATGTGACACTATAACAACTCATTAAATTCATCTTCCTCCTGTCAGCCATGCCCATATTTAGGAGTCCATGCTCCTCTCCACGGACATAATCATCTTTATAAGTCTCCGGACATCTCTATGGCTACAGCAAGCTCCAGAAGCCCTGGTGGGCTCAAATTCATTGATGGGTAAGATGAAATGTCTGGACCAGTCCTACAGCATGTCCTTTGCCCCCAAGGCCCTGCCCATGGCTGGGTCTGAGAACCTCGGACCAACCCAATCTTTCATTGTATCGGTTGGTTGGTTTTATTTGCAGACAAAAATAGATGGCTGCCTTCCTGTCAGAATTCCCAGGTGCTTAGAGGAAAGCACCTCTTCTTCAATTCTCTTCTATCTCTTCCCTTGAGGTTTCACATTCCTTCAGTGGGGGTTTTAAAGGAATCACTCTACACCTGAAATCAGGTATAAAGTGCAAATATAGTAAAGAATCAATTCAGGGCAACAGGCCCATTCACTAATGAGTAAGTGAAATAATAACCAGTTCTTTGCCCCCGTAGGTGGGAAAGAGGCCAAATAAGCAGACCAGGAACCCCGAAAAGAGCCCACTGACTACAGTATTTGGCTTAAGGGAATGCCTATAACATGTTCTAGGTTCCAGTTGAAATGGTTTGAGGATCTGTTAACAGGTTTGATTAAAATTTTTTTTAAAGCAGACTTACTGAGTTAACATTTATAGGCCATAAAGTCAACATGTTGTCAGTGTTTTATTTAATGATTTTTTTTTAGTAAATTTATGGAGTAGTGTAGCCATAACAATAATCCAGTTTTAGAAACAAGTTCAATTGGAAGAAAGAATACTTGGGAAAGGTAATTCTGCTTGCCTATTTCAACACTTTAAAAGATTTATTCTTTTTTGAAGATATTTTTTATTGATTTTTTACAGAGAGGAAGGGAGAGAGATAGTTAGAAACACTGATCAGCTGCCTCTCGCACACCCCCTACTGGGAATGTTCCCACAACCAAGGTACATGTCCTTGACCGGAATCAAACCTAGGACCCTTCAGGTTGTAGACTGACGCTCTATCCACTAAGCCAAACCGGTTAGGGCTAAAGGATTTATTCTTATTAATCTCTCCTTCAGGGAGGCCATGCTTTGAAAGACCTGCCTTCTTTTCCTGCCTGGTGAGGGTTGCACACTGAGATTCAGGGTGAGCTACAACCCAGCCTCCCTGGACTCAGGCACCAGGAGGGGCTACTAATGTTGACAGGAAGGTCCGCCGTCACTTCCAGAGCCTCCACACCCACTACTTGGAAAGTTACAGAGAGCTCCTGGTCACACCTCCAGTTTCCAAAACCAGGAGAACAAACATGTGATTGGTCCCTCCACCCCAGCCTCCTACACCCACCCATCCTCAGAGAGCCAGAGGAAACTGGCCAGCATCTTGGCATTCCATGCCAGCTGCCAAGCCCCCTTATTGTTTTTGTACTTCTTAGAGGCTGTCAGAACAACTTCCCCCCCCGATGGCCATGTGGCAGGCTATGCTGTCCTTTATCTCAGGGCAACAAATGACTACCATTCCAGGCCTTTCTGTTTCACTGGGAGGCAAGTAAGACAGAAAGGCAGCCGTATTTTAAGGCACACACTAGAACAAAGACATGGCCATGCTTTGCTGGATTCTGTTAGCAGCAGACATGGGTAAAGAATGGATATGAGTATAGAACCCGCTTAAATGAAACACTATAGATCTAATGTTTAGGGTCAAAGTAACAGTTGTGGAGTCAGGGTCTATAAAAGAGAGTCAGAACAAAAGATAGGTATGCCTTTACCCATGCTATTGCCTATAGAATTCTCTTTTCTCTCTTGTCTGTTCTCACAGTTCTCCAAACCCAAACACCTGACCACTCCTTTTTCCCAGGTCATTCCTTCATATGCAACCTAGTAGTGCAGCCATCACAGGTGTTCTGTGGCATGTTTGCCTCCCTCCCACACTGCAAGTCTGATGGTCAGGAGACCATGTCTTACTCATCTTTGTAACTCTGGTGGCTTATGCCAGATAGAGAACATAAAGGAGGCTTGAGAAATGATCCACACTCAACTGACTAGAAAAGCATGTTAGAAACAAAAAGGGGTTCACACGCAAGCAGCTGTGCTGATGTGCCAAGCTTCACATGGGCAGGGAACAATTTATGATAACATATGAACATTTGTTGAATGCAAGAAGCACCACATGTAAACTGCAATGTTGCATTGCAAGAGAGGGGTGGAGGCTTTTGGGAAAGGCCTTTCCTTAAGTCCTCCTCCATTGAGAAGGAGAGGGGAGTGCAGGCTCCCGATGAAGAGAGAATGATTCCGTAAGCCCATTGCCATGCTTTGTGAAGATAAGGCAACTGCTCCTCCTTACACACCTACAGTCGGAGCTATATCCACAACAGGAAATACAAAGGTGTGCTTGCAATTTGTGGTTTAAATTGCCTTCACAATGTTCATTTCATCTATTATGCCTACTGTTGTATCTCACTGTTTACTTAGCATAGTGCCTAGAACACAGAGAGCACCTAGTGAATACTTGCAGTGTGAATGAGTATTTCATCGCCTGACTGTCTTCTTACCCCATAAGACGTGCATTTCCCCCCCCCCCCCTTGTGCTCTATAAACACAAATATCCTGGAATGAATTTTCCATTGAATATCTCACTTTCTAGGAAGCACTTTGTCAATACAATTAACAAATTTGAAATAAGCAAAACAAATCCACAGGAACCAAGGCCTGGAGTGCCACTATTTAGAAAGTACATGCAGTGAAGACTCAAAATCTTAGATACCCTAAGTGATTACCCATCTTCTGAGTGACCCCAGAAATGTCAGAGGATGTCAGAGGACTCTGGAGCCCATGGGCCACCCAGGAGGAAGCAGAAATGAAGGGGAGGGAAGGAAACTAACATTTCTTTGTCACCTACTCGGAGCCAGGTATTGGGCCAACTACTCCTGCCTCTCATTTCATTTAAGATGATGGAATCTACTGGATGGTTATGGCGATCATGACTTATGAGAAGAGGATCAGAGACACTACATGTCATGCCCAAGGTCACTCAGCTAGAAAGTAGCCATGCCAGAACTGTAATGCAAATCTACCTAACTGTAAACATGAAGCTCTTTCCAGCCCACCATGTAGCTCAGCCCTAGTGTTCATCTGGCTTTTGAGTCCCAGAGGGGAAAGATACTCATTCATCTCCACAGCCTGCTCTCCCCAGTGTGGGCCAGAAGAATCTCAGATACACGCTTCCTGAGCTGTGTTCTAGATCACAGGCATTGACACTTCTTCATCAAAAAGGGGTCTGGCTACACCCACAACCACCTGAGGGAGGCACATCTACACACACTAGCCCTGGAGGATGTGCTCAGGTGGTGCTGAGTTCCCTGGTGGAGCACAGACTTTCCACAGAGATACTTCCTTGCTTTGACACAGACTCTTGCAATTCAACCTTAGCAGCCATATTCCTGGGGGCTTAGGAAGGCCTTCTGGAGCTTTGAAAGGCAGCCTTCAAAGTGTCCTCCTTGTGGCTGCTCCTGCACAGATAATGCAGAGCCTCCCAGCTTGGTGGTCAGTCTTCCTTTATTCAAAGTTCCAGGAGGGTTTTGAGTGGCGGGTATGGTCTCCTGCAAAGCCCAGTGCAAAGCCCCAGCTTTCCCAGTGGTCAGGGAGCAAGCAGCAGGGCAGTGAGGAAGGCTGGCTCTTAGGCAAATCGCTTTCCCTCCCCAGACCTTCATTTCTCATCTGTAAATGGAAAAGGTTTGACATATGATCTAAGCATTGTAGAACTTTTGCAAGAATTCAAACACTCTTATTGTCTGTACTGCCCAAATACAGTAGTCACTAGCTGTACGTGCCTCTTCATTTTTGAATTGTGGTAATTGTAAGCAAGGAGTTGCATTTTTTAAAATTTTATATCATTTCAATGACTCTAGATTCAAATTGAAGTAGACACATGTGGCTAGTGGGTCCTGTATTGAACAGAGAAGCGAGGACTCTTAAGCTCTAAGCAACAGAAAAGGAAGCAGCCTAAGTAAGGTAAGATTAAGAGTTCCTGATCACATGGGTGTGGGTTCAAATCCCATTTTGCTACTTATTAGCTCTGAGGCCAAGCACAAGGTATTTAAGGCCTTCCTACCTTGGTTTCTTCTACACAGTGGAGATAATGATGGCCTTTATACACATGTGATATGAAAACTGAATAAGATAAAGCTTTTATTTCCTAACACATGCTGAGGGCTCCATGCATGAAGGGGTGGGGACATTTCTTTCTCTGATTAATACATTATTTCACTCACTATCACATCACATCTAAAAGTGAGTGGAAGGGAAGAGAGGATTAAAATCCACTGGGTAGGGCATTGGGAGTAGGAGAGAGGAATGAAATAGGAGGGGGGGTAGGAGGGAGGGAAGGAAAGGCAGGTTTGCTTACTTTACATATTCCTCAGGGCTGTCTCTGTGTGTATCTTTGATTGGGTCAAATTACACAAGATCTAGATTCCCTCCAACCTGTCTGTGTTGTGTAATCCTCCCAGCCTTGTAAAGGAACAGATCTGACTGGCCAGCGACTTTACAGGAGGCATCTCCAATGAGATCCACAGCTCATGAGAAACAAGGAAAGGGTCCTTTACATCCTTTGAAACATGCACAGCCTAACACACCAGGATGACACTTTCTGTGCAACTTAGATGGCATCTTCTAGCCCGAGTAATTAAGCAGATTTACTTTTTAGTCTAAAAGAGAAAATAGTTGACGAGAAAGTTGTTCCCCAATTCCTTTTGGCCCCAAAGATGTTGACTGAATACTTCACCTTGGCTCCATCTTAATCAGTAGCTTCCTACCCATTCAATCCTCACCAACAACCTTTGATTCACCTGGAGGAATTTTAAAAATCCCAGTGCTCAGGCTATACCACTTACAATTAAATTAAATGATGTGGGTGGGACACCGGCACAGTACTTTTTAAAGTCTCCTGGATGCTTCTAATGCAAACCACATTTCAGAACCAAGTGTTCAGAGGGAGCCACCTGGGTAGAAATTCAGGAGTTAACTGCACCAGGAGCCCTGATCTATATCATAGACTCAAGGCCTAATCAGATCCTGCTGATGTTTCATTTAGCAAACATTGCTTATTGCTACTGGAATATTTCTCAACCAACATCCTCTTTAATAAAGTCCAATTTGAGCCATTTCCACATTGTTAGTGTTGACAGGGGAATTCCCCAATGATTTGGTGACAGGAGGGGATGGTGCTTTAATATCAAACCTTGAAGCTGGTTTCCAGAGCCCAAAAACCATCAACCAAAGAGCAGCTCCAACAACTTCTGTATACTGCCACCTGGTGGGGCCTGGTCCCAGCTTTCTCCCAGCTCCTGAGCTTTGGGCTGCGGCCCCTCCTCCAAACAGATGTAATTTAGGAAATTGTCATGCATTTTCAATCCAATTTACTGGTGCCTTCCACATTGATCAGACTTGCTTCTCCTTTTTCCTCCCATCAGGTTAATATAATTATTGCTTTCACATGGTGAAGCCATTTCATGTAATAGCTTTGTTTGTTACTATGGTTACAAGTTTAGCAGTACTTTGGAAGATAAATCTATCATCTCCAAAAGCCGCGTTCTATTTGTCAAGGTGCAGCCCTTGCACACATCAAAAAGCAAGCTGAGTAGTGGCTTTAGTTTTCCACCTTCACGAAAGTGGCCGTTTTTGGTCCAATTGTATTTGAGAGTCCACTCCTTGGCAGTTGCTGGGTACTGTCCCATTTTCTTCCCCGTGGGATATTCCTGCCTGTGTAAGGCACCCATAAAAAAAGCTATTGGGGACTAAGTCAGAAAAGCTGGCTGTGGGCAGCTCTGGTTGACAGGCCAGAGCCCTCCTGTTGCAAAACTGGAGTTTCTACGAGTCTGTTTACTCTTGGCTGATTTATGTCCCAGCTCAAGGCAAGGGCAGAGAACATAACTCTCAGAGCTACATTTCTTTGGGTGTAATCCCTTCTTCTCATGTGTCTGTAGCATCACCCCTTATTTCCTGATGGGAATTGGATTATGATTTCTCTTTAGAAAAAATAGCAAAAGTTCAGAGCTGGATTTAACCTGCCATTCTCAAGTGACAAAACGTGACAGTGTCTTGGTTTTGACAGTGCCTCACACCCAACTGAATCAGACCTGGCCCTCAGAGAACAGAAGTGGTGTGCCTGACCTTGGGCTTTCCTCCTGTGCCTGGTCAATGATAACAGCTAGCCCTGGGGTGGTGGTGATGACCTCACCTTCCAGTGCATCACCCCATCTAATCCCCATGACAACCCAGGAGGCACATATCACCATCATCACTCTCATTTGTAGAGGAAGACGTGAAATCACAGATGAATGAGCACTGACTCCCAAAGTCAGGCAGAAGTCAACCTTCAGGCTCCAGGTTCTGCGTCTTTTCTAGGAGCTTTTGCTGGCAACTCCATGGAAGCTCACTCTTCAGGTCCAGGAGAAAGAGGACAGGCAGCATCAGTGCCTTCACTGAGGCCTTTATTAAACCAAACTAAACAAGCTCTAGCCACCGTCTTCATCCTCCCTCTTTAGGAGAAAGTTATTGGTTTGGTAGACCATTGGTGAATTTCCAAAGACTACTCATGAACTAGCCATGTCATTTGCCTTTATTAATACAGAGCAGAAACATATTGTATTTATACCACTCACATGGAAGGATAATTTGCAGTTACATAATTTCATGGTAATTAAATTGGAATGGCCAGGTAGAAACTAGGCACTTTGGAGGAGCATGTTTATCAACAACCGGCTGCCTCAGAATTACCCATTGAAGACGTGATTAGTGGTGGCCTTGTGAGAGAGGTTGTTATGCAAGGGACTTAATCTTTTCATTTCCAATGGACATAAAAAGCCGGAGCCGTGGAGATACCAGGAACATATTTTCATCCCTTTTTCTGACAGGGTAGGGTGCAGTTGTGCAGATTTATTCTGTTACTGGGCCTGTTTGGGTGCCCTGGTGACAGGGAGGGGAAAGGAAGTGTGAGCTTGAGCAAAGGGAGCAAGCATTGCATAGTATCAGACTAGTCTCCATAGCTGTTGAGCCAGGACACAGATGGGAACTACTGACTTGAGAAGAGAGTGAGGAAGCTCAGAGAACCTATGCTTGGGCGAAGAGGCCCCAGAGTAGAGGTTGAATTATTGCTTGGTTGTGTGCCATAAAAGAACCAGGAAAATGTATGTAGAAAGGAGGCCAGAAGGAGAGATGGTGAACTCCATTTACTAGGGTGCTGTGAAAAGGCATGCAGCTCATATAACATACTGGGCGGGCACCACCCCCAGAAAACAAAACTGGTCCAAGTCTGGTTTTCTTGGCAACAATGTTCTCCTTGTCCCTTCTTCCTCATCCCCTCCAGCTATTCTCTGAAGTTGATCTTGCTGTTTATTTTCCCTGGATATACACCAGGCATGGGGAGGAGAAACCCACACACGCCGATGGGTTCTCAGTTCTCCAGGAACTAGCTCTATGCTTGGCACAGGTAAAGTAAGAGAATCACTGGTTCTTAGAACTGCAAGGGGCCCCTCATTTAACAGAAGAAAACCAGGACACAGAATGGGTGAATGTGTGGTCCTATGTCACCCAGCATGTAAATGACAGAGTCAGGCCCAGGACCCACATCCATCACTGCCAGGTAATTTTCCATATTGCAACTCCCTCGCAAGGGAGGAGTTGTTGATGCTACAAATTAAGATGAGGCTAATTTCAATAACAGCCATATAGGGAGTGCCTCTGCATCCATCATACAAGCTACTCTGGGATAGATTTTTCCCTTTGCTTTTTAAAATAACCTTATATCGATGCCTTGAAAAGGTCCAGAGCAGGCATATGTTTGCTCCTGCTGGCTTGAAATGCCTCCTCCCATGGACAACAAGAACTCCACATCCACAATGGCTCCCCTTTTTTCTCCCGGGTTGCTGGGTGGCTGAGAGCTACATTTAGTGCTTATTTGCTCAAATTTTCCTCAGGCAGGAGTTTTCATTATAATTTTCTTCCCCTCTCATTCACTTGATACCCATTCTTGCATTAGGAAAGTTGTTAGAATATTTTTGTATCTGCGTTTTTATTACAAATTTTCTGGGTGGAGGTGGGGCTATCAACCATCAGTAAATAACAATGAACCAATAATCTTTTACCTTGGGGTTCAACTGTGCAGAATCTAGAATCTGACAGAATGTACAGACCAGCTGGGAAGGATCCCACAAGCCTCCTGTACTTCACATGAAGTGCAAGGGGCGGAAGGCTCCGTTTTAGTGAGGACAGTGACAGAGGACACTGGCTCCTCTATCGGTCTCATACCGGCTGCAGAAGCACCACTCACCCCACTACCTATTGCATCTAGAGAGTCAGAGGAGGAATAAAAGGCTTCTGAAGACCTTGGAGTTGTGTGATTCCATTAGAGAACTAGAATAACTTGGAACACATTTGATAAACAGTAAAGGAAAGCAAGTGACATTTCCCAGATGGCAGTAGTGTGCCTGGTGCTGTGCATGGCCTCTCTCCATCTCTCTCTGTCTCTGTCTCTCTCTCTCATTTTATCATTCACCTCTATCATCTTTCTAATTTTTGCTAAAATTGATTTTGTCATCTTTATTCTCACAGATAAGAAAGCAGAGATTTGGAATTAGGTAATATTTTCAAGGTCAAATAATACATAGACATGGGATTTGAATCCATTCTCATCTGTATCTAAAACACATATTTATTTTTTCTTCCACATCACCCACAGCCTCAGACAATCACTGTCACCTGGCCACTCATTTTAGGTCTCTCTTAGACCTGAGGTCATCAAGCTTTAACAGCACCTCAACTGAACTCCTGGGAAGAACAGGTTGGTAGTACAGGTTTGAAGGATGAGGATGACCCATGTAACCAAGGGTAGAAGCCCGTTCCCTGGGGTTCTAAATTAACCGTGAACTATTATGATAGCTACTTGTCATCCTCCAAAATGAAATAGTAATAATACCATTGTTGTAATATTGACAAATCTTCAAGTGCACTAAATGTCAAGTTGGTTTTTATTAAAATTTTTATTTTATGATTTTTTTTCTGTTGATGGATTGCATGACAGTATTCATATTTCTTTGTTATATGATTTTTGGTGTCCTGGAATGACATGCTATTACATTAAATCACAGATGCAGGACAATTCCTGCACTATACTTATTTCAATGAAAATTCATGAAGCACTGGAGGCCTGGATTGGGACTTGGGGTTCATCAATGTTGGACCACAATATTCCCAGGATCAATTCCAATGTTTGTTCTTACTCAGAGCCTATATTTTCACCAGTCTATTAGAACTAATAATTTCAAGAGTCTTACAGAACTAATCACATGAAGGAATTAATTTCTTAATCCATTTCAAGAGAACTGGGTGATATAACAGAAAGAGGAAAATTGGATCTCCTGACTATGTACACTCTGTGCCCTGTCATACCACCCCTAGGAATGCATCCAGCAGAAATCCACACTTAGGTCAACTCAAGGACATATGTCAGAATGTTCCCAGACTCAACACTCATAATAATCCTGTGGAAATACTCCCAATTCCATCAATAACAGAATGGATAGACTATGGCATATTTCTGCCATGAAATAGACAGGAATAAAAAGGAAAGACCTGTCAGAGGCATCAATGTGGATGAACTTCACACATAATGCTTGGGAAAAAGAAGTCTTACATAAAAGCGTATGATTCTGTTTCTGTGAAGTTCAAAATATATGCAAATCTCATCTAGTGTGCTAGCAGTTGAGACAGTGGTTACCTTGAGGAGGGATGTGACTGGCAATGTAATGCGGTGGCTTCCAGGATGCTGGTACTATTCCATTTTTTGATGTGGAGCAAGGTTATTTGATGTGGTCACAAAAATTCATTGAGTTGTACAAATATGATTTATGCACATTTCTGTATATGTGTGATACTTCACTCAAATGTTCAAGAAAAAGATCAGGGTTCAATTCCCAGTTCTGCCACTCACTGTGTGACTTTGGGGAGACACTTTATGCTATAGCTTCTTGATCAGATAAATCAGCATAATACAAACCCATTTATATGTATGTTGTGAAAGTATAAGAGGTTACATATAAAACATACAGCCATGAACCTGATACATGGTAACTGCTTGATATATAGTCATTCATGATTTAAAATCTTCAAATATGGAAATTATTAAATATACACAGAACGAAAGAGAATAGTATAATATATAATAGTTAAAACCAACTCCCATGCACCCATCAACTAGCTTCAATAATTAATAATTATTAATCTATGGCTAATCTTGTTTTATCTAAATCTGTCTCAACAATGAAAAGAAAGGTACATTTTAAAGTAAATATTTATATGTTTAAAGTATATAATAGTTCAGCTTACATCTCGAAGAAATAGCTCTTTAAAAAAAAATCATAATAGCATCATTGTTAACTATGGCTGTATCTATCAAATTTCACTGATCACCTTCAAATGTCTTTTTATAATTGGTTTGCTCAAAACAAGATCCAAACAAATATGTGTATATTATTTCATTCTCTTTTAAAAATATATTTTTATTGATTTCAGAGAAGAAGGGAGAGGAAGAGAGAGATTGAAACATCAATGAGGAGAGAGAATCGTGGATAGGCTGCCTCCTGTACAACCCCTACTGGGGATCAAGCTGTAACCCAGGCATGTGCCTTAACTAGGAATTGAACCATAGGATGACGCTCAACCGCTGAGCCACGCCAGCCAGGCTGTATAATTTTATTCTGAATTCATTTAGTCTCTTAACAAATCACAAGGGCAATGGGCAGCAAGGCTGTCTGACATCTACGCACCCATGACAGGAGCCTTTGTGGAGAAGGAAAAGAATGTTGCTTAAAGGCTCCTGCAAACCCCACATCTAACACTGCAACCTGGTTGCTGTCCACAGCACTCTTCTGAACTCTTCAGAACCACAGATGGCTGCTGTCACTGTCAAATTAGATCTAACACAAAAGAGGGGATACTCCTTGCCACAGACTCACTATAAATGGGAGAGCTACTATTGGCATACAGCAGACAGAAGAAATCCCATACAGGCCATTTTCTGGAAGACAGGCACATGTCCTGCTCTGGTCTCAGCCCTTCAGATGAAACAAATATTCTGAACTTGCCCAAATGAAGGTGAAAGCTTTACTTTGCATGTTTCCCATCTGTTTTTCATTTCCATCCTTGTTGTGTTAGCTAGCACCCAGGAAACTGATTTCTGAGTCTGAATAGAGGCAGGATTGTGTGCCCAAGCAGTGTGGTACCTTGTGCCAACCCCTTAAAAAAAAAAACATATTGTCTCCTGGACTGCAGGGCATCTTACTGAATTTTCTTAAACAATCAGCTAATGGTTCTATCTCCTCCACCCAGATCCTGAATGCCCCGAGGGAAGGGTCCTCATTTTATTCATTTGTGGATTCCCCATCCCAGCATAGCACCTGCACATAGTAGGCCCTAAAACAAAATTTTGGGGAAAATTAGTGGTGAACAAGAGTGAGAAAAGCCAGTGGATTGGGAGATGGAGGTCTGCAGTTTGGCCTCTGACCATTGGGGTGACCTCAGGCAAGGCACTAAGTTCTGAGGGCTTCCAGTAATTTCTAGGGTCTCTTTCTAGGGTCTAAAAAAAGACTCCCCAATTCTAGAACATATTTATTTTACTTAAGTCTCTTCTGTGTTGAATCATCTATTCATTTACATCTAAAGACTAACAGCTGGGCAAAGCACCAATGCCTCTCAGAACATTCCATAGCAACTCAACTTTTTGCCAAATGTCCTATGCCTTCTCTACCTCCTGTGGTCCCCACACACCTCACAGCAGCAACAACCCCACACAGAATGGCCAGAAGGAACCCCACACCCAACACACCCAATGGTATGCTGTGTGCTAGATGTGGTTTAACTAAATCATGCTGGAAGCTGGAGCCAGAGGGCACTAAGAAGGCTTCTCTTTACCCTTAGTCCATGTCTGACTCTGCTGTGAACAGAGTGACCATTATTAGGGGTGGGGAGAGGTGCTGTGTTTCAGGAGATGAGCACAGGTAAAGCCAGCCCACTGAAAACCTACCAAAGTGGCAAAATTCACCTTGGTACTTGCTCTTCTCTTTCCTGCCATTCACCTCAGACCCCCTGCATACTAACCTGTTCTAGAAGAAAAATGCTCTGGCTCTTAAGCTTGTTGGCTCCTAAAGGTGTTAGCTGATGACTTCTTTGAGGCTTAAATTATAACCCAAATGGGTACTGGGAGAATGGAAGGGAGGTGTTGAGTTATATTTATTCTGTTCTTCGTTACTCATTGAAATTAAAGAAACAGCTGGGATTGTTTCCTAATTAAAAAAATATATCTTATTGGATACCACGGCCACTGATATAAGCTCATGGTATAAAAACATAAAAATACAGATTGGAATAAAGAAGAAAACCGAACTTACCATATTCTATAGGCCTTTTACATGATAGAGCTAAACTTATATATATATATATATATATATATATATATATATATATATATATATATATATATAAAGTGTATATACACACACACACACACACACACACACACACACATATATATATATATATATATAGTGAGTATATTTATCTTTTCTTTTTTCCTTCCTCTTTTAATCCTCACTGGAGGACACACTTAGAGAGAGGAAGAGGCAGGGAGAAGAGAGAAACATGAACTGTTTGTCTTCTGCATGTGCTCCGACAGGGGATCGAACCTGCAACGTTGTGGTGCATAGGACAACACTCAACCAACTAAACCAACTTATGTTTCTTATGTGTTTATAATTATACTTCTCATAGTTTTATGAAATTCTACTTTTAATGGAATACAAATCCATTTATTTTTCCTTCCTTTCCATTCCTTTCCTTTCTATGTCATTCCATTCCACCTCATCCCACGCCATTCCACTCCTTTCCCTTTTATTCTAATTCTAATGTAATAGAATACATATTATCTTTATGTGGTTGCATACTTAATTTACTAAAGTGGGAACCTGTATTTTGACAGGGAATTCTTAATAATAATAGAAAATTTCCAAGATACAAGGGACTTAATGTTTTGTGGTTAGCCCAAATGGTTAAGGCAGAGTCTTTCCCAACCCACCTTCCAATCTCCAGGCAGAGAGGCCTCTTTCCTGCTGACCCTCTCAGATGGCCATTCATGTGACCAGTCAGTGTACAAACTCAGGGGCTAGCAAAGGCAGGTTTGGGAAAACATTGGAACTTGAAGTCAGAAAAATGGTTTGAAATCCCAACTCTGTCTCTTACTAGCTCACGGGCAAGTCACTTAACCTTTCCATTTTCAGATTTCTCATTAATTAGCAAAGCACAAATACACAGTCAAATTAATTAGTGAGGCAGTAATACACTGGGTGGCATAGGGAAGGAACCAGCTAATGGTACAAATACTTTGTAAAGATTCAAAGGTAATCTAATGATTCAGAAAGCTCTTCCACATCACACCTAGGCAGGTGGATCCTCACTGCAGCCACATTCTAGAAGGCTCTCTCAGTAGCACTTTTTACAAATTGTCAGTTTCTCAGTGTTGGAACATCTCCCAGCTCAGAGGCTATCACATTCAGCCCATCTATCCTCTCTCTATAGGATCAACTTCAAGGAGCATTTTAAATGCTCCCACATTCACACCCAAAGGAGATGGCTGGACCAATAAGGCCAGCCCAGAGATGCCGAGTTGCACACATTGTTACCATCCACAAAGCAGAGTTCTATTTCCCCTGCATCCCAAATTAAATGGTACCAACAACTCAGTGCCTGTATGGCCCAGTCATACACTCTGGCTCTGCAGGACTCAGAGGGGAGACAAGGCCATCCTCAAAGAGGCCCGCGTGGAGCTGTGGCCCAAGAGATGCACAACTCAGGAAAAGTTCCCTGAATGGAGCGGGGATCAGCTGACTGGCCATCAGAGGTGGAGCACTGTGCTTCTCTCAGCCTCAGTTTCCTCACCCGGAACATTGGATTTGTCCTGATGAGTGTTAGGATTCCTTCTTGCTCAAATCATCACAAACCTATAAGTTCTAATTCATTAAGTTCTTCTCAGTGCCCAACACAGTGTCTGCAATAACATACATTCCTAGTAATATTTCTGAATGAACAAGCAATGACTAAATGAATGGAAACTCTGTGCCTGCCATGAACACAAATATAACAGTTGAGGAATTCTACTCTAACTCTTCACATGCTGTCTAACAAAGATGAAAACTGCTGAAGCCCTATTTGGACCACATGGTCTGGCATGCATGGGGGCAGCTTTGAGGGCAGCAGGATGAAGTGCAGTGAATTGCAACTGTTCTAGAACACCAAGGACAGAAGGCTGCCCTATCCGGAGCCAGAAAGCATTGCACTGGGGCCTGGAGAAGGTAGTTTTTCAGACAGGTTTGCATCTATGCTTCTGGAGATCTTTCCACATTTCCATGTCTCATATCTCTGATACCCAGTGACACATCACTAGTCAAAAGCCAAATGTCCCAAGATCCAGGATTAGTCATCCAGAGAATCTGGAAAGCACCCTATCTGATCTGGCATCAGCTGGCACCCTGACTCTCTACAGCTTCCATGAGCCCTTGGCAATATCTCACCCCTTCCTCCCCAGCACCCCTAATCTGGCCTATGAAGTCAGCAGTGCTCTAGCAATACAGAGTAGCTAGGCAGTGACTCCCTCCCCTTCCCATTTCTCCCTGTCTCCATTTTGCCCCAACCCCATCCCTTGAAACACTGGCTTTCCAATAAAACAAGACACTAAATCACATTTTAAGTATGTTCATAAATCTTTCTAGAGAGCAATATGTAGTAAAATTTTAAAACTTGCAGACACTTTGCCCTTGGATTAGGAGATAATTTGACAAGTGCATAAATGCTTACGTGCACACATGTTCCTTAGTCTTGTTTATAAAAGAAAAATCAGAAACAACCTAAATATCCATTAATAATGATTTATCAGTTGAATACATTATGATTTGCTGATGAATGAAATTCTACACATCATAAAAATGATAACGCACAAATATATCACAAATGATGTCCAGAAGTCATTATGGGATGAATAAAATAGTTTATGTGATATTGCCCATACATGTAATATCCAGATTATTATGCAATAGAGGGATAACAAGAAGGATCCTCACAGAAATGTTAACTTATTACATAAATTTTGAGATTTGGAGTTAATTTCTTTTCATTTCTTTGCTTTCATTCCAGTTGAAACTCCTTGCAGAACATGCTCTTTTTTAGTATTAGGGAAATCATTATTATCACTTGGAAGTTATAAAAAAGAATTAAACTGGCAACCTTGGAAGGGAAAAAAGGTGAAGATCTTTCCAAATTGTTGAAATTAATTTCTAAGGGTTGAGCACTCGTCATGCTCATCCTTCTCACAACTGAGTACATACAAAGTGCTTAGCATGTGTGGACCAGTTCTCCCAAATGCTTTCCCTTCTAGCTGCCAGGCAATCAATGCCTGGAGCAGAATGGGAGTTTTACAAACCCCCTTGCTTATATGAGCTCTGTGGATTTGGAAATGGAGGCAAAGCACTTGACCTACCATCAGCTGTAACATTCACTTAACAGGGCCCATGTATATCCTTAGCAGATACAGTTGATGAACATTCCAACAATTACTATTAAATAAGACTTCGCTCAGTTTTAAATACAGATCTGCACCTCCCTCTCTCTTCCCACTTCTAACTGTAGGAGAACATTAGAAACTCAATCCTTACAGAATGTCAGAGTCAGACTTAGAGACCATCCAGTCCAATGCCCTCATTTTATGGAGTGGCATACACACTGTAGAGAAAATAATTCCAGTCGGGTTTTGGCAGAGACTGGACAGTGACAGGATTAGAGCCACGGTCTGGTCCTGTGATCTCTGCCTTCCTCACAGCCATGCCTTTGTGTGGGGCTCACAGTTTCTCTGGCTTGGCTGAATGTAATAGTCATCTAGCAGGTTTTTCCTCCCCTGGTCGTCTCCATGCTGAAGCTCACTCCACCCTGGCACCAGAGGATCTCCATAAACACTGATCTGACCATGCCCTTCCTCTGAATGAATCTCCAACTGTTCCTCACTGCCTTCGGAACAAAAGCAAGCTCCTCTGCATGTCACATGGCCTCTTCAAGATTGGCCCTCCCCTCCCCGAAGTGCCACAGCAAGCATGTGAACGAGCTGGGACTGTGTCCGGATCCTGGAATGGTTTCATGTGCCATGCTGACTTTCTAGGTGAGCCTAAGCAAACGTGGCAATCACACTCCTCCAGGCCCAGGCTTCTCTAAAAGATGCCAGGCAGCAGCACAGGCTGGGAGTGAGGAGCTCATCTCTAGAGCAGTTCACCTGAGCTGCCAAAGGTAATTTTTTAAAACAAATCTTGAATCCTTTGGTGAAGAGTATCTCAAGCCAAGGAGCTGACACACTAGCGCGCCCCTCCCCCTCCCCCTCCTTTGTTCTTCTCTTTGAGCTGGGTCCACTGGAGGAGCATTGTAAGGTGCCCCTGCTGGGTCTACAAGGTCTCCTTTTGGTTCAATTAATGAGCCATAAATAACCCAATGAAGGTGTCAACAAAGAGGGTAATTTATCATACCTTGTCAGGAGAGCCAGCCTTGTGAGGCAAACGCTCATTCACCGTCTGGTGCAACATGTTAAGATTTATTCCTGGCCAGGTCCCTCCTCCACCAGGTCCCCCCTCTCCCCCAAACCAAAATTTATCTTCCACAGGAATCCTCACAGGTGTGCTGCTTTGACAAATAAGCTATGAAGTCTAGTATTCATCACCGGCTGGTCTTTGTTGGGATGAAGGCAGCAGGAAATAAATTTATTTTAGGGGGAAGGTACTTGTGATTCAAACATGCTCAAGGGGATCAGCGAGTTTATTTCCATCTTCCTGGTTCTGAAAGAGGAAAGGGGGCAGATAATGCCAGGACAGACTCTTTCTTCATTATTTACTACTTGGTGGGAGAACAGCCAGTACTTTTCTGAGATGGTGCCCTTAGTTGCCAGTCTGCAGGCTCCCGTCGCAACTCTTGAACATGTCGGGCTAGGAAACCTTATACTGGAGTGGAAAGTGCTAGAAGACATCTCAGATGCTCAGGACTGCTGTACCTGGAGGTTTTCCAGCTTTGCTACTCAACTTTTGGCATCCCTTGGAGTGCTGATCCTGAAATGGGAGTTTGTGCAAGTCTCCTGGGGGTGCTTGTTAAAATACAGATTCTGAGCTTTTCCCACCCTCTAGAGCAGCGGTTCTCAACCTGTGGGTCGACACCCCTTTGGGAGTGGAAGGACCCTTTCACAGGCGTCGCTTAAGACCATTGGAAAACACAGATATTTACATTACAATTCATAACAGTAGCAAAATTACAGTTATGTAATAATTTTATGTTTGGGGATCACCATAGCATGAGGAACTGTATTAAAAGGCTGCGGCATTAGGAAGGTTGAGAACCACTGCTCTAGAGATTTGGTTTCAGGAGAGAACAACCAGAAATTTGTGTTCTGACAAGATCTCATTTTCCTTTGCTTTTGAATTAGTTCAGATACATATTTGTGGCACACAGTTTAAATCAAGAAAAGCCACTTAGTGGCCCTGGCTGGGTAGCTCAGTTGGTTGGAGTGTTGTCCCTATACTCCAAGGTTGTGGATTTGATCCTGAGTCAGGTCACAGACAAGAATCAACCAATGAATGCATAAATAACACCAAGTTGATGTTTCTTTCTTTACCTCCATCCTTCCCTCCCACACAACCTCAAAAATCAATTAAAATAAAAACCACTTGGTGTCTACAGTGCCATCCATTTGAACGTCCTGTGATGATGGACATTCTCTATATCAGTGCTGACACCATAGCCAGCAGTAACTTGTGTCTATCAAACACTTGAAATGTGGTTACTATGAGACAGGAGCTGAATTTCTTACTTTTACTTCATTTTAACTCATTTAAATTTAAGCTGTCATCTGTGGTCAGTGGCTTCTATGTTCAACAGCCCAGCTCTAACCCATCACTGCCTACTTGAATTCTGGAGAGCACATGCAAACGGAAAGACTCAATGTGCACAGTAGACCTGATATTCCAGTCTCCTCCCACTCCCCCATATTCTGCCAGCCAATAAATATTGCAACCCCTGGGGTGTGCCCTTTTAGTCACCGGTGAGCAGGAGGCAGGAAGATATTCATATCCTCCTGCCTTTACTCCCAAGGTTTATATAAGTGAAGACACAGAGAGCTCCAACTTCTTAAGCACCTTCTGTGGTCTATGAGGGATTGGTTTGAAAGGAAGACACATCCTAGTCCCTGAGGCTAGGTCCTTGCCTTACCAATCAGGGAGAGGACATAGCACGCAAGTGACCCAGCACCAGATGGCATGGCATGATAAATGCTCTGAGAGAAACCTGGGTTCTCTAACAGAGAACACCTACAGAAGCTACGGGTCAGGAGTCTGGTCTCCCCTTGCTAATATCCTGAGACATTAGACATGAAACATTGCTTCTCTGCTTTGAAATTAACAGTGCCCAACTCACTGAGAAAACTGAGACTTCTACATTCCTTACTTGGAGTGTTGAAGGCAGATTCCCCATAGTGTCGGCCATGGTGAAATGTGACCCACCTCCATGGTCACATGTGCATGTGTGGCTGTCATCACCTGTTCCCTGCCAACCTGTAGAGGCTGAGATCCATGAGGAGCCATCAAAGATTGTTCACTTGAGAGTCCCAGGGTCTAGTCTGGGGCTGAGAGAGGTAGGGTACAACCAGCCTGGACTACAAAAAAATGGCCTCACATTTGCCTGGGTGAGGCCCCAAGGTCTTGCTTATAGCTGAGAGTCAGATGAGCAAGTGTCCCTGAAAACAGAAGTGGTCTGTTTTCCGATGGTGAAAGGATATGAATGCTTCCCCTATACAGAGTAGAAAGAGGGACATACCCCATACATGTGTATTTTAAAGGATAGGACGAAAGCCATATGGAAGGGTGATTGTTCAAGGATCTGAGAAGGAGCTCCTCTTCTGTGAAGAAAATTCACCTGGCCATCCCTCCTGCTCAAGCTCTTTTCCTAACTCTTTCTTCTGGCTCAAGGGAGGCAAAACCTGGCTCATAGCTGTAGGGGAAGGAGAGGCTCCAGCTTCCAGAGATCTAGCCCTGCCAATTTCCCATAGTCCTGGAGTCTTTCAAGTCTCAACACTCGATTATCTTTTTTTTTTTTTTTTTTTTTTTTTTTTTTTGTCTGGAGGCCTTATTTTGCCTCCAGAAAACAGGCACTGGTATCAAAAGTTGTGTGTTTGATGCCAAGACTTAATGTTCCCATGCTAGCGCCTTGCACAGGGCCAAACGTGCCTCCCTCTACACACACACACACACACACACACACACAAACGTGGAAGAAGTCCTTACAGGTTACAGGCCTCTGTGGGTTCGTCTGAACCAAACAGAAGGGAGGGCAAAGAAGGGATTTGGAATGGCAAACATCTCAGCCCTCTCTCTAAGCTATTCGGCTTAGGATAATATTAGGGTAAAAATAGCTTAGTTCCAAAAAAGTTTGCAGAGTTCTCTAGCTATATGCTCAGTTGATCAACAGTAGCTCAATGTTAGGAGCCATGTTAAGACACTGTATTAGCTTGGCACTCAACTAAATGTAAACCAGTGACTTTCAACTGTTTTCATCTCATGGCACACAAGATTCTGTGGCACACCAAGAAATATCTTTTTTTGCTAATCTGACAAAAAAAATAGGTATACTTTTTAAAAATATATATTTTATTATTTTTTTACAGAGAGGAAGGGAGAGAGATAGAGATCTAGAAATGTCGATGAGAGAGAAACATCGACCAGCTGCCTCTTACATAACCCCCCCACCAGGGATGTGCCCACAACCAATGTACATGCCCTTGACCAGAATCGAACCTGGGACCTTTCAGTTTGCAGACCAACGCTCTACTGCTGAGCCAAACCGGTTTCGGCAGGTATACTTTTGATTCAGTCACATTGGATGGCTATTGTTGTGTTGGCTATTGCTTTTTATTTATTTATTTTTTTACAACCTAAGGGGAAATAACTCAGGGCCCCTGACTAAATAGTCAAATATTGCATGTTTTCAAAATTCTTGTGGTACACTGGTTAAAAATTGCTGATATAAACTAAATGCTGGAAATTAGGGTCTGGAATTTATCAATGAAACCTCTTCTAATCACGAGTTCTAAAAGAAATCTCTAGAAAACTATTGAATCAAGAGTTGTTTCCCCCAATTTTTATCTCAACAGTGGGGGGTAGAGAGGCAACTTCTATTTGGAGTAACACAGTAGTACCACGTTCTGTGAATTCACCCTGAAAAACAAACCATGGTATCTCTGATGGAAAGATTTCATGGTGTTTGAAACTTCAAAGATTACTATGAGGGAATCTGGGAGACCCAAGAAGGCAAAGTTGGTTGAGAGGCAGCAGATCACGATGAAAAAAATGGAGGTGCCCTGCATAGACTTGGCCTTAATTCCAGTCCCACCAAGATCCTCAAGAAAGTGGTTGCAGAAGGCGGGTTTTTTCCCCCCTCTTTATTTTATATTTTCCCATCACCATTTATCCTCCATGTACTCTCTTCCACACACCCCCTTCCCATCACCACACTGTTGTCATTGTCCATGAGTTCCTTCTCCTTTTGTTTCTTTTTTTGCTCAATCCCTTCTCCCTCACCCCCACCCCCAGGTTCTTGTCAACCCTGGGACATTCTGGACCTTCCTAAAAAGAAACCATTAGGAACCACCAATTCATTCAAGTTGCGACTATTCATTAATAGTTATAGAAACTGAGGCCTTCTTAAGATCAAATAGCTAGCAGGTAACTAAATAAAGTTTCATCTGTTTATCTGTTATGGCCAAGTGCCAAGTTTCTCTATGCAGAGCAAGGAAATGATTTCCATGCAACAGCATGAGATGTGCAATTTTGCATTTGCCTGAAGCCATGGCACCGTGACTGCATGGCTCCCTTCAGATCTTGAATGCTACCAACCATTGGTGAGGTGGGTAACTGGTTGGGAAGCCTCCCAGGAAACCACAGCTCCTGCAAATGACTCAGTAGGTGGTTCGATCCCTCTGAGTCAGAACCAAGCCCAAGTCCTAGCCTGTGCCAAGGCTCTGTGCCATTCTTGAGATGTTCTGGGCTTGGCTGACATGAGATACTGAGGACCTCTGGCGTTCATCTATAAAGGGAGAACCACTCTTTCTGACAGGAGACCAAGATGTATGGAGCAGAAAAGTAGATGACATCACTCAGGGCTCTCTATCTCCTAAGCCCTAGAGGGTTTTGATGGCTTTCTATATCAAGAGGCCTTCAATTTAAAGGCTCACTCCTCCTTACCAGGAGCTTCTTAGTTGCCTCCCACAGTCATGAATCTGGGGACAGAGAGCTAGCTCTAGCTTTGATTTTGCTGTTTCCAAGGGCTAGGACCCTGAGCAAGTCTCTTCTAGTAGCCTCAAGGTCCCCATCCAGTTTCATTTTCAGCCCATTTATTCTCTGATGCCATGATCATCATACTGACCTCCTAACCTAGATTCTCCATAGGCTCCAAAGCCTATGAAATCATATCCAAACTCCTTAGCCTGATATTCAAATCCCAATCTATCCTTCAAGACTCATCTTCCTCCATTACTTTATTTGTCTGTTCTGGGAAGACTTAACCACTCACTCTTACCTGGAGCATGTGTGCTTCCCATCCCTCAGGCTTTATCAGGTCCCTTTACGTGAGATGCCTTCTCTCCATCTCTTGAAATTCTGCCCACCCTTCAAGACCCAGATCAAATGGTCCCACCTCCTCCATCCCACACCCCCAGACCATCTCTTAGGAAGTCCCTTTGATCTCTTGCACTGCTCTTTGCTGGTGCCTACCTATTGACCACCAGCATCCTGTTCTGAACTTCCAGCATTTGTGTGGATGATGTCTCTTTCCTCAAAGATGGCATACTCCTTAAAGAATGGTGGGAGGTGAGGGGAATATCTTATTCTCGTTTTATTTCCCATCATATCAGTTTACACAAGTTAGTACTAATGAACAAATGACTGAATTCACAAAAATCTAGATGCGCATTCTAAAATTATCTACAGCTGTGGTATTTTATTCCAGAGGTGATTGCATATTGACAGTAAAACCCAGCCTGGCCACAAGCTTTCCTCTGGGAGAGAATAGAAGCCCTTGGTGCAATCCATGCTGATGCCCATGCAATATCTTGGATGTGCGCACAGATTCCTACTAACTAGCCGCAGGATCTGCTCTGAAAGGGACCAGAGTGCCTGGCCTCACTCCTTTCTCAGTGTGATGAGGAGTGCACTGGAGTCTTGCAGCTGACAGCCTTACTGGTCAAGAAACACCTACTTAGCATAGCACCACTGCAGCTTACACCATATGCATCAACAGGGGTGGGCCACTGTTCCCTCTGGGCAGCAAGCCAGCAGGAGCTTTGAGGGTTGGTTTTTGCTGTGCTCAACAGGAGGCCCTGATCTACATTAACGAGGCTTCTGCTTCTATGTGTCCAACTATCAAGGAGATTGCCACGTGGCCTGCATAGTGTTGGAGAACCTCCTCAAAGCTGTGTGCCTGCCCCATGCTGGCCCCATGGCATCCAAAGAGGTGAAGAGGAAGAATTTCTAAAAGCTCTCCTTCCCACTTCCTGCTTTTCCTCCAGAGACTAGCCCAGTGTCCTCAGACTTTAGCAAGCATCAAGAGGGTTTGTTGGAACACAGATTGCTGGGTCTGTACCCCAGAGTCTTTGACTAAGTAGCTCTAGAATAGGGCCCAAGAATGTGCATTTCTAATGAGTTCCTAGGTGATGCTAGCCTGGAGCCACACTGTGAGAACAACTGCCTGAGGCTACCCCAAGAAAGGCAAGTGAAAGAAACCATCAGAGGTTGGACAAAAGATACCTGTCTCCCTGCCTCCAGGTTCTGCTCTCTTAAGATCCTCTCTGTCACAGAAATCAGCTTTCAGAAGCATGGATCTGCCTGTGCCATTGACTCCTCTTTGTCTATAAAATAAAACTTGAACTCCATAGCCAAGCTCAAATTGACCAAGCCCTGTGTACCAGGCTCTGTACTAAACCTTTTACACATATTAACTTATTTAATCTATATAATTCTATGCAGTAGATATTATTATTATTATCCCCACTTTGGAAATAATGCATCCCAGAGTGAGCCCTCAGGAAATATTTTCTGAATGAATGGATAAAAGGACTTCATAAGCATTTATACCATGCACTACAGAAGGCTGTTCTCATGCCAAGGGAAGCCATCAAGAAGTGAAGAATTGGCTTGCTAACAAGTTATTTGTTCCTATACTACATACACCAAATAACCCGTTTGCCTGCAATTGGCTAGGTATTCTGGCTTTGTGTAGACATTTCCTCGCTGGGAGCAAAGCCAGAGTTAATTTCTCACAAAAGGTTGTTTAATACTAACCAGAAACTGGACAAGAGCAGAGAGGAACACAGTGATCCCATACAATCTGAGGAAAATGGACTGCTGGGTCTCGTGGCATTCACAATGCCAACAGGGGCCCTCGATGTAGGCTGAGGTTTCTTAATTTTTATTATAAAAATAAAACATGAATATGTCTCTCCTAATTATCACCACCAAATGCACCAGCAAAAACATCTATGGCTGAATATTACTCTAATGCAACACTAATGTTCACATTGGAACAGAAAACCAGGTCATCTTTGAAAGCCTATAAATGGACAGCCCTCTCTGTCTATTATTTATTTATGTTTCCCACCTTTTGCTTAGCCAGCCTTGAGGCCCAAATAGAGAAAATACACCATACATAAAGCTACCAGTACCAATAAATAAAACATCAGACTCAAACTGGTAGCTTCAGCTTTCATTGCTTTGGGGGTGGGTGGTCTTTACCAAGGTAATGCACAGATGATCAGCAAAAGGCACGACCCTTTGAGACGGGGCAGGCAGGTCATTCCTAAGATTTGTGCTCTTCTCAAGATACTTAACTTTGCCCTTTCAGGAGAATATTTTTATCAGCTATTGATGGAAGACAACAATTATAGAGTGAGTTTGAAGCCACAACTCTGAGTTGAGTAAACTGAACTTGACTTTGAATTCATCACCAACTAAAGTTTCTGGATCACTCCCAAGGGCTTCCCCATGTGGCCTGCCCTGCAATTAATGAGCCTCAGGATTCACTAGGATAATACTAGCCACAGGGAAGTCTCCACATGAGAAAAGTCATCAGAGTCCCCATGCAAAGTTCCAGCAAAAAGACAACCACACCAGGTTCAAGCCTTACTAATGTCCAGTGAGGAGACCTTCTGGGTCAAGGGAAGACCGATCTCTGGGAGCAACATCACTTGCCTCTCTCCTTACAGTTTCCCTTCTGGCTGATCACAACAGCCCTTTCTTAGCTGGAACAATCTAGGTTACTCTCCCCCAGTTCAGCTTAGCCTGGTGCTTGGCAACCTGTGAAGTGGCTCTGCTGGAGAGATCTGGTGTGATTAGCAGCACAGAAGCAGCCAGGATGGAGAGGCAGAGGGCATCCTTACACACCTGTCAGGTCATCGACTTCTTTAGAAACAAAAGTGAGAACACCTGCCTCACGATCTTCCCCACCACCATCACTACCATCCAGGATCTCAAATGCAGATCACCATGCTCTATCCATCCCTAAGAGCAATGTGGAATAACCAGTGCAGATCACTGCACCTTAGCAACATGCGCTGCCCTTGACCATGTGGTGAAAATGGTAAGGAAAAACAAACAAACAAAAAAAACACACACAGATCCTTGTCCTCTATGCATCCTCTTTTTCTTGTGTAGAGAATTAAATCTCTCTTAATTAGGAAAATAAATAGTTTATACTGTTGAAATGTGTAACACAGGAATTTTGATGGGGCAAGGGAAGATGACAGAAATCTCCAGATCCAAGGTCTCTGTAAAACCACTTCAACAGATACAAAGCTCTGTGTTGAATAAGGGTATGATAATCAGATAGGAGTAGGATTAAGATCTTATGCTCTAGAAAGGGAGAAGTGTATGTCTGGTATTTTTTACATAGTGATAATAATTGCAAATGTTTAGTTAACATGTACCAAGCACTGTAAGTAGTGCTTTATGTTTGATCACAGAATAAAACAAGAACAAACCAAGGCACATGGTGAGGCTCGAATTTGAACCCAAGAAGTCAGACTGGAATTTGGCCCGGCCCCCTCTGCTGCACAGCCTTTTTCAGGAAAACTCAGAAGACCATGAGGCCCAGCATAGGCATTCTGAATGCTTCTAGGCAGTCCACACTGAGCTTGAACATGGTAGTTGCTCAAGAGTATTTCCTTTGAATGATTATTATTTTTCACTTCTTAAGCTTTTTATCTTGGTGAGAAAAGACTCACCCTCATCCAGTTGGAAAGCCAAGCCCCACCCAGCTTGGGACATCCTGCCTCATTAAATCCAGAAGATATCAAGCAGCACAGGAAAAGCTTGTCACAAATTTCCTGAAACTGGGTGTGACTATTTGGTTGATAATTCTTTCTTCTGCACATTGGGCAGAAAATGCATGACTGTTCCTTAAAGTCCAGTCTCATTAGTGATTCCTCCAATTGGGGTCACAACAGAGTCTGGTACCACTATGCACAGCAAGGTGCACCCAAGATAGTTCTCAATCAGATAGTTTTAAACTACAACACCTGGGTTCAAGTCTGGGTTCCAACCTGTGTTACTCTTTACATGACCTCGAGCACGCACAGCCTCAAATCACTCTGCCCATCTGTGATGTTAGCCATCAAGTGAGGAGTTATTTGCAATAATGTGATATAAATCCACATATATCACAGTCTTATAGTTAGGGTCAATGAAAACACTGTACATGAAAACATCTATACATAACAAAGACAGTAATGATAAATAACATGCCTTAGTTGCTTATGTGCTTAACATAATCCATTTTAACTTGAAATAGTGTTTACCTCTTCTCTCTCTAAGACTTCCTGCTTGGCATCCCAGCTCCTGATACCTTCCCTCTCCACCAGGCTTCCATCCTCCCTTCCCACTCTGCCTGAACACTCTCTCAGAGACCTCTTGGCACGCCAATCATAGATTCTCTCATTTCATTGTATTCAACAAATAGCTGTCCTGTTCTCACAATAAAGCAAGCATTCTTTTGATAGGGTGGTCCTGCCTTGCTCCTCTGAGAAGCCCAGACATCTGTGCCAGCCTTACCCAAAGTCTCTACTGGGTGCAAGGGGCTGGAGAGCAGGGACATGCAGTCATCAGAGGTTGCAGTCTGTACAGGCTGCCTTTGAGGTGTTCTTCTGACTGAAGCACGGCAGGGACGCACGTGCTCACTAGTAACGCTGGGCCAGGCTGGTTCTGAGGTAGCTGTGATAATCAATCCAGTTGCCATAGCGGCCGTAAGTGTTCATTTACCACTATGTGACCTGGAGCAATAATATATTATGCCTTTCGCCAGCGGGAGCTGCGCCAGCTGCAGCACGGGGCGACCGTGTCGGCCATCAGTCACCACTCTCCTTCACAACCTTTTGTTCCCCGCTCATTACGGTGAATTATAACAGGGGGGACAGCACATTTTTCAGGAGAGTCTCTCCTGTTAGGTCTAAGTGCTAACTCATCCCAGGCTGTTCCACATCGGCGCCACTAGCATGGCATAGTATCCCCACCAGGCTTCCCTCTGCCACCCCCTGGACACTTAGAATGGGTGAAGAAAAAAAAACACACAAAAAAACAGAGTATGTGCACTTTTCTACAAGGCAAGATAAAAAACCACTCAACTCTATTTACTATAAATATTGGATACTGCATTTTGTTGCACTCCGTCATGTCCCTGAGGGTTTGTTGGGATGGTAAATTACATTATAGCACACTAAACAGGCCTTCATATCAGCTTGGGTCCTTGACATTGCTGCTTCTCTAGGAGTAGATCACTTCCAAAGACACAGATGGGAAGATCAGGGGTCAACACCTCCCCCCCATCAGCCGTTTTTGAAAATGTTTCACTGTAGTAGTGATGGCAAACCATAATCATAAAAATTAGAGCCTGGGCCAAGGTATTAGGTGAGTAAAAGAAAAGGATAAAACTGTTGGATAAGATGATTCCTGATAGCCCCAAATGGAAGCAACTCAAATGGCCACCAATGGGGAAAGGATAAACAAATTGTATATTCTGTGTCCCATATATTTGAGCTATTCCAACAATAAAAAGAAATGACGTATTAATGCATGCAACAACATGGATGAAATCTCAAAAACATGCAAGAGAAAGAAATTTGACACAAATGACTGTTCTTTTTCATGTATATAAAATTTTAGAAAAAAAGCAAAACTAGTGGCAGAAGCAGATATGTGGTTGCCAGAGGCCAGAGGTGGGGAGAGAGAAGTAAGAACAAATTGAGGCAGGAGAGCTTTTTCAGGGTAAGGAGACTGTTCTGCATATTGACTTTGGTGGTGGTTTTATGACCACACACGATTATTAAAGTTAATCAAACTGTACACTTAAAATGGTTGATAATATCTTGATAAATATAAATGTAGCAAAAAATAAAAAGCCCCCACAAAAACAAAAACATGCCCCAGAGTCTTAGCCAGTTTGGCTCAGTGTAAAGAGCATCAGCCTGAGGACTGAAGAGTTTCTGGTTTTATTCTGGTCAATGGCGTGTGCCTGGGTTGCTGGCTTAATCCCCGGTGTGGGGCATGTGGGAGGGAAAATCACCATTATTTTTCTAAGTGCTAGAAGCCCCTCCCACAAGACAGAATTGGTGCTGTATAGGAAAATGACTTATACTCATTAAGTAAAAAATGAATAAGCCAGCCTTAAGAGCATTAACTTATGGAAACCAAATACTTCATAATCTCTACGGTATGGTGCTAAGCTCCATACACCACCACTGAGATGGAAAAGTCCTGTCAGTTTCAGTTCATCTTCTGGCAAATTGAAGCTGAGTCTAAAAGCACTAAAATGATGGAGTGAATCACTCACCAGTAGTATGATCTCAGGTGAGTGGTTTCACTTCCCTGGACTAAAGGCCACTTGTTTGTAAAAGTGAAAGAGTTGGACATGATGGTCATGAAAGCTTTTTAGTGGTACAACTGTATCATTTTTTAATCTCTCCAAGTCTTTTAATGATTTGGTATCATATGATTCCATTTAATTCTTGGGATTCATCCCTACCCCATATCCCTACTCAATATAGCTGGCCTCAATGTCAGTATTGGTACATGGGATGAAAGACACCAAGACACCGGAGGGATGATTACCAGTGTCACAGGCAACAGTGGACCTTCATGATGAGACACCCCCATGGCTCACTTCCCGACCTGGACACAGTAGCCAGTTTCTATTATGTTCTCACCCAGAGGTGCTCTTGGAAGGGTTTCAGCGACTTATCTGCTTTATTTTTAGTTCCTTGTTGAGTCCTTACTTTGTAGTCCAAGAAAATGTTTAGATTTCAAGTCAAGACATTTTTATATCTCATTTTTTAACACAATTATGAGTCATTCAGAACATTGGCATCTGTAACCCAAGACCACCCTTTCTCTCCTACAGATTAATATTTTTCATCTCATCAAAGATCCTGGAGGTAAGGAAGGACTTTTAATGTTTGCCCTTGAAAGACATGAGAACCTGATTCTAGTGACTACACTTGCAGTTATTATCAGAACAATGGTTTTCAAAAGTGGAATTTTTACCAATTGTCCATCTTTGCATCATTTAACAGTCCAGTGAGAAGACAAGTCTATGCAAAAAACCTGCTAAGTCTACAAGCAAATCCTAAAAGACTGAATGAAAACTTAATCCATAATAATATGGGAAGACTCTTGTTAATTTGCTGAAAGGGTTACTTTTCCTCTTGATGTTTCTGTCTGAAAACTAAAATACCAGCAAAAGCCACTGTAAATCATAAAAGTAACTATGTATGGAGCCTTCGTAATGGGTAGGTACTCTGTACAAGATAGATCTTTCAAACCAGAGAACTGAATGTAGAAACTGAGACACAGTGAGTTTATGTCACAAGCTCAAGGCCATACGGCTTGTAAGGAGCAGAGCTGGAACACCCCTGTTCCACCAAATCCAAAAACCAGTGCTCTCCCTCTACAGCTTATTTCCAAATTCAAAGACCAGGCCTCTGTTTACATTTCTATTCAGGAGGCTCACTGTGTGTGTGCAGCAACATGTTCTGCGATTATTTGTCCATGGATAAAAAAGTGTGTGATTAGGTCTCTTGTGCCTTGCATTTTACTTCCTTTTAGCAGAGTAGCCTCAGACACATGTTCAGGTGAGCAGTGACCTGCCATCATTTCATAAGATTAGCACTTGAAAGAATTCTCCTGCTATCCATGATGCTTAATGTTCAGCTTTTAGAGTGCTGGCTGCGTGCGTGTTATCTGCGTACACATACAAGCACATTTGTTTTCTCTTGAACCTGGCTCTCCCCATTCTCCTTCACAACCACTCATGACTTTCACCTTTAGGTTTCTGTGCAAAAGCGATAATTGAGACATACACTGGGATGGGAGTGGGGAGGTCATAGGAAGCTGAGCATAGCCAGAGAACAAAAGACACAAAAACTCACAATTCAAAGACTGGCCCTTGCTGCCCTTACCTATTATGGAACAAACAAGGTTAATAATATTATCAAGCCCACAAAGCCCTGTTAGAGTTGCAATAGCCACTCACTGAAGGTCGAATTGATTAGATTTTCTGTCCTACGCTTGAAGAATGGTTGAATAACAACTTCCTATTGTTAGCTTGCACACTCTGTTGTAATTGCTTCACCCAAATCAAGAAAAGTGGAGAATGAGTACCAGTACCCATCTTTACTGGCATCATGGTCTAATCTAACCCGAGCAGCTATGCACAGCAGCAGCTCATTCTGAGATTTGTCCGTTCAACGAGAGGGTTAGGAAGAAAGGTGACTTTGCTCTGATGTTGTAAGGAAATCCAGACTGCCAAGTTCTGTAGGACATTTTGAAAATGGACTGCCAGGGTTAGAGTTTAATTTTTCACATTTTAAATTAGCTTAAGAATGTCACTTCTGGTTCTGTTCCATCTTGTTCTGGCTCTTGCTGAAGCGCCCTTGTTCTTTGTCGTACTCAAGGTCATACTTAAAAGAAAATGTTATTTCTTAATCAGGGTTCTGAGGCTGACTGTGTTTTCAGTATGAAGGTTCTGCCCTGTGTCAGAGGACTGGACAAACGAGGGTCAGCCTGAGGGACTCGGGCCAACCAGGACCGCACCTGTCCCCCTCTCTAAGAAGCACTCTTTAACTGCAGCTGGCTCTCTTGGGGCCTGGGCAAGAGAGACAGTAATGTGAGGACAAATGCTTCACTCCTGCTCTTTAAACAAACCATCAAACAGGCCTTTGCCACAGTCTGTTAGCTGACCAACTCTGTGAAAGGAAAACCACACACACACACACACACACTTACACACAGTCACACACTCACACAAGGTCATCAGCTGTCCCAGAAACACTCTAAAGTGAAGATTTGCAACACAGGCTAAACATGAGAAGGGCCAAGGGAGCTTTAAAATTTCCCGAGTCCCTGCCTACCCCACTCCCATTTTTCCACTCCCCAGGAATCTGATTCAACTGGTGGGAGATGGGGTGTGGGCATCAGTATTATTTAAAAGCGCCCTGAAGGTTCTCATGTGCTACTAGGGCTGGACCCCCTGCTCTAGACCCAGCCAGCCTCAGTGGATGCCACACTAGGAACTTGGCACAACCTCTTTAATGAACATAGTTGCAGGTAAAAAACCCCAAATCCATGCAAGGCAAGCAGCACGGCCCAGAATTCCTTAATGACACTTCCTGTATTCTCAGAGGGCAGGACACCATTTCCAATGACTGTCCCTGCAAAAGGCTGGGAATACATTAGCAAAAAAGAGCAACACTTAAAACTGCGTGCCAGCCCCCATGGCCCAGGATGCCACATGCCCAGTGTGGTCTGAATTCCCACCGACAGTGACTTGGGTTTAGCAGCAGGCAGAGTGTGCAGACACGTCAGAGTTTTCACGGGGCCCACAGCTTGGAGATTTAACAGATGCTAAGGTAAGCAAAACAAACAGGAGGAGGCGATGGCCGAAGCAAACAGCTCACCTGGTTTTAGAATGGAAAAGCCAGGGCTTGGCTGGCTGAAAAGCAGAGGGGAGGAAGGCTGTTTCTGAATATACCCAGCAAGCCCAGCAGCGTGGGGCTACAGTGGAGAGACAACCTATAGAACACCCTGTGCCTCCCAACACGCACTCTGAATATGAAAACTCGCCATCACATAAACCACATATGTCATGAGGGGAAAACAGGGACTCTCCTCCCCCTTTTTCAAGGGAAACATAGGAAAGGACAAAAATGGGCTTACAGTCATTGAGTATGCAAAAGGGACGCTATTCTTGTATTATTATTTGTTTATTATTCTACTTTTTATTATTATTAACCTACTTTTGCCCACCCCTGCATGTGTGCCAAGGTGCCTGTTGGGAGAAGCGAGGCAATGCAGGGCTGACATCTCTGGGAACGGAGTAGAACCTGGCTCCTTGGGGGTAGGTGGGTGGTGCCAACTGGCTGGCGATGGGGTTGGCTCATGGCCAGGAGACAGTGCCTGGCCTGCACTCCTGTCAGGGGAAATGATGTTCTATCGTGGCTGCTGCACAGGAGGCGGTGAGGGGAAGCATGAGGCTCTTCAGGCTACAAGAGCCAAGAACAGAGCTCATTAGAAGAGAGAAAGGTTCTCCCTGTTTGGGGAGAAAAACAGCTTTTTCCAAATTCTTTCCATTTAGTCACCTACTTCACCCCCAGCAACATGTACAAAAAGATGTTCCGCCAAGAAGGGTGTTTAGATATCAAGGGATGCAGTCAAGACTAAATTCAGGTAAAGGGGAAATAATTGGTTCAGGGGAGGGGCTGCCACAGGTACTTGTGCTAGTCTATTACAGTGCAAGTGACAAGCTCTGAATCATGAAGTCCTATCTCTTTGTGGGGAAGCCGGGACCATCTAAAGTCACCCCACCTGCCGAAACCAGTTTGGCTCAATGGATAGAGTGTCGGCCTGGGGACTGAAAGGTCCCAGGTTCAATTCTGGTCAAGGGCATGTACCTGGGTTGTTGGCACATCCCCAGTAGGGGGTGTGCAGGAGGCAGCTGATCTATGATTCTCTCTCATCGATGTTTCTAACTCTCTATCCCTCTCCCTTCCTCTCTGTAAAAAATCAATAAACATATAAATAAATAAACAAACAAACAAACAAATAAATAAAGTCACCCCACCAGGCAATGGGGCCTGCATTCCATCCATGAGAGAAGCTGGGTCTGCTTCCTGCCTTTCCCCCCAGCTTGTGGTGATGATGAGTTCCCCCAGCAAGCTGGACACTGATGAATCAGTGCAGCAGGATCCACATGTGGAGTTCATGTAGGCACACCCTAGGATTGGAGGAGATGTGACACTCAGTTTGGATTGGATGCAGATGCACGTGAGACCAAGGAGCTCTGGGAAGAAGATGCATTTCAATGGGAAAGTGGATCGAAAGGCATCTTTTGGAAGAAAATAGAATGAGCCAGGACCAGAGGGAGGGCGATTCTAAGTGGAGCGCCATGTTCCTCACCCCAACTGTCCTGTGCCTCATGAGAGAACAGCTGCAATTGCATGGATGAGTAAAAAAATGAAACAAAAAAAGAGCAATTTCCCCCAAAACATGTGTGGCACCTAGTGAGCCAACTTGGCTGCTTTGCTGCCTGCAGACTCCACAGTGGGAGCTGGTACCTAAGCGAGGGTGCTGGTGGGAGTTTCAGTAGTGATGGCCCTGTGAACAGAAAGGGCATGGGGTCTCGGAGCTTTGGGGGAGCCATTTGCGGGCATCAGAAGTGGCATCACTGCTATTGACAGGCAGCAGCACTACCACCACCCCACGGTCACCCATGGGAATCTCCGGTGGTAGATGACAGATAACTTGGATATTAAGTCCAAGCTGCTGTTTTCACCATCAGCAGCTTCAAAAGATGTCACCACCGAGAGCCATAGGGAATGAATGTGAATACAGTGAAGACAACAGGTCACCAGGGACATGCCTGAGACTCCCAGATTATGTCGAAGATATTTGGGAAGGTAAGGAATTGAAGTTCTTTCCCAAGGGGATGGGAACAAAACTATTTGGAGACCCTATTTTTTTTTTTTTTTAATTCCAGGCAAATACAACCAAGAAACACAAGCCACAGGTTAAAGAAGAAAAATAAAACTGGGACAGTTTCTCTGCTTTTTCTTGTGATGCAAATGCAGGACACCATCCATTTCAAAAAAAACGAAATCCATTTTTCCTTTCCACTCCAAAATGCCAACATTTACAAATGAGTTAGAGGAGTCACTTCTGGAAGGCAAAATGCTCTCCGTGGTTCATTTCCTCAGTCACTCAACACGTAGTGGCTAAAAATAGATGGAGTTCCAGCAAGTGCTCACCTGTCTGGGATAAATAACAACAAAGGGAAAAACAACAGTATGCCAGTCATTTTCACATAACCAACCTCATTTAATAATCTTCATGACTGCACCATGACAAGCACTGTTTATTCCTACTTTAAAGATGGAAAAACTGAGGCTTGGAAAAGTTAATTGGGTTGGCCAAGATCCTTAGGCAGACGAAGGAACAGACCAGGTCAGGCACTTGAATTTTCCAAGTCTAGCTCCAGGGACTTTTCATCCCCACACTTGTCCCCCATGAGTATGCTAGCAACTGGCCCTACTCCCTGCTTGCAAGGAGCCATGAGACTCAAACCCATTGAACAATTTGAAAGTAGAACCTGGGTATGTGCCTTCCGGGTTCCAAAGGATGGATGCCAAAGGGATTCCTCAATCCAGGGAAGGCTGGGTTGCCAGAGTTGTGGAGAAGGGGAGATGTGAGGATTTAAACAGGCAAATACCGTATTTTCTGGCGTATAAGATGACTTTTGAAATGAAAAAAAGTCAACCGAAAATCAGGGGCAAAAGATCAAAATTGCACAAAAATTACCTGCAGATCTTGACGGCAAAGTAAGTCTTTTCTTTGAAGTGGGGGGTAGTTTTATACAGCGAATATAGGCCTAAACCTATGTTTTAACTGTAAAATTAGGGGGTCATCTTATATGCCGGAAAATACAGTAGAAAACAGGAGGAGCTGGAGTATATACTGAGGTGGGAACCAGGAGAAGAAACAGGAATTGCTTTTCTAAGCTGACCTGGAGCGAGGGAAGGCAGCATGCCGGTGGTGCCCAGGCTTTGGTTCTCTCCAAACATCTCTGCAGCCTCCAGCGTGTGCCAGGCACTTTGCTACATACACCCAGGAAGGAATATCCATTCCTCAAGGCACATTCTGTTCCTGGGGAAGCTCACAGACTCAACATGGTGAGGCAGCTGGACCCCACCGATTCCCAGGCCATCCCAACTGTCACCAATTGTCCACAATGACAATGTTGCAAGTTGCCAGTCCAAACCTCACCTGACTGCTCAGGCTGTTTATCAGCATTGCCTCACAGACATAAAACCTCTCAGTGTGACGCTAAAGGGGGAAAACTTAGCATGTAAAATAAATCACCCAAACACTGGCACCCAGTATCATTGCACATAGGGACATGCCACACAGCACTGGATTTGGTCAGAGGAGTAGCTGGGCTGATACCAAGTCACCATGCAGAGACCTCGCCACCTCTGTTCCAATGGAGGCCCCTCATCTGAACTCTGTAGCTGGAGGCTCCCTGGCAGGACACAGGGAACAGACTGCAGGGCTGCTTTCTAATTTTCTTGTCACCTGGTGTTGCTTTCCCGTTGCCATCACTCCCCTAATGGGGTGACTCCTATAAGTCTTGACGCTTTTCACTGGGCAGCTCCTTACATCTTTAAGGGCACTGGGCTCATCCGTGAAATCGATGGATACAGTTTCCATTTCATACCATCTGTTACGTGTCACAGACACTGGCTTTGCAGAATGGGTGAGAGGGATCTTTGAAGACTATGGAAACTCCTAGAATAATTTCAAGCTCTGTGGGCTGGGGGCTAAACCTCAACTTAAAGAACATCTGGATGTCCTCAGGGGGAACTTTCCACAGGTGTAAGGGCAGGACTCCAACCCTCCTTGTACGAGGGTGAGGACAGCTTTTCCTCTGTGGAGGTACGTTTGGGAGGTGAGTCCTGAGCCGGTCCCCAGTGGGCCTGGTATTCACCTAATGACCAATATGGGCTTCTACTGGATTTCACAAACCTGAAAGTGGCCTGCTGCTCACACTTCAAGGGGAAACCCTATTTGGCCTCCCAGTTTCAGGAGTATTGCTACCTGTTCTTGAGCTCCTTCTATGAGTCCTTCAGGCCTTTATGGGTGGTCATCACATCAGCTCATCACAACATGAGCCAGATGGTGAGGCCCCTGAGGACTAGACTTGTTTCATTGCTCTCCCTAGCCATCTAGTAACTGGCAGATTGTAATTTAATTGGAAATTATTGAGGAAAATGGCATTTTTTTTACAGTTATCCCTTGCGTTGACATTTATGTGGGTTTTATATCTTTTTAAAGATGATCTTACTTTTATGTATTATTTCAGATAGCTAAAATTTCACATCGAGAGTTATGAACATTAATGAACAACACATGTAAAACATTCAGCGCATGTCAGTTATATTGTAGGTGTTCAATACATGTGAGCGGCCATCCTGCTGCTATAAGTTTACCCAGACATTAACTGTGTGCCTTTAAAATTCCTGGTCCTAACTGTAGTGCATATATTTTCAAAAATGATGCTAAATATTCTTGGAAATTAAATATAAAACATTTATACTGCACAGAGGGTTTTGTGAACTCTTTTGCTAGAGCTTTAAGTGTTGCATTTTGCTGGTAAAGAAATGAAGGCTCAGCCAGCCTATGTGTCTGACTCAAGGCCACAGTGCCAGGATAGAATCCGAGGAGGAATCTGACCCAAGCAAGAATCCTGACTTCCTACCCCAGCAGCCCATGTCCTGGCTCCTTCTTCCCTGCAGCATTCCAACATGGTTTTAGTTTATCCATTTTGTTTATTCCACTGAAAAAAGGACCGTTTACATACATAGACTCTTCAAGGAGCCAAATGACGTCTGAAATGGCAATAATGATAGGCAAGGATAGTGTATTACTGAAAACAGAAAGTCACGAACAGCACTGCAATCACTGGCACAATTTTAAGCAAGATTGCTTTACCTGGTTTTGTTTTCTTTCTTGTTAGATAATTTCACCAGCCGGTTTGTAACAAAGCAGAGAATGTAGATTCTCTTGCTGGCAATTTACCAGCATTATGTTCCGTGATGAATAGAAGTATTTCTCTTATTTTGAACATGTCTTGCCCACGGTATGAACTCCATAAACACGTGTCCGATCGAATTATTATTACAATAGCTTGTGGCTTTTTTTCCACTGGGCAGTAATAACTTTCATTTGTATAATGCTTTACAGCTTACAAAGCACATTCTTCATGTATTACCATTTTATTCTCACAAAAATTCCAAAAGGTAGATATATATTCTCCATTTTACACACCAGGAAGCAAAAGCCCAGGTAAATTGGATAATTTGCCCTAGGTCAAAATTGCTCACCAGCCCTTACCCTGATAAGAAACAATGGAAATTTAGAAGAAAACTGGTCTTTCAGGGGAGGAGGTTTGACAGAATGTTTAAGAGTATGGGCCTTGAAATCAAACTACCTAGATTCAAATCACACCTCTCCTATGAACTAGCTCTGTGACCAAGCACAAGTTAACACAAATTATGTGCCTCTGTTTCCTCCTGTATGAAATGAAAGTAACCATAGTAGCTACCTCAGGATATGTTACTTTGCTAGGGTGACTTTGTGAAAAGTGCTGAGTACCCATCTTAAGGACTCAAGGCATAGTACTGCTAAGGTTATTATGATTACTCCTCCTTCCCTGGAAAAGTATCTTATCAGCTCCCATTATCCCTTCAATTATCGGATATATATCCAGTCTACTAAATAGTAGAGGGAGCTGTGAGTTGGGGACATAATCTCAGGTTCATACACTGGAAATCCTGGGCATGAGTCCTGGTTTTGCTGTTAAGGTGTGACTAGGTGAGGGCATGAGGGTGTGATGGTGTGAGGATGTGAAGACCATTTGCATATTAGCTCTTTATTATATAGGATGAGGTCATGAGCAAGTTCCCTGTTTCTGATAGCCAATTTCTGCATCTATGAAATAGGATAGTAATTCTACTCCTATCAGCTTCACAGTGTAGCTATATGAATTACATCAAGTGAGATTTAAAAGGGAAGTACTATACAGTCTATAAGGTGTGATGCAAATTCATTCCTTTATTCATCAGCCATTCATTGACTGTCCACAGCTTGCCTGCCAAGTACCAGGCACTATACTAAACAGTACTGATTAAAAAAATGATTCAGATAGTGGGGGAGACAGACCTATAAAATGATAAATGACTATATTCTAATATGAATTCAAGTAAAGTATTATTACATTGCACCTATTATTAAAATAGACATCTTGGGGGCTACAAGAGCACTTTAAATCTGTGAATATACCCACAATCCTGTTGGAGAGAAAAGATTAGCATCTTCTCCACACCCACATTTAGGACCTTTGCCAGGAAAGGCAGGTGAGGACTGCACTGGGCCTGTCATCTTTCTTCTTGTGGAAGAACTAGTTAGTGCAAGAGGCCTTTCATCCATGGTTTCCTCCATTCCATGACACTTGTAACTCCTCAGCTCTTTTTCCACCAATGCAAGTATGGGGCCCAGGATGCTTCGCAGTTCCTTTCAGTAGACATGTATGACGACCTGCTGTATGCCAATCAGTGTATGATAAACAAGAAGGAATGAGCACTGTGCTCAGGCCTGAGGGGATTGCAGTTCTTTGGAGGCAGATGAACTCACTAATTCTTCCAGAATAAGGTGCTCATGGTTGAGATTCCGTAAGCAAAGGGCTCAACATCAACATGGAGAAAGGCCCCTTAGCCCACCAGGAAGCCAGAGAAGGGTTCCAAGGGAAGGTCTCAGTCTTAAAGGGTAAGAGTTAAATAGTTAGATGAGAAAAAAGGGGACTGTGATGGAAAAGAAAAAAGTACAAACAAAGGTAGAAACTATTCTGAAAGAGCTAGCCACTTATCCCAGTAAGCTACTACGTTTTCCTCTCAAATATAAATACATGGTCTCAAATTGTAATCATGTTATGTCACACACTTTTCATGGATTTTCTTATAAGGAGCTTTATAAACACAACTAGTATTCAAAATTATCTGTGAAGTATGCTTGATTTCAGACTTTATAAATATAACCAGTATTCACAATTATCTGTGAAGTATGTTTGATTTCAGAGTTGCCTTTTATTTTCATGAACCAGAATACTTTGAGAAGGGAATAATTAGTGATCCACTTTGATTCCATTGAAATAGTTCATCAGTTTTATTTCTACAATTAGATACATAAATTATTCAGAAACCTGACTATGGGATCATACAAATCTAAACTCTGAGCTAGAATTTTGGTTCATATCTCATTACAGAAGATGTTTGATATAAATATTAATTTTCCTAAAGTGGTGATGGCAGAGATTTTATACAAGGGATGTTCATACTGGATTAAGCATCAGATTCAAATTACCTGAGCCCTCACATGTATCGAGAATCAAGTTCCACTTCATCCTGATAAGAAGCTGCCCTCAGAGTCAGTCTGGATTTAGCAGGCTAATGTGGTCCTCTATCTCTTTATCAAAACAGATGCGTTTAGAATATTACAAATACCCAATTGCACTGGATAGAGATGGGGAAAGAGGGAAGTAGGGTTTTATAATATCCTACATAATATAAATTCTGCCCCAATAAACGGCTATTTATTAATTGCCTAGTATATGTCAAAGGAGAAATCGATGGTCATTTAATCATACCTCATCCTACTCACTCTTCCCAACTCCACCTGAGGGACTAGAAGTCTTATAAACAAGTCAGGTAACTAGAAGTTAGTAATGGTTGTTGTGAGAGATGAGATAAAACATAGATTAAATGCCTAGTATGGTGACTAATAACTAAGGAATAATGGTAGCCATCTTTGTCATTTAAGAAAATCCAATAGTTAACGTCCACAAAATGTATTACTTGGAAAATGAACTCTGTGGGAAGAAGAGTCCTGATAGTGGGTCAGGATAGGACAGAATCCTAGATGTTTGATCTGCAGGTTTGCACAGTGACATGTCGCAGCCCATTCTTAGGCAGCTGGCAAGACCAGAGATAGGAAAGGTCCCTTACTTACTTTTCTGGGCCACATGAGCCAGATTCTTTCCCAACAAACATGCCAGAACTCTCCAGACACCACCATAGTCTGCAAAATGGCACCCCCACTTAGTTGTACCAGCTAATAGTTCCTTAAGGATACATTCCAAGGTTCGTGATGAGCAGGATTTTGGAAACTCCAAAAAACCAGGATTATCAGCCTGCATAAGACAGGCATTCCATCTGGGCACTTTTGTGCAGAAGGAATAGAAATTAAGTGTTCCTTTTCCTTCCCATCATGTCCTTTAGACAGAGGACTGTATTAGATATTCTGTGGCTGTTTGCCTTTGTGTGACAGATAGGGTGAAAAATAGAAATATGGACCCAAAGAGATCAAAGGAAATATTTTTAAAAGCATTGTTTCCTTGAACCATTTCAACAATTGCAATGAAAGTGGGCCATGTGGCCTGCCTAAGGTGAATTCTGGAACTCTAAAGGACAGGCTCAGGTGATCTGGGTTGAGTCCTGGTTCAACCAGGAACTTGAGAATGACTTTGCTCCGATTTCCTTGTCTGTAAACTAATGTATTAGACAAAATCAGAGTGTTCTGAAGCTCCACAGAACACAAATGTGGGGAGATGTTGCCAGGAGCCTTAACCTAAAAGAATTCTTTACAAAAATGAAACAATAACAATGCAATAGTAAAAAAAAAAAAAAAAAAAAAAAAAAAAAAAAAAAAAAACAAAAAAAAAAACACACAAAAAACCATAAGTGGGGCTCATGTTTACATGCCCTTTTGGAGAGTCATAGTAGCACATTAAAGATTCTGAAATTTCTGATGCAAGCAAACCTGTAAGCCATCATTCCCAAATTTAATGCACTAGGGCACGTAAGACCTTTAAACATCTTGGGAAACCGGTAGGATGTACTTTTCTAAATAATGGGGTAAGTGATCCTGAAGGTGCCTTCTGCTGCTGGGGCCCCCGCTCCTCCGGAAAAGGGTTTCGTTTTGTCATAGGAGTTTTTGGTACAGACACATTTCTGAGCATGTCTCTCAAGTCCTCAACCACCCAATCCTTAACATGTCATCATTGCTGGGTTTGAAAACAGGGTGTGACAGGCCTCACCACATGAGAAGCTGTCCTCTCTACTTTCCTACAGCCAATAGGGATTATAACATTACCTTCAGAAGCCCCCAAAGTGTATGAAACAGTATCTGAAGAGCCAATTGATCAGGAAGGTTGAAACACTGAGGAGGTAGTTTTCTCTTAAAGTCCATTTTCACCATGTTATACCCTAGTGCTGTATGTGTGCGTGCGTGTGTGCCCTTGCACGCGCGTGCACACACACACACACACACACACACACACACACACACACTCTCTCTCTCTCTCTCTCTAAAAAAAAGTTCTGTCTTCCTTATGACACAAAGTCCAAACTTTTCTGAGTGACCTAGAAGGCCCTCCTAGGACTGGTTTCACTTGATTCCTTCTGGATTATGACTTGTTCCCCTTACTCTAGGCAGTTCCCTTAGTTGCTCTCTTGAGAGCTTAGCACCACCACCTTCATCACTGCTTTTTAGCCATGTGCTTTTTAGGTATTATTTGTAATTGACCTTCAAAGCAACCCAATGAGATACTATCATTTTACAATTGGGGAATGGAGGGACAAAGGAGTTAAGTAACTTGCCCAAAGTCACACAGCAAGGGAGAAGGACAGTTGAGATTCTGGCCCTGGTCCTGTGTCTCCGGTGTCTTTCTTCTTCACTACCAGTTCACAGAGGCGTTAATCACCTTGTCGTCTTCTCCCAATCTGACCGGTCCACCAAGGTCAAGTGCAATTCTGCCTCCTTCAAGAAGCACCTTCTCAGAGCTCCTAGGCACCCAGTCATCACTCCTCTTTCTGTCTCATGTTGTGTCACTCTGGTTTTGTGTGTGTGTGTGTGTGTGTGGCTTCTGATCTGACTGTGATCCTCCTGAAGTCAGGGACCAGCCACCTTACTACTTCTACATCTGCTGCAATACCTTCCACAGAGTCAGGTTCAAGGAACTTCATGTTCAACAGAAACCCGACATTAGACCACTCTCTGTCTTCTCACACCTAAGACAGACACACATGGTCCTGGAAGCCAAGATCCACAAGGAAAGAGATATAAATAAACAGGAAGAACATGTTCATCACCCAATAATGCAACTGACAGAGACTTAAAAGTTAAGAACCAATCATGTAAAACAACCTTGGTTGTGTTGCCAGGAAGCATCTGTGCTGCTACTTTAGATCTGGCCTCAGATATGAATGGGCAAGAGCCTCTTGCCTTTGAGAGACTTGTCTGCTATGAATGAGCCAAAGGAAAGGAGGAGGGAGGAGGGGGAAGAAGCTGTGGCTTTAATGGTTTAATCCGAGGATATATGTTGTCAGCCTGGCCAGTCTCCAGGAGCACAGAGAACCGCCAGCTCGAGCCAACACAAGCACATGCTAAGTTAATGGGCAGCGTAACAAGGCTCAGATTGTGTAACGGAAGGTACTCACAAAGCCCTCATCATGTTTATGCTGCCTGGGGTCCCAGCCTGGGAGCAGTAACACCACGTGGACGGGTTCATGCACACAGACACAAAGGTCTACACATAAGTACTTGGGAAGATGCTGAGGTTGGGATTTTGTTTGGCACAGTGCACCAGCTGCAGATGGGGGGATCCTTTGGGGGCATGAAAGACCTGTTCCTGACCCCGTGTAGCTTGTTCCTTACTGTGGCCACAAGACTGGAGGGTGAAGTGGCCCCTTTGAACCCTGAGGGCCTTTGCTGTCTTGGAAGTTTTCCAGTTGGGCTTTCTTACTTAATGCCTTCAATTATCACAGTTCAAATGATTATATTCCCAGCACCTCTATCCAAGAGCTGCAGAAGTCTGGCATTTTCTGTACCAACTAGAAAGTGACCTGGCAGGGGACTGAGCATAGCCTGGCTCTTCAGCATTTTTTCAGAGGCAGTCATTCATCTACCCCCTCCTCCCTTTCTAACTGCTGTAGAAATAAGAGATTAGGGCACATGGGTAGAAATATTTTTTCCACTTTAGCATTTGCTGTCAGAGCCAAGTACAAGAAGGTTCTCAGATGGTGTCTTTAGCAGCATGGAAATTCCCAAACCTATCTTCAACTTTAGTCACCTGGTCCCTGACCAATCACAGACCAAAGAGCAGCCCCTCAACATGACACATCCAGTTCTATTTGAAGCCCGGTTCCCCCTCCTGCACTTTCTCCTAGCTATTTCTGAGCTATCCTCTGCATACACGTCCACTGGCTCAAACACCATGAAATGAACAATTGGAAGCCTTAACACATCCACCTGCCCAAACATAGATATTGATATTCACTGATATTCACAGCTCCCATGAGCCTGTACCGTAACACTCACTACACGGTTTATTTTGGTGCCATGGTCCTGTCTGAACAGACTCACAGTCAAACTGATAAAACAGGAGACTTGCTCAGAAGAATTGGTGGCAAGGGATAAAACTCCCTCCCCAAATGGTAGAAAATAGGTACAATGAGCTCAATGGAAATAAGACAGTTACAGGATGGTGAAGACTATATGGAGGTGATGCCCTTTCTGGTCATGACCAGAGTAAAAATGGTTTTAAAAGTGGGGGAGAGAATTCCTGGTATGAGTAAATGCATCTAACAATCATTATGCTTTCCATTCCCATGATACCAGCAACCAGTGATGTCACTGTAAATGTGCCATCTCCTTTAATTCTCACACTTGGGAAGCAAGCTTGACCATCTCCATACACACTCGGCAGAAACTGAAACCTTCAGAGGGTAATTGACTTGCTTCCACAGCCAGTAGAGAAGGCCAGCTCTGATTCTACAGTCTGAGCCCTTAATGTCCTAAGCACTGAAAGTTGGCAGCTAGAATATGCTTGTCTCATATAGGTGGCGTGGTCACTGAAGGAGGCCACTGCTTCAGAACATGGGCAAGGGGCATGGGTCCTAAGGACTGCCCGCTGTGCAGAATAGCAGTGATAAGATATGGTAAAAATGTGCAGTGGGAACAAATGATTGAAAACGGGCAACTTTGGAAGGAACCTAAAGAGATTTATATTAGTATCTCTAGAGCACATGTGTCAAACACAAGGCCCTCGGGCCAAATCCGTCCCGCCAGGCCTTGCAATGTGGCCCGCACCGCACTGTCATCACTGCACTCCGCTGCGTTTCCATCACAATGACAGTTTATGACTGTTCAGTAAACTATTCAGCCTGCGATTTAGGCTGGATTTTAGATTTTGGCCCCTTCTCTGATTGAGTTCGACACCCCTACTAGAGGAATAAAACCATTTCTGAGTGATGCTGGAGAGAATGCTGGGCCACTCTGGTTTTGGATGCCTGGCCTCTTGGAAAAGAGGCTGTCCTTATTTGGGAGGTTTCTCTCCCATGCCTCTGCTCCCTGCTCAGCTCACTCTGCTACAGTGCCTTCCTCAGCTTCACCCTTTCTGAGCATCCTGATGAAAGAGGTCTGAGAAATGCTAAGAACTCAGCAGGAATGGCCCAGTCACCTAAGCACATTCCAGAGGGTCTGGCGGGCAGGTGTGGATTTCAATGATGGTTGGCATGAAGAGATCCGGGTACTATGTGCCCCCCATTATGGGAACGGGGAGTCCTTGGTGGGGCTCTCCTGCTAGGATACGCAAGGGGAGGTTTGTCAGCGATTGGTTTAAACTCAAAGCTTTATATTAAGTTCTTCCTCACTCCTAATTTAAGAGACTGGGAAGACAAGAAAAGCAAGTTAGATTTAGTACATGTTGTTTACCAGAAACACCCTCCCATCATTTTGTATTTCCACTCACGTAAACTCCTCAGAGCCCCATGAGATAGAAGCTATTGGAAACCACAGCCCAGAATTAGCAACTTGTCCTGGTCACACAGCTAGTAAGTGGTACAGTCTCCTTTCAAAGAGACTCCTACCCATGCATGGCTCTCCTACTCTACTGAAGCTTTTCTGGGGTCCATATGGATTGCTTTGGGCAACCATATAAATATGGTTTGAATATGCCTACCTGGATAAGATGAGCTGTGGCTTCTTAGCTGAGGAGGACCAGCCTACTTCTCTATGAAGTGGGGATCCCAGCTTGAGTCTAACTGGTACCCACCCTATAGGATTCAGGTTTGGCTGGTGGGAGGTGGGGTAGGGGAGTATCTGATTGCAGAAAGCTCTGAGCTTTCTGGGAAAGCCCCAAGCCTATGGGCATGAGCCTTGAGAGACACAGTATTAAGGACCAAGGCCAGGAGCAGAGAGGAGAGCGCCTTTCTGAGCTTCCATTCATTCCCATTGCTGGTGACCTCATGCCTGATCCTGGAGTCCAGAAGGCAGAATAGCAGAACTAGTGAAAACTCCTGGGGCCTGGGAGTATAGGGAAGGCAGTGCTGCCTTGTGGCAAATAGAGGTAAATAAAGCCAGCAGGAGTTGGTGCTCAGGCACAGAATACAGTGGCCTGAGCAGTGTGCCAGGCAAGCTTCCACGTGGACCCAGAGAAGCCAGGGGAGAACTGGCTATAGAACAGCCTTTGTGGCCAAGGGCATCACAGATGCTCTCATGGGAAAACAGGAAAGTTCTGGTTGCTCAGGTGACTCAGTGGCTTCAGAAGCACACCTGAGATATTCTTCTGGGAAAACAGTTACAAAGGAGAGGTCTTGTTTGAGACTCTAGGGAAGCATAAGTTGCACTGAATAATGCCACATTCATTATGCCATTTAGAACAAAGAGAAACCTTCTCTTCCTCTCTTCCTGTAACAGACATTTAATGAGTGCCTGCTTTGAGCCAAGCATAGACTAGTTTCTAGGGATATTGAGGAAACTATTGGGGGATCCCTGTCAGTGTTTTCCAAGGGGGTTGGTGGAGACAGAAGTAATTATCAATTATAACCCAGAAGAGTAAGTGGTGATGATGGCTCTTTGATCATCTTAGTACCCACTGCTCTCTGGAGCTGATGCAACTCCTCTCACTTTGGGTGACCAGTGGACAGGAGGTTGAAGACATGGAGGAACAGGAGCTGTGTTATGGGGTGAGGGACAATGGCCTTCTCAACTAATGCTAACGACAGCCAGACCCTTTCACTAGGATATCATAGAGCTGTCCATGAAGGCAGCTTTCTGGACCAGCAGTACTGATGTGGGGACCTCATGTACCTCGGCATTTTTTATGGCTCTTGAGCACCAGTGAAGAGCCATGTCATGCCACGTGTCTGCAGTGTGTGACCTCATGGCATTCAGCTTCTGCCCTTCTCTTCCTCCCCAGCTTAAGCAATCAACATCATGTTGTAGACATAGACCATCCTAATAGAACAGTCATGGCAAACCATCACACACCTCTAGTACTCTGGCTTCTCTTACCACCTATTTGTGCCATGATGTTGCCCCGAAGGCCATCTGTGGCTGGGGCACAAAACCAAAAGCAGTTAGTGCTGACCTCTGCACCCCAATATTAAGAAAATGTCTACATGTATAATTATTTACAAGAGACAGGGAGTTTTATATTGGATGAACTTAATATAGCTGAGCAAAAGAAGGATGGAGCCCCACATGCAGCCACGCAGCCATTTTGCTTCCATATAAAACAAGACAATTCAGTAAACTTGACATCAAAGGGAATGCGTCCTTTGGAGAGGGCAGAAGTGGCTTTCACACTGATGAGGCTATTAGGATGCAAAGACAGTTGCATCTTGATTTCTCTGTTTGCAAGCACAATTTGTGATTTTTTTAAAAAAAATTTTTTGCAAGCATTGTTTTTTTTTATCCCCCCTGAAACACTAATTATGCCATCCTCCATTCCTACTCAAAACTTCAACAATAGTCCATCCTATCTCATACTTGGTCCCTCTCCAAATGGGGCAGTCCATTCCCTATCTACATTTTAGCATTTAATATACTTGTATTAGGTTGTTGTTTTTTTTGTGTTTTTTTTTTTTGGGGGGGGGGGTGCTCTGACAGAGCACCACAGACTGGGTGACTTAACGGAAATGTATTGTCTCACAGTTCTGGAGGCAGAAGTCTGACATTGGGAGATGGGGGTCACAGAATCGGTACCTTGGAGAACTGTAAACTGAGAATCTTCTATAGCCTCTCTCCTTGGCTTGGAGATGGCCATTCCCTGTGTTTTCACGCTGACTTCCTTCTATGTTAAGTGTGTCCCAACTTCTTCTTCTTATAAGGACACCAATCATGTTAGATTAGAGTGCACCCTAATTATTCAATTACCTCTTTAAAGACCCTACATCCAAATAAAGTCTCATTTTTGAGGTACTGGGGATTAAGATTTCAGCAGATGGATTTTGTGGGGACACACAATTCAGCCCATAACAAGATTCCATAGAAAAGGCTTTCTTATTGGTTTCTGGAAGATGAGTTTTTTTTATCCATAGACAGTTTGCAAATTTCACCAATGTCATTCACTTCTATTTTCACAAAAGGTAATGGTTATTTAACATTTAAAAATTGTAAGCTCCACAAAAGAAAGGATTGTGCCTGTCTTATTAACCATGGTTTACTCCTAGAACAGTAAGTGTCAGGTGGTAGGAATGTATTAAATGCTATGTAATGAATGAATGATCAGAAAGTTCCACATCGGGATTACATCCCTCTGACCTTCCAGAGACACACCTTGCATTAGAGAACAATCTGATCTTGGCTTTCACCCAGGGAGGGGATATTTCCACATTCTTCATAAACCTAGTAAGTTCTCCATATGTTGTGTTAACCCTGGGAAGTAAACACATGGCAGCCAGAAGTCGAACATACTCTTTTGAGTGTGATTGACTGGGATTTTTATTACAGTCAGTCCAGCTCAGCACCAGTTTCCACTAGGTCAAAGCCCACCTGAGCACGTAGGATGCGGTTTGTCCTCTAAACTGCCGTGGTTTCTTCCAGATCATCCATCCCATGTCATATCTTGAGAATCTTCCACTCATTCTTCTGTCACCTCAGCAGCATTATCTTGGAAATATCCTTTTTGTGTAAAGCCATGCATTACACAAAATAATGTTCCCAGCTTCAACCTGGGCCATCCACATACCGTCTACAGGGTATGGATCTGGATTCTAATCAGTAGCAGGACCTGAAGTTAGGAATCTCTCAAGACCCATCATTACTTAAGGTCCTTGCTACTTGAGTAACCATATCCTGAGTAGATCTTTAAAGAATGTGACATATAATTATTGATAATATATGCATTTATGCATAGACAGATGTAGCTGTGTTTATGTGCCTATGTTTTTAAATATATGTTTTAATGTAATACATTTTGAGTATCTACTTCATCACCCCACCCCAAAATATTACCCATAAAGAGAGCCACGGAAACTTGGATTAGCATCAACAGTGAGGTACCATCAAGTGGAGTCAGGAGAGGCAGAGGCAGCTACTGCAGGAAGTGCCTGCACCCTGGCCATGTCGATCACTCTGACATGCTCCTCTCTCCCTTTGAAATGACTGATGGGCCTGTAATTTGTTGTTGCTGCTGTTCTGGCACACATTTGCAGAAACAAACTCGTTCACAGCTCCCCTGCCAATAGCCCGGCCATCTGAGTGCCATAGGAAACAGACTTTGGCATTTTAGCTGCTCACAGACAGGGTCATCCATAAAATTTTAATTTTCTAAAAATATTCAGTGAGGTGCTTTTCCTGAATGAAGATGGTTTCTGGCTCATCAACATATTTATGTGAGTAAATAGAAGTGGGATCGGTAAGTCAGGAATCTAATCAGCTATCATCCAGTCCATCTGGTTTAATTAGAGAACCCAGCCGCTCACATGCACCTTTGAGTAAAAGGCAGCAGGACTGGCTCTCCAAAAGGTGGGGGTGCTTCTGAATGTGGTTTCAGATGCTGGGCATTTTCCCAGCCTCCACACAGCCCCTTATCAGATTCCCATCACAGAACAACTTGAGACACATCATTGCGTGCCTCCAAGGGCATGCAAATGGAAGAGGGACTCAATGTGGCAGAGGAACTCAACAGCACCTCCAGTCCTTCAACCCATTTGATGTACCATATTTTTCGGACCATAAGACGCTCCGGACCATAAGACGCACCAGTTTTTAGAGAAGGGAAATGAAGAAAAAAAGATTCTGAAACAAATAGTGTCCTAAAATATTTTATGTGCATTAAAACCCAACATCACAGTCATAAACACATGTCATCAACCCTGTAAAGTAAACAGCAGCATTTAGAACCATTTTAGAGCCGGGCAAGCACACAGAGACCACACAGAGCCGGGCAAGTAAAAAAACTTTTTTTTTAAAGTATATGTGTAGGCTATATTTGGACCATAAGACACAGGGACTTTTCCCCCCCACTTCTGGGGGAAAAAAAGTGCGTCTTATGGTTCGAAAAATACGGTAAGTGCCAATTAAATAAGCATGCATTGGTGCTGACTCTCTGCTAAGGACTTTGCGAATGAGACCTGGACCAGCTCTGCTGGGGGTGACAAGTATGTAAGCAGATCAATTCTAAAACCTGAGATGGACACTAAGATAGTGAGAAAATCTCAGGGAGGGGACTTGGAGAAGGCCTGACTTGGCTCTGGAATAAGTGGGAGTGAGCATGGACAGGAGTAGGAAGAAGGTTCTAAATCAATGGTTCCTGAATGAACGCATGAACCCAGATGAGTTGAGGACTGGTTAAAACACAGATTGCTGGGTCACACCCTCAGATGATCTGACTCAGGTGGTCTGGGATGGGGCCAGAGACACTGCATTTCTAACTAGCTTCCCACTGGTTCTAATTCTGCTGTTTCCGGGACCCTGTTTGGAGAATAGTGAGTTCTCAGCCCAAGCTCACAGGGGAATCACCTGGGAATTTCTACAGCTGCTGAACCCTGGGCCTGCCTCCTCCGCAGAGATTCTGCTTTAATAGGTTTGGTCTGCAAACTGGGCAGCAGGGATTTTATGTTTGTATTTTAAGGGTTTCAAACTGGCAGAGAAGTTGCAATTACAGTATAAATAACTTTCTTTTTTTTTTTAATGAAACCATTCCTCTGTAGTGTGTATCTGCGCCCCCCCAAACAAGAACATTCTCCTACATAACTAAAATGCAACCCTCAAAATCAGAAAATCCACTTCGATATATTACACAGATACACTGACACATTCAAGTTTTGCCAAATGTTCATTTTTTTTATAGCAAAAAGCTCTGGTTCAGAATTTCATGTTGCCTTTAGTTGTCATGTCTCCCCAGTCACCTTTATTCTGGAGCCATTTCCTCAGTCTTTCCATAATACTCATAACTTTGACTCTTTTGAAGATTACAAGCCAGTTATTTGGTAGAAATGTCACTTAATTTTGGTTTGTCGGATGTCTCTTCATGATGAGGTCCAGGTTATGTCCATTTGTTGGGGTGGGGCTGTCACAGAAGCAACATGGTGCCCTCTTTTAGAACCTGAGATGTGGCACATGGTTTCTATTTGTCACCTTAATGAGGATGCTCACCTTGGTCACTTGATTACAGTGGAGACTGCCAGATGTCACTGTAAATTCACTAATTTTCCTCTGGAATTAATCAGTCCTTTGTGGGGAGGTATTTTGAAATTACATAAATATCCTGTTTCTCGCCAAACTTCCAATGTACCCAGTAGGTAATAATATCAACATGAACCCTGATTTTGTATTTTGCTCAGTAATAAGTGGGAGTGAGCATGGACAGGAGGAAGTAACCCTGTTACTATCGTTATTTGTTTGAAGCCAGTAGGAGCCTCTATCTGGCTCTGATTCCTGGTTTTGCTAAAGCTGGCCAGGTGATCCTAACGTGCAGCCAGGTAGAAAACCATTTCTGCAGGGAGAGCAAAGCTCCATGTACTGAGGATTGCAGTTTACCAGCAAAAGCCTCAGAGAAAGCAGGGATTTCAGGCTGCTGGTGGGCAGGATTGGGATGGGAAGAGATTCAATCTTCCGGGCTCACTTGAGCCCAGACATCCTCATCATCATTATTTCCAACAATGGGGTCCTACCCTTCCATGTCTATACTAGACCATAACCCCACAAACCAAGGAAGTGCTGCCCTGCAGTTAGGAACATAGACTTCAGGGAAAGGGGTTTGAGTTTCTGCTCTGACCCTCTTAGCTATGCAACTTCTTATGTACTCAGCTTGTTACTTGTTATGGACCATATGTTTGTGTTCCTTCAAAGTTCATACGTTGAAGCCCTAACATCAAGAGTGGCCATATTTAGACATGGGGCCTCTGAGGAAGTAAAGTCATAAGTGACTGGTAGGTGGGCCCTAGAAGACAGGGCTCTTAAAGGAAGAGGCACCCATGCCTTTCACTCCCCAATCCGCATGTAAGAAGAGTTCATGTGAGCACACAGCAGCATGCCCGCCATCTACAAGCTAAAATAAGAGGCCTCTGAATGAAACCTACTCTTCTGGCACCTTAATAGTGGACCTCCCAGCCTGCAGAGCTGTGAGATATAAATTTCTGTAATTTAAGTTACAAATGTATGGTATTTTGTAACGGCAGCCCTAGCAAGTTTAGATGTTACTTCTATAATACAAGTCTATTTTCCATCTGTCAAATGGATTCTCATAGTCCTACCTTATTATGGTCTGGTGAGGTTTAAACAAGAAGACAATGTGAAGTACTTACCATGGTACTAGCTCTTAGTAAATGCTTAATGCTTAGTAAAATGCTACTTCTATTACTTATCCTTGAACACACCCTGTATGTTCCCACATCTCTGCCTAATCAGTTCAGTCCAACAAACACTATTTGAGCAAGTCCCCACTGTGTGCCAGGCATTGCACTAGGTCCTGGGGATAAGAGAGCTCGTGAGGCCTTGCTTCAAGACCAAAGCGAAGAGCAAAGACACTGCCCACAGCTGGCCAACATTAGAAGTTGTTTCAAATCCTATTTGTAGCAAAGAGACTGATTCACAAGAGGAAACAGAAATGTAATCTGGAACCTGCCTCATAGCACTGGGCCGCTGAGAGAATGAGTAAATCATAGGATTAGATCCAACACTCCTCCATACTCTCCCTTGGTTTTATTATATTCACATGGTAACACAGTCTTCTCCGAGATTACCAGTAACTGGCTGAGGTCCTCCAGAGGAGGTCTTTTATTCCCCCTGGACTTTCAAAAAGATATTCTTTGCACTCCCTGGTTTGAGGTACTAAATAATGGCACCTTAGAGTAAAAGCAACTTTACAGTAATTAAGGAAAAATGGAAAGGCCTTGCTACCCTCCACTGACATTCAGACGGGAGGTCAGAAGAATTCCTGAGCCCTATGCAATCATGACTTGACTCAAGAGACCAACTGACTCATGCTGGAAAATCATGGTTATAACTTCACACCTCCTGTTGGGGTATAGACAGAGGAGTAATTTCTTTAGGACTAAATTAGCATGAGGGAGTCTAAAGAATCTGGGGAAGAGAAAATCTGGAGAGTCCAAAATTTCACCTTAAGTTCCTATGTAAGTCCTGACAGGAACCTCATCCATTGAGGAACCAGCTTTGGAGTGGGTATTTTCACAGAAGGCCCCTTCTCTGATCTTCCTAACACTCCATTTGTAGCTTCCTTACTGCTTTTCCTGATTTCCTTTCTGATTTAGTTTTTGAGTATGTCCCCTGCTAGACAGGACGAACCCAAGGGCCTAGCATGAAGCAGGCGCACTCTTGTCGCTCCCATTTCTGCGTACCTCTAACTGCGAGGAGAGGTTAGATGCAGCAGAGGACACAGCGGATGTCGACACATTGTGCCTTTCACTTTTAGCTGGAAATCCCTGCTCTGCATGGTTTTCCTTCATATCTTTGTGATTCTTTACCTCCTTCCACTTCAATCCTTGTGTTTTTTTCTCTCCTCTTTTATCATGCTTGACCTCAGAACTAGCCTTTCTATTTCTGGCCACTAAAGCTCCCTCTTCTTCCTTCCTTAAAGCATTTTTGCAAACTTCTTCAAGCTCTTCTACAAATATGGATGGTGGATGAAAGACCTTGAGAGGAGGCCTTCACCAAGGAGCCAAGTTCTCCTTCCTTGTAGCCAGTAAGAATTTAAAGGAGACAGTATGTTCTTTCGGTTCAAATATATAGGACTTGCTCTCACAGAGCTCCTGACACTTGCCCCTCCCCTCTGCAGGGCAACCTGGGCCAGAGCAGTCGCTTGCCAATGGGGAGCCCCTGGAATTTTAAGCTTCCTGGGTGTTACTCTCCAGGCCAAAGAGGAGAAGGTGAAGGGCAGGAAAGAGAGTAGTCAGGGTTCATGCTCTCACACATGCTTCAAATACAGAAGCTCTGCTTGGATCTGCCTTACAGGTTGGATGTTTCTAAAAGACCACAGCAGAAATAAAAATGGCTCCACTGCTAAAATATTTGTGAGCCACTGGAAAAGTGGGAAAATGTATAACCAGTCCAACTGGTGACAACTTTTTCCTTTCAGGGCAGATTGGCTGTGCTTGTTGGAAATAGCCAAAGACCACGTGGAGCCAAGATTGGTAAAATGATTATGTGAGCACAAGGACTAATACCACTGGTAGGTGAACCAGGATGACAAGTATAGAATGAAAGTAGACTGTGGTGATGATACAGAAATACTGGATGTGTACATAGCTCATGCAGAATTCCCAGGAGAAACCCCAACCAAGCAATGGTGCCTCTATTGGACTAATTACATAAACTGACCTCATAAAGTGATGGTGTTGAAGTCTGGAACTCATTCATATGCACGAATCCTCCTGTTGGTTATGAGTAACCCAGTGAGAGTGTGTGAGTGTGTGTGTGTGTGTGTGTGTGTGTGTGTGTGTGTGTGTTTGTGTTCAGCTCACGGCTTTAAAATCAAGTCTACAATTTCTATAGTTAATGTTTGGAGACAAAATGCTTCAGTGTTTAGTCTGGATTCAAATACTGCTCCAATATTTACTGGCTATGCAACTCCAGGAGATCTATTTAACTTCTCTAAATTCAGCTTCCCTCATCTGTAAAATGAGCATAGTACTTAATTTGTAACGTTTTTAGTGAGATTTAAATGTGGTAAAATATGTTAACCGCTCAGCCTAGGACCTGACAAGTTCTCTTAATATTTGTTGCTGTTGTCATTGGTTTTTTTCATCCTCCGACCTGAGGAGGCTCCAGCATCCCTGAGCAGCATTCTCTCAAGAAGCCCCATCTCTCCTCAGATAAAAGATGAGTTCTTGCTTTAATTGATCAAGAAGCATAAAAAAAGGCAGCTTTGCCAAACCATCCATGACTCACAGGAAATCCTCGATTAGAATGAAAACTGGAGGCAGTTTGGGCAGCTGGGCTAGGAAGACGCAAATTAAGCCATGTGTGTCCCGGTGGGTGGAAGCATAAAAAAAAAAGAGGTTGGGGCAGCCCTGGACATAATGTGGCCAGTGCCCAAATAGGATAGAATTCTGCAATCACAGGTTCACTGACCATCAGAGCGAGATCTCTGAGAACTCTCCTTCCAGTCCACACACAGTGAGACCCAGAAAGGTTAAGTTACTTGCCTGGGTGTACACAGCTTCCATCCAGTTTCAGGGGCCAAGGACTATTCCCTGTTACCTGCCCAGTTTTACTAAGATCTGGCTCTGTCTGTGCTTGCAGGGCCTGTGAGGAACAAGCAGGGGTGGCTGGACAGCCTTAGCCCTGTGCTCTGTAAACACTCTGATTTTTCAAGTCTGCAGCCTCAAAGCATAGCCTGCAGTTCTCCTGTCTCAGCTACTAAAAATGTTCACTCTGAACTTGGAAGCACAGTGACCTCTGACAGACGGGCATGACTCAGCTGGTAACATTATTCTGCTTACAACAGGAGTCGCCCTCAAGTCCCTTGCAGCCCTGGGAGGAGATGGCATCCTCAGGGCTGTGTATCGTGAACAAAAAGAAAAGTCACCTCAGCTCTGAGGGTCGGAACCTCCAGCAGCCCAGCTTCTGCAATCAAGCACTCCGTTCTGGCCGCTGAGCCTGAGACCTGAGACCTGAGACCTGCCCCCAGAATGGCCAGTGACACACTTCCGAGTGGGATCGCTATCAGCAATTAGCTAATGGAGAGTCCTGTTACATGAGGCCTTATTTTAAGAAATCCATGTCTTAGTTGCAGGACATAGCATTTCTTTTTTTGTTAATTTTGTTGTTTAAGGTATTACAATTAATAGCACATGTCTCCTTTTTTTCTCTTTCACTGACCTCCCCCCGCCTCCCCTATCCCTGGCACTTGCTCTCATCCTCCCACCTCCAGTGTTTTGCACCTGTTGGTTGTGCTTATACAAGTCCTTTGGTTGACATAGCATTTCAAAGTGACTTTAATTGATTTCATTTAACTAACATGCTGGACCATGAGCCCTGGGGGTGAGTTGCCCAGATAAAGATCCCTTTGGAGAAAGTCTGTGGATGACTTGGGAGGACCTACGGCCCAGCCTCCACCCTGGCCCCATAGAGACTGCCCAGGTAAGGGAGCATCAATCCCCATTACTCACCCCTCAATACTCTATGAGCTTGGGCTATTTCCCTCCTTCCAGGCTATCAAGGCAGGTGAGGGAGGAAGCACAGAGGCTTCCTCAGCACTTCTGTCAGCACATGCCAGGTACATTGCTTCACCTCGGGCGCCCCCTATGAAGCGGGAGAATCCCTGCCTCAGGGACCTCTCCCCTTCCCAGCCAGCAGGTGACTGTGCACAGTGCTGTGTCCTGAGCACATGCTATTACCCCCTGGTAAGTGATCCACTCCGTGCTTTACCTTTGTGACTCCAGAGTTTTATCAGGACCCTTAAGAGGCAAGTCTTGGGATAAACATGTTATGGGGTTGCAGCTCCCCAAAGACCTCATTCATTCCATACCATTGAGCCTCTTCTCTGCCCTGGCACTGCAAGGGAATGAGGAGTGAGAGACCCAAACGATCCCCCCACCTCCGCCCCAGGAGCTTAGACTAGTGGCAGCATAGAGACTTCAGTGCTAGAATGTGGTCTCAGCATAGGACAGCCTCCACGCCCATCCAGGGGGATGGGCAAGGGCATCATGTTCCCAAGGGATCCCCCTAGGCCTACCCCACCCACCTCACCAGGCTAGTCTGAGATTTGCCAGATTCTGCCAGTGAAGAGGTAGGAGGCAGCTGTCCTGGGCATAGGAAGAGAATGGGAAAGGCTGGCAGGCCAGGGGAAGGAAAGGCACTTTTAAGTCTGGCTGGACTTGGGGAACAAGTGGGGGAGAATGCAACCAGGAAGTTGGGCCAGGGCCAGAAGGCAGAGAGCCTGGGCTCTATGCCTGAGTGAGGGGGGGTGGGAGAGCACCCCGCCCCGCTGTCACTGGGATTTCAACAAGGGGAGAAGCAGCCTGAGGTCACTCTGTGGAGAGTGGAGGGAGGGAGGGGACAGAGCCGAGTGAGTGCAGACATCCTGTGGCTGCCTTCAGAGGCTGCTGCAAGGGTCTTGGCAGGGAGCAATGAGGCCTAAACAATCCCAGTTTCTACAGAGGCATACAGTGCAAAGACAGGCAGACGCTAAATGTGAGGTCTGCAAACCCAGTGCTGTGCTCCTGCAGCTGCCCGGCCTATCAAGTCCTGCCACCCTCAGCACCTCTTCCTGGATTTGTCAGGCAAAATTTTATAGACAGATCTTCTGGAAGGAGCCCCTTTCCCTTTGCCACACTCAGAAGACAGGAAGAAAAGCCTGCCCAGCACTCATTCTGAAGAGCATTGAAATAAACCTGTGGGATCCTATTCTGGACATGTTTGCCTTCAGTGTGTGGAATCTGGGCCACTTTTAATGAAACCACCTCCCGTGCAGGCTAAGCTGGCCACTCTCACTACTTATCTAGAAAGTTGGGGTAATAATGTATATGTCTGCAGACTTGGGACTAAAAGCATAAATGCATGTAGAATAGCTGAAACAGCGCCAGGTGGGGCACAGAAAATGTGACTCCTCTAACATAATTCCCCGATTCTTACATGCCTGGTGGGTGTCCCCTTTTACTTCACAGCTGCCGTCAATGAACACCGCCTATAAGTTTCAACTGACAGTTAAGAGTTAGGGTCTGCAATCTGTCAGGCTTTCTGGAGTGGGGTCTCAGGTCCCTCACCTCTTTTTCTCACCCATCAGCGGGGGCTGGCATGGATGCTGAGATGAGTCAGCAAGAGTCAGGTAACCACTCCTTCTTTAAAGTACTTTCTGAGCCATTAGCAATTAATCCACAGCCCAGCCCAGGAGGCTGACAGAGGATCGCCATTTCACTAATGAGATTTCTGAGCAGTAGCTCAACAGGTGAGGGGAGTGCAAATGGGGGCTGGATGGTGACAGAAAATACATTAGAACCTCAGCTACCTGAGGTTATGGCATAGCACACGCCCTTGCAGGATTCAATATCTTGGATCCTCTGGATGACCTCCCAACACTACTGCAAATCTCTTTCTTTTTAAGAGTCCCCACCTCCAACAGCCACAAGAAAACAGAAGCACAACAAATAGGGAACAATTCCCTCTCCAGGACAAGAGCGTTAAATGGAAACATCTTGGCCAATTCACAGCCTCAGTTTCCTCATTGCTAAAATGAGGAGTCAGATGAGATCATTTCAGTGTCTCAGACAAACGCAGATCATAATAAAGTGTACTGCTGATCGAGATTCTTTCACACCTGCCCATTCTGCTTGTGTCTGAACTGCCAGGGCCTGCCAACATCTGCCAACGTTTGCCAAATTGATCTGACCACAGGGATGTTCGCTTTCACATCCAGCAGCTGATAATGGAGAGACAAGGGTTAGCAAAGCAGCCCTGGCCAATCTCAAGGCCCATGTTTAGATGTAGAACAGGAAAGGCAGGGATCATCTCAGAGTAGGCACACTGAACCCTGCCCTTCCTGCCTCTGCCGAGGCTTGGCCCCAGGGAGCTTGGATTACGGAGGGCTCCCCACTACCACCTGCAGCAACAGCACAGCTAGTGCCTCTGAAGCAAGCCTTCTCCCTCCCACAAGCATTTTTTTTTACATACCCAGCCCTGAGCCTGTGCCTGGAAGTACATGTCAACTCTGCTTAGGTGGCCATATGCCTTGGGCTGCCCAGGACAGTCTGATTTATTTCTGTTGTGCCAGCATTCCATGTAGTCAGTGCCCACTTTCACACTCAAAAGTGTCCTGCTTGGACAATAAATAATGTGGTTACCTAGGCTCTACCAAGTTGTTTTCAAAATTGATTAGAGGGAAGAAAAAAAGTGATAGAACTAATGATTAAGTTGTAAGAATGATTAAATTGTAAGGTTACTTTCCCAAGATCACAAAGACTGTTTCTGCTCACAGAAGTTATTATATGTTTAGTTTGAGCTATAGGTGGGGAGAAGATAGGAAAAGCAATTTAGTGTTATAAGGTTATATAAGCAAGAGTGGTATTCTGGGCAGTGCCCTCGGTGGTCTCTGATCTGTCTCTTGCTTCAACAGTGTTTGGACAGAACTTTGACCTAGGGATGCCCCTTTTTCTACCTCCAGCCACACTCCTGCCTCTTATCCAATCACCACTTTCAGAACCAAGTCCAGGACCAGCCTTGTTGTGTTTTTTTGTTTTGTTTTGTTTTGTTTTTTCTATCTTAACTCCTTATTGCCGAACAACCATGAGCTTTTCAGAATTATTCCACCCAGGTGGAGGCTGCGGCCAACCTCCTAGCCAACCTGCCTCTGCGGGCCTCCCACACCTACCTCTCTCAGGACTTCTATTTCAACCTTGAAGATGTGGCTCTGGAGGACCTGGGCCCTTCTTCAGCAAGTTGGTGGAGAAGAAGCGGAGGGCACTGAGTATCTCTTAAAGCTGCAAAACCAGCGCGGTGGCTGCATTCTCTTCCAGGATGTGCTGAAGCCTCCCCAGATGAGTGGGCAAAACTCAAGACACCATGGCAGCCGCCTGGCCTTGGAGAGGAACCGGTACCAGGCCCTTTTGGAGCTGCAAGCCCTGTGTTCTACCTGCGCAGACCCCCAGCTCTGTGGCTTCCTGAAGAACCACTTCCTGGGTGAGCAGGTGAAACTCATCAAGAAGATGGGCGACCACTGACTGACACCTGCAGGTAGCCTATCCCCAGGGAGGGCTGGGCGAGTGTCTCTTTGAAAGGCTCACCCTCAAGCCTGACTAAGGAGCTTGTGCAGCTCAGAGGCCTTCCAGAGGCCCTCCGCATTTCCTTGCTGTCTGGCTTTTATCTGAGTCTCTTACGAAACTACTGGCCATTTCTAACCACCCTGAAGCCCTCTCCCATGCCCTTTCCATTGGAACAAATGAAACAATAAAGCTTTTTGCAGAAAAGAAAGAATGGTATGCGGTAGCTTTCTCTCTCTTTCTCTATCTTTCTCTCTCTCTTTATCATATAGTCTCTAACAATAAAATACTGTGTTAAAACCAAGCAAATTATGTTTATTCACACTTTTATGATTTATTTTTTTTCTTCATTGATTAAGGTATTACATATGTATCCTCATTGCCTCCCCAAGCCCCACACTCACCCCTGACCCCCTGTTGCCTCTGTCCATTGGTTAGGCTTATATGTATGCATACAAGTCCTTTGGTTGACCTCTCCCCCTTATTCTCACCCTCTCCTACTTTCCCTCTGAGGTTTGATATTTTTATAAAAACAAAGGCTTTTTTATTTTTTATTAAGATAAACTTATATAACCTAAAATTCACTATTTTTACCATTTTAAAGTGCATAATTCTGTAATTTTCAGTATTTTATAGTTTCCTACTAACATCAAGACTAATTCCAGGACAAATTCCATGGCCCCCAAAAGAAAACCCATAGCTGTTAGCACACAGTCCCAATTTCCCCCTGCCTCCATCCCTGGCAACCATTACTCTACTTTCTGTCTCTATTGTTTTGCCTATTCTGGACATTTGATATAAACATGATATAAAATATGTGGCATTTCATTTTCTGACATGCAGGTACTTCATTCCTTTTTATAGCTGAATAATATTTCATTGTATGGGTATACCATCTTTTCTTATCCACTCATCAGTTGATGCAGACTAGTTTGTTTCTACATTTTTGCTATTATGAGTAAAGTTACTATAAATATCCATGCATAAGTTTTTGTGTAAGCATGTTTTCAATTCTCTTAGGTATATTCCTCTGAGTGAAATAACTGAGTCAAATAACAACTCTATATTTAACTTTTTGAGGTACTCCAACTGGTCTCCATAGAGGTTAGGTCACTTTACATTTCTACCAGCAATATATGAGGGTTCTAATTACTCCATATCTTTTTCCACAGTTGTTGTTGTTGTTATTATCAAACAAGTAGGTGTGAAGTGGTATCTTATTGTGTTTTCAAATTACATTCATTTAATGAATAATGATATTAAGCATCTTTTCATGTGCCTTTTCATGAGCATCTTTGCATAGTGGCCATTTGCATATTTCCCTTAGAGAATTATCTATTCCTACTTTTACCATTTTATTTTTTATTTATTTCTCTTTTATTGTTGAGTTGTATTAGTTCTGACATATTTTGGATATTAGATCCTTATAATAGTTGCTTCTTTTCTGTGAGTTGCTTTTCACTTTCCTACACAAAAGTTTTTAATTTTGATTAATTTTTTTTATTTTGTCGCCCCTATGCTTTTGGGATCATATTTAAGAAATGATTAATCCAAAGTCATGAAGTTTATACCTATAAACTTTATACCTATAAACTTTCCTTTCTGAGAGTTTTATTGTTTTATATCTTATGTTAAGCCTTTTATTTTATTTTTTGTATAGAGTGTGAGGTAAGGGTCAAACTTCCAGTTATCTGAGAAACAATGTTCAGATTAATCTTTTCTCATTGACTTGTCTTAGCAATCTTGTTGAAAATCAATTGACTAAACACATATGAATTTACTTTTGGATCCTCAAATTTGTTCCATTGGTCTATAGGTCTACCCTTTTGTCAGTATCACCTTCATTTAATTACTGTAATTTTATAATAAGTTTAGAAATTGGGAAGTGTGACTCTTTCAACTTTGTTTTTCTTTGTTAAGAATGTTTTGGTTAACCAGTATCTCTTGCATTTCTTTATGAATTTGGGGAGATTGATAGGGATTACTGTAGATCTATTTGGGGAATATTGCTATCTTAACAATATTGAGCCTTATAATTCATGAACACAGGGCATATTTAGTTTATTTAAAAATTCTTATAGTTCTCAATGTACAAAAGTTTCACCTCTTGGTTAAATTTATTCATAAATATATATAATCTTTGATACAATTAAAAGTAAAATTATTTTCTATACTTTATGTTTCAAATGATGGTTGATAGGTTCCAAGTCTTTCAGTGCAACAACGTCTTAGGAAACAAATTTTACTGTAGGCTAATTTATATGAACAAGATATATAGATCAATCGAATGAAATAGAGAGCCCAGAAATAAATTCATGCCTTTATGGTCAACTAATATTCAACAAAGGAGGAAAGGGCATACAATGTGGTAAAGACAGTTTATTCAATAAGTGATGCTGGGAGAGTTGGTCAGATATATGCAAAACATTGAAATTAGAACACTTTCTTACACTGTATACGAGAATAAACACAAAGTGGATTTAAGATTTAAATGTTAGACTCAGAACCATAAAAATATATTTCCTGTAACAATATTTATTTGTGATATGTATCCTCAGGCAAAGGAAACAAATGAAAATATAAACTCATGAGACGACACCAAACTAAATAGTTTTTGCACACCAAAGGAAACTAATCAACAAATGAAAAGATAACCCACTGAATGGGAGAACATATTTGCCAATCAGATAAAGGGTTAATATTCAAAATTTATAAAAGAATTATACAACTTAATAACAACAACAACAACAACAAAAATCCCAAACAATTCCTTTAAAAAATGGGCAAAAGATCTGCATAGAAAATTCTTCAAAGAGGACATATAGATGGCCAATAGACATATGAAAAGGTGCTTAATCATCAGAGAAATGCAAATTGAAATCACAATAAGATATCACTTCACCCCTGTCAGAATGGCTATCATCAATAATTCAACAAGTATTGGTAAGGCTATGAAGAAAAGGGAACCCTAATGCACTGTTGGTAGGAATGCAGATTGTTGCTGCATTATGGAACACAGCTTAAAGTTACCTCAAAAAATTAAAAATAGAACTGCCGTATGACCCCGTGATTCTACTTCTGGGAATATATCCAAAGAAACTCAAAACACCAACCTAAAAGAATATATGCACCCCTATGCAATAGCCAAGATGTGGAAGAAACCAAGTACTCATCAGTAGGTGAGTGGATAAAAAGCTGTGGTACATTTATACGCGAATACTACTCCACCATTAAAAAGAAGAAAATCTTACCTTTTGCGACAGCATGGGTGGACTTGGAAAGTATTGTGCTAAGTGAAATAAACCAGTCAGAGGAAGATAAATACCATATGATTTCACTTATATGTGGAATCTCATGAACAAAATAAACAACAAAACAGAAACAGACTCATAGGTACAGAAAACTGACATCTGTTAGAGGGGTTTGGGAAGCTATGTGAAAAAGGTGAAGGGATTAAGCTAAAAAAAAAACCCAGAAAACTCATGGATAGAGACAACAGTATAGGGATTATTAGAGGGATAGGGAGTGGGATGAGGTAGAAGAGGGTAAATGGTGACAAAAGGAGACTTAAGTTAGAGTGGTGAACACACAATACAATACTATACTGGTAATGTATTGTATTATAGAATTGTGTGTCTGAAACCTGCATAATTTTATTAACCAATAATAACTCAACAAATTCAATAAAAATGTATTACGTTTTTATGGTATCTTATCAACATTATAATGAAATGATATTGAATGAAATAAGATTATTCAAGCACCCGCTGCATAATAATACAACTCTTTTTTGTATGTTGATTTTATTATCATGCAGTTTTGCTGAATTCATTTATTAACTCTAGTTGAATGTGTATATGAAAGACTATACATTCATATGTAGTCTTTAAGGTTTAATATGTATAAGATTATGAAATCTGCTCATATAATTTTAATTCCTTCCTTCCAATTTAGAGGTTTTTTACTTTTTTGCCTGTCTTGATTAAAATCTCCAGTATAATGTTGACTAGAAGGATGAGAGCAGACATCCATTTCTTGTTTCTGATCTTAAAGGGGAAGTGTAATGTTTCAGTCAGTATGATGTTAGCTATGGAGTTTTCATAGATGCCCTTTATCAAGTTAAGAAAATTCTATTCTATTTCTAGTTTGTTGAGTATTTTTATCTTGAAAGAATGTAGATTTAGTCTAACATATTTTTTGTATCTATTGAGATGATCATGTGAGCTCTTTTCTTTCATTCTATTAACACAAGAGGCCCAGTTTATGCATTCATACACCAGTGGGGTCCCTCAGCCTAGCTTGTACCCTTCTCAATCCACAACCCCTTGGTGGTTGTTGACCTGCCAGTTTCAGCCTGGTCTGCAGAAACCTGGCCAAAACTGGCAGGGAGACATCCCCTGAGGTATGTAGTAGTGTGCAAAGCAGCAGGTGGCTGGGGAGGAGTCTAAGTTGGGGCTGGGTGTCACTTAGCTCCCACTCATCCTGGCCCCACTGCGCCTGCTGCCACCCCTAGGTAGCATGCTGCCATGGCTGGTGGCATCAGTTAGCTGAGTGATGCTCCCGCTGTGGGACCTCACTGACCACCCAGGGGGAAACTCCTGTGTTGAGCATCTGCCCCATCGTGGTCAGTGTGCCTAAGTGACTGAACACCGTTTAATTGGTCGCTATGATCCACACTGACCACCATGGGGCAGATGCTCAACACAGGAGTTTTAGTATATATAGTATTGCACATTGATCAATTTGTATGTTCAATATAAAGTATTGCACATTGATCAATTTGTATGTTCAACCAACCTTGCATTCTTGAGATAAACTCCACTTAGACATGATGTCCACCTCTTCTAATATGCTATTGGATTCAGTTTGCTAGTATTTTGTTGAGAATTTTTGCTTATATATTCTTTAATGTTATTGATGTATAGACTTTTTATATTGCAATGTCTTTGCTTAGCTTTAGAATTAAGGTAATACTAGCTCCATGGAATAAGTTAAAATGTGCTCCCTCCACTTCAATGTTTTAAAAACTTTTGAGGAGGATTTATGTTAATTCTTCTTTAAAGTATGTCTAGTATAATTCAACAGTAAAGTTATCTGGTCCCGAGTTTTCTTTGTTGAAAGTTTTTTTAAATTTTTATTTCTAAGTTAATCTATTTGTTATTATTCATATTTTTTGTTTCTTCTTCAGTTAGTTTTGGTATTAGTAGTTTGTGTGTTTCTAAGAATTTATCCATTTCATCTCTGTTTTCCAGTTTATTGGTATATACTTGTTCATTATAATCTCTTATAATCCTTTATATTTCTATAAAATTGGTAGTAATGTCTATTTTTTCATTCCTGATTTGAGTCATCTTTTTTCTTGGTCAGTTTTTGTTAAAGTTTGTCAAATTTATTGATCCTTTCAAAGAACTAACTTTTGTTTCTGATCTTTTTCCGTTATTTTCTAGTATCTATTTCATTTCTCTCCTTCAAATTTCAATATTTGTTTTTGCTTCTTTCTGCTTGCTTTGGGATTAGTTTTCTTCTTCTTTTCTAATTAAGTAAGGTAGAGATTAGGTTATAGATTTGAAGTTTTTTTGTTTTGTTTTGTTTTGTTTTTAACATAGGTCAGGTGTTCCAGTGACATAATGACTCAGTTTTTATCTGGGAATGTCTTAATTTCTTCTTTATTTTTGAAGGCTAATTTTGTCAGATACAAAATCCTTGGTTGATGGTATTTTACTGTCCACTCTATGAATGTTATTCCTGCTTTTACCTTCCTTGTTTTGGAATGAATAAAAAAAAATTAACTGTCTATCTTATTGAGAATTGTTATATAGGACAAGGTGCTTCTTTCTAGCTTCTTTCCAGATTCTCTATTTTCTTTGGTTTTCAACAGTTTACGCTGTGTTGGCTAATTACAATGTGTCTCAGTGTGGATTGCTGACTATCTCATTTGACATTCTTTGAGTTTCTTGAATGTTTATGTTGCTTTTTTTTTTTTAAATGAAATTAGGGATGTTTCACCAATTAATTTAAATATTTTCCCCTTTCTCTCTTCATCTTGTTCTGCTTGATGGCCTCTGGTCTCCTAAGCTCTATTTATTTTTCTTTATTTTTTCTTCTTCTCGTTCCTCTGACTGAAAAATCTCAATTAACCTATGTGACGCTTGCTAATTCTTTCTTTGATCTGCTCAAATCCATTGTTGAGTCCCTTTAGTGAATTTTTCTTTCAGTTACTGCACTTTTCAACTCCTGAATTTCTGTTTGGTTAACCTAATATGTTTTAGATCATGCCCCCTTGGGGAGTGACTTAGCATTAGACAAGAGAGAAAGGCATTCCTTTTGAGTGGGCCTTCCAGACAGACCAAATAAAAATTCTTTGTGAATGAGGTCCATGATACTGAGACAGGATAGTAAGAAGCTAAGAAAATTCCTTGGCAAGTGGAAATTGAGAAAGACAGCTGAACAAACTGGTTGAGCAATTTACAGCCTGATACATAAGGATACCTCCCTAGAGATAACATCTAGGCCTCAATTGAATTTCAGCTCTAGGCCTAGAAAAGCAGCAAGACCAGGTGGATAACCCCAGGACCAGCTACAGTGACTAATGACCCCTTGCCTGGCACTGATCAATCAGTGGAGACCACAACCTTAAAAAGGAACAGCTGGAAAAGCTGATAAATATTCTACTGAGATTTCCCCCTAAGACCTTCCCTAACTCCCAGCCTTTAAAACCCCTCAAAACAAAGGACTAGCACACACTCTCCTGCCTAGGAACAGGCACACAACTTTCTCTTTCACTCCCGCTCTACCACCCTTCCACCCCCCCCCCCCCCCCCCCCCACTGCCCTTACAGGCATGCATCTCCTAAACTAAGGGATCTCACAAGACTTGCAACCAGGGCAGCAATGGGCAGCAGCAGCTCATCCCAAGCTAACCCCCTGAACCTGTCTCTAAGGCTCCCTTTTTCTCTGACTTCTCAGAGAGCCAAAGCAGCCCAGCCTAGGCTCTCTCCTGTTGCTTCTTCTATCTTAACTCCATCCTTTGTTTTACTGTTCCCAGCTTTAATAAACATACTTTCAAAATCACGTGCAACTCTTACACTACTGGTAGACCCACTCAGGGCCAGGTCCCCTTTCCTAAAATAATACATGCCCTGAGTATGTGGGCTGCTATTTCCACAGCTGCTGTTGATAGGATTAAGGTAATACACTAGTAAGTCTGCTCTTCTTAAGAATTGGCTTTTTTTTTTTTTCTTTATAAAAAAGAATCAGTGCTCCCCAGATTACTGTAAGTCTTTGGTAAGATTCCAGAGTTTTAAAAATGTGATTCTGATAGTTTTGCCAGATTTTTTTTTTCTTTTATGGAGAGGTAACTTTTAGAATTCCTTACTTCACCATTTTCTCTGATGTCATCTATTATTTTGTTTTCTCCCTATCACTAACATGACTTCTTTTGAGTTTTACATGAAGCCAGCTACTTTTGTAGTTCTTCGAGAAGACTGGAAAGTGGGGACTGAGGTTTAGGAGTTTCTGGGGAAGAAGCAGTAATTTTTTTTAGGATTTATATATTACATAGCAAAATTGAAACTCTGCTATATTTTTCTTCCTAGGCACTCTTGAGTCTTGAACATACCAAATATAATTATATTGTAAAAACTTTTTGAGAATATTTTAGGAGAATAAGAACCAAGATGTGGAGAACATGCAAAGCATGGAGTTTCTCAGATATAATTCTTTTCTGATCCACTGTGGAAGAAACACAGCACCCTGATTAATAATAATTCAAGATGCTTATGTTTCCTTAGATTTTAAAAAAATTACACTCTTCATAAACAACTAGGTTTAACAATTGAGTATTTTGAATATAATGTTAAAGAGAGGCTGAAGAGTGAGTTCTCAATAAATTTTTGTTGATTTTTAAAAAGAAGAGTAATAATAATTCATTAATATTACCAATAATGCTACTAATTATTTTTTAAAATTAGAATTACCATTACCATTATTATTGTAAACACTACTAATAATCATCTACTTATGCATCTTTTTATTTTCAAAAGTGGAAATTTATTAAAGAACAAGTACAGATTCCCAAGAGGGGAAGGGAAAGAGTCCCACAAAACGGACTCCCACGTGGGAGTGGGGATATGTGGATACATATGCATCTTACTAGAGGGAATGGGGATATGTGGATACATAAATATGTACCTATGTAATTTCTATCTACAAGTAATTTACACAACATAAAAGGTAACACATGCAAAAATACCGAGGCACTGCATGTATAATAATAAATAACTAGTGCTATGTGAGGCCAGAGCCAGAGTGTATCTGCAAGCTTGTTGTTATTGGTGTGAGGCAAGATAAGTACAGCAACTGAGAATAGTATCTACACATGTAAGGCACATTCCCTCTAAAATGGAAAATTTTATCTGTGGAATGTAGTAACAATAACTCTGGGCTTGTATTTTATATGTCTTTTTTTTTTCTTCTTATTTCACTTTCCAAATATTTCATTGTTCTCTCTTTTAAAAATATTTTTATTGATTTTTTTAAAAAGAGATGATGGGGGAGAGATTATAGAGAGTTAGAAACATCGATGAGAGAGAAACTTCAATGAACTGCCTCCTGCACACCCTGAAAGCAAGGTCCATGCCCTTGACCAGAAATGAACCTGGGACCCTTGAGCCCACAGGCTGAAGTTCAATCCACTGACCCAAACCTGGTTAGGGCTCATTGTTCTATTTTAACAAAGGTATTAGTTTGCAATAATTTAGAGAGGGGAGAAACAAGTCCTTCACTGAGACAGTTTGAGAAAAGCTAGCTTAGGCAATTTATGCTACTTGGTTTGGGTGACAGTTGCTATCTGGATTTAGAGAAACAGAGAGATCACTGTGGATTAGAGTGTCTGAGCAGCATTTATGGAACAAGTGGTACTTTACATTGTTATAAATTATAGGTAAAGAAGGGAGAAAAATCCCAGGATCGAGCTTCCTAAAATTTAGAAAGAAAGGCATGTAAATTCACCTAAGGTTTTGCATCTCTCCTGTTTGAGTATATAAATCCCTTCCCATTATGTTGGGTAAAATCAGGAAATGGATTAAAATCTTTTAATATTCTCTTTGGCTTTGAAGTTACTTAAAGAAGGGATTTAGAATTTAAATTGTGTGATTGGTAGAATCTTGAAGGGAATGAGAAAACGTAAATTAAATGTCTTCTCATTTCCAAAATTAGATAGAAGAGCTTGAGCCCACCTAAGAGAAAGAAGAACTAAATTAAAATGTTTGGCACTGAAAGTAATCAGAACATTTGATCAAATTGAGAAAAACTAAGTTCTTCTTAAACTTTAGTCCTATGATTTTTAAAGCCCTCATCCTATTTGGATATGAGTGGAAACAATGATTTTCTCATGTATGAAAAATTAATTTTAGCCTGAGGCTTGGAAAGGAGTTCACCCTGACATATTTTACTTAAATCCAGGAGTTCTTCAAAATCAGCAGTTTACATTAAGCTTTTTATTTTTAAATGTCTTATTAAATGTATTGGGGTGACATTGGTTAATAAAATTATATAGATTTCAATAGTATAGAGGTTACCAAAGGAAAAGGGCGGTGGGGGAGATAGTAAACAATTTACATATACAGCTTTACTAGTAAATTAAAGCCTCCACAGCATTAGAAGCCTATGGAAACTGGAAAGCACCATGTCTAATCCAAATAAAGTCCTTTAAACTTGGATTGAAGAGTCCTAAGTCATGAGAAGCTAAGACTTCCTGGTAGTCCAAGACACAGGTAGGTAGCCCTGAGACATGGGGCCCTGATTGGGAGGAAAGGAAACAAGGTCACCTAATTTCTAACCAGTGCACTTACTTTTTGTAATTTTCTATTAGTGGAATTAGACACTGCATACAAATGACTTTCAGAAACCTGCTTTTCAAGTTCCTGAACAACTTGAGGCCACTTGGTCAAGCAGCCAAAGTCCTGGGTGGGTCACAGCAAGTCAGGGTCCAGAACGAGGCTGGCCACTGTTGCTAGCCACTGGAGCTTCACCCAGGCTCACTGGGTGGCTGTCAGGGGCAGGGTGAAGGCTCCTTTCAAGCTTGATTTGCTCAGTGACACACAAACTCTGAGTCTTGGAACAGCTTTGAACTGCTTATATCGTGAAGTACATCACGGGCTGTGGTTGCTGTTACTGACATGTATGTGTCTCTAACTGCAGGCCAGCTTTCTCAAAGCCAGTCGCATGGGCTCTGGTTGAATCATAAGGTTGTATAAACACAAACCATGTTCCAGTTTTCCCGGAAGTATCTGTTCTGTTTTAGTTTAGCAGGACACAGATGGATCTAAATTCGCTGAGACTTTCATTCAGCACACTCCTTCAGCTGGGTGATCAAAGCACTCTGGACTCGGCTACTTTTGATGTTCAGAAATTCCAAAAGTTCCTTCCGTGGAGGCTGAGGTGGCCCACTAAGGTGGATTGTAACCACATAAAAAGGGACAAAATGATGTCAGCTGGAAAAAGTGAAGCATAGAGCAGTTTTAAGACTGAAGACTTGGGGTAGTGATGTCTCATTCTTTCCTCCCACTCCACAGTGATTGTGTCTCCTTATTGCTGGGCAACCTCATTCTCCTCTCCATGCTTTGTTCCCAGCTGCTCCTCCTTGCCTGGAGGATGGTTATCCAATCATGATAATCCAAGACAGAGTCATGATAAGGTCCATCCATATCAGCTCATTCTTTAAGGTACAACTCAAATTCTAGCTCTCCCACAAAGCTTTCCTTCCTAATAGTATTGGATTGTAAGAAAACCATGGTTGGCCAGACTGAGATGGACAAGTTACCTAATCTCTCACAGATACTTCACTATAAAATGCTGGGTCATTGTGTAGCTTAGAGGGAAAAAAAATGAGTGGTGGGTATAAATTTTATTATTATTCCAGGCATCTATTTGGCTGGAGCCCTTTTCTCATGAATACCTCAAACATGAGAATCAGAACCACATCTTTTGGCACGTGTATGATTTGTGAAATCATTCAGGTGTTTTGGCCTTATCTCCCCAGGAATCCCAACAGTGAAGACACCCCCATCTTTGAAGCAGAGATTCAGTTATGCTGAGTGTCACCTATGGAACACTTGCTATGTGGTAGGTACTGGGCTACTTTCATTTAATTCTTAAAATGGCCCCAAGAAGAGATTGTTACCTTCCATTTACAGAAGAGGAAACTGAGGCCAAGCGCATGGTTACTCCAGAGGCCACACATCTAGTACCTGGCATGTCTGGCCTTGAACCCAAGTCCTTCTTTAATCACAGCAAGTGATCTCCAAACAGTAAGTACAGAGGTGCTGGAGGGCAGATAATGACTGATTGATCAGCTGACTGCACTCATACACACAGTCAGCCTACATCCTTGTCTCCATAGATCTTTACCTATATATAAAGGTAAAGATATATATATATATCTGCAATTCATATAACACAATTAAGCATTTTAAAGTGTACAATTCAGTAGCATTTAGTGTCTTCAAATGTTGGGAAATATCCCCTTTCCAGTTTCAAAACATTTCATCACCTCCCCCAAAAAAACTGCATACCTACTATGTATACTAACCTGCGTTCTGTCTCTATGGATTGGATTATTCTGGATATGACATATCAAAGAAATCATATGACATATGAACGTTTAAGTATGTCTGCTGCTTTCATTTAGCATAATGTTTTTGGCGTTCCTCCAACTTGTAACGTGCATGACACTCTGTTCTTTTATGGCTGAATAATATTCCATTGTACATACATGCTATAATTTATCTGTTCTTTGGCTGATGGGTGGATATTTAAATTGTTTCTCCTCTTTGGCTATTATGAATGATGTTGCTAAACAAATTTCTGTGTGTACATATGTTTTTGGTTTCTCATGCAAATATACATAGGAGTGGGATTGCTGCCTTAGTCCTGCTTTAAGATGGGGAAACTGAGGATGAGAGAGGTTAGGTGCCCTACCCAGGGTCATTCCATTCTTCAGGGGTGGAGCTAAGATTAGGACCAGATCTGCCTGGTTCTAAATCTAAAACTTTTTGAGTAAAAAAAAAAAAAAAAAATCAGTGATTAATTATTTTGTAGACTAATTCTAACTTTTAACCTCAACTCAGATACCATGAGGTCACATGATGAATAACACTAATTTGAACTCGTGGAACATAGTTTCATTAGGCTCATGCTGAGATCTGAGCTTTTTGTTTCCCAGGCAAATCAACAGCAACAGACTTTACTTTGTTAGATCAACTATAACTTTTATTTTAAAAAGCTCCAATTACGCCCTAACCCAGAGAACATAGTGAAATAACAAGTGAAATTTTAATTTGATAATTAATAGTATAAACATGGTGGAATACTTCGGAATAGGAAGGCTTGTGTGCCATTTTCCTTTCTTATTAGCCATTGCTTTAAAATACAATTATACTTGTCTCATGTAATGATTGGACAGGAATTTAGTAAAAAAAAAAAAAAAAAAAAAAAAAAAAAAAAAGTAAGTTTTTACTCATGTGTTTTTTTTTGTTTGTTTTTTTTTTAGTGAATTGTGAAAACAAAATAAAAAGTGAAATATAGTGGGGAGTCTTATGTGCTCTTAAGAAATGGTGTCTTTCCTTCAAAGCCAATTATTCCTGGATAAGAGATGATCAAACTGCCAACACATATCTCCTGAACATTCATTAGGAATGTCTAGTCATAAGACAGCAAATTCTGAGGGAATTTCTGTTGTCTGAATGAGATAATAACTCATTTACAATGTGTCCAATACACATGTATACTACAACATTATTTCCTCACAGACCTGTCCATGTACATACATCCACTTGCACCCAAACACCTGCCATCAGCATGAGCAAGTTTCCTAGATCCCCAACAGAACAAAAGTACTGAAACCATTATTTTAACACACACTTAATACTTGAGGCTACTAAGCACTAGATGTTATAAAGGAGTTAAAATAAGTGATATCTCAAAATATGATGCATGCAGAAATCAAATGATACCCCTTAGAGCTATTTATCTAGCTAAAGTGAGTTACCGACAACTAAATAAAATTACTCAGTATGTTACCAAATCCCCGGTAATCCCTATCTATATGTTATTTTAACTAAAATAGAAAACATGTGTTTTTCAAATGACAAAGAACCAAATCTTATTTATTCCTTACTTATTCAATACCACTGGATGTTCACTATGATAAAATAAATGGAAGCCTAGCCTCTGTTGAAGAATAACCATTTATTCTTCTAAGAGCAAAAGGGAAGAAAGCACAACTTCCTGTATTAAGTTGTCTTCAAGCCAAAGAATAAAACTAGTAATACCAATACGGCAAGTAGAGCCATATGTTGAATGAATGAATGAATGAAACATCCTAGATGGGCTAAAGAAGTAAATAGAATTAATTTGGAAACTTCAGACTGGGTGAGATGAGTTTCATGTTGGTTTTTAAGGAGGTGATAGGCACGAATTATCGGGAACAACAGAAGATGTTGTGGTCCTTTTAGACGTGCCAAAATTAAACTGATAAGTGATACATATTAAAAGTCCTAAAAGTTGAGTTTTTTTGTGTCCCAGTAATATATCTAAGACTTTTCCCTAATATAGTTGACTCAAAACATGAAATAAAGTTAAAAGTAGTAATTTAAAAATATGCTTTGTTGTGTTTTTTTGTGGTAAAAAATTAAAAACAACTAACAATAAGAAATAACAATAGAAATAAAATATTAATAAACATCTAAAATTAATAAATTATTAATAAACTAGAGGCCCGGTGCAAAAATTCCTGCATAGGTCAGGTCACTAGGCCTGGCCAGCGATTTGGGCCAATCAAGGTCTTCTGGCTGCCTGCTGAGGCCTCCCTTCCCCAGCTGCCAGCTGGGGCCTTCCTTTGTTCCACACCGCCCCCTGGTAGTCATTGCATGTCATAGCGAGCAATTGAATTTCTGAGGTGATAATTTGCATATTAGCCTTTTTTGCATATTGACTGACAGAAAGAAATCAGAAGAAAACTATGGTAAGTGAATAAATAAAATCATGACCCAAGGAGAAGCCAATATCAAATAGTGTTAAGATCAGTATTAAAAAATCTATAATTAATAGAAAATATGCATTTAGAGATTATTTTATTAAGAAACACAAGGGTTTTAAACCAGGAAGAATGGATTACTGCTGGAGGCAATGGCATAAAGAAGGCGATGGTTTGGAATGATGGGGAGGATAGGAAAAATGGAGAGTTGACTGAAACAGAGAGTTCCATCTAGCAGCTAGGATCTTGGCCACAATCATTTCTGGTTAAGAACTGAACCAAGGAAGAAGATAACCCAAGCCTTCACAGAGGTGCTACTTGCAATCCTTAGGTCTTCTGTTGCAGAAGGTCTCTCAGCATCTCAGTCTCTTACGGTTTGGGTACTTATAATTTAATACACATCCCCATGCAGTGAAATACAGGAATTATTGAATGGAGGTGGGGATGGAGTGAGGAATAAATTGAACTCACGGCCTGATTCCAAATGCCTGCAAGTAGAGGTCCTGCCAGTGTTTTTATCTGAAATGATTAATTCCAGGACAGACCGGTCAACCATCCCCCAAACTGCTGCTGTGGAAAAATTTTTAGGCAGAAAAGCTACTTTCTTATGCCTAAGCTCATGGGCTCATATGGACCAAATTCTGTAGATGAAACTATAAACTACAAACTGGAGAAATACATCAGAATTTTCCTGGAACTACCGAGCCACTCTGAGCACCAGCCTTTTGCAACCTCCCAGTCCCCTTGCTGGCCTCTCCTCCTATCCAAAAGGTATCTCAATCATCTTTGTGGTGCATAGGTCATAACAGTACATATGGATTTTCATGAATGTGTAGGGAAAACTCATTATATGGGGATGAAAAAAACCACATTTGTCAATGGCAATTTAAAACCACTACAACATTTTTGGCCCCTGTAGTGTTAGAATAGTCATATCCTATATGGATAGAATTCATCTAAATATTCTCACACAGGTCAGCATTTAAGCAACATAGTTCTTTTTTTTCCCATAAAAAAACAATAAGAAAACAAAGGAAGGTGGTATCACAAAGCTGCTAAGATATACCTAACCCAATTTAATTTTTTATTTATTTTGAAATCATTTTAGAACTACAGAGGACTAGCAAAGATAGTACAGAGTTCCCATATCCTCATTACCCAGCTTTACTAATATTAACATTGTATATAACCAAAGTACATTTATTAACACTAAGAAATTAACATTGGTATGTTACCATTAACTAACTTTAGTAGACTCTATTCAGATTTTTCTAATTTTTCCACTAATGTCTTTTTTTTTCCGTCTTTTTTTCTTTCTGAGATCTTATCCAGAACCCCCTATGGCCTTTAGTCAGTCATGTCTTCTAATTTTTCCCCCACCCCCCTAATCCATGGCAGTTTCTCAATTTTTCCTTGTTTTTCATGATCTGAACACATTTGAACAGTCTCTTGATTTGGATTTGTGTGATGTTTCCACATGCCTAGAGTGAGGTTATGATTTTGAAGTCATACTTCAGCGGTGATGGTCCCTACTCTTCACATTTTATCGGGGGCATGTAATTGTTAACATGATCTGTCACTGATCACTTCTTTATTATGGTATCTGCCAAATTCCTGCACAGCCTAACTTTTTACTTTCAGATACAGATGTCAGATTTAGTGCAAAAACATAGGACTTCAAATGGGCCATACTTATAATAAAAACATATTTTTAAATCTAAAATTCAAATATAATTGGGCATCTTGTATTTTATCTGGCAGTTCTACTATCAGAAGTAAATTCTCAGTAACAGCTATAAATGTTCACTGAGCCCTCATGTCCATGGAACTTTCCTTACCCCACTTTCCATGCCTCAAAGACTGCAGTGTAAGCAATAATCCTATTTAGTGCTTAAGTCAGTAATTCTCAAACTCTAGGATCCACTAGAATTCCTTGGAGATCTGGGCCCTATCATTCTCTTCTGATTCAGGAGGTCTGGGGTAGATCTCTACAATTTGCATTTCTAACAAGTCCCCAGGAGATGCTGATGTTGATGATCTAGGGACCTCATTTTAAGAAATCCCATCTTTTACAAATAAGGAATTTGGGTATTTGTATTTCCTATACTTGCCATAAGATAAATATCCTTACAGTCTCTATGTTATAAATCTGCCATTACAACTCATGTAGGGTAGGTCAAAATGGATACAACATACTCTTAACCTATGAATGACTCATACATAAGAATGGAAACAAAGAACAGTCCAGGTAAGACCCTTCTTTCCCCTGAAGGGGGAAATCCTTTTTCTCCCCAGGGAGAGCTGAGAATCAGGCTAGATCTAGAAGGGGAGCTACAGTCAGGTGGCTTCTTCCTCCTCACTGCTGCCTCAGCTGTGGAGAGGATACAAGTTTATCTGCATGAGCATCTACCCTTCTGTTGTCACTTCTTGCCTAAAACCATGGGACTTATCAGGGAGCCATTCTACATAGGACACAGAGATGGCTGGAAATCAGAATGCACTACTTCACAGAAAAAAAGAAAAATACTACAGACACAAGCCAAACTTAACCTGCATTTTTATGTTGTTGTTTTGTGTTTGTTTGTTTGTTTGTTTGTTTTAAAGCCTATTGTGGGTTGGTTTGGTTACCTGATACTTAAAACACTGCCCCACTCTCCTTATAAGAAAAGTCTTTCTTGGAACCAAACAAAAAAACTTTCTGTCCTAACAGGTTTGGCTCAGTGGATAGAGCATTGGCCTGCAGACTGAAAGGTCTCAGGATTGCTGTCAAGAGCATTTACCTTGTTTGTGGGCACATCCCCAGTAGGGGGTGTACAGGAGGCAGCTGGTCGATGTTTCTTTCTCATTGATGTTTCTGACTCTCTATCCCTCTCCCTTTCTCTTTGTATAAAATTAATAATATATATATATATATATATATATATATATATATATATATATGTATATATATATTAAAAAAAAACCTTTCAAGTGCTTCAACACAATCAATTGATCCAAATTTTGGAGATGCCCCACTCCTCTCTCCCCTCCTTTGATGGATAATTTTGTGAACAAATGAGATTCTGGTCAAGCTCTTCTGCAACACTTATCTACCCTTTGCATTGGGTACCTAAGCAGCTGGCTACCTATAATACTCTTACATTAATTTAAGCTCAGATCCTACTTGGCTAGTGGTAATCTTTGAAAGTTGAAAAAGCACTTTGAAAGGTGAAGGCCTCTGAAAAATGGCTAATGTGTTCTTTCTTCTAGCATATAGCATATGCCAAGGATCCTGTCTGGTAATTCAGATACAGGATTGCATTACTCTTGACTGCACTATTGTGAGAAAGGTAGAAATAACCCCCTTTTACAGATTGCTAAATTGTAAAGCATATTACAGACCCAAAACATAGCTTCAATGTTTTAGACCTGACTTTACAATCAATACTTCATTTAATTCTTAATTCAACTAGTATAAACTATCTCAAGGGACCTAGCTTCAGTCTTTTATACCGTCCGGGAGAGCATTTGGTATTCTTAACGGGGCACCTACGAATAGTGCTATGAGTAGGCTGGTGTACCAAAAATAACTGATGAAACATTTTTCCCTTTAATGCTCTTCTAACATTTTTTTCAAAAGGAAATAAAATACAATCTCTATAAAAAATATGAAACCTATAATAGGGGAGACAAAAATCTTGGTATTACCCTCATGTGATTAAGACCACTAGAGTCACCTGGTAACACTTCAGGGTAATGAGAAAAAATCAAACAAAAATTTAATACTTTGCCTAAGTTTGAATTAGACAGATTTATTTCTAAAAGTCACCTTAAAGAGAAGTTACTAAGAGTAGTTATCTAGATTGTATGGCATTTATTTACTGTTGAACCTCTAATTTCCACACAAAGAAACAGAATGGAAGGTCACCAGTCCTGACAGAGAAGAACTTAAACTTTACATTTCTTCTTTATTTTCTGAAGATTTCAGTGACTGTAAGAATCCCAGGCTTTCATGTAAGTCCTCTCAAATGTGGTGGCTACTAAGAGTAGGTAGCCAGATACCAACTGTCTTTAAAAGGACTGAATGGAATGCAACCAAGTATTTAGGCAAATAGCCAGGCTATCTCTTTTCAGGAGGCTAATGGAGGTGTGGCCCTCCTCCCTTGACAAGCATTTCGGGAGGAGAAGGGGGTCTCAGCTGCATTCATCCATCTTGTACCTGTCCTGCTTTCATCTCCAGCTCTCCCTGCCTCTTTGAGGTTTAGTTCTTCCTGTCCTTGCAGGAGTATCTGAAAACAAAAGCTCCCATCCTACTACCAAGAAACCAATATGAATATACCCCAGGAGCGGTGGAGTAGAGAAACTGTGATCCAGACATAAAGTGGCCCTAGCATCAGGAGTAAGATGCTGGGGAGAGCTCCACAGGTGAGGTTGTGACCAGAATGAAGACATCTCACCACATGTCTTATTTTGGTCCTTCCATGCCCTCATCCATTGTAACCACAGGCCTGAAAGAACACACAGGCCTCCTTGAGGAAGCCAACTTCATCACCCTTTTGAAGACCCTTCGTTTTAACAAGTGTAGTTTTCCATTGGGGCATTGGGGTGTCAAGGGCCAGAAGCTTTAAAAAGGGAAGAAAGAAGAAAATCAGGAAGTGGTGTAACAAAGGCCTAATTATAAGGGAGGAATATCTCTCTACAGACAGGTCACTGGAAGGATGCCAAAGGCTCTATCCACATAAAGGAAAAGATTGTTATAAAAAGATTTTTAAAAAAAGAGGAAGAAGAAAGAGGCATGGCAGTGGAGACTGCGAGGGGGTGGGGCAGAGAATAGGGAAATGAATAAGAATAATGACTTAAAAGCTTCCCCCCTACCCCCCTCTGGTTCTCTGCTTCCTTTTCTGCAGATGCTCAGCTGAGCCAGTGCAGCTGGCTCCCTGACAAATGTGGAGAAATCAGCCAATTTGAGCTGGTTGTTAGCAGCCTTGGCATAGAGGCTAGGAGAGATGAGGGGCTGCCTCAGGTGTGGCGGGAGGTCTTCCAGAGCCATGGCTGAGAGATCCTGGGCCAGTGCATGGCCTGCTGGCCTCTAGGTTCTCACCAGCGCCCCCTCCTACCTCCTGGTTCCATTCTACCTCCTGGATGGATAAAGGTGACCTTGGAAGGGGAATCTTTCTCTATTAGTTCCTCTTCCCCTCCTAAAACCCTCCTGACAAATTCTCTCCTCCCTTAAAACTGGTAGGATTTCCTCCTGCTCATTTGGTGCAACAAAAGGACTCTTGTCCCCAAGTGTCTTGAGTGCACATCTGATGGCCCAACTAAGGTCCTTAGGGAACACCTTTCCCATCACTGTACTGAACCAGAGCCTGGGGACACCCTGGCAGAGCACCCTGGCATTGCCGCACAAGCCAGGGGAAGCTTCTTTATAAATGTTCACTAACACCAAAGAGTAGGCCACACACATTTATTTACACATTATTATGTGGACACAGAGTATGACCATGACAAAAGGAGGGCACCTCTGACTATACAGTTCAAGCAAAGCAATTAACACTTTGAAATGAGTTCAGGGTAAAGTGTAAGTTCCTTACCTATTAAATTGTCTACTTTTCTGTAAGTCTTATTTATGGATTATTTGACAATTAAGCAAAAAGGATAAAAATCAGGGACTAAGATAAGGAAGTCCTTACTTTCATCATCCATAGAGTCGGCAATGATATATAAATAAATCAATTTTTTATCAGCTAATTGATAGAAACAGGACTTAATTTCCTAGAGCATCTCACCAACGTTATAAGGAAGTACACTGAGTGAAACCACCTTATTTGAGGACCTGCTGCACTAAAATAAGTGTTTATATAAGGGAAGTTTCTAGAGGAATGAAGATGTTCTACATCTTGTTTTGAGTGATGGTACATGGATGGATACAACTGCCAAAGCTCACTGAATTGAACACTTGAGATTCTGCACCTTTTATTGTATGTTAATTACATCTGGATAAAAATTTTAAATGTAAGTGCCTATGTTCCAATAACACTCACTGTGTCTACACAATGCATCCATACCAGCACACTGAAGGGTCCCTACTGTAAAAATACACAAAGAAAATGTCACGAGGTCACTTCCTCAGTTATCCTTTACATAATGCAATATTTTCAAGAGAATGGAAAATGATTACTATATGATCTTCAAATACATTCTATGAGCTTATAGTGAAAATACTTTACAAAAGAGAAGTGATATCGTTTTATGTTATATACAAGTTGATTAGTTATTGTTCTCCTTATAATCTGAAAGTAGAGTATGTCAGGCACTTGACTTCTATGGTCTGGAAAGCTTTAATGTGGACAGTGCTGAACAACACTGTCCACATTAAGGCTTTAGAGGGAAGAACAACAAAATTGGTTTGAACTATACTGATTGCAGATGACATGAGCACATTGTTCAATTCAGGAAGAGAGCAATAGACCATCAGAGGTGAAAAGGTAGTGGATTATATAGTCTATTCAACTCATTAAGTCAATATAAAAATTGAGGCTCAGAGAAAGAAAACCTTTTGCCCAAGAACACACAGATGTGGGTCTTCTGGATCTCAAGTCTATTTCTCCTCCCAGTTTTGCATGACTCTTATTTTAAATGCCACCTTCTTCTAAGATTTTAAAGCAAATATAATATTTATATCTGTTTTCAACTTTCTACAAAGTAATATTTTTACTACGTAATATTGTAAAGCATCTTCAGAAAAATGTTTCCCCCTGAGAATGGTTGTTCAAAAAATGTGTGCTTTTAAAATTAAGGTAGCTTAGTGTTATACTCAATTACTCATGTTCACTTTCTTATGTATATTTTCTCAATAATAGTTATGGCTCTTGAAACTCTAATTCATGTTTGCTGATAACCCATGCCTAGAATACAAGATTCTCAAAGGCACTTTTATCACCATAAACTCACATTTTTATTTCCCATTTGGACCTCAATGGCTCCTTTGACTTTGCTTCAGTGACTAGGCAAGTTATCCTTTTCTCTTAGCTTTAAGAATTGCTAGTGATAATGTAAAAACCATAATCCCATGAAAGTAATTATTGCATTTAATAAAGAAACAAACCAATGCCCTTATTCATGTCTTCAACTTCCTGTTCATGTAAAGAGTGAGCCACAATGAACAAATGCTAATGGATTGTTAATATCCATATCAGCCACACTGAAGACAGGGGGACTTACTGCCCACAAGCAGAAATGAACCTACTCAGGAGACAGTGGTGAGTTTGGGAATCCCCACATAATGACCAACCACATTGGATTTTACTATAGTGACAGCACCCCCGAGCTAGAAGGGAGCTGAAAAATCATCATGCTTGGTAGAAAAAAAACAACACAGAATTTCTTTTGAAATTAAATCTTATATAAACCAGGTCTTACCAAGGCTTCTTGTACATGTGTTTGCTGGGACTCAGCCTTAAAAAGGACCCATGGCATTTTTGACCATGCACATGGAAGAGAAAGAAAGGAAGAAATTTTGCTCTGGGTTCTTTTTTTTTTTTCCTGCTAGCTTCAAAGCAGACTAAACCCATTTAAAAAAAAAAAAAAAAAAAAATATATATATATATATATATATATATATATATATATATATATATAATTGATTTCAAAGAGAGGAAGGGAGAGAGAGAAATAGAAATATCAATGAAAAAGAAACAGCAATTGGCTGCTTCCTGTACACTCCATACTGGGGATCAAGCCCAAAACCTGGCCATGTGTCCTGACCGAGCTTCAAACCGGTGATCTGCTGATGCATTGGAGGATGCTCAACCAACTGACCCACACTCACCAGGTCAGACTCAACCCTTTTTGAATAGGGCTGAGTCACGAAAACTGACTGTGGCCATTTAGAAGCACTTAAAATTCTGGGGGTAAATTCCAAGTAGACTTTATATATTTAAAAAAGAAGAAACCATCTAAATTTCAGACATATTAATCTGCTCCTCATCCCCCCTCAGAAAGTATCCTAACAGAACTACTTGGAAGCCACAGGAAGACTTGCTGTAATGTTCAATGTTTAGAGCCGATCAACAGCTGGAAAGGCAAACTGTTCTTCAGTGTGAACATTTCACAGTTCAAATCACTTAACAGATGTAAAATTATAAGATAAACTTAGCATTTAGATTTTTTTATTATTAGCTAGAGACGATCTTCTTGGAAAATACATTTCATGTTTAGTACTTCTTGATGACTAAGGCAAGAATTTTTAAAATGTTCATTATACTAAATAAAAATGTTCATTATACTAAATCATACTTTAATCAGCTTAGCATAAGGCTCATAAGGCTCATTCAGGTTTACCTACAATTAACTAGACATTTTAAGGCACTAAATATACAAATTTAAAGTTCGGGAAAGAATTATCCTACTGATCAGCCAACTAATGTAGATGATGATAGGCATCAATGCTAGAAATGATATTGGATACAAAGTGAATATTCTATAATAGAAATTAATTGATAATTAATCATGCTGGTGAGAGAACTTTGAAGTCAAGGGAGGCTCAGGATTACAGGCTCAGAGGCAAAGAGTACCTCACCTAGGGAGAGGACTTGGGGCAGGAAGAGGCTATGCTGACCACTCCCCTCCACTGAAGTAGGAGCAAAGCAAGTGGAGAGGATTTACACGAGAGAAACAGAGCCACTAACTATACGGAAGGCAGATCTGGTGAGGAAAGATTAGTGCAATTAGGGCAGTTTCAACTTTCAAACAAAAGAAAAAAGGGTAACTTGATTCCTTCATCAAGCACATGACTGACTTTTATAAGAGGCTTTAGGAAAATTAAGAAAAAGCAAGAGAAATTCAGGTGGGCATTTGGGGAAGGAGGCCAGGCAAAAGGGTAGAGATTAGCCAGGGAATTAGAGGCCTGCATGGACCTGCTTGTCACTAACAAGTGGGAGATCTAGAATAAACATATGAACCTCTACAGGCCCCAGGTTCCTCATCTGTTAGGTACAAAGGTTGCAGCAAATGACTCTGACTTCTGACATTTCGGTTCAAGAGGATCTTTTTTATAAAATAAACTAAAACAAAACATACCCTCTCCCAAATTAGAAGATTAATAAAAAGTATCACGTAAAGGTTGTGGACACTCCATTTTGAATTTCTTTAATAAAAGACAAATGTTTGACCCAATGGGGTCCCTCCCAACATTCTGGTTCTGGACAGCTTTTTCACAGAATTGCTGGCCTGCCACTATGTCCATCACTGCTGGGAAAGAGACGGTATTAACCAATGCATGGTCTGTTGGAGGAGATGATGCTTTTAAAAAAATGAGTTACAAACCCTGTGGGAAGGCAAGAGTGGGCTCTGGAAAAGTTACTAATCAGCTCACTCAGAGCTCAGCTCCCCATTGGGAACATCAACCACAGTGTTCTGGCTCAGGAAGCTATGGGCTCTAAGAGTCAGAGAAAACATCAATGCTGATATTTTAGAGCCCAAAGAAGGAAACTTAGCAAGTTAGTCATTGTTCTGGGCTAGTTTGCTTACAATGGCCTTTAGCCTTACCATGCCATGGGGAGATGGGCATGATGTACTATCTCAGTATAAGCGAGGACCTAAAGTTCAGAGAGGTGAAGAAGCCTGCCCCAGGTCACAGGGCAGACAAATTCCCCTTTTATCAAGCACCTACAGCAAGCTCACTCTGTCCTAGATACCATTGGATACACAGGAGAAGCTGACATGGCCCCTGCCTGGACAGTGGGGATAGGGGGGAGCAGCTAATGGTGAAGAAATATTTGGCAGTATGAAATATGACAAAAATAAGACCAGGGAATATGACAGTGACTGAGAGGCTACTTCTAAGTGGCGAAGGGAAAAAGAACTCTCTGAAGAGGTGACTTTAAACCAAGAACAGACTGACCCAAGGCCTCAGTCATGTGAAGATCTGCGCAAGAATCAGATCAAGTGAGCAGGAGGGAAGGGCACAGCGCATACAGTGGAGATACTAGACATCAAACAGAGTGCAGCCGAGCAGGCAACTGATGGACAAGAGGGGCCCCTGGGAAGCCAGCTGCTGCCTAATAAGCTCCTCTGTCTGCCAGGCTGTTGCAGTGGGTCGGCTGGCTGGTTTCATCGTTGTCTTTTAATAGAAGCAACGGGAGGGGAACAGAAGCCACATCCATGTAGCACTAGCACCTGCCTCTATAAAGAAGGAGTGCCACTTAGAAAGGCTGGGCACTGCAACTCACCACCCCAAAAGTTTCAAGTTCCTTTCTGCTCTGTGTGCCAACCTGAACTCCCGGCTTCCCTCTGCCAGGAAAGCTCTGCAGCATGCTGGCACAGCAGCCAGGCCTGTGAGGTAACAGGAAGCCAGGTAGGGAGGGAAGGACAGCATCCCGCTGAGATCTCAGCCGTGTTTCTTCCACATGGCAAGTTTCATTTTGTTTAATTTAACAATAAACTCATTATATTAACTCAATTCAATAGAAGCAGCAGGGGGAGTTCTCCTAATTTAATCTTGGGCTTTGAGAAGCCTCGCTCGGTGCTAAAACAATGCCGTGCAGAGAGATAAAAGGGCTTGTATCATATTGAAAAAATACCTTCGCGTTTCTGAATGCAGCCTACCTGCAATTGAGGAACAAGCAGCCCACTTCTGACTTTATCCAAAGCCTCATCTGCTCAGAGAGCTAACCTATGCAAGCAAATCATTCTTATGAATGATGCCGCTTTAAGGGTTTAAACTCTGAGAAGTGATCCAATTTGAAAAGGAGTTATTGGATGCACCTGGCCAGGGAATATAAATATCTCAAGCTTACCTATTCATAAAACTGGTCTTCTGTAAGTCACCTGAAAATACAAGGATGTAACTATCCAACATCCATTACTCTAGGCATCCATTATATATAGCATGCAGCCAAATATATATATATATATATATATATATATATATATATATATATATATATATATAATTTAAATATTATAAAAATAATGTCTGCACTTTATAAAAATCTTGAGGGATAAAAAAGACTACATAATCTGCTAATCTCTCTCTCTCTCTCTCTCTCTCTCTCTCTCTCTCTCTCTCTCTCACACACACACACACACACACACACACACACACACACACACACACTGGCTACTAGTAGAGACCAAACAATGGATTTTGTCCCCAGCTGGCAAGAGGAATTAACATGCTCATTAATTAGGATCCGTTTAGGCTGGTATTGAATGTATATGAATGCAGGCCCACTGGAGGATTCCAGCTGGGAGATGCCAACTTTGGAAATTCAAAGACAAACCATTTTTATCTCTGGTGTCCACATATGCTTAGTGTGGTCACAGTGACCATGTGGGCTTGTGTGTATTTGTGAGGCCTGAGAACATTTATTCAATCTGTTTAATCAAGCAAGTTTTAAAGTTTATTTCATGTTCTCTTCACCACAACATGCAAAACAAGGTCAGGTCAGGCATAGGAGGCGGGGGAGGACAGGGCCAGCTCTTAGGAAGAAATTATCTTCATCCCAGAGGGCTTTTAGAAGGAAGAAATGCTGCAATGTGAGAAAAGGTACGCATAATAGTCCTGATTCACTCCAGCCCCAGCTAACAAGGCAGGACCTCTTTCCTGGTAGAAAGGAATTGAACAGGAAAAAGGGGGCGAGAAAGGTACAGGCTGGGCCCTGGCTGTGGCTCTCCCATCTCTCTCTGTTTCTCACACCATGTGTCTCTCAGTCTCTCTATTTCAATGAGAAATCTTTTGTAGGGGGTCAAATATAGAATTTTTTAAGGGGAAAAATGCCAGAATCCCAGTGTGGAGGGAGTTCTGTGGCAGGTTTCGGATCTCTGAGTGGAGAGAACTCAGACAAGATGAGGTTTCAATGCTGCCATGAGAGAAAAAGCCTTCTCACCCTGCAATTTGCAAACAAGAAGGTCTGCCCAGGTTCAGGACATTTTCTTCTGTTATTTCCATTCCTTGTGAAACACGTGCTTTGTTTATGGACAGCATTTTTTTATTTTTTTTTCACGGAAAAGTAGAAGTTGACAGAGAGGTGAAGTGGAGAGGGAGAGAGGCAGAGACAGAGACAGAGAAAAATCAGAATGCAAGTAACAGCAAGCAGGCAGATCCAATCCTAGGGTTTTTTTTTTTATGTTTCAAATGGCATTTTATTTTCCCCATCTAAAAATAAGCCTGTGACCTTTTGTATTTCTGCATTTTGAATTTCTCCAGGCCATATGTATTTCTGCAACATCCAGAATCCCAAGGCATGTCCGGCAGAGTGATAACTGACGACTGTCTGTTCCAGGTCCCCGGAGCTAAGAAGTACACCTGTCAGAGCAGCAGCAGGCAGATTCCAAGAGAAAGAATCCACCGAGCTCTGGGAGGGCACTCTGAACCCCAGGTCCTCTGTCAGTTATTGATTAAACCTCTTATGCATACACAGCCACTCCAGGCAAGCTGAACTTTAATTTAATGTCTCCTATAAAACAGAGATGGATACAGACTGCGAGTAAATAACACCAAGCGCTATAAGAAGAACAAACACCTGCACACGTTTTCATTGTTAGATTTCTTTTTAAGTCCAAAGAAGTAAAAAAAAAAAAAAAGAATGTCAAACCACTTATAAACAAAAAAATGCAAATGAAAATGTGTTGCACTTTTAAAATCTTACCTAATTAGCGGAGATGAAAAAGAAAGGTAATACCAGCATTGGCGAGGTTAATGCAAATAGGCACTCCCACATCTCTTTAGAGTTGGAATATAAAGGAGTAGAGTTTTTATTTCTGAAGTTCAATTAGGCAACCTGTTGGAAATGCCTTGCACCAACATTGATCGATTGCAGGTTTAGCAGTTTATTGTATCAGTCACCTTCAGTTCATCACAGCGTTGTTTAGGAAGGCAAATTGTTGGGGACAAAATGGTCAACGATGGGATGACTGCTGAAGTCAATTGTGTTATAGTGACACCAGGGATGTGATTAAAAGCCATGCTTACGTAGGGAAATGGATAAATGTTCAGAAAATGTCACTAACCAAAAAAGTCTAAAAGCTATCAATCTATTATCTATCTACCTATCATCTATCTATCATCTATCTATCATCTATCTATCTATCTATCTATCCATCTATCTATCTATCTACCTATCATGCTTACTGCGTGCAAACCATACTTGCATTATCTCATGTAACATTCACAACCCCATGAAGTGATCACCTTGTCATGGATAAAGATACTGGGAAGTAGGGGTACGGGCATTTAAACCCAGGTGGAGCAGATCTAAACCACACACACTCATTCTCTCTGTCCTGAAAATGAGTGTGTGTGTTCATGTACACAGATACATGCGTTTTAAAATACTTGTCATCATGTCTGAGCAGTAGGCTCAGAGATGATTTCTGTTTACTGCTTAGTGCTTTCCTGTGTGTGTGTGTGTGTGTGGTTTTTGTTGTTGTTGTTGTTTTGGTTTTTTGTTTTTTGTTTTCAATTGCTCCAATGAACATGTGTTTCTTTTGAAATGATATTCTATGATCATCTGACTCACTGGGACCTGGGAGGATTCAAGAGGCATTAGAAAGTCGCAAATAGATTTTCTCTTGATTTTTTTCCACTGTGGACCAGGCACAGTGGCTTACTCACCCTGTGCCATGGAAAGTCACTTTGCCTCTTTATGTAAAGCGAGAAATGAATGTGCTAAGGCGTGTAAAACCACCCCCAGGCAACAGCTGCTCAATGAATGCTGTTCCCTTTTCTCTTGCCTGTCTTCTGGAACATACTAATTCCAGGAGTGGCATTCTCTGACTCTGACCAATACATAGTTCTCAATGTCTTAGGGAAGACCCTTGACCCAAAATCAAAGGGAAATGTATTCTGCCTGAAAAATGCCTGTTAGATACACTGGACTTCCCTTCCCTCCCAAATGGTAGTCTTCTTTAGTCCTTGGTTTTTGAAGGTTATTTCTTTTTCTCTTACAGTGGTCTTCACAGACTAGGGAATGTAGATATATACCTGAAGTGTCACAAAAGTCCTTCCAAAAAGTACATGGACACAAATAGTGTTAAGAGAATTAACTTCCAGAACCTCCATTTCCCTAAGACTTTTTCCTAAATTTGTCTGAGAATGTATCTGTGTTCAAGGTTCACTCCAGTAGCCTCATCTGCACTCTTGCAATCATCCTCCTACTGTGTAGTAGAAAGATATGACTCTTACATCACAAATCTATTCTACCACATTGTCCAGAAACCTGAACAGCATTGGGGTGCCCAGAAAGGACCAATCTGATATGTGGGTTAAAGGTGATTCACCTGTAATCAAGGTGGGTGATAAATCCCAGGTATTGAGGGCTTTTGTAAAGAGTTAAACATATTTTGTAAAGCGGTATTTTGACCTGTTTGGGGAATTCAGCTAGGTGGGATGGGGTGGTGAGAACGACAATAATTATGGTTTCCCACATCTTCTTTTCTATTCCTCAACTATTATTAGAGACCCCGTTAGAGCAAAGAGAGTCAACTAGAACTACTGTGCATCCACGCCACAAGTTCATGGCTCCATAGCTCCATTCCTCAAACAGTACATCTCCATACGTCTCAATCTCTGACAAATATTTATTGAATAATTTGAACTCCAAAAAATATATATGTATATATACCCTGTCCTCATAGAGCTATGTCTTAATAAAACTCTATGTTAAAATGTGGTTGTCACAGGTATGCATATTGACATATTTAAATCTATGTTCATTGAAAAATAAACTCAGACTTTTTTTTTGACACAAAATAAATCTGACTTGGCTGGTCAAATAAAAAATGAGGACATTTAGGGTATATTATCTATATACTGAATGAACTAAATCTCCAGATCCAAGGATTGATGAATGCATACTTAACGGATGTGACTAAAGAATTTTTGCCATAACTACATTAAAATATTGTTTGGCAGGCAAAGATATATTGAAATTACCAACATTTCTAAATTGCCAACACTTTCTAAGTAAATCAAGTTAAGCAGCATGCCACTAAGTGAAGGAGTACATAATTTTTAGTAATTTAATACCATGGTAAAGGCTTGCAATATACTTTTTGGTACACACCAAGAAAGTAGATGATTTTAATAAGTGGATAACAAATGCTTTTGGAAGCTAGGTGCCACCAATTCTTTGCTTTTCACAAAATCAATGGAAGACCTACTCAATTGACTAACAGAGAGATCAAATATGATTGCTATTGATGGGGATTTGTTTTGGGGTTATAACTCAGAAGTTCAAAGATAGAAACAATACTGCTCTAAGGGAACTCCATCTGTCTCATCACATAATCTGTAGATAATGTTTTTCACCATTTACAGCATAAAAACTAAAACCAGGAATAGAACTGATGTTGAAACATTAGCAATAAAAATATTCTTCCATGGATTGAAATAATTAGAAAGAAAGCCCCATCTATCTCATTAAGTAATGCATTTTCAATAATTTTGTATTTCTTATATTTAATGTCTTCTCAAAATGTTTAATGCATTTATGTTGTTTTGATCAACTCAGTACTAAAATCATTGTAATGATAAACCAATTTAGAAGACTTTTTATTATCTAGAGCTTTATGACCATGAAACTTTTAAAATGAAAATGTACTTAAATATTTTTTAAATTGCAAAGGATTATAATAGCATTATCAATAAAAGAGTTTTAAGCACAAAGTATATAACAGGAGGATAAAATTCCACAGGGAAATATAATAGAAATGTATTTCAAAGAAATAAAATTACATAAAATTTTTATTGTTAAAGAACAGTTTGCTCATGTACTTAAAAATAAATAAAGGAGGGTGAATAGTCACACAAAATAGTATTTAGATTCAGTTTTCTTTTAAAATGTCAATATTTTTAATTCACCAGAAATCATATCCTTTGCAATATTTAAACTTATGATGAAAAATTTAAATGTCAAACTTTAGATAATCGTGTGTAAGATGGTACCAAGAATTTTCAATTTGGGAGAGCTGTGAAATGACCAAAAAATTGGAATTCACTTTCTGCTACATTTCATGGCTATCCTTTTTCCTTTATGAAACTCAGGAGAATGACATTTTATTGAGTTTAAGGAGGCTACAAAAATACTTGATCTAGTCCTTTCAAGAGATCTGACCACATTCCTGCAGCCACAGTCCAGGTGTTGGTTGGGTTTCCCATGCAGGTGCTTAAAGCACCTGAAGAGAAGTGAGCAGGAGTCAGCTCTGAGGACTCTGACTCATAAAAGCAAAGGAAAACTAAATGTTCAACCTGCATTAGTTAAAGCTCTTGTCAAGTAATTTATATGTATAATCTTCAAGAATGAAAGAAGTTCTATGGAAAAATTAACATGCATAAATTCTCTTTTGGCCATAACTTACTATTTACAACCTTTTTAATGCTTTATCTTTGGTTTCATTAGGCAAAAATCCCACAACTAAGTGCACTGTGTTATTTAGAAAGTTGTGTATATACACTGACACCCAAAGAAATAAAAATACTTAGAAATAAATGACATGGAAGGATTATGGGACACATATACAACCTTTCCTTCTCTCTGTCAACTTTGACCAGAGGCAACTTCAAGAATAGTAAGTAACCCATTCAACAAAATTAGACAAAGGGTGTACAAGGCACCAGGTCCTATCACTCGCCATCTTTAATACTCCTTAGCCTCCCAGAGCCGTGGTTTCCTTATCTTGGAAGTGGAATTTAAAACAGACACTTCACAAGGTTGCTGCAAATGGCAAATTAAAGTTGAATGCAAAAGAACATTATACATCATTATTGACTCATCACTTTGAGTCTTAAAAGCTTTCCTGTGCCAATACTTTTGTGAGAACCTTGACTCGGTGTTCTCTACTCCATTCTCTGTCCTGATGTTACCTCTCTTTCCTTTTAACGCAGCCCATTTAGGTAGAAGGATGGGTATACATTGTTGCCACTGAGGTCATACACTTAAGGCAAAAATTTATTATAGGGAGAATTCACATTGCAAAGAAAAGCTAGGCTTGCCGCCCTGGTTTCACTACAATGAAACAAAGAACCACGACCCTGGGCACAGTTCTACTCTTAAAACAAGTATGGCTTGGTGTAGTCGGTGAAAAAATGTCTCTACCTTGATTCATCTTATGACACAGGAAAGAAAAATGGGCAAATGAATTCTCACCTGTAAGGTCAAGGCTAATCACCAATTTTAAGTCAGATGGGCTGTCTTAAAGCTGTAACAGAACCACAATGAGAAATAGAAATATCTGATTTGTCCCAGGTTTAAAACTCACAAATCCTGACATTCAGAGAGCCAAGATCACTTACCACTTCTTAAATTGAATTCAATACATAATGCCAAAGCTCTCTCTTGAGGTAATACATTATAAGCCCTGACATTATTAACCTGGACAATTGATGCATGGAAGGATCCTAATTCATTAATTTGATAATTGATGCTCATTGCTTTGGACAAGGACTTCAACACTGTCAAGCTAGTGTTTATCTGTAGGAAATAAGGACCAAAATAGAGTATGTAACTGTGCAGATCTGGCCCAGGCTTGGGGGGAAAAAACACACATAGGTTTTAAAATTCTCTGAACATGAAAATGAAAAACACAACTAATAAGCGGTTGTGTCGCCTTTTAGTCTTTGCCCCCAACTGTATTGCTTCATTTTTAACATATGTTTAACTGCTATTTCTTATTAAACTCATATTTAGGCAGAGAGGAACAAGCTTACCACATATGCTTTGGGTTATATACTAACTATTCCCTGTCAGATGGTAACAAAGAAAAGACACTGGGAGAGATGTATATTTAAATCTAGCTTATGAAAATACCTAGCTTTGGAAAAGAAAAGCCTATACTTGGTAGAACGTGGGGTACTTTTCCATACAGAATTCTTTCAGGCACACTGGATACGGAATCTAATGTTACCTTGGAGAGTCAAGTAGAATCCCATTTAAAAGGTCCCTGTAGTACCAAAATGACCCCCTTTGAGTATCCATGTACAAGATGGTACACATGGCTTATAAAGTTCTAGTGAAAATTAGTGACCTGGTAATATTAGGGCCTAGATGTAAGGGGTGCGTGTGATGCATAGTAAACAGTAAGAATGGCCCATGCCTTTCCAGAGCTTAGAGATGAGCACTCTTACTAAGGACACCCAGATGAATTTAATCCTTGAGATGCTGCCTTCCCATCTGCTTTGGTTCTATTTTGCTGTTATTCTAAGACAGTTATTTTGATTCCACACATCTTCCTTTCTTTTAAAATATATCTTTATTGATTTCAGAGGAGAAGGAAGAGGGAGAGATGGACATATCAATGATGAAAGAAAATCACTGATCAGCTCTGCCTTCTTCATGCCCTCTACTGCAACCCAGGCATATGCCCTAACTGGGAATTAAGCCCTGATCTCCTGGTTCACAGGCTGATGCTCAACCACTGAGCTATGCCGGCCAGACAACCACACATTTTTCTTGATTAAACCAAGCACCTTCGCCCACATCATGTCACTTAAAACACTCTTTAAGGCTTGTTATAATTATTTTCACGTGATAGAAAGCAATCTGATTAAGGTCAAGTGATAAGTAAAGGTCCTGCAGCAAAGGGGTAGAGCTATTATAGAAACTGAACCCAGATCTTCTGATTCCAAATTCAGTATTCCTTCCCTTTCCTCATTCCATTGCACACACACCTACCCTGTTTCCCCGAAAATAAGACAGTGTCTTATATTAATCTTTGCTCCCAAACATGCTCTAGGTCTTATTTTCAGGGGATGTCTTATTTTTCCATGCTGTAGGTCTTATTTCCAGAGGATGTCTTATTTTCGGGGAAACACAGTAGTTTCCTGTCTTTCTTCTTTATCTCCATTTTGTGTTCCTTTCCTTTTCTCTTCCCACTATCTGTATCTTTCACATTCTCTTTCTTTATCTCTTCTCTTCCTTTATAAACAGCCATTATCTCATTACTCAATCTATTTCTGGCTGTACAGGTATTAAAGTTTCTGAACCCTAAGGAAAGATTGGAAATTACAGAAAAAAAATTGCAATAATAATGATATCCTAAAACTAATGATGTTAAGACTACTAAAATGATAAAGGGTTTTGCATTTATTGTTTATATGTAAATATATAAATCCTGTCCACTTCATGTGAGTAGTGGTTTGAAATAAAAACTGTAATCTAAAGAGGAAAAAGAAGTGACATTCCACTCTATTTTCTCAAGGGAGGAATTGGGGGAAATGCTCTTATTGAAAGTATATTTGCAAAAGCTTTCCCACACATATAGGCACACACACAATGAAAGTATTAGCTACTTGACACATACAAAGCAGATTGAATAACTCCAGCCATTGCTCCGTACCTGGCATTTACTACGGTCACTTGAGCTATTCTGCTTTATAAGGATTTAAACCCCAAGCAGAGTATGTTTAGCCAAGCTTGCTACAAGTGCCCACTTAAGGATTCTCTCAGCAAACAAGAGGAAACATTCTTCAGCTAGAGTTTATGCTAGGGAGCCTCAACAGGAATGAGGCATTAACTTCCAGAGAAAGTGCCAGGTTTTCTCCACAGTTTACATCTCCATCAAAGAAACATAAAGAGCTAGGAGACCACCTGGTCCCGCCACTGGCATGGAAAGCCTGGGTCTGCAGTCCAAGCTTCTCAAGGGGGCAGTTTCTGTTCCCTTGAGTGGACCAGGAAGGGCTGGGGGGACATTGCTAGCAGATTACAGAACACATGATTTTGTTGTGGCACCTCCGCCATACTTACTGTGAGCCTGCCTCAGTTTCCTCACCTCAAAAATGAAAATAATAACAGCACCTTTCTCACAGACTTGTTTGGAGGGTTAAATGAGTTCATTAGCACTGATCTTAGAACATGGTATTGAGTACCCAATAAGTTTAGCAGGAAAAAAAAAATCAATACTTGATCCACTTCTTCATCGTAGGACACCCACTCTGGTACAATGATCTTTGCTGACAACCTTCTGCCTCACCCTCACTCCCATAAATACTAAAGCATATGCTGCTTTATTCCCTCCCCAGCCCTATCCTTTACCCACATGATAACCAGACAAACACATCTGTAAGCTGCCTAATGTATTTTCTGTCCCAGCTATAGGAATGCTGTAATTCAAATAAAATTCGCATGTCTCAGGAAGATCTTTAAATGATTACTGTATTAATGAACATTTCAGGCAAGCTTGGGAATGTTTTTGGAGCAGATAACCCTTCTAATGTGCCTGACAAATACTATTTCATTAAACCAGGTGGTCACCTAACTTTCTGGTTAGTCTGCTCCAAATATTAATCACCACCACTGGCAAATATCATCTTGGAGTGACATACTTCCTTGAAATCTTTCTGGAGACACATCATCAATTTGGTGTACTGAGCATCAATTTGGGAGCCAGGAGGACTGCATTCTAGTTTCACAGCCATTGCCTATTCCCTGAGTCGCATGGGACAAGTCACTTTATTTTTTTCAAGCCTCAATTTCTTCATCTGCATCAGGGGAACAATAATATGTACTCACATTACGACAGCCCCAGGGTCAAATCCAGCCTGCCACCTCTTCTGGTAAATAAATTTTTATTGGCCCCCAGCCACGTCCATTAGGACTGCTTTCCCGTGTTACACAGCAGAATTGAGTAGCTATCACAGAGATCCGTAGTCCTTAAAGCCAAACATATGAAACCACCTCCCCTTTTGAGAAAAAGTTTGCCGACTCCTGCTCTGAAAGATGGTTAGAAACCAATGAAATGATGGGTCTGGAAGTGCTCTGTAAACTGCAACATTTGTGTGAAATGTACCTTTTTACTGCTGCCTCTTTGATGTTTATAGGCAATTAGCGTGCCCTTCACTCCACAGCTGCAGTCCTCCCAGCTAAGCAATCCTAAACACCTTAGGTCCTGTCCCATTGGCTCAGTTTTCAATTTCTTTGACTGATTTTGTTACTGGGTGGGGTATTTTTGGACTTGCTCCAGTTCCTCCTGTTCGTTTTTCTTGTAAATTTTAATGAATATATAATATACTGGGAAGGTTATTATCTGGTTCTCAAGTGAAATCCAAGTTAATACAGCCAAGAATGGAGTTGGCTTTTTAAATAACAGCTCTGTAATGAAGCACTCTTGGTCAAGGCGAAAGAGCATGATCCAAAACCAGTTAAATCATTTACTAACTGTGAATACTTGAGTGAATTATTTAACCTCTCTCAACCCCAGCTTCCACATCTATAAATAGGAGAAAAAATTACACAGAGCTTAGAGAGCTATTGGAGAGATGACCACAGTGCATTTGTCAATAGGCTGGTTTATGCAGAATGCCCTGCACACAGTAGGTCCTAGGACAAGGCCAAGGATGCCTTCCTCACATCATTGACCAAGACGCTTTTCTACCACTATAGCTCTAGGATCGTTTTTAAATGTGGGAGTCCTTTTATTGGACATAAGTATCCTGCCTTACATTTGTCCCTATTGAACTTCAAGTTGCTTTTGATTTATTGAGGTCACTTTGACTTCTATTCCTGTCTTCTGAGGTGTTGGAATTTATGCCTTTCTGAATTTGTATTCTGTGGACCTCATTTCCAAAGGATGAAAGAACAGGAGAAAACCCAGGCTAACTAGGGTTATAAGGTTAGCTGTCTAAGGCAAAATTAAGTGTAGATGTGGACCAATTATTCAGAACCCAATATGACAAAAAAACGTTTTGGCTTGTTACTATCTAAGCCTTAAAAAGCGAAATATTTTCCTCTCAATTTTTCACTCCACACCTCTAACTAACACAGATCAGACCAAGGGGCAGAAAGACAAATGGGCAGTCAAAATTAACGGCACGATTGGGGGAAAGGAATGAGGAACGTGACTTTTCTTCCCAGAAAGCGCTCAGCTTTTTAAACCTTGCTGCCTTATCAAGGTTGCCTTGAGATTGTTTTAATCGAAGACATTTTATCTACAAAAACTTATTTTTTTTTCCTGCTCCATTTTCCTCTAACATTTTTGATTCTAGCATTCACAGTAAGCATCAGATCTCCCCTCTGGCCTGAAACTCATTAAACTACCGCAAAATAAGTTATAAGCACCTCATTAATTACCATCATCAAGAGAATTAGTGAGCCTATCGATAAATATTAAAGTTGCAAATTCTCTCTCTAAAGAATGTACTTGGCACGCATAGGTATTGGATGCCTTTCTGCCAGAGACAGATCTCAATCACAGAAGACAAGGAAAGCCCAATGGCAGATTCTATTTTAATCCAAAGATTTAGGAAGGGGGCTTGCCTGCCAACTAAGGATTAGTTTTTTTTTTTTCCTTAGAGTCTTGCGTCTTTAAAAACCAGCTAAACATGCATATAAAAATGTAAACTGCCTAAATCAGCAGTGTGGGAATCATTTCAAATGCACTGACAAAACCGCTCTTATAAATTGAGATATTAACTCAAAATTTTTAAAGTAAAGAAAAATTAATTGCATTGAAATACAGAGTAAAGTGTTTGGAAAACAGTCTTTTTGCTCAATAGGAATTTGTAATTTTCCAATAACAACAATGATTATACTGGCTAATATTTGCTGAAGAGTGATGATATATATAAGCCACTGTGCTGAGATCTTCATGTGCTCACCTGCCACCCTACAAATCTAGGAGGTCTGTACTAGTGTTACTCACCAGAAGTGAGGCTTCAAGAGGTTGAAAATTTGCTACAGATCACAAATGTCAGTTTTTAAAAATCGGCTGCATCCATGGGAAAAGAAGAATATTCTGAGAATAAGCTCCAAATGATACAAGATAACATCACAGTTGTAAAAGAGCCAACGCAACTTAGGTTGTATTAATGGAAGTAGAGAGTCCAGGGTAAGGGTGGTGATGGCTTTGCCTAACTCGTTGGGCCTTGGCATCCATCTGGGGGTCTGTGTTTAGTATAACAAATGGGATATGGACAAATCAGTGGGAAGGTGGCTGAGAGCTTGGAGAGACTTGAGTCATGACACCAGAGGAATGACTGAAAGAGCTAGCGAGCATCAGTAGCCTGGAAACAGAAGAGTACCAGGCTCTGAGAGGGAAGGCAACAGTGCAATCATAAATAAGAGCACTGACCTGATTTCAAGTCTCACCTTTTTCTCCTATTTGCAGCAACATGTGGAAGAAGTTATGTAACCTCTCTAGGTCTGAATCTTCTCATCTCTAAGGTGGCAGTACTATGACATCTTAACCTCAGGAATTAGATGAGGGTCCATAAGAAAAGCACTTACCCTAGTACCTGGCACTCAGGAAGCTCAGCAAATTCTAGCTACTATAATTATTGTTGCTGTCCTTCTCATTCTTATGGTTCTGAAAACAGAGCAGCGATTTCAAAAAAAAAAAAAAATCACTGCAGAAAACTAGTCTCCTGGGGTTAGTAGGTGGCATGCCAATAAAGGTGTCCATGGTCCCAAAGGTTTGGGAAATACAAACTTAGATTTTTATTCTTAGGCAATGTGGCTTTCTAAGAAAAGATAGAAGTATACACCAATTCAAAGACCTGTTTGGTTAGAACCATTTTAAAAGAATGTTCTCTGGAAGGAATAGGTGTTCCCCAAAACAAGTGTTGGGTCCCATGACTATAGATGGGCGTACACATCCCGATCTGTGTCTACCACTGTCTGATGTTCATCAAACTCACTCCAGAGTCTGCCTGGAGGTTTCAGGACCTGCAAGAGGGAACAAACCTGGGAGGCAGTCCATTGGGCAGGTTGTAACAAAGGAGATGTGCCTGGTGGATGCAAGACATAAGATTCAAGAAGCAGCCAGTTTGGCTGAGTGAATAGAGCATCGGCCTGTCATCCCAAGTGTCCCAGGTTCAAATCTGGTCAAGGGCACATGCCCAGTTTGTGGGCTCCATTCCCAGTAGGGGGCATGCAGGAGTCAGACAATCAATGATCCCCTCTCATCATTGATGCTTCTAGCTCTCTCTCCCTCTCCCTTCCTCTCTGAAATCAATAAAACTTTTTTTTTTAATTTTTTTATTTAAAAAAGCAGCAGCTCATTCTGAGGAAGCTGGTGGTGCAGTCCCCTTGTAAGAGCTCACTGTTAAACTGGGCCAGATAAACCTGAGATTCATTAATGAGACCTGGAAATAAGGTTGCCCCATATAGATTCATCCAGAGACATATGAATGAATAAAGAAATGAATGATTACTTTTATTTCAAGGTTGTCCCCTGTTTTAAAACACATCGTAAAAATCACACCATGATTATTACCACTGATTATCTCTATTTACAAAATCATAAACAGCATCAAAAAAGAGTATCCTTAGAGCCTTTCTCTCCCCAGTGGTGTGTATTGCATACATGAGACCCTTGTGAATCCTATGTCCTCACTTGTTGGCTTAACCTCAAGGGCTTATTGGAACGTGCTACTCATAAACAAGTTCCAAATGAGGGAGATGCGACAGAATACAGAACAGGCTTTGTGTAGACATGGATTTTCACATGCTCATTCAAAATATTTGCTGTCAACTGTACTTGGTTAAAGTGATTGTTATATACAGCATGGCTAACTTTTTTATGTAAATGAAATGCAAATGTATGCAATGTTATCTTTAATGCAGATGTAGCAGAAAGTATTAAGATATGCTGAGAGCCTAATTAGGTCCTACATCAAAAACTATATATAAACTTGACTCCAATGTCTCAGGAACACAAATTGAGTCTAGAAATCCCAGTTTGCAAGCTTAAAAAAAAAAGAGAGATGTACATATATATTTTAAATCACAGTTCTTTTTCCTCTCCCTTCTCTAAGACTGAGCACTTAAAAGGATAATCTTGGACAGATATTTCAGCTTGGGAGTGGGGGGTGTAGAGTGGGTGGGAAATGAACAAGTTTCTTTCTAGCAAAAACCAGGAAGCAAGAAAAGAAAATCAACCACAAGCCCCAGAAAAAGCAAAACAAAGCTGTCTTGTGCTTTCCGTTTTCGTATTAAAAAATGATGACTTGCCAGAAAAGCATATTTTTGCATTTATTTCCATTTCTAACTGTCTCGGAGACAAACACATGTGCATGCCTCCCTCATTGCTGGGGCAGATAAACCTTCCATGAATCACAGTTCCCCGAGTTCTCTGTGTTGATCATTCCGACAGGGCGGGGCCCCAGTTAACTGTTATCTAAGGGGTGAAAGGGCTAACAAAGCAAATAAATATCAGAACAAGAACCGAAGCAGCACACTCAGCCTGCATAACGGAACAAGCCCTTCCCAAGCACTTAGGAGCACTGTTAACGTAGGAAATTGGTAAAACGGTTCAACTGCCTTTTCCATATATTATGATGGATCCCCTGAAGAACTCTCCTATGGCATGCTTTGTGAGGCCACTATATTTCACCAGGCATAGTAGAAAAGTGTGAAAGTGAATATTTTTAAGACTGCAATCCAGGCTCTTCACTAACTCAGAGGAGCCCCACCTTCCCATTCCCCAGCCAAGTGCAGTGGGCAGAAAGTGACAAGTTCCCCGAGGCCTCCGAGGCCCAGCTCTCACTGTCACTGCCTCCATGTGCTCCAACAGCTCAGAGGCCAAGAGCTCCAGGGACTTATTGCCTCTTTCATTTAAGGGGTTTCTCCGTCCCACACACCCCCTGCCCTGCCACTTTTAACCCCAGCCCGTCGACATTCCAGGATTGCTTTAGGAATCAAATGAGGGAGAAAAGGCTGACAAAACAATCTGGAAAAGTATCTAAAATAGTTCATAAACATAAGGTATTGCGGGTCTCCAAATTGTGAGGGGATGTGAGTGTAAGCTGAAGCACACATATATCGATATTCTACATTGCTTATATTTATATTCATATCTGTATTTGCATTCATCATTATTTATGTGCGTATATATACTACTATGTGTGTGTGTGTGTGTGTGTGTGTGTGTGTGTGTGTATGCATGCATTTGGATACTGAGCTCATATCACACATAGGTATAGGTACTCATGTATAAGTAGATGCATATATGAATACAATAACCTCAACCATAGACTTATTACACATATGAGCATGCATGTATATGATGTACTTTACATTCTCATTATTCATATTCGCTCATGAGTACATACTCACATACATATATGTGTCTCTATGTGCCAGTTCACCTGTGCCCACTGCAATAGCGAGTCCCTGAAAAGGCCTACAACTAAATCTAGACCTCTGTGTCCAGGCTGAAGGGCTTACAGCAAGCAGAGCTTATCCAGCTCTATTCCCCTCCGAGTTTCCGTCCCTCTTATCTACTACACCCTCTGAAAGGAAAGGTCTTTTTTAGTTCTGCTAAGATCCCCAAATGCTCTTAACATCTCCAAAGCCATCTAATATAAAAGGACCCAGTTGCTGCGAGAAACAGAATTGCACTGGCTTCACAGCTCCGCAGAGCATGCCCAGCGGAATACATTACACATCCCAGCACAGCACAGCGCTTTGGAAATGGATATTGCCGGCACCACTTGCCCCAAATTTCTAGCATTATTGTGATAACCCCATTTGTTCTCAGGCTGTGCTTCCGGCATTCTAAAGTAACATTTTCCCCTTATCTGTCCTCATCATGTCCTTCCTTTCAAGAGGAAGAACCTCTTCCTAGGAGTTCCTCCCCCAATTCAAGTGATAATTCCTGGTGTTGTTTATCAGTTGCTTATCAAGTATATAGTAAACCAAACTGTCTACTAACTAACAATTGTGAGATTTTTAAGATAAAATATTTGCACCCCAAACACTGAGAGGCCAAGGGAAGGTTAAGTCTCAGTTCTAAGTGGTTTGCTTCAGATAGTAATCTCTACTGATGCTCAGAAGACACAAAGAATGTTCTGGGCTGGCGTGGTTGGGGAAGAGGAGGAAAGTGAGCAATCCTCCTGTCCAGCCCACCCCTACCTTTTCAGGTCCTTCTTGCAAAAGAATAAAGCAGTCTGCTACTTTAGATCCCTCACAACCCCTTCCTTAACTTGATGCATCTTGCTTTACCTCTCCTGCATTGCACTAAGGAGGACCAGTCCTCTGTGTGATGTTCCCCATGCTGTCTCACTGCCCTCTCAATGGCGAGCCAATCACCTTGTGACTTCTGCCTCTTTTCACCTCTATAGTTGAAAAGCACACTCCCGGTTCCCTTCCCACTTCTCAACATCTTCTGATTTCTGCTTTGGCTGCAAGTCACTCCCATGGCCAACATACTGACCTCTGACCCCCTCCTGTCCCTGTATCCTTCACTACTCCTCTTAGAGAATGAACCATCAAAGGAATTGCTAACTTCTCTCGGGAGCTCCAGACTTACATTCCCAAGTGTCCCCTGAACATCACCACAGAAGGTCCTTTGGTAAAGGACCAGTGAAACCAGTTCTGAAGGCCACATCTTCCTTCTAAATTCCACGAGGGCTTCCAATGTTAGAGTCTACCAGTGGGAAATGCTTCAATGTGTCTTTTTGTTTCCCCCCATTTTTGGCTTTTATCTTAAGTCAACTTCCAACAATCACCTCCACAAAGCTCCTCACAAGTATCACCTCCACATGTCACATTCCACTTCTCCCACCATTCAATCAGATCTGCATCCATCCAGGATGTAAGAGCCACCTTTGTCTCAGAAGTGAGCATCTTGCAAGGAAAAACCACACACACCCTGGACACAGACGGGCCAGGAGTGCAATTCAGAATTGCTGCTTCTTCACAACTTGACCTTGGACACTGACTTGGTCCCTTTCAGGCTCAGTTTTCTCACCTCTAAAATGTAAATGAGGCTCCTTACTTATGGCTTATTGAAAATAGCAATGCCTGGCTATTGTTACGACCACCAACGTCTCCCTTCTCCAATCCAAATGTTCCCAAAGCCATCACCTTCACAGATTCTGATTCAGAATATGCATACAAGTCCCCTCAAATATGTATTTTAAAAAGTTTCTCAGCAATCTTAATGCACAATTAGATTTTAAAGACTCTGTTCTAATCCATCATAGTCCTTGAAGTCAGAATTATCTTCCTAAAGCATAACTCAAATCATATTACAACCAAGCTAAGAAGACTTCAAGGGCTCTCTCTAGTTTTCTACAGACATTTTGGTCCCGCCTCACCTATCTTCTCTATTTCCCAAATGGTACCTGATCCTTGTGCCAAATTAGATTACTTCTTGTTTCCTATCAGTTATGATGAATTCAGTTACAAGTATCGGAAACCCAGTGGACAGTGGCCTAAATAAATAAGCATTTCCTCCCACCACATAGCATGAAGCCTAAGGGCAGATGGCTTTGTACTTTGCTTCAGAGGTTGTACAAGGGCAGGGCTCTAGGCCACAGTTGAAAATTCTTCAGTAGCAGCTTCAAGCATCAAGTCTAGATTCCAACGCAGGAAACAGGAGAGGGCTGCACAGAAAGATTCTTCTTAAGGGTCCCTCTCTTCTACCTCATGGGCTGGACCATCACTGGGTCCTATGGCTGCAAAGAAGACTGGGAAAGTGGTTTTTATTGTTTACCTGGATCGTGGGAGGTTGGCAAGGTTAGTGAATGGCTTTAAGTAACCAACCAATAGAGTTCCCTAGATGCACTCTAGAGGTCACTGCCTAAACTTTGATATCCTTCCTTCCTAAACCTGTGTCTACTTCAATAATGATGCCTAACATTTAGTAAGAACCTGTTCTATTCAGGAAGTGCTCAAATGCTTTATGGGTGTTATCCGTCAATTTCCACAATGACCTTGAGGTAAGAACATTATCATACTGACTCACAGGTGAGAATACTGAGGCTGAGAGAGGTTTAAAACAGGCAGCCTGACTCCAGATCCTACAATCCAAGCCACAGCACAATACTTGCAAAGAACAACTTAACTACAATCTTCTCAATAAAGAATGTCTTACATGCAATCTCCCTTCCTGCCTTAAACCCCCAGACATACTTCTGTGGTGAGGGCAATGGTATCACCCAAAACAGGGCATGTGTAAGAGTGAACAAAAGCACAAGGGATTAATGATTATACAGGGAGGACATACTGTCCCAAGAAAATCAGGATGTGATCATTCTTCCTGCAGTTTTATCCAAAAGAACACGTGCAGACACATCACATCACATCTAGTTCATGCAATGGGTTGTGTGGACAGGTTCTATTGTAGATATGAATGGTGTGAGCATATCCTGATATGCTTCACATGGAACTCTGCTCAGAGCAAATGCCCTTATCAGTTAACTGTGTACTGACCTGAAAGAACTTTGGAAGGTGGGTAGAATTTGCTTACGGAATGGACCACAGGGCAGCAGCTGTGAGGAATGAGTGAGGTACAAGCTCTACACTCAGTTAGCCTGTATTTAAATATCATGTCAACCACTTGTGAGTTCTATAACTTGGGACAATTCAATTCATTAGTGTGTTGCCTCAGTTTCCCTATCTGTAAAATCATGATAACAAAGGCACTTACCCTACAGCAGGGGTGCAGAACATCTCACCTGCAGGCCATATAAGTCCCACAAAATCATTTAGGCTGGCCTCTGCCAAGGTATTAAGGCTGAGTTATTTAAATATTTGACCAAATATAGCAGGCTAATTTTTAAGTTGATAATGTTGTATGGCCCATGAATGATGTTATAAATATCCAAATGGACCTTGGCAGGAAAAAGGTTTCCTAGCTCTGAGGTAGGTGGGAACCACTGTGTGCTAATGCATGTCAAGTGCCCAACATAGAAACACTCAAAATCCTGGTAACCATTAATTCACACCCATTAATTAATTGTGTAAACAAACATGTCTGAATAGAAATGTGTGTGGCGATTGTATCATGTGCTAAGATGTTTCAAGAAAGTAAGTTTGGATCAAATGTGTAGCCACTGGGTTTGACCTGAAGGGCAATACCATTTTCCCAACGCTTTGGAGAACGGAGTGCAAATTTCAGAAAGCCATCTTTGTTTTTGTGCCATACTGGTCTCACAGGTGAGAATACTGGTGCCCACAGACACATCATGTTGCTGTGACATCAGCTACAGACTCAGCAAGGCACAGACACACAATACACGTAATGCCTTCCTTGTCGCAAGGCCTTAGAAATGCCACAATGAAAAAAATAATAGTAAAAATAGATATATAAATGTTTATGAGTCACAATAAAATTTATGGGTTCAGAATAGAGAGATGGGGGTCATATTCATAGCCTTTCCTTGGTAAGTAAAACACTTTCCTGTCATTGTGTGTTTCCAGAACTGGGTAAAAATTGCGACCCCCAAGGTGCATCATGGCAAACCAAGGATGAACTGGTTAATCCCATGCTAAAAGCATTTGTGGTTCAGCTGTCTAAATGGGGGTGGGGGGGAGCAAAAGTGGTGCGTTGAACACGAGCCCTGCAGTTTGTTTTTGGCTCCCACAAAAAAATGTAGGGAGAAAGCAGTACTCTTGGTGGGAACCAATGTTCAAGAAATGACAGAACCAGGTGTTGAACTTCTGCAGGGCTATGAAGAGGTGAGACTGTTCAGCTACTAACCTGAGAGATGGCAAACTTGCTGTTGGAGTCCCTGCAGTGTTCCAAGTAAGAGCTTTGGATATTTTTGTCAAAGCAAATTCCCTTGGAGAGGGCAGATACTAAAACAAATGAACAAGCTGTAAACGATGCACCCTTATTCATCATAATCACAAACCTGACTTTTTTCCAGCCGTGATTTCCATGGGGTGAGAGACCTCATCACACATGCTATCTTCATCAATAGGCAACTCCCAGTGGCTCAAGAAAAAAAGGAAAGCTTCCAAAGTGTGTATGTGATATGTATAACCACAGTCCTTTCTTACCTATTTTGAGCAAACTTAGTTTAGACGGCCCAGTTACATTTTACTGGGGACCCATTAAATGGCCTCTAAAGAGTCTATGGAAGAAAAAAAAAGATGAAGAATTAAAAAGAAAATTAATCAATGTTGTGTGCATGCTTGATACACTTCTGTTTATTTAGTATGCACACCCCTACAGAGGATGGCAGTAATCCCAGGTGTTGGGTTTCTGATGTCCAAACTAAGGACACCAGCCAAGCAAGGCACACACAAAATTTGGGCAAGACAATTTGATATTCTAAAGAAGTCATTCATGTAGCATTCATCTTGGAGGGAAAATAGGAATGTACTAGGTCTCCTTGTATTCACTTTTAGGTTTAACTTTTCCCCCCCACCCCCCATAATATGATAGTATCACATATTTTTACATTACAAACTCTAAGGTATTTTTTTTAAAATATATACTCCGATGATTTTATTTTTTAATTTTTTAAAATTTCTTTATTGATTAAGGTATTACATATGTGTCCTCATCCCTCTATTAACACCCCAACTCCTTCCCCCACACTGATGCCCCATGCCTCTGGTGTTCATGTCCATTGGTTAGGCTTATATTCATGCATACAAGTCCTTTGGTTGATCTTTCCTTCTTTCCCCCACCTTCCCTTATCTCCCCTCTAAGGTATTTAAGACCTCCAAAGCTTCAATCCAGGTCCAGCTTGCATATCTAAGGATATAAGCAGCCAGGACTCAGACTGTGTCTCTAATGTATAAAAATGCCAGGTTTAGGATGCTCCAGAATGTTCTAACCCAGTGGTGGGCAAACTCATTAGTCAACAGAGCCAAATATCAACAGTACGATTGAAATTTCCTTTTAAACTTAAACTTCTTCTAAGACCACTTCTTCAAAACAGACTCGCCCAAGCCATAGTATTTTGTGGAAGAGCCACACTCAAGGGGCCAAGAGCCTCATGTGGTTTGAGAGCCCCAGTTTGCTGACCATGGTTCTAACCATTCCTTCAGCATAACACTACAGATAGGGACAAGATTTAACTTTTCCTCAGGCTTCTCAGTTCATGAGACACATCTCCATTCACATGTAAGATTGATTATCACGAAGCCTGTGAAAGTGCCTCTCCTGAGAGACCTTTTAGCACCCAGAGAGCCACTCATGTCCTGAACGGGCTGCTGGCCAAATTCCCAGGACCCTACTGTCCTTCCGTGACGTGGCTTAGGAGCATGTCCCCTGTGTCATCAGCATAAACCCTGCGCTTTCATGAGAGCCATGATCCTTGAGTCATGCCCTAAGGACTTTCCCCATCTTCTGGTGATGAAAATGCAGCTCCATCTTCGTGACCAAGAACCAGAGAGAATATAAAGCTATCGGGCTTATATAAGGTCCCTGGGCTGAACATATTAATTCAAAAGAGTCCCAGAGATGATCCTGAATTTAATAACAGAGAAATCTGATCCTGTGTAAATGAAGCTTATTAAGGTAAGACTTAGTGCTGACAAAGTGGATAGATGGAAAATAAAATGGGGGGAGGGGGGTGGTTTGCGGGATTTTCCCTGCCATTTTTCACCAAATGAGTATTGGCAATACTGGAGGGGTTGGCTTTTACCAAATGAGCATTCGCAGCCCTGGCTGGGGTTGCCTCTGTGCGCGTAATTTGCCATGCCTATGGTCTTTTAGGCCCCACAGTAATGTTCCTAGCCATGTATTTGAATTAACCAGACCCAGAGGATAAAACTTTCAAATTAAACACATTCCTAAAGGATTTCAGGCTCATTGTGTATGCACCAAGGAAACATAACATCCTAAAAATAATACATACACAGAGAGAAGCACATTTTCCACAAACATTAAAGTGGAATATGAATTATGACCCTGCTCATGGGAATAGACATCTGATTACATGCAAAATGGAGCTTTTGTAAATAACATCAGTCTTTGTGAGCTACCACAATTATTATCAACCATTTAATTTTACTCCCTAGCAACTCATCCATCATTGTTAAAACTGTCCACTTTTGTTTTTTTCTCTTCTGATTCATGAGGCTCCCAATTTTATAAAGTTCACCGGTAAAGCTATATAGATTACTAACCCAGCAGCGAAGAAGTTCACAAGATTATTAGATTCACCAAAGCACATGCTGCTTTGTATATATGCTATTTTGGGAAATATTCTGCTGGCGAATTGCTAGAGCAGCAGAATTACAATGGTAGCCATTCTGTTTGCTCTTTATATAAAGGAGTCATAAAAATGTCTTTAAACTTTTTAGTATTTGGGTGTTTAAGAGGAAAATGATTCCCAAGAAAACCAGGAATACTTCATCTCCTTGTCTTTCTCACCCCCAATATTTGACACTGTGTCATGAAATGCCATCTACAATTCCAGTTGTTCTATGTCAAATTTAATATGCTGGCCTCATAAAGAGTGAAATAAGTCACTTGATGGCCTTGCAAATTCTATTTCACAACAAACTAATGAGAAATGTTTATCAAGAGAATTTAAATTTTCCAGTAGGCTCCAAATTTGTCTTTCATCTATTTCTGTTTTAAACTCTTAAACACCAGACCTAGGAAGTACCTGTTGCTAATGACTTGTTGTCCCAGTAGGAGTGTTAGTTGGGGCATTTGAACAATGCTTTAGAGTTTAAATTGCATCAGAAGTAAGCTTAGAGAGCCTTTTGGCATGCAAAAAAATGTTGTCAAATTTCCCCTTGCAGCTTCAAGGGCATTTGTCATAGTAAGTGAGCTAGATGTATACAGTATTTGGTTGAATTGAAAGCCTGTTTGTTTTGTCTCTTCTAGTGGAATATGATCCCAGAGGGCAAAGGACCATCACTGTCATCTTCATTTCTGCATTTAAATAGTATTAGTTGAATTAATAGTCACTGAAATGAAGAGAAGAATATTTAAGGTGAGACTGCACGTTTATAGTTCTAAAAAACATTTTAACTGGTACCTACTTTCTATCTAGTCTTTCCCTGTAAAATTGTTAACTGGAAATGCTAGGCAAACTTTATACTGAAGCCATTCATTTTCACTTTAATATCAAAACAGAAGAAATTAAAGGAGAGGTAGCATTTTCTGCTCCCCACCACCACCCTGCTCATCCCTCCCACGACTTAATTTGCACCATGCATTGGCTTGGAGTTTTATTTTGCTTGATTCAATCCCTACCTATACCACTGAGATTGATATAATTATTTCCACCTTTAAATTAGAAACTGGGGTTCAAGGAAAGTAAGTAAACGCTTAACTAAGAAACGGTAGAGGTGGGAGTCAAATCCAGATCTGTCTAGCTCCAGAGCCTAAGCTATTTCCCCTGTTTTGTTACAACAAACACTTCTTTTTTTATCCAGACATAATCATTAATAGCTTTAAATTTTTGACTTTAATTCCGTACTTTAAACCTTTCAGTTAAAAGGGGATCCCAGAGATCTGAACAAATGGCCAGATAGTATCTAAAGTTATGTAGTTAACATGAGATTTGGAATTAGAAAAGCTATGGGCTAAAAAGGCCAAGTGACTTTTCCTGGCAAAGCCTCAGTTTACTTACCTTAAAATGGAAACAGTAATGCTGGGAGAATGAAAGAAGCCTCCACACCGAAAGCCCATAGCTCTGGGCATAACCTACAGAACGCAATTCAGGCAGGGCAGCTACTGTCATTCCAGCTAACCACCTGTTCAAGCAGCAATGTTAAGTGTACACTATTTCTCACACTTTAATGACAAAGAAGAAGCACGCTGACATATATGCCCCAGACACTTAGAGAAACCTGCCCCAGGAATCCCATTTCTCTTCACACCTGAGAGTAACCCAGGTCTTCTATCTTCACAATTGCAGGCCATCATTAATCTCAGCATGCTCCTCTGCTTTTGCCTCTCATGGTTTTAACCATATTTTTGCAACTTAATTCAAATAAAAACATACAATAAATGCTGAATTCTGTTAAATACAATTGAGTAAAAGTGTGCTGGAGAAAAGAGGAAGAATAGAATGGTTTATGGAACACTGTCTAATCTAAGGCACATGAGAGACCATGCCAAGGAAGGACATACAAATGGTTCAAATATCTAGACTTCCAGAAGCAATCTTGTTTTAATGAATGGGATCTTGTTTTCACTCATTTAAGAAATACCTAGTAATGTGTCCCTACTGTGTGTGGCATGACCCTGTGATAGGTGTTGGGATACCGTGGGGAGGCAAACACAGAGAGGGTCCTGGTCTCCTCTAGTCTACTTATGATGGGAAAGGGTGGCTTTAAATTAGATCAACACCCATGCACAGGAAAATCAAATTGCAGCTAAGAGAAATGCTACGACAGAGAGAGAGGCAGTGCAATGAAACTCCATCTAGCAGGATCTGGCCTAGCTAGGCAGGTCAGGGAAGTTCTCGTAGGAAGGAAAGTTGGATTCAAGATTTGGAGGCTGGCCCAAATGCCCATTGACTGATGAGTGGATAAACAAAATATGATACAGCTCTCAGCAGAATATTATTTGGCTTTTGGAAGGAATGAAGTTCTGATTCATGCTACAACATGAATGGATTTTGAAAACATTATGCTAAGTAAAAGAAGCCAGGCAAAAAAAAAAATCACATATTGTGTGTAATTTTGTTTATATAAAATATCAAGAACAGGAAAATGTGTAGAGACAGAAAAATTAGTGGTGGCCTTAGGCTAAACAGGTAGGGGTGGGGGATTGACGAGTGACTGTTAATGGGTTTGAATGACAAGTGACTGCTAATGGATATGGTATTTTGGGGGGGGAGGGTGATAAAATATTCTAAAATTAGGTACTAGTGATGGTGGCAGAAATCTGAATATACTAAAAATCATGGAATTTTATACTTTAAGTGGGTGAATCGTATGGTATGTGAACTACATATCAATAAAGTTATTTTAAAATATTGGAAGGTTAGAAAGACAATGAGCTGAGGAGCAAGGGGGCCATGACTGGAGCAGCAAGCACAACTGTAAAGACAGAAAGAAGGCTGATGTGGTCAGGAGGATCAGGCATGGGATCAGGCTGAGGAAGGCAGGGGCCGGTCCACACAGGGCCCCATAGGCCATGTTCTTATTCCTATCCTAAGTAGACAGGGATACCACAGCAGGCTTTAAGCAGTTAAGGAGGATGAAACAATCGCATTTTTATTTTAAAAAGATCATTTTGGCTGAAGTTAGGAGAACAGACCAGAGAGCATATGTATAGAGCACGTAGGAGGCTATGAGTGTCAGGGGCAAGGGTGGAGGTGGCACCGATAGACACATTAGAAAGATGTCTAAGATGCTAAGTCAGCAGGACAAGGGGTTAGACTGGTAATCAGCATCCAAGCAGAGAAACTTGGGGAAGAGGGGAGGGTAGAGGGCAGTTGGTTTTATAACTCCAATGCTCTCTGACAAGTGAATTTGTGAGTCACCTAAAGAGAGAGAAGGGGAACCATGGGTGTGTATAAATGGGACTCAGCAAGAAGACAAGGAGGCCTGAAACTGCACTTTGAGAAATTTTGACATTTAATAGCCCAATACCACATAACTAAAGTCTAAGCAAAGACAAACCCAAACTGAGGGTCATTCTATGAAATAAGCAGTCTATAATCTTCAAATATGTCAAGGTCCTGCAAGTCAAGGAAAGAGTGAGAAACTGTTCCACATGAAAGGAAACCCAAGACACCTCACAACTAAACATAATACACGATTTTGAACTGAAACCTTTTGCTCTAAAGGGGCAATAATGTATTATACACCTTTATATTTTTATGTATAAAGAGATAAAGATTGGGACAACAGAAGTAGCTTGAAAGTTGTACATCAGTACATGGAATTACATACTAAAGTATTCCAGGGTGATGGGACAAGAAGTTGACAACTTATTCTCAAATGATTCAGAGGAAAAGAATCATTTGTTTGTTTTTAAATTTTAAATTTTTGGAGAGGGAGAGAGATAGAAACATAAATGATGACAGAAAATCATTGAACAGCTGCCTCTTGCACGCCCCCTATTGGGGATTGAGGTCACAACCAGGGCATGTGTCCTGACTGGGAATGGAACCATGACCACCTGGTTCATAGATCAGCACTCAACCACTGAGCCCACACTGAGCTGGCACAATAAAGGGTTTGTTTTTGTATTTGTTTTGCTACTTTTCTTGAAGCCAGTGGGCATGTCCATTTGGGGAGAGCAGATTGTAGAAGACTAGGAATAACCAATGGTGCCCAGAAATTTTCAGAAATGACTTGAAATAGTTGTGATCTTGTGTGGGAGAATGAGTTGATGAGAGAAGAAGACTGCCAGGTCTGGGGTTCATTATCAAGATGGTGATATGGGGACAAAAACTGTGTGATTTTGAAACACAGTCAAGGACTTAAAATGTAGCATTTTAAAATGATTCTTTATGTGCTATATATATGCAATTTAGCAAACATGTTTATTTCTAAAAATAGATAAACTATATTTTTAGGTTGTTTCTTCTTCAGTTTTATTTGAGAAAAATTGCAATTACCAGTTGTGAAAAATATTTGAAAAATATAGCTTAAAAATCACAAAATTTAAATTCAGTATGTATGTATTGTATATGTGCATATGTCTGATATGTATATACACATACACATATATATTTTATTTTAATAAAATACTAGCACATATTGTTTTAAAATATCATCAAAATATTTTAAGACCAACATAATTTGATTTAGTAACTGTTCAATACATACTTTTTAAATTAAGCTGAATATTTTTTACAAATTATTAGCCTCTTGACAATATTTTGGCAATCAAAAAGAACGCGTAAGAGAAACAACTGCATAACGATATGAAATCCAAAATTGTTATTGGCCAACTGAATTCAATTGTAATATAAATACACATTCTCTCTGTATATCAAACTTAGTGAAAAGAGATACTTACAAAACTCTATATTCTTTTTTTTTTCTTTTTTTTTTTTAGATCTCATTGGTCTCCAGGCGAAGGGTACCTTTATTTGACACATCTGGGATCTATAATGCTCATAAGACATAACACCTCCAGTTTACTCATGTGAGTTACTTCTTTCTGGCCTACACCAAATGGAGATACTCTTGATTTGGTTTTAGCACTAATGCATTTTTGAACTGACGCATGACTTGGCTTAGTAAGCAAGGAACTTCCTGAACTACAGTCAGTAAAGATTTAGAACACAATGTGGTTGTATGTGCATTCTAAACTTGCATATGTGAGGCAGTTAAAGACCTTCTTAGCAAATTAGATGAGAAAAGGATAGGGTTCAAACTACATCTACTGTGTTGTAGGGGTATATGTGATGCACCATGAAATGAAAAAAAACAAAAAAAAGAAACTATGTGTAGTATGATTCTACTTCCATACCAACCATCCTGAGGGAGCCCATATACATGTGTCCATGCACATGTACATCTGTATTAGCAAGGTGAAAATTGTAAGAAAACAACAGTCTGTTATTCTTGTTCCATTGGGATGTGGGGGACAAGGGCACGAGGGTGGAACAACAGAAATGGTTGGAGAACCTTCTTATGTAAAATATCATATACAGATGTTTCTGAGTAAGAGTTAAAGATGTTCACCATTTTGTTCTCCACATCACTGACTTTCCTTCTGAAAAGTTGGAGGATATCTGTCCCTCCTACGTGTCCTGCCAAGAATGGTTGATTTATTACTGATTACCTAAACAGGTTTGTCTTTAGAATGGTGTCTTTTTGTGTTGTGGGAGAAGTGCACTGTGAAAGGGCTATGTTTTAAGTAAGGTATGTATGTCAAATTCAGCATATACTCTACCCGTGAAGCACACTTTAGCTAATTGGTTAGCAAAATCACATGCAGAGTGCTTGAAATTACACAGAATTATAAAGAAAACCCTTCCAAGTGGTTCACATCACATATAACTAATTATGCTTACCATTGTACTGGATCATAAAATAAGCTATAAAATGTGGCCCAGATATAATCTAACGCAAAGAGAGTGGTAAACAGAGTAACAAAGACCCTCTTTCCCTCTATCCCACAAATGAAATAGGAGCCTGCAAACAGTGCCTTTCTGGCCATGAAAATGAATCATTGGGAGATTTTGCTAAACATGCAACATTGAAAGTTTGAAAACAGAAATAATAAAAATTTGATTTCCAAGAAAAACAAAAGCTCCTAAAAAGTAAAAACCAAAACTTTTATCTGTGTTTGGTAAACAGAGTAGACCAAAGCATGCCTGGACCACCTTTTCAGATGACCACGAGGAGTTGAATTGCACAGTAATATACTCATGTTGGATCAAGTGTGAATGTTAGAAACATTTTGCATTCACAGTGAGTCACTCTGAAACAACAAAAAGAGGCAGGAGAAGCTTAGTTTGACAAACACTTAGGAGTTTTCTATCACAGCCCAAACATTTATTGATTCCTACCCTACGTTCACCCAAAATTATCTATTCATACAGATCATAAGCTAAAGAGCCTTGTTTTCATTCATGGCCCATAGAGCAATACATGGGATCTTCCTACATAGGGCCATGGCAGCAGCTTGGGACAATAATTCAATATGACATCACTATTATTTACCTATACAAATGCTGCATATTTATATTATGATGATAGCTATCACTCATTGACTGCTTACTATGGGTTAGGCACAATGCCGATTGCTTAGTATACTTGATGGTATTTATTTCTCAAACAACTCTGCAAGGTAGGCATTATCATTCATCGTTTACAGAGCTGGAAATGGATTCAGATCTGCAATTTGCTTCAAGTCCCCCAGCTGTTCAAACTGAGGGCTATCAGATCCTAAATGTCTATGGTCTTTTGGCTACACCCCAAGGTGTCTGAGGATTTATTGCTAAGCCTGGGATGGATTTAGGCTCTATCCTATGGGTACAAGGCTAAAGCAGCAGCAGTTTTCCATGCAGCAGAAGCTGCCTCAGGCAAGCAGGGCAGAGGAACACTGAGCTTGCCTTTATGCTCCTTCTGTTCTGAGATTGTTCAGAGAGAGCTAAATCTTCCCAATGAACCTTCTAGTTCAGTTCTCGTTTGCTCATAACAAGAACGTGAAGTCCAACAACAGAGCATTCTCACAGAAGTATACCTTGAGAGCTCCATATCTGTAGCTTTATGCAAAAAAAATAAAATAAAATAAATAAGGCATCCTATCAGTTGTACTGTTCAAACTTTAAACCTCTTGCCATTTCCTTCCTTCAAATCTATAAGCAACCACATGAAGAAATAGGGGGTGATTCCTCCTTTACTCCACACTGACCTGGACAAGCAGTTTCATGTAAACAAGTTAAACAAAACCCCATTGCCTCAAATTTGGTTCATTTATATTCATAGCTGTGGTGTCCAGTTTTGTCACCGCCAGCCTGAGTGGCTATTGAGCACATGAAATGTAGCTAGTTCAGTCTAAGATATGCTGCAGGTATGAAATACATACCAAGCTTTAAAGATTTAGTTAAAAAAAAAAAGTAAAATATATCAGTAGTAATTATAAATAGTATGTTGCTTATGTGGAGAAAATAAAAATAATTTGGATATAAGAGGTTAAATAAAATATATTATCAAAATTGATTTTATCAGTTTCCTTTCACTTTTTTTTTTTCACATGGCTCCTAGCAAATGTAAAATTACACATGCGTTTTGCATTATAGTTCTGTTGGACAGAGCTGGTCGGGAAGAAGGCTTACCAGCACTGCATAAAGACAACTAAAATTCCATACCACATACATTTCTTTTTGTTTTAGTTTAATTCTAGAAGAAAGAACTGTATTAAAACTGCAGTAATATTAAGTCCTGGGTGAAAGACGAACTAAGGGAGAAAAAGGGAACATAGGCAGGTTTGAAAGGAGTGAAAGAAAGGGAAGGAAGCCAAGAACAAGCATTTTCTATTAAAAATGTAATTGTTGATCTGTTTGGAGGCATAAAGTGATTTCTAAAAGAATGCCAACAGCAAGTGAGAATTAAGTTTCTTCCTGATTCACAAGGTTGAGTCAAGCACAGTATCTACAGAGGCTATTCCTGGACCTTCTTCTTGGAAAGCTGTTGTCTTTGCAATTGTTTAGCTGATCACTTCTGCACAATAATTATAGCTCACTGTTGTTCCCCCTAAAAACCAATGACATCCATCCAAAGCATTATAGCTTATATTTCAGGGAATATTTATGTGATATTTATAGCCTGTGAAGAAAACCCTGGGGAACCACCTGTAGGAAGGATTATTTACCAATTCCTCACTCTTCAAGTTTGATTTTTCTTGAGATTCATATCCATAGGACATTTTACAATCCTATGCAATCCTAGCGTATGTGAATACACTTTGGCATAATGGTCAACTTCAAAGAAAACCCCTATTTATTTATTTATTTATTTATTTATTTATTTATTTTAAATGGAGAGAACAAAACCTAGCTGATCCCCCTGAAAACAGAGTAGACCAAAATAATAATAATAATAATAATAATAATAATAATAAAATAAAAAAATAAAAAATCCATTCAAGAAAGTAGTGTTACATACTTGAAGAATTTTTTGAAGTTAGCCAAGAAAAATAAAGTAAAATCTAGGAGGAAAAATTGGAGTTTCCATTTCTGGAGATTGTACTTCCTGGTGATATAAAAACAAAAGTTAAATTCAGAGAGATTCAACTCGGAAGTTAGCATTGCATAAAAAACAATAGGAAATATTTAACTATGTGCCTATGTTTGTACACAAACAGAAATAGATATAAACAGACCTTAATTAGCGTTGTAGACGTTAATTATCTTTGTACAGTAATTGGGAATGGTTTTGTTCTGATTTATTTCATAACGCTTACTGTGTTCTGTTAACAACTAATTTTTCCCCCTTGCAGCCGTAATAGAAGGCTTTTACTGCACACTTTATTGCATCTGCTTCTCATTTCATGATCATTGTTCTGGTCTGTCAGAGCAAGCAGCTCTAAAACTTCCCAAATCTGCAAGATTAAGCAAATATTTTGACAATGCCTAGATTTTTTTTTCTTTTTTAAAAAACAGCATAAAAATATAAAAGAATTTTTTTTACTTACCCACACAATGTTAGAAAAGTTTTTAATTGAAAGAGTGTGAAGAATAGGCAGCAGTTACATGTACATTAGGTGGGAAAACATGGAGCAATTTCCTGTCCAATTTCACTTAAGAGTCCTAAGAATCCTGTCTGAACCACACAGCTGAGGTCACAGAGCATTCCTGGACTGCAGGGGGGTTGCTGGACCCCTGGGGAAAACACCTGGAGGCTTTTAGATTGTGACTAGCTTCTAGAACAAAACAGAAGTTTCCAGTTCACCTTGAATGGCCACAGCAGGGAAGCTGAAAGATAGGTGTTTGAATCATTAAGATTAAAAAAAAAAAAAAAAAAAAAAAAAAAAAAGGTTGTGCTACATGCAAAACCTCATGACTTTTCCCAGACAGTGGCTATGTATATCTGAGTGGAAGTTTTTATAAGAGACCAGAGGCCTGGTGCATAGATTTATGCACATTAAAAAGTAATTAATTAGAAGAAATATTTTAGAGGCTGGGAGGGACTGCAGGAGGTTGGCTCCAGGTTGTGTCCAGCCCATCTCGCCCAGTCCTGATCAGGGCTGATCAGGGGCCCAATGACCCAGTCCTGATTGGGCCAATCAGGGCCAGTTGTGGCTGGCTGGCCAGGGAGGGACCCCAGGAGGTTGGCCAGCCAGGAGGAACTGTAGAAGGGCTCTAGGGTATGTCTGGCCCCTCTCTTCTAGTCCTGATTGATCAGAACCATTAGCAGCAAGCTAACCTACCAGTCAGATAGTCTGCCCCCTGGTGGTCAGTACATATCATAGTGACTGGTTGAACAGTCAAATGAACAGTCAGACAGACACTTAGCATATTAGGTTTTTATAAATATAGATTAGGGGGAGAGAGAAAAGATGGGAAAGGGAATAAGGATTCATTTCTCCTTCAAAAGTCCTAATGGTGGAAGGCAGAAGACAGACAGATAAGTCAATAAAAACATAAAATACAAATAAATGTGGTAACTGTGAGGTGACTTATTATGATCATTTTGCAATATGTACATCTATCAAATCATTTATTGTAGTTGTATATCTTGAACTTATACAATGTTATATGCCAATTGTATTTCAATAAAACTGGGGGGGGGGAATAAATGCTAAGAGGTCATGGTGGTCCAGGTGGATGGAGACTCTGTGGTTGTCACTTGAATGAGAAAAACTGGTAGGAAAAAAGAGCTTTAAAAATAGTCTCTGTCCTTGAGAGTAGTTTAGGGAATGAGTTAGAGGAAGATAACGAAGACTAGAAAGCAAGGTGAAAGTGAGGGTTAAATGAACTCCAAAGGCTTAAGGTGGGAGGCTCTCCTTGGAAGCAGCACCTGGCAGGAAAAATTTCTCCAAGAAGGCAATGGGAATGGAACAAGCAAAATTCTGCTAGTAAGACAGGAAAGAAGACATGGCATGGCTGGGAAATTATGATTAACCATTCTGTGCTTTGGTTCCCTTATCTTCAAAATGGGATAATGGTAGCAATGTGAAAGAATTGAAGAATATGTGAAGTACTTTACACAGCACCAGGCACGTGATAAGTGCTCAAAAATGTTAGCGGCTATTAATAGAGGATTCACCCAACGTGCTCTCAACTAACAAGCCAAATGTGGGGGGAGAGGGTAAGTTGAAGCAGAAATCCAACTGAACCAATGAATGAATACAGCTAAGCAAGAAAAATCTTGAATCCTTATTAGGTATCCTCCCACCATTATCTCAGGAGGTCAGTGTGGTTCTAGAAGCTGTACAGACTTCCTATACAATATGAACCTCCTGTAGCACAATATTTCCTAACAACCCTCTGGGGCACAGATACAGCTGCTAGGCAGCAGACAATACACTGAACCACCAAGCACACATTCCACTTCCACTCTCTCACTCCGTGGGAATCCCATTAAACCCCGGTCTCGAAAGAGATGACCTCGCAATGCAAACCCAGGTAATTCAATTCAACAAGCATTTATTGAACCCCTGTGATGTATCAGGAACTCCACTAGATGCTGAGATGATATAAAGAGAGAAAAAAGAAAAAGACCCTGTCCTCAAGGATGTCTTAATCTAGAGGACAAAAGAGATACAAGATGCAAGCAAATTTAAGGCAAGGTCACCTGAATGAGTGTACTAATAGAGGGTGGAAGATTGACATTCAAACACAGAGGAAGCTGTAATGAATTCTGACGGGGGCAGTTAGGAATGGCTTCCCTGAAGAGCAGACATAACATGCCATTATAAGAGATCAATAAAGCAAGCCTAGGAAATTGTTTAATGACTTTTTCATTCATGGAAACAAGCCTGAGGGACCATCCCTGTCTCTGCATTAACATGTGTGTGCATAAGATGTGATTAAATGCTTGTTGTTACTGTAATATATCACTTTTTTAAAAAAAACGAATATGAACATTTATCACTATTCTGATCCTCAAAGAGAAAAATATCCAAAAATGCATTACTTTTTTGTTAGCATACCCTTGAAGTTAATAACAAAGGAAGAATGGCAAATGACTGAATGTCTCATGGACTAGGCTAGTGGGCCCAAGCGGAAGCCTGAGAAAGCCCGAATTTGTTTCATGTAGCAATAAGTCAGAATGGAGAGGTTTTTTTTGTTGTTGTTTTTGTTTTTTGTTTGTTTTTGTTTTTTTTTTCTGTATATGTGGCTGCCTCTTTCTACTGGACTACAATCACTAATAATTTGTTCAGACCAGCACAGGAAATAGGTATTGATCACAATAAGCCACAAACACCTGCTACAGCAGGTTATAGTCTCCATGGAAACCCTCCAATAGAACCAATCTGAATTCAGTTTCAGAAGTAATGAGAGCAGATAATTTTACACTCAATCAATCACTGTCAGCCACCGTTATCAGCCAATCAGTCATTATGTCAGTCAGTCGCACTTTCAACAAACTTCTTCTGTGGTGTGGTCAGATGAGAATGTTTTGACATCCAGAAGCAACACAATCAAATTGGCTTGTCTTTCCTGGCAAGAAGCCAAAGACACAGCAATGCGTTGTGTTTGCAAAGGCAAAAAACAGATAGGCCAAACAAAATACACTGTGGTCTCTGAAGACTCCAGGCAGCAATTTCAATAATTGGATGACACTTAAGACAGAGAAGTACTTTAGACCTAAAGGTCATATAATTTAATCCTTCCATTTAAACAAGAAGGAAGAGAGGACTGGAGAGGTTAAATTCTCTGCCCAAAGCTACACAGCTAACTGAGGATAACCCAAGACTAAAACATGAGTTTTCTGCCAGCCCAGTACTTGTCCAGGATGTCATGCTCCTCCTCCTCCTCCTCCTCCTCCTCCTCCTCCTCCTCCTTCTTCTTCTTCTTTTCTTTTTTGAGGTAAGAGAGTAGGATAGTTGAAGGTTAGGTTCCAGTTCCAAACAGAGAGCCCAGAGTCTGTGGGAGACTCACAGGATGCTGGGGGGGGGGGGGGGGGGGCTTGTGTTTGGCAGTTGTCTGGAACTTTTTTCTGTTTGGAGTTAGTCTATCTTTGGGCAAATACAACTTCCTGTTTCTAAGGAGAAACAAAAAACTTTGAAATACTACTGAGCTACCAAATCATTGTTACAAAATGACATTTTGATGAGTTAGGGCAGGACTATCAAGAACACATGGAATGAATTTCCCTAAAAATGCATGGTAGTGGGAGGTAAAATTTGAGGGGGAAAACTGCTTCTGGCAAATATATCTGAGCTCTTATCAACCTCAAACATTGGAGAAGTCGCTTTAGGCTTCTGAAGGACTGGAAACGAGTTTTGTTTCACTGATTCTTCTTAAATGTAGCTCTAGTCCTGGAAATCCCAAATATTCCCAAGATTCCTCTGTATTATCTCTAAGAGTTGTTTTATTAGTTTCCTTTTTTCTTTTCTTTTATACTGCATTATTGTTTTGCCCATTTCTCAGAGACAATTTTCTGAGGTTGGTATTCACATTCTTTTTGGTAAAATGGATCAACTTGAGGGTTCTCAAATGTCAATGTGCATGAGATCAGAGCTGTTTAGACTCCATCTTCAGAAATCCTCATTTAACAGGTGGAGTTAGGCCCAGAAACCTGTCTTTTTATAATAGCAAGAAGCCCAGATCATTCTGAAGTACTTTCTCTGCCAATCGCCTTGAAAAAAAATTGGAAATGATATTTAGTAAAGGATTTGGGTCATTTTTTATGAAAATTGTCTCATCACATTTCTTCCCAGCCACTTTCAAGTTCATGAATTGTTGGTATCATCTGTATTACAAGAGCACAGTTTAATGGGTATGATCACATGCTTTGGTATATATAACTACTAGTTGTAAGTAGGCCTTTATCTTAAACTAGAGGCCCGATGCATGAAATTCATGCCTTCCTTCCCCTGGCTGCTGGCACTTGCTTCCTTCTGGCACCCAGGACCCAGGCTTCCCTCACAGTCCCCACTTCAGCTGGAAGGTCTAATTAGCATATTATGCTTTTGTTATTATAGATTATTATAGATAGGCAGGTAGTATATGGGGCACTCACTCATCCCATCCAAATCTGTGTAAGGCAGGCAAGGTGGAAAAGCAGAGCAGTGCCAGCTCCAGGCTTGAGGGGAGACCAGTAATTGCAGCAAGAGCAGTGTGGAAGCTTAAACAAGAAAGAGTTGCTTCATTTCTCTAGTCTGTTTGTATGACCTCAGCTCAAAGTACCTACTTTATCTCTTTGCAAAACACTGATATAAGGCTTGTTTGATTCAGAATTAGTAATTTTCTTCTTAGCTCAGTTTTTGTTTTTCACTTATGTGTTTCAGGACATCTGATGGGCTTTGGAGTGTTTAAATGATGACAAGTATGTTGTATATATACTAGGTAAACAGTCCACACTATAAGAACTCAGTTTTTTCATCATTGTATCCCCTGAACATGGCACACTGCCAGGCATATAGTAAGTGCTCAATAAATATTTGTTGAACACATAAATGAATGAAAGAATGGATGGATGACTAACAAGTAAAAGCTCACCTATCTGGATACTGCCGGACTGAATAAAGTTTGAAAGATTCATAGTTTACAGTGTTAACCAGTGGCTACTCATTTTTTCAAAGGTTGTTCTTATTTGATTAAACAAACACAAAAACAAAAACACAACTTTTGGTTAGGCATTGTTTACCCTATAAAAATCAAAAAGCAAATATAGTATTTACCCTCTTGTAATCCCAGCTAGCATCCGATTTTTCTTTGCAGTCTTCATCTCATTTTCTTTTTGTCATGACTTAATCAGAAATGTCATTGGAAGCCAAAATAACATGCAGACATTTGGGGAGTGAAGGAGAAGGGGGAATTGGGAAAGGGGATGGAAATATTAATAAAAACAATAATAAACTTCACCAAGGTATTTAGCAATGGGCACTCTAAGAGCTTGTAAAGATTCAGACATCTTTAAAAACTGTCTTTGCTTTACCACCACAGTCATCCCTGGCTCACACCTCTATGCATCATTCAGATGAGAGGCAACCCTTGGGAAGTTTACTTATTGCAATGGTGGGTGTCATAGTCTCATACCACACACACACACACACACACACACACACACACACACACACACACATCACAGCCTTTAAATTCCCTCAAAAGAAGCAAACTAGATGAGAGATGAGCTCCATGAGGTATCAGGAAAATGAGGGAAAGACGAGAAATTAACCTTTGTTGAGAATCCATTGATAGTGCTGCACTAAACTCTTCACATACAGGATGCCATTTGATACTTATTTACTTTCCAGGAAATACAAAGTAATACTTTCATTTTCTAAGAAATCAGGGCTCAGAGACCTCTGTCCCTGTGGCCAAACATCTAAAGAACAGTAAAGCCAGGACCGAAGTAACAGCAAATATTTACTGAAGGAATAATCAATATCAGTCATTGTTTCTTTGTGTGTTAACTATTAACTCATCTAGTCCTCATTTCAATCTTACAAGGTGTGTTCCTCCATGCCCTTGTTAGAGGTCACAGAACAAACACAGAGAGGTTAAGTAACTTGTACAAGGAGTCACAGCTGGTAAGTGGCAGAGTTGGGGCTGGAACCCACATTGTCAACTTTGGACCCTAGATTTTTACTACCATACCCAACCATGCTCTATAACAGGATCTATAATAGGTTGACCTTTGGAAAAGGTTCTTTCTTTCCAGGATACAGCTTTGATATATATATTTCTTAGATACAATAAAAAATCCACACCTCAACAACAGCCTCTGAGACCTTTTAAATATAAATCATCTTTTTATTTTATAAACAGATATGCTATGTGTTTATACTTAAGGTAAATATATAATTTATTGCCCAAACCAAGACTCATCTGAGAGTAAAAGGATGCACTATATATAGTCAACCAAGCACCACAGTTGTAACTGGAATTGCCCCCGGTGAAAAAGGGTACCTGGTTACCCTAGTAATGAATATGTGTCCATACACACATTAGATATGGTCACTTTCAGAGACATTCCAATAAGATCAGCTGGACTACAGAGGTAACATTAAATGCCTTCTGACATTGTGCAAGCCCATCCCTCTTTCCACTCCAAGAGCAGCTGGCCCTTCTTTACCTAACACATTTCTTTTAACTTGCTTTCTCACAGAGGACTGTACGTAATTGGTCAGCCACGAGAGATTAATTTGTACTTAGCTGGCTGAGCAGACTCAATAGCGGGTGGGGTTTGTGCATGGCCTGGCAGCTTCTCTTACATAAGCCTTCCTATCTACCCTTACACTGTCCCTTCCAAGTCTGCTTCTTTGGGAATTGCCACTCAAGCCCTTAATTTACCTAATTTTTGCCTGCCTGGAGGAATTCTAACTTGTAGTTTTTAATTTCCTCATGGGTCCTTTCCTTTTGGAAATGGAAATACTGGGCAAGACACAGACTCCCATTCTAAAACAAAACAGGAAGGAATCAGGATATCTGAGTGCATGACAAGCAGGACTGAGCTAGATCAAGGTTATCTAGATCCTTCATCTCCTTCCCATTGATTTCAACTACAGTCAGACACAAACGAGACAGGGCTGAGGGCAATCCAGGTGCTGATGATGATTGAAATAATGCTTTGTGTAAATTATCTCACTTACTGCTCTCTCAATTCTATGTGGCAGGTACACTTCCCATTCCCATTTTAGAGGTGAAAAAACTGAGACTTAGGGCAAAAATTCTGCCTCAAGTCCAACATAGATAATTTGTCCCAGAGCTGACACTCTCACCCACTGGGCATTGACATTCAAATGCACAAACACCCCAAATAACAATGACAGATACAAATGGCATTGGAAAGACCCATGCCTTACACCTCCTCAGCTCAGTCCCTTCTCCTCCTCCAGAAAAACACACACCCAGTACTTTGTAAAAATGAAATGAGAAGTCCAAAAACTACATAAATTAAAAAGTGCTAGATAATTGTAAACTGTTATCACTACACTAGCCCTTAAACCCTATTGGAGAATTTATTTTATTCTAATAGAACCATTTAACTTGGACATCAGGCACAGGGCCTGGGAAAATTCCACCATGGAAATGCATCTTGTCTTGGGTTAAAGCCTGTCACACAATTACCTCCCAGTCTGGCCACATTTGCCACATCCCAATGTACTGTCAATGACGATAAGTACCTTCAAAACACTATAAAAGCACAGAGTACAGGGGATGGAGATGATAGAAGAGGGCAAAGTCAAGGAAGCAAAAGGATTTTATTTTTTAAATGTCCCCCTTCCTCTAACAGGGTCTCTTTCCTGTGACTGGCTGGCAGGACAGGTGGAGGTGGTGACTCACGAGCACACTGCAACCTGCTCTCTTCAAAACTAATTTCACCTTTTTCTTTTTCTTTTTGTTTAATATGGCCGTGAAAAAAATTAAGCTTGCAAAGGTGGCTATCATTTGTGGTTCATGCCTTATTTCCACTAAACAGCACTGGTCTAGAGTCTTGACATATGTGATGGGCTCCCTCCACCGGAAGCATCAGCATTAACTGGGAGCTTGTCCCTCCTTAGACCGAAGGAATCAGCCTCTGCATTTTAACAAGACCCCATGGCAATCTGCATGCCTGTAAAGTTTGAGGAGCATTGCCCGGCACACGATGGGCACTTGAGAAGTACTTATTGAATGAACTACTGAGTTATCTCCAGGAAGTTGCTGTACTCAGAAGATTTGGGAAAAGGGCAAGGCTTTTACTTCCTGGTTTTCTCTTTACCTCATTAATATTGATGTACTGATCAGATTAATCACCTTGCATTGTAGCAGGCCCCGGACTCAGGCCTTGAGAAATTGTGGTCCTTGAGAAAGTGTGGTCCATAGATCCCAGGATCTGGTTAGAAATTTGAACCCCAGATCCCTCCCCAAACCTACTCATTTGGAATGTGGATTATAAATAAACCACCAGGAGAGTTGTAAGCATTTTAATGAATTAAAACTGGGGTGTAAGGGACAGGGTCTCTCAATCACTCAATGGAAACAAGAAGCTGAGACCAGATGTGTATGTTTGTGTGTGTATATGTGGGGGAGGGAGGGTTGTCTTGGTTTGATCCAGATGGTGGGGCAGCCTGATGCTCTCATTCTAGGCATCTCCACTCAGAACATGCAGGTGATCACCTTAAAGGGGCAGTCAGCCACACTGTAGCCACCTACTGTGCACCTGCACAGCTTTTCTCTGTTTATCCTAGAAAGGGATGGGGTCTCCAGCCTGCAGAGAACTGACACTACATGACTGGTCCTGGCAGCTCAGAGGGTCTTCTCTGACACCATGAGTAAATGGGTCCTAACACCCAGCATCTGCACCACCTCTCTTCCCCTCAGCTGGCATGGGGCCTGGATCCCCCTCCAGCATCCTTCTCTGCACAGGAGTAGGCAAGGAGGCTGCTTTACCAGGAAACTGACCTGTGCTCCCCGACTTTTGAAAACGTTCGAAAGAAAGACCACTCTTCTCATTCTATACCCACATTTTTCTGGAAGAGAACAACTACAAGTAGGAAGAAATAAAATGCATTAAGACCTAGAAGTGCCTGTGGAGGGCCTAGTAATAGCCGCCTCCAGCATATTCTCTGCCTCCTCAAAAAGGCGAGGGAACTGCTCCTCTGAGTGTCTCCTGCCTTGCTCTCCAGAAATAAATTAGAAGGAGGTGCTAAGAGGGGCCACGAAAAGCTTCTTGAATGTGGAAGGCACCTCTACCATTTTGCTGCATTGCTCCATGCGAAATGTGAGTTTTATACTTTTTGGTGTGTCTGATAGTACACAAGACACCCTACTCCTTTTTTGCAGTATAATTGCTCGTATCCTGCATAGGCCTGGAAAGAAAAGCAGAGGAAGCGTGGTCCTCTGGTCACACCTTTTTTTTCCGTGGTTTCCCAGCTACAAAAATAGGGCATAGCCATTTGCTTAGCAAGTATTTCCTACAAGCCCATTTTCCAGGTCGGATCACCCTGACTGAGGGAGATGCTTGTTCTCATGGTGACAAAATGACTAACTTTAAAACTCCCCAGAGGCAGAAGTGATTCATGGGATTATGTAACAGGGATTTAGAAACAGCTCTGGAAAAAGAGAACAACGGATGCCCATCTCTGCACGGAGATGAGCTGCATTAGACCCTTCTCCCACTCCCTCCCACGTGGGTGAGGACACGCGGCTCATTTCTGATGAGGAGCTACATTCTTTCCAAGGACAAACCCAAATGTGCAGAGAGCGGTCATGGTAAGGTCCACAGCCTCAAATGAAGCAACGGTTTCATACATGCAAAGGCCCTCCTATTGAAGAGTATAGTAGGTTTAGTTGTAGTGATTCAAGCTCCGTCTAAAAAGGGGGTCCAGGCATCTTCATGAAGTGTGTGACCCACGTGTTCAAAACTGCACTGAGTTCATCCTGACACACGTTCCTTTCAGCTCACACCCTCCACGGCTTCTTCCCTTTGTATTCAAAACAACATTGGCGTCGCTGGGTACACTGTATGCAGGCCAACTTTGCAGGGCTCATCCGTAAGCCTTGGATAACGTGTTCCTGAACCTGCCCAGTTTCACTGACCCGAATGCCCACTTGGCTTCAGGAAATGAGAGAGAACCCTGCATTCTGCTTTCCTCTTCCCCGCCAGCCAGGCCTCCGGGGAGATCAGCAACTCTGCAAGATCGGGGAAGGGAGGAAGGCACAGATATGCCTGACACAGGGTCTCTGCCCTGCAGGAAAAGGTACACGAGTGGGAGGACAAGACCCCTTTCCCTGGGGTAACTATCTCCTGGCCCTGGCCCTCCGCTCTCTTCGTGGTGGGGCCTCACCCCAAAAGCCCAGAGAGCATCCTGGCCGAGCAGCCAACCTGTTTCTCATTATCCTGCTTGACGGAGACAATCTGCTGGCGTGTGCAGTTTTAGGAATTTCATAAGCTCAGGACACAGGGAGACTCTGACGTCAATTCCAGCAGGAACCATACAGTCCCCTCGAACAATTCTCGCCTGTGTGGGAAGCCTAAGGGGAGGCTTTAAATAGGGGCTGGCACGGACAGGAGGGGGGCTGGCTTCCTACTGACAGTCTCTTCTACTTAAGACTTGGCTCTTCAAGCACATGCCACATCCTGGAGCTTAATGGGAATGGGGACCCACTGCTGGTCCCGGATATGGCCAGCGTCAGCCCACAGCACAAGCAGGATCGCCCAGTAACTTCCTCCTCCACGCTGTCTCTCACTTCAGCTCTCCATCGTGCCTTTGAATTGTGGACAAAGCTCCGTGCATAAATCCTGACTTGAAAAACATGCCCACTGAGGCTTGCCCCTCTGGGGACCCCTTTGGGTCTAAAAACCTTCCTGTTCCAACACCAGGGCTGCTGAAATCAACCGGACCTGAGGTGCTGGCGGCTCAGCATTTTCGGAAACTGTGGCGAGCTCTCTAGCCACAATTCTCTTGTTGTCGTCAAAAGCAATTACATGTTTCGGATGATGAAAAGCACTGTCATGAAATGCTGGCCCGGCAGCCAAGGAGACAGATGTATTAAACCACACGGCTTCTAAGAACTCCCACTTACGCTGGAGCTCAACACAGAGATGAGGCCGCGATACAGCCTTCTCCCACTCCCTCCCCTGTGAGCTCTCTTCTGATGAGCAGCTACATTCTTTCCTTGGACAAACTCACATGTGCAGAGAGCCGTCATCGTTAAACCCATGTCTTCAAATGAAAGTAACAATTTCATAAATGCGGATACCCTACAGTTGAAAAATATAGTAGGTTTAACTGTAGCAATTCGTAGTGAGTCAACATCAAGAACAATCCCAGCATTTCTAACTGGCGATGTGATGGCTAATGGTTGGCCTAGGACCGTGGTGGGCAAACTGTGGCTCACAAGCCACATGCGGCTCTTTGGCCCCTTGAGTGCGGCTCTTCTGCAAAATACCAAGGCCTGGGCGAGTCTGTTTTGAAGAAGTGGCCTTAGAAGAAGTTTAACAAAATTTGGCTCTCAAAAGAAATTTCAATCGTTGTACTGTTGATATTGGGCTCTGTTGACTAACAAGTCTGTTGACCACTGGCTTAGGAGATGTTAACTGATCTGCTATAGAAAACATACTCTGTGCTCACAGAAATAGGGAGGCTGTAGGTTAAACCAAAAGTGTTCCCCCCCTCCCCCCCGCAGCTTAATTAATCTTAACCTGAGGATATTTTTTCCATTGATTTTTTTAAAGGGTGGAAGGGAGAGACAGAGATAGAGAAACATCGATGTGAGAGAGACTTGACTGGGATGGAACTCTGGACTCTTCAATCTGTACGTCAAACCAGCCAGGGCCAAATGTGTTTCTTAATCACAGGACTTCTCAGAGCTTTGAATATGGTAATAAGTACTGTGAAGTGACAAGACCCAAGTCAATATACATGGATGTATTTCCGCCCCCAAATCTTCCCGCTTGCTTCAAAGTTGAAGATGTGGCACTCTCACCTTCTGTCCACCCTGAAAGCCCTGTTCCTCTCTCCCTTCTCTCATCATCCTTCATCACCCAGCCCAGAGGCGGCCTTCCGGGTGAGCCACCCAGCCCAGAGGCTCCTTCCTGCCACCAGGGACGCTGTGGTGCTCGCTGAGCGGTCGCTCAGTCAGCGAATATGAGCTGCATGTCAGAGTTTTGAGGATATTACATCCCGCGCTGTGCCTGGGAGAAGGGAATGCTGGGACATCTGACCACCTCGGGGGACATGCAGAGATTCAGCGCTATTCCTAAGGAGGAGCCGTTATCACAGGCGGTTTTATCTGTCCCACACGCCTGTTTGGGCCCTTGTTCGCCATTTCCTAGATGGGCTTTGGCCTGACATGGCTTCCTCACCCATACACTGGAGTCATAACAGGACCTGCTTCACTGTGATGAGAAGTAAACTCTTCCTGTAAAGCAATTGGATGGTGTCTGGCAGATGGTAACTGTTCGGTAAAAAGTAAGTTTACTGTTATCACAGGAGAAAGTGTTACGGCCGAGGCTAAATCCCAACAGTTTTGGCTCGAAACCCCAGGCAGATCTCACTCTTCCACACTCCCGTGTTCCTCCCACTGTGCCGCACTGCCTCCTGTTCACAACACCTTCTGGCCCCTTGCCTGCCCTCTGCACTCACTTTCTCACATCACGTCTTCCGAGGAGCTTGTGAGCGCCCTGAAGACAAAGGCCACAGACAATGGCACGGTGCCTTTCTGCGTTGGTGCCAAAATGCTGTAATAGTCAACGGGAAAGTTATTAACTGTAGGGATTAAACAAATTCTACTAACCACGGGATGCGCCCAGTGATGCACTTAAGACATTTGTTAGGAATACCGACACCAGGAATGAAGTTTGGTTTCCCCAACTGTATTCCGGAGAGTAGGAGTTGGCAATTATTATTCCTTAAAGGGCCAGAGAGTCAATATCTTAGGATTTATGAGCCACGCAGGGTTGGTCTCACTACACAGCTCTACTGTTATGTGCAAACAGCCTTGGACAAGGAATATATAAACGAGTGAGGCTGGCTCTGCTCCAGTAAAACTGAACAGACAGTGGCCAGGTTTGCCCCGTGGGGGGTGGTGTTCTGCCCCCCAGCGACAGGGATGATGAACGTGTGGGGCAGAAACTTTGGTGAGTGGCCAAACCAAATGGGTTTGCTTCATACTCATCCGAGTCTTTTAACTTCAGGGACTCGTTGCCCATAAACCTGGAAGCCTGAGCTCGCACAGCTGCTGTCTCAGCAGCAGCCTGGGCAGGAGGAGCTGTGCTGAGCAGGTGCCACCGAGACAGACCCCAACACGCAGCTCCTCTTCCACCCGGAGTCAGTCCACGATCCCCCGCCGATGAAATCTTCCACCTGCCCAGCATGGGCTGCATTGGTTCCTCTGGGTAGGCGCCAGGTGTATCATCAAAGCATCCCACAGCAGTCCCACGCTGCCTCCAGGAGAATAATACACCGAGGCAGCTATGCCACCTAGTGCTGCCTGCATGTACTGTTCCCATCCTCAAGAAAGCGGGAGAGGCTTCGGGGAGGCCTGGCGTTTGCTGTTTCTGGCCAATACTTTCCACATGCAAATGAAAAAGTCTGAATTCACCTTCACTTCAAAACATTCCTTGTGGCTGCATTTAACCATTCCCCTCGAGGCTCCTAGGATATGAATGGCTTCATGCTAAGAAGGAGCAGCCCAACTAGCACTAATTACCCAAGGATATGCACCCCAACTTCCCGCCCCCCCCCCCCCCCCACACACACCAGATTCCTCGCCCGAAGGCTACAGACTTGCTGGCATTCTAAAGGTCTGGCTAGCAAAGCCCCGTGCATCAAGCCGTTCATCCTTCAAAACGGAGCTACTTACAGCAGTACCACTAAGGCTGTTTTCAAACAGCGGTTCTAGTATCGTAAGATGCTACTATAATAAACTATGACTGTGGGTTTCCCTTAAGGAAGAAAAACATCAGTCCAGGAGAGAGACGGAGGGGGGATGGCGTTTATCAGATTATAGTTTCCGGAAATGGATTTGCTTCACTAGACCATAGACAGCCCGCTTCCACACATCATCACCAATTCAGCAGGAACCGTTCCAGAAACCCCGGGTGTATGTTTTCCGACTGGATAGTTGATTCCCTCGCTGACTGCTTCTACTCTAGGTTATAGGTATTTCCACGCACTCTTACCTTCTTTATACAGTGAATCAATAAGACGAAAGCACAGGCTGTGTACAAAAAGCCCAGAGAGGAAGAGAGGCTAAGATGAAGACCTCAGGCAGCACGCCACGTACGTGGCAGGTTAGGTTGTACAAAGGTGTCCAGCCTGTGTCCTACCTACCCACTTGCGTCCCTGGTACAGAATTACAGAAGGGACACCTTTCTCTCACGCAAAGTGCCTTTCGGGAATAAGTGCTAGCACAGTGTAAAGCGTCCTCAAGAAAAATCAACCTCATCTCCATGCTCATTAATTTACTTCATATGATTAATGCTTTAACCAGGCACATCATTCCTGCTTTTGTCTCTGGAACACCAATGCCTGTACTGTCTGGAAGAGACAGACCTGATTGCAACTATCAATCACTTGGTTTTCACCCAAAGCCAGAAAATCTCAGCTCCCCATATTTTAAAGTGCTCCGCGCCACGTACTGTTACTGTTTGCCTACAGCTGTCAGCTGTGAAAACATGCTTTTTTGGACACAAAAATCTGGCTTTTGCCCCTCTTCCCTCAAGACTCCAGCTGACCCCCGCTTCCCCGCTGATAAAAAGGACAAAAGTCCCCTCTGCCCCGTCTGTGTCCAGACGTAATCAGGCTTGCTCAGGTGACCCCTCCGCAGCAGAGAGAGCTCAGCGAGAGGGTTCACCGAGGCTTCAGGACACCAGCACACAGCCTTGGCACTTAGTCACAGGTGGGCAGACGTGGGGAGGACCCTCGTGGAGCCTTGGTCACAGCTGGCTCTGAGGCTGCTGTCCAGGGAAGAGCTGAGTCCAGGACAGGGGGCCAGACCACCGGCAACACAGCTGGGAGCTCAGTCTTTGAGAATGCCTCTGGAAAACAAAATCTTCCCTTCTCTTCGAGGGGCTACGGGGAGACAGCACAGCGGATGGTTATTTTTGTTGCCAGAAAACAAGTAAAAGTAAAAGTTGGGCACATGTTCAGACAAATGTGCTCATGAAGATGCTACTCAGAATCTCCCCAGCAGTGAGGCCTCAACCTTCGTCTGTCCCTTTAACACTCCCCTAGCTAATACACTTATTCATCCTTGGAAGGTTTCCTTCAGAAAATTCAATACTTAAGGGAAACAGGGAATGGGGGACAGCTTACTTTTGCTGATTTGTTTCCTGCAAAGTTATTTCTTTCCTTTTTTTTTTTTTCACCACAGAAAGTAAGTTTGTTTTTATTTTATTTTTATTTTTTTATTTATTTTAAAAATATATATTTTATTGATTTTACACAGAGAGGAATTGAGAGGGACAGAGAGTTAGAAACGTCGATGAGAGAGAAACATCGACCAGCCGCCTCCTGCACACCCCCTACTGGGGATGTGCCCGCAACCAAGGTACATGCCCTTAACCGGAATCGAACCCGGCACCTTTCAGTCCGCAGGCCGACGCTCTATCCACTGAGCCAAACCGGTCCTGGCAGTAAGTTTGTTTTTAAATCCTAGAATTTTAGAGTTGGACCAAATCTTAGAAATATAAACAGATGATTTTTATTTTTATTTCTTTTAGGTTAGGGAACTGGGTTTCAAGAAAGGGTGACTTTGGAGCACTAGATCTAGAAATCTTCATTTCTAGATCTTCACATACACACAGAATAGGAAAACTGAAGAGGAGAGGTGTTATTTCTTTAAAAGGAATCCTTTCCAGGTAAAAGAGACTGCTTTATACCTTCACCCCGAAGCTGCTGGGTGGAGGTGGGACTTGGACACCCACTTGGGATGAGCATGAACTGGAAAAAAAGGGATAGGAATGGTGGTGACGAAACGGAAAGTTTTCAGGCTGGGCTTAGTCAGCATTCTCAGACTTAGCTGCTGCGTTTCCATGGATGCAGTTTCTCCCGAGAACAGGAAGAGACACGTTGTCCCGTGAGGAGCAAAGAATACGGCAGGGAGCAAAAGTAGCCATCAGCTGTGCTGTCTCCCCGTAGCCCCTGAGCACAATGGAAAAGCACTTCTATTTTCCAGACAAGTGTTTCCCCACAGATGAAGGATTCATTTCTTCCCCAGCCAGGCTCTACTTCCAAAAGGTCTCAAATGATATCTGGGTGTCCCCTTAGAAGTGGCAATCTGGGGTGATGTCTACCATGAAGCCGGGGGTACAGCATATGGATTGGAACCCACCGCCTTTGCATCCCTCATCCCCCGGGGGCATGAGAAATACCCCCCAGCCCTCCAAACTGGGCTCCAATCAATACTTGTGTCCTGATAAAGTCCTTTCAGTGAGTATTTTTATATTTCCTCTCATTAACCATATTGTTTTAAATACTCTATTTTTGAGCAGCGTGGGGCATCTGAACAGTGGGAAATTGGGGAAACAATGTGTTGTGTATAACGAGGCCATATCCTCTGAGCTGTGCTGATGATAACGGTGGGGTCTCCCTTTAACTCTCTTGCATGTAAAATATAGTCTTGCCTTTATTTACCTGAGCTCTCCCCCAGGTTGGCTAAGGAAAGCCACCTTGACCATACTAAGCCTGCCAGTTTCCCCAGATCTTTCTCTTCTTATACATTTGGCATGTGAATTTGCCCTTTCTGCAATGAAGTTCAGTGGCGTGGATGTTAATGTCATGTTTTACGGGTTGGTTTTTATTGAGAACTCTCCTCACTTGGCCACAGCAGTTTATAGAGTACGCATGGCTTCTCTGAGCAACCCGGGCCCATGTGGGGACTAATATTTATTTATTGTTTCCCGAGTACCTTCAGCCGCTCAGCGGAAGATCACTTCCCTTCCCCAAGGAAATACATCGGCCTCCTCACTTCTCGCACCACCTCACAGGCATGGCTGTGCAGGTGTTTCAGCTTCTTAAGTTGTTTCAGACGTTCAGGCCATCCACTGGGCCCACCGCACAGAACAGCTTTAGAAAGAAAGGGGCTGCTCTGAGGACTCCAACTGGGTTTTGAAAGCAATATTTAGAGGAAGCACACAGGCAGAAAAGGTTGATCATCCTGAACTTTCATCGCACATCACAGTTTCCTTCCCGTATTTTTAGCACCATCTCAATGGAAGTGTAGAATAGCACTGCTGATGTCTATAGGCAGCAAACAGAATCATTAGGGGCTGAGGGATGGTTTCAGAAAAAGTGGCTTTAAATAATTAACACCACAGTGCTCTTCCCTCTGTCTTCATCCAGCAGAGTGAATGTCTCCTGACAGGTGATAGCCCTTAATGTGAGGCCGTAACTCTGGCTGGAGCATCCGAGGTAACTGTGCTGCTATTGAAAAGCATGCTTCAGTTCAATGCAAAGTCTCAGACAGCCCCCAAACACCCCTTAAATATCCAATTCGTCCATTATCAGCTCAAGTGCATGAGAGACCCATACACTATTTCTGTGTGTGTGTGTGTGTGTGTGTGTGTGTGTGTGTGTGTGTGTGAAATAAAAAAATATATATCTTTTTATTTATTTCGGAAAGGAAGGGAGAGAAAGAGAGACACAGAAACATCAATGATGAGAGAGAATCATTCATTGGCTGCCTCCTGATGTGAGCGACCCAGGCACATGCCCTCACCTGGAATCAAACCATGACCTTCTGGTTTTTAGGTGGACACTCAACCACTGGGACGTGCCAACTCGGCAATACTTCTGTTTTGTTTTTAAAGCAAATAAAAAGAAAAATATTAATAAAAGCAAGTAAAAAAAATAATCAAGAAACAATACTATCAATAGTGAAAATTTTGAACTGTGTACTATTATTAATTTTCTGGCTCCTGATTACTCTTTGTGAGCTTTTGGATTCAGCCTAAATCCTATGGAAGATATTAACATCCTTCCATCAAACAGAGAAACTGAGGCACAGAGAGGTTAAGTGTCTTGCCCAAAGGCAAAAGCTCTCAAGTGGAAAACCTAGATCTCCAATCTGGGTCTCTCTGAATCCCACGTTCCTTCCACTATTTCACAATGCCTCATACATTGAAGGAAGCAAAGGGGAGACACTGAAGCCTGGCCCAGCCAAGAAGACACAGTCCAGGCTTATTCAGAGACATCGACTTAACCATATTTTGAGTAAATATGTGTTTTCCAGCCATTGGATCAACTACGATGTGATTCAAACTGGCTCTTCTGAAAGCCAAAGATACCAGATGGATCGTCTTTCAAGCTGGTGTTTTTGTCATCTAAACACAGTCCCAGAAATCAAAACAAATAGAAACATAAAAACCATTTTTTTAAAAATATGGGCAATTCCTACCCTAGAATAAAGGCCAAAAAAAATGAAAAATAGTTACCAAACCAGTCCTAGCATATAGTAGGCCTCTTTTACTATTAAAAAAAAAAAAAAAGGCAGACACCCACCCTGCTTCCTTCTACAAACAGCCCCAATCACTGCTTGTGCTGAGTGGAGATAAAAATACCCTGATGTGGTCTGGCAGGATTCCGCCCAGTCAACCTGCGCATCTGTCTTCCCTCTGGCCCCTGAGGTTTGCTAGAAGTGCCATGGAAAGGCCAGGCCTTTAGTGATCTGCACGGACAAAACCTGAAATTAACCTTTTAGTGAGTCCTTCGCATTCAATGTGGAACAACAGAACTGGTGGTGACGTGACATTTTTGGTAGGTGAGCACATGAAAGGAGGCCTGTCGCTAAGGATCTCCCTGAACACCCAAGGGTATCTCAGGCTGCCAGCTTTCCTTAAGGCTTGATGGGCGGAGGAAGGCAGAGCCAGGCAGCCTGAGCAACTCACTGGATATTCCACACAGAAGGAAGGCATTTCCTCCCACTTCTCATTCAATTGTATGCACTTCATTACGCCTAGCTTTTTAATATTCAAGTAGAAAAGAGAAGAGCAGGATAAAAGACAAAGAATATTATTTCTGACTTGCCGAGCCCCCAACTGCAGAAACCCATGCGCACGTGACTTCTGGCCCCTGCACACTCAACCTTGATCTCTCTGCCAGCACTTCTGGGCGGGATCATGTTTAGGATTCTCTGTTGGGAAGGCAAGTGCCTTCAGCACTTCTTTGAATGTCATTTTTAAACTGAAAGCACATGAACTTGGAGTCCGCATGCAACATTGTCATACGATAATGAGAGGAACAAGGAAATAATTATGCACCAGCCTTCTTGCGGCCCCATACTCAGGGTCTCATGGCCACCTCTAAGGCATAAATATCTGTAGAAACCTCTAGATTCTTCCTTTGTCTCTTCCACTTTCCTTAAAACTAGGAACTTAAGGGAGGAAAAACCACATAGAAAGTGTCTGTCCTTGTACAAGGTCACCTTCAGCCCATCACACTCGAAAGCCTCGCCAAGATTTATTGAAGAGCAGAGCTTACGCTAATAGAAGGTGACTTGGAATCTAGAGTTCCCAACATTTCTTCATTCAGGAATCCGTCCTTCTGGGGGAAAAAATACTATCTAAAATAGAACATTACAGATAGGGAAGCTTAAAGGACAGTATTTAATTATGATTCAAGTTTAAGAAGCAATTTGATGACAGATTCTGTGGTACTAGGAGCTCCTACTGACTGGATAGGATGTTTCTGCTGTTCAGTTCTATTCCCTGATGACTCGTAGTCAGAGAGGCTTCATGGAAAAGACAAGACTGTAATTAGACCATGATGGGACATCGGATGCCCTAGTAGGGAGCAGAAAAGAGCAAAGGAGGAGAGAAGAACATACAAGGCATAGCATGAGACCCTGAGGAAACAGTGCTAGGTAGAAGGTCATATTTAAAGAGGAGAGAGGGCCAAAATCGGTTTGGCTCAGTGGATAGAGCGTCAGCCTGTGGACTAAAGGGTCCCAGGTTCGATTCCAGTCAAGGGCATGTACCTTGGTTGCAGGCATATACCCAGTAGGGGGTGTACAAGAGGCAGCTGATCGATGATTTTCTCTCATCCATGTTTCTGACTCTCTATCCCTCTCTCTTCCTCTCTGTAAAAAATCAATAAAATATTTTTAAAAATATATTTAAAGAGGGGAGAGGAAGATCAGAAAGGTGGGGTGCAGCTAGACCAGAGAAGGTCAGGCTAAGGTATACAGTTTGTATCCCAAGCAAGGTAGTGTTAGTGACACAAAGCACCTCTTAGCCATCTGTTGAATCAGTGAAGGTTCAGGAGATGAAAGCACAGGTGTAAGGCAATGCTTTAAAGAACTTTAATCTTGCTACAGGGTCTGTTTTAGATTGAAAGGAAGTCAGTTCAGGGTCAAAAGAATCAGCTTAGGAAGCAAGGAAAACCATGCAGGTGAGAGGTAGGGAAGGCCTAGGTCTAGGCAATAGCAGAAGAAAGCTAGGGAGATGATCCGAGGAATGTCAGGAAGGTTTCAGATTAAGTAACTACCATAGGGTGAGGCAAGCTCGGGAGAGAGAGGACAAGATGACTGACAACCAGTTAGTACTTTTTGCTGGCTGGGGGGACCAGAAGAGTGATGATAGCATTGACCGAGACAAGGAAGTCAGGGGCACTTTGTCCTGATTTCCAGGACCTATCACTTCGCATTTCAACCAGATAGAACACACTGGATTATTATTATTCATTGTTACCCAGTGGATTGTAAGCTAGACAAGGATAGAGTCTATGTATAGTTTTCCTTTATATGTTCCAAGCTTCTAAAGCACAACACCTAACACAAAAGAGAGGTTCAAGAAATAGCTCTTGTACCAGGAGGCTCCATTTGGGAGAAAGATGAGGGTGAATTTATGGTGGTGAATGCATTTCTGTTGATGTAACTGATGCTGAAATTGGGAAGAAGTCATCTTTGACTTTTTTCTCAAGTATTCCCGAATAATATCCAGTTCTTCCTACACCTTCCTTCCTAATGTCTATCAGTTATATCCTTTCCTTTCCCATGGTCAGATAAATATTACAACTATGAGGATGCATTGTTCTCCAGAGGGCAGACAAGACAACCAGTAACTGAACCTCAGGAGCTGCCTCCATCTTGGCAGCAGGAGGAGAAATATAATTTCCAGTAATTTTAACAGAGTCAGGACATCCAAGATCTGTGGCTACTGAAGGAACACAAAAATGCAGGCCATGGAGCCATTGGCAGATGATCTCAGAAGATGGTCAACGGGTCCCTGCCAGTGATGTTTACTCAACTGTGAATAATGACACTTAATTGTCACTCTGAAGGACAGTTCACTTCATTTTGAAAAGTGTTATTCAAATGCACTATTTATCATAAAGTCATTGTATAAGTGGTTACACATGTTTCTGGAGGGAACAGAGGTTTACAGAAATATTCCTTCATTCAGAAGCTGCCTTGAGATCACTATTGTGGCTGAATGTGGGGAAATCAGAGTCTAGGATTTCCAGCTATTCATGTACTACAACAAAATATTCTTTTTCTCAATTTTCCTTACCGATTCTGTCCCTAAATAGGAATCAGTCTAAAAACTGGGACAAGAACAGAGAGTATCGAGGGGGAAAAAATTAAAGTAGATTCAAAGTTCCAATGGTTCTAATGAAGAAAAAGGGATGTGGTTACTTTCAAGAAAATAATCTATAAAATGTAAAAGATAGGTCAAAACTCAGTTCCACATTTGAAAAACAATGCATTTCTGGTAAATGCCATCCAATGATGAGTCCATGGAGAAAAAGGGGTATGTATATTACCTGATTAATCCTCATCTCCTGTGCAGAGTGAGGTTCCAGATTGGTCCTCAGTAAGGGTTTGGTGAGTGCCAGATTTCACATTTCCCAGGCTCCTCCACCACACCTGGCATCACTACATTTAAAAATTGTGATAATCACATTCTCTGGTCCTGTGGCATCCAGAATCCCCTTTCAAATGTCCTCTTGGCTCACCTTTAACAATCCATTTAGCTCCAACTAAGTCAGTGCAATGTAGAAGCTGGCTTCTCCCTGGCCTGGTCCCAGGTGGTTGCCATGACAACACACCCTAATAGCAGGCACCTGACAAGGGCCTTCCCCTACACTTCAGGGCAGAAGGGAGTGTGGGAGACCCTGAGGCCCACAGCAGGAGATGAAGTGTGGAGATCCTGTCCATAGTTGATAACATCTCTTTTGGCCAGAGACCACTGTCAGCTACTCAGTGAAACTGGGGACCCTGTCACTGAAGATTCTGCTTTCTCATCCAAAGAACACCAGGGAAAAGTAGCTTAGGATATGTCAGTGGTCACACACACTACCCTCATTCTTTGTATTAAAACAAGCAAAATGAATAGGATCTGGCATCAGACTATTTAAAATATCCAGCTGGTAGCCCTAGCATTTTTGGCTCAGTGGATGGAGTGTCAGCCTGCAGACCAAAGGGTTTCAGGTTTGATTTGAGTAAAGGGCACTTACCTTGGTTGCAGGCTCCTCCCTGGCCTGGGTCATGGTTGGGACTTGTGCAGGAGGCAACCAATCAATGTGTTTCTCTCACATCAATATTTCTTTCAGTCTTTCCCTCTCTCTTCTCTCTTCCACTTTCTCTAAAAAACAATGGAAAATATCCTCTAGGAAAGATTAATAAATAAATAAATAATAAATAAATAAATAAATAAATAAATAAATAAATAAAATAACCATCCGGTATCTAACAGCAGGTATCCTCAGAGTCCTTATGAGGGAGGAGCTGTTTTCTTCCATCTTAAAAGCAGATTTTTCCAATAAAGGGCATAGCAGGAAGTGCGGATATCTGGGTGATGCTGGTATAGGTGGTGGCACATCTGTCATGCGCTGATGGGAGGCATGGATGGTATTAGTGAGTGTTGGAGGCACAGGGTACATAAGCTTTTGGCCTCATCCCTCATTCTAAAGTACAATTCTCAGACTTTACATTTTCTTTTGCACAGCCCTAAAGCTCTCTATGATTTATTTATCTCTAGGTATATTGAAAATCATTCAGACTTACATAGCCTTTTTCTAATTGCAAGACTTAAAAGGAAATTTACTGCTTTAGTTGCTGAACAGAATAAGCCTGCAGAGTAGGGTTTTATCACCTTGCATAGAGTACGTGCTCACTAACGGTTAATGAGTGGAATAGAAATGCTGGATGTGAAGCCAACACCAGCACCCCAAGGGGCACTGCCACTAAGTCTTCTCAGCTCCTTATGCCCCAGAGTGTAGAGGGGCAATGCCACACCTTCAAAGGGCAAAGACTGTGCCTACATACAGGTTGGTTGCAGCACAATTGCAGAATTGAGGAGATGGCCACGGGCCATACTTCGCACCTTTTGACTATTTCTTAGCCCCTTTCTCAGGATCCTTTCTCAGGATCTACTCAGGTCCCTCTCCCCGCCATCCTATTCTCAGCTACCTTCCCCTTCTCCGCAGCACCACACTGTTGATTCTGTATTTCATTTGGATCTTACTAAGTAGCCTCTTTTACATTCTGAGAGTACTCCCTCTCTGCCCACTTAGGCAATAAGGTACCAGAGTGCCATGCAGTGGCTCCCAGCCTGTAATGATGATGGTCCTAGTCCTGAACCCCAAGCAAGTGGCCCAGATGCTAACAAAAGGAAGGAGAGTATTCATTTTCCTTCCTTGGCTGGAAAGAAGCATTTCTCTGGATTGGTATTTCCCTGGAGATGCCTATGGGAACTCTGAACATCAGGTCTAGCCAAAAAGATAAAAAATTATAACCAAGCACAGAGTGGAAGCTGACTAAGGTCAGCACAGAGCAGCAGGCAGCAAGGAGGGGCGCTCTGGCCCGGATGGAAGAGGTCTCAGAGGAGGGGACCTTGAGCCAAGTGTTGAAAAACAGAGCAGGGAGGGTGATCAGGCAGAAAGAACAGCCTGGATAAAAGCATGTTTGTGACTACACCTCTCAGATGAGCAGCCTCTAGGAGTCCTTGGGATATATATATATATATATATATATATATATATATATATATAGCCCCAGCCCAGAGAGAATGTGCTAGACTATTAATATTCTACCAAAGTAACTTGATAAAGCAAAAACTTGTATAATCTAGAGCCTTCAAACCGATGTTGCAGATCAATTGGTGGAGCCTAGGGATTTGCCATTTTAATCTGATATCAGTGAATGGATAGTTTGGGGGAGACTGTACAGATGGCTGACTGACCACTATTACCGGCACTGAGGCTTCTGTGCCTTCCTTGTTGCCATCAAGATAAAACTATGCATGCTCCATCTGTCCCTTTTCCTAGCCCAGAAGTGGAATTCTAGAATTTCTAAGACACAAGCACACTTGGGAGTAATATAGAATCCCCAGGTTCCCCACCCTAGTCCTTGTCCCCTCATACAGACGGCTGCCTCTCTGCCCTAAACTGGTTACTCACTCTTCCCAGTCTCCCCCTACAGAGACTAAAAAAGAATCCGTGTTCTCAAGTGTGGAGAATGAGTCCAAAGCAACTAAGTAAACCATGCCATTAAGGCTGCAGGATGTTTCACAAATTAACGGTAGTGTTACCATCCAACGTATTATCATTCAGGTGAAAATGCCTGTGGTCAGACAAATAAATGCTGGAACAAGGATTTGACAACAGTGTTCTTATTTGACACTCTACGGACCACGCTCAACATATAGGCTGCCAAGTCTGGGTTCACAGTCATGCCTTCCGTGATCTTACAGTCTTCATCCCATCTGGTCTCAGCTTTCTAAATAAAGCGGATGAGGGCATGTGTTTGTTTGCCCTCATGTGGCACATCCCCAATCCCTCAGCTGCTTCACCCCTCTCAGAACTGTTCTGGGCTTTGTCAGGTTGTTGAGAAGGTGTATGGTTCAGCTGTAAATTGTATAACAAATGGCCAGAGACTTTTACTTTGATCCCAGCATTGTCCATGACTACATCCAGTTTCTGTCTCCCTCACTGAACACAGCTGCCTTTTGCATTTTGATCAGTCTTCAGAGAACTGCTTGCAGTGATTTATAAACCCGCCTACTGGGTTATCACCTATAATTCTGGCTGCTCATCTTTGAGTGCATTTGGAGGTATTTTTTCCATATGCTTTGTTCATACTGATGCTCTTCTGCCTCCTTTTAGCACACTTGCCCATGACATCTTAGTATTGTGAAATATCCAGAAGTTTCACTCTACACGGGATTGTATTAAAGTGTTCAACTGTATCAGTCTAAGCAATGTCTAAGGGCCTGTATTGTTTGTAGTTCTCCATTCAGAGAAATAACATTATCTATCTACCCATTGTTTCCCATCTCTAAGACAGTCTCCACCAGACAATGTTTCCTCTGATACCCTGTTCATTAACAATTATGGCGAGAGGAAATATCTTGAAAAAATCACTATGTCGATTATATTTATTTGACAAATTCTCATGATAATTGTTCAGATGTTGCACATTCTCTAACATCTTAGATACTTGACTTTGACCTCAGTCTACACAAGCAAGGCAGAGTAGGTGGCTGGCTGCCCCATTGTCCTGTAAACCTGAACCATCATTTAGTCAATGCAGACCATCCTGGCAAGATGGGATTACTCTGCCAACTTCAATAGCTTCAGTTCTTGGGAATAGAAATAATAATGCATGGATCTATCTGTATAGTCCTATCCTTTGGTTTAGCTCACTCAGCTTTAGATTCACAGCCCATCACCCAATAAAACAACAAAATTTTATTGGGCACACAGGCAGTTAAAACTTTCCTCCATCAAGTAAGATGCAGAAACAAGTCCTCTTGAAAATACAAAGAGAAATTAGTCTGCTAATGAAAAACCACTGAAAGCAATTTGCATGCCATTCCCCTGACAGTATATAAACTCTTGATATGCTGTACATAATTTAGGGTTGGTCTTTTTTTGACTCCTCCCTTCTAATCATACATCTTTTCTAGCAGCAATACTGACACCTGAATCTCTTTTTCTCAGTGTGTCAGAGAGATACGCTGTAGCAAATAGAGCTAAGCATTGAATGGAGCTAATGGCTTGTATTGTTTATTCAATGGAAGGCCTCTGGTAATTTAAAAATAATGTTAATCAAGCAGTTGTGAAACCAAATATTCACAGAATCCAACCACTTGTGTAAAGTCCAAATTTGTTGCTGTGTGCCTTTAAATAAACAAATTACGTAATTGCCACACATAAAAGGGAACTTAAATGGTAAAACTGTTATTTCCTTAGAAACTAATGCAAACCAAGGAAAAAAGTTTTGAAAATTTAATTGAGTGGAAGATACACTAAATGGGGAGCCATGGCTTCCCGAAGGAGAGAAAAGCAAAAACGGAATTTCAGAAAGGATAACAAGTTAGTTTAGCAAAGTCACAATGAGGGAGGGAAGGCAAAAATAAAGGCAAAGGATGCAACAGCATCCAAGGAAAGAGGAAGGGGCGAGTGGAAACAGCTGGAATTGTTCAGCTGTGTCAACATTCGGCTGTTTCACAGATTGACTAGCAAAGTGTCATCTGAAACCAATTACATTCCCAAAACCCCACGGACCCAGTTCATAACATTGATTAATCCACAATGTGAAAAAGTCCCCAAGCAAAACTAGAACAGCTGTCAGCCCTTGGAGCTCAAAAAACAGCAATTGCTTAAGAAAAAAAAAGAAGAAAAGCTCCTCTTGAAATTTTAGGGATTTTTCAGAAGGTATGCCTCCTGAAAGAAAAGATAGATTTAAAACTGCTCCCACCCGGGTCTCTCTGAGAACTGACTATAATTAGAAAAATAGGGGTCATGTTTAAAAAAAACCCCAAAGTCCATTCCACAAAGGCCTCCAAGTCTGAAATACCTTGTATCCTTCTGCTCCCTGCTGGGAGTACCACGAGGCATTCGTTTTTTTAAAAACGATGTTTATTTTATTTTTCCTTCACAAATGCTTTAAGCTATCTCCTTTGTGCCAATTAAAATGTAGCTATTTTTCATATACTTTCTGAAAATACCCTTTTTATACCTTTTGTTACATTTCACAGACTATAGACAAAGTCCTTTATTTGCAAACATTAAGCTGTGCATGAGTCAAACACACAAATGACCACCACACCCTTTCAATGTGAAGGGAGCCTATAAAGATGTTCACAAAGCTTTGGCCCTGAAGCTACTGCAGCCACAGGTCCTGCAGAGGAGACTGTGAGGCCATTCACGTGGCCATGGAAGGCTCCGTAAGAAGTCTCAATTTCGCCTGGTTAGCATGGCTCAGGGAGCGGCCACCTCTGGGTCACAGTGCGATGCCCAGGCAGGGCACATGCCCAGGTTGCAGGCTCAATCCCCATTGTGGGGTGTGCAGGAGGCAGCCAATCAATGATTCTCCCTCATCATTGATGTTTCTATCTCTCTCTCTCCCTCTCCGAAATATGTGTGTGTGTGTGTGTGTGTGTGTGTGTGTGTGTGTGTGTGTGTGTATATATATATATATATATATATATATATATATATATATATATACTTTTTTTTTTCTTTGAAGTCTCAATTTCTGCAGATTCTGCCCTGAAATCTCCAGAAAATTATAGAGGTTCTAAGAGTCTTTCATTCTTTGGATGATTTGTTCCCCCACAGAAATAAAATCATTATTTATTTGTTCACTCACTTAGCAAACTCTGCACCAAATACAAGGTTTCAGCACTTTTGTATATGAGTATACCAAAACTTAGAAAGGTTAGGTGACCTGCCTGAGGGCATGCAACTAGTAAGTGCTACAGTCTAGACTCAAACCCAGGGCTATCTGATAGCTAATTCTGGGCTCTTTCCAAAAAAACATTTTACTAATTTATACTTGATATAGATTTTCATAAGCTAGTTTGGGAGACCAAAACCATGCAAAACAGAGTTTCAATGGGGCAATCCATTGCAAATTACAAAAAATAGAGGAGTATAAACTGGACTTTAAGAACATAAGCTGTTTATTCATTCAGATTCCACTGTGCTTTGCTCCTCCTGTAAATACCCCATTAGTAATCTAACAGTCTCCTCTGTTGAAACACCCTGCACAAGTTTTCTAATACACTGATGCTTTTTACCCAGAGACTTATGCTAGTGGCTGGTAACACTAACCAGTGTTACCAGGATCAGATATTTTCTAATTCAAACCATTCAGAGCAATACAAACCTTGACTCCACTGCAACATCCTTGGACTTGAAAAATATTAGAAAGGAAAAAAAAAAAAAAAGACCACAACCCACAATGCACTGCATTGGGCAAATGTATCCAGGGTTATTCATTTTCAGATCTCAGAATTGAATGATCATTGTTAATGAGAACAACAAGTTATGTCAGATATTTAAAAAAAATAGTGTTACTAAATACAGTTCTCCAAACAATAACATCTTTAGAGCTTTGCAATAGGAAGCATATGCCCTGAGTTCTGAAGGAGGAGAAAAGGGAGTGGGGGGCAGGACACTCAGAAACAGAGCAATAAGAAACAATTAGCCTCTAGATAGATTCTGTGATTTTTCTCTACTGTTTTCCCCCCTACAGAATATGTGTAATTATTGTTTTTTTAAATGTTCATGATGTCACAGATAAAGTACACCAATTGCTCCCAACAGAACTCTAACTACAGTACATGTTTATAAGAGCAAATTACTGTTTATACATGGACAGGATTATAAATGAAGGGAAGAACATTGCAAATTATATGTTACTGAATGAAAGCCAAAACATTTCCATTTCTTTCCTTTTTATGAAAATATATCATTACCTGCATCATGCCCCCTTCTCTCAGTCCCCTCAGTGGACACTGGCATTGATAAGCCTACAAGAAATACAACAGTAAATTTATATTTTCATGTTATGATTTTAAAACATGGGATAACATCCAAAGTGATGGGTGCAAGCAAATCGCTCACATTTTCATATTTCAATCTATTCTAAGAATCATTAGAGCAGAAGATTATAACTTAAGTGTTGAATAGAGATATCATTTGTCCCAAAGGGCTACTCAATTCTATGACCTTCAAAGAAATCTTTACTGAAAGGTGTACCATTGAACAACAACAAAGAAGTTGAATCTTAAAAGAACCCAAATGAAGTTTTGTATAAGATGGGGTCCTTGTACATTTGGATTAACAAAAAATTGACCATAGCTACATTATTTTTATTTTCTTATAAAGAATTCTTATTTCATAAAGCCTACCCATACTCCAAGATACTAATGGAGTACCAAGATTAGATAGATAGATAGATAGATAGATAGATAGATAGATAGATATCGATAGATAGATGATAGATATAGATAGATAGAGCCATCAGGTTACCGTACGGCACTAAGGAGGATTGAAATATCACATTAATAGTATCTTTCTCATGGGTTCTAATATTGCTTTGAGGATTACATGAGTTAATACATCTAAAGCACAGGATAGGGCATAGACCCTAGGAAAAGTATTGGAATAATGTTAAGTGTTCAAAGTCAGTGTTTCCATTCCATTGGGATTCCACTGAAAGTGAGTTCCAGAAATTTAAATCTAGGTAGTCCCAAGGTAGTTTTGTAGCAAATGATGGTGTTTATAAAGGTGTGGCTTCCTATCCATTTTTCACCTCCATCAAATGCATCTTTTCTTAATTAATTGGCTGCAGTAAAGAAGTGGAACAAGGTAGGGGGTGCATGCCTCTTTGACTACACCTGGCAAAGGCCTGGAATGGTCCCTTCTCCCTTGCTTCTGTGCTGTACATGGCTCTTTTGAGCAGCTTATCAAGATTCATATGTAAAGAGCCTTTGTTGATTGTAAGGCAAAGAAGAGGGCGGTGAGCAAGTGTATTATTTGTGACCACAAGCTTCCTTACTGCTCCTGTTTTATTTAAAACCAAAACAACAATGAGCCTGTGAGTTTATTAACAGCTTACAACCACTCCATCAGGGTGGGGATGAGTATTAAAGGTTGTCTAAGCCCACTCCCTCACAGCACTATCACTCACTGCTCAGTGGAGCAAGTTTCTCCCATGTCGTGACCTGCCTCGCAAAAACACCATGCTTATATTGCTAGCCTTGACTTGCCTCTCCCCAAGGGACTCAGTGGTATTGGCCTAGTGCAGTGGCCCGCAAACCGCAGCTCAAGAGCCAAATTCGGCTCTTTGGTCCTTGAGTGTACCTCAATCAGATTCCCGGTCAAGGGCCCATACCTCAGTTGCCAGTTTGAATACCATCCTGGTTGGGGCACATGTGGACGCAACCAAATGCTGTGTCTCTCTCACATCAATATTTCTCACTCTCTCTCTCTCCTCCAGCCCCTCTCTCTCTTCCACTTTGCCTGAAAAATCAATGGAAAAAATATTCTTAGGTGATAATTAGAAAAAAAATTAAAATTAAAAATACATACATTGAGCACCAACTTTATACCAGACCCTGCCCTGAAGCAGCCCAAGGTCCACTGAGTGATTCAGACATGGAAAGAGACAGTGTATATGGGCAATCTTTCTGTTACTCCAGAAAGAAATCATTGTTTCAAAACTAACCCACAGGTAGCACATCTATAATACAAATAGGTCCAAAGACATTCTTTGGCAGAATTTCAGTTCTGTGGCCTGAAATTGATTCTGATATTAAAATGCCTATAAGGAAAAATCATGTCTATCAATTCTTTATAATTGATCAAAATCACCTTCCCCAAATTATCTTCATCCCCATAGAGAAGGATAAAAGTTCTTACTCTTTACTGTGCTGTTCCAGGGGAAGGTGTGTAAAGATGGCAGACTTCTGGAAATGTTTCTCCCTGTTCTAAGCCCCACCCCCCTTGCCTCCATGAGGTTTCAGTCTTGGTGGCCATGCTTGGGGCTGACACAAACTCACAGCAAAGTCATGGGCTATTTTAAAATGTCCAGGGCACACAGTTACATCTGTCTGACAGCAGAGACTATGACATGAAGTTCTAAGAGACAACTATTAGTAAATGGAAATACCAGCTATTTCTCTTGGTCTAGGGAGTGACAAAGTTACTGACACACAAAGGTGCTGTGAGCTGAAAACACTTGGGAGCCTTAGGAATACGGGAAGAGGCCCTCTCTCCATCAGATCTCCATGTCCTCGGCAGCAGGCTTAAGAATGCCCCTCTCCTTCACCCTTGAAGGGAGCTGCTAAGGGAGACTAAATAGTTGTTTGTCACTGTGTGACATGTCACATTGGGTTCAGGAAGAAGCAATGGACCTGCCAAATCCCAGTGAGAGAAAGGATGCCCCTCAAGCATATATGTGCTCAGTAAATGTGAGCAGTAGCAGTGAGTAGGAAGGGGATGGTTGTGATGATTATCTCTAGCCAGACTTAGTTGACTTAAAAAAAAAATGAATCTGTTCTTTTCTCCTTTTTACTTCAAGAGCAAATCTTTGCAAGGAGCCATGAAGATGAACAAAGTTGAGTTTGTCAGTCTGAATTACAATACATATATAAAGAAGTATGACAAACTCAGGTCTTATCTATGGCTCTCAGGGCTGCCATATGTGTCTGCTCAGAATCCTAAAGTCCCACTGGATAGACAGAAAATAGATATGGGTGTCTCCAGCCATCAGCCATGTTCATTATTGGGTCAGTTTTCACACAGTACTTCTGGACAAGTAAAAATGGGAACCAGGGCAGCAATGAGCAGAGTTGGAGTTAGGACACCATGGAGAGGGCTCTCAGGATCTCACTCAGGAATGCTGGGGTGGAGGGCAGGCTCCAGGCCTGGCAGGTGGCAGAGGATCATAGCTTAAGCAGAAGCACAGTGTGGGGACCAGGCTCTCATGCAGAGACTTGGGTGGCTACACTTTATAAGCGGTGGGTGGAACAGGACAGGACACCAGCAAGACACACTTCAGGTAACACTTACTAGTAGGACTTGGGCTTCTGATGTGCTGCCAGGTTATACCAAAATATGTGACATCCTCAGCATTTTAGACCTAGCAGAACCACCCGTTCAACAGGCCCCACTGGCTTGTGAAAATAAGTAGCAAACACCAGCCCCATTAGAGACATTCATCCATAAGACCCACCCCCCACTTTCTCTCACTTCATTTCAATGGGTGCTTCATCCTATTGATGACTCTCATTCATATTTCCTTTTGATTCCACATTATTTTCCATTTCTCCCACTCCCTTGGAACTGCCTCAGCAACCAAGCTGAGTTGGCTTGTTACTCACTCTGCTGGGAAGCCCCATCCTGGCCCAACAGACAGGGAAGAGCCAACCCTGCCAATGAGGGTCTTCAGGACTTGCCTCTAGTCATGGCATTGAGGGACAGGAGAAAGGAAATACTAAGGCATACGAAACTGCACACCTATAAATCATTAGCATTTAAGAGTATTTGCTTGGCTAATGAGGGAGGAGGAAACCTTTCTCATCCTCTACCAGGGTTTGTACTACAAGGAAAGAGGATTTCTGCCTGACATAATACAGAGTTTGAGCATTCTCCTGTTTGAGGGGAATCTTGCAGGGGTTGCCTCAGACTTGAATCTCTACCCTCCACTCTCTAGCTCTCCCAAGAGAGGGGCTGCCCAATGTGCTAGGTTGGAGTCTTGCTATCACTGGGCCATGATCACAAGGGGCAGAGTGGCTGTCCTCTTATGCAGCCTTCTAGGCTCATCTCCCTCTCTTGTTCAGGTGTCTGTACTGGGCAGACCCAACTCAGGTTCCTGCCTTTGTGTGGACATCACACACTGACCTTGGTCATACATGAGGATCCAGCTGCTGGCATCTGTTTGGGCAGACGGACACAGAGTGTGGCCACAAGGTAGAGATGGGAGGCTCATTTGGGCTAATAGGACTCAGCCCTGTGTTCTACTTCCTCTTACCAGAGCAGCCCTGCCATGTATGCACAGTATGTAAATGCATCAGTTTAATAAATTAATCAAGTACGTTGTCCCTATTGAGCTGAAGGGGCACCTTCACCCATGAACAAGTTTGGGGAAAATCCCATCCTCACCCCATCTCAATTGAGCAGAACGTCCTGTGAAACAGCTAGGGCACATATAATTAGCTCCATTTTTGAGATGGGGGAACACAGGTCCACCTGAGTTTAGTGAGGTTAATGGATTTTCCCAGAATCCCAGAGCTATTGGAGCAGTTGTGCCTTGACCCAAGCCTCCTATGACTGAAGCTCCCTCCCTGCACCACAGCTGCTTGGGTTTGAGCAAGAATCAGTGCCCTTCTCTGCCTCAACAAGCACATTCGGTGGAGAAGGAAGAAGACATTCTCTTCAACACAAGCATGGCCCAACAGGACACCATGTCTTGCGAAACTACCCAGCAACTTGAACTGCCAGGGAACCCCACAAGCATCCAGAGGAGGCAGCTAGGAGGCTGTGTCAAAGGTCTCCTCACCTCAAGGCGGCTCAGCCCCCTCTCCTCTAGCCTTACTCATACCCAAGATCTCCTCTTCACAGAAGAAAGTCATGCACATGAAGGCTTACTGATGCTTGGAGTGCTGGCTCTCTTATCCAGAGTTTTGAGGGTAGGGCCAAAGATGTGCATTTCTAACACATTCCCAAGAGATCTGCTGCTGCTGCTGCTGGTGCAGTGACCACCTTGGAGGCTACTGACATGTGCTTTCTTTCTCTCCAGGGCCTGGCTCACTGCTCCACACACAGCAGGTACTGACTGGGAAACAGAGAAGGGTGCCAGCTGATGATCTTAACAGAAAGGGTGAAGCTGCTTGTCCACAGCTGTTTTAGACCCCGTGTGGTAGAAGTTAGATTAAAGACCCTGCCTCATGTCTCATTGTAGACATGCCTAGAAAGATGAGACTGCTGTATTCCAATTATATAATAATAACCCCTCCAGAATAAAACAAAGGGCTGACAATGGAGATGGCCAGCTTCCTTGGGAAGATTCAGACATTGGTGCTTTCTGATTTTCGGGGCTGTGGTCATCACACCTTAGACAGCTGTGCCACTGTTTCAACTGTATTTAATCACAATCCTAATGTCAGACTGAGCTGCTCTGACCTAATAGTGTGTGAGTCCTTGACCGCCATCAAGCCGCTCTGCCAGGAGGCAGGCTGCAGAGGTGGTGACAGGAGTGGGTTTCAATGTGAGGGACTCACGGCATCAAAGATCTGCGAACTGTTCAGCTACACAGAGGAATCATCCGAATAATGATCATTTTTCACTCTACCCCCCTCCCTTGCTCGTTCGAAGAAAGAGCCCTTAATTGCTTCTTGAACTACACACAAGTGGGCCGTTGACTGCGACTGTAATTCAGCACGGAGAAGCCAGGGAAACTCTGAAGTAGATTTTGTTGAGGCAACATCTTCAACAGAGAAACACGACAGCGGAATCAGCAGGCACCGGGTACTGCTACATAGAATGAAATTGTCTTAAAGAACAGCTTGGGATAATGTCAGCAGTTGAAGTAATCTTTAATTGCAGATGACACCAGGTGTGATCAGGGGGCTATGGTTTTTACAGGGGGAGGGCGTGAGAAAGAGCGAATGAGTAGACATCTTTTCAGAAGGCTATCATATTAAGGATGACGTAGCAGAGTTAGATTCAGATTCCTAATAAAGAAGACACTGTGTAAGGAAACCAAAGAATTCTGCATTCCATTGTCTGTTATTTTCCATCTTCCTACATCCACGTCTCAGATATGACATTACATCTTGAGAAGTGGCAATCATTTCCTTCAGTCCAGACTGCACATACCGAGACAGGGTTATGGACCAAATGAGGCAGAAACTGGTTGCCCACACTGCCCAGACCACAAGCCTTTCCAAGCAATGTCATGGCCACCTCCATAGAGTCCTTCATTGCAGGGATGAGAAAACAGTTGTCTGCAACTGAGAGCCAATTGCCAACTACATGTCTACCATAGATACTTCTCTCCATGTTTATCTAAGGATGCAGATCTTCTGAGGAAATCTTTTCAAAGACACATCCTCTTACCTCTCTCTCTACTGTTAAGTCCCTGAAATACAAATAAATGCCAGCACTTCTCTGAAGCATCCCACCCACTCCATGTGGAGGAATCTCTTCAAGTGCCTTTTGCGCTACTCTGCTCAACAGCTCTTCCATGAATGTATCTCCCATGCCAACTTCTGCCCTCCACATGGTGGCTAAGTCACATTCTCAAAGAAATGATACTGCAACCTTGTTTGCAAAGGAAGCTTCAGTGAAGAGAACAAGCCCTCTTCTCCTGGGAAGAGCCTGACACATCCTAGTGAAGAATAGAAGATGATGATAATTTGCATCTATTGAGTATTTACTTTGTGCCAATCCATACTAAGGGCTTTAAACAGCTTCTGTCATTCAGTTCCAACAATAACCCATTTCTCAGACAAGAAAACCAATGCACCGATAATAAATAAATTACATCACAGCGGCAGTGATGCACTCATGATTTGAATCCACACCTCCCTGAGTGCAGTGTCCAAGCTCACACTGTATTCAAGGCCAAACACCATGCCACAACCAGGGACAATTTGAAGCAGAGTGTGGGTTTTCATCTATCTCACAGAAGCAAAGTCTGCATGGTGGGCAATGAGCTGTTGTTCTTCCTATGCGATTTCTAAACTTACAAACTCTAAAAGGTGAGCTGTTTCGTTCTCACTTAAACAAGACAACCCTGAGCTGGCATGACTGAATAACTGGCCTACACTTCCACAGGTGATAGGTACAGGCTTCACACTCTGCCTTCTTATCCAAGATCCCCTTATTAACCAATTCCAAACTGATTATTGATAAAAAAAATTAAAAAATACTCAAATCCAGCCTATTCTAAAACCATAACCTTGAATAACTTATATACTCTGAGCATCAGAAATGGTGCCACCAATCATTTAGATGCTGCCTCCAAATTCTCATATAAAAGGCACTCACTTTTAAAAAAGTGATAAAATTGAGATTTATTAATAGATCAATTAAAGAGATGTGAGTGATGTATTTCATTACCAGGTCTTAGGTGAAGCTTTATATTATTCCTCTAATTTATAAAACTTTCCCATGGCAGAGCCTGATTCTATTTCCCTAGAAGAAGCTATGCTCTCTCCATCTTCAGCAACATTATTCCATTTGTATAACTTAGTGTCATACGAGGATTTCAAGAGTCTCTTAGGAATAAATTTCTCATATAATACATCAACTAGTTCACCTTTTGCTCAGTCACCTACCCAGTTTCAGAAGAACTATTAAAAAATGCCTAAGCCCAAATGTCACTGTTGAGTTACTTCTACATTTGCAAGAAGGACGGGAAGGAGATACAAGGCAGAGCACCACTTCAGTTCACAGGTATTTATTGAGAAGGTATAAGGTGCTGCTCTGTTATGGGCGTGGCAGGGCTACCTGAAGAGTAACACCAATCCTCAGCCTCAAAGAGCTGGCAAGGCCTTGGGGAAGGGAGTCACTCAGACAACACACAGCTAAGTATCATGTGCCCATTTGGCCTGGGCACCTCAGTGCGGTGATGCTGACGAATTCATGTTCTGAACTCGATCTCTTCTGAAACCTGGCTCTGTTGCTTTATTTACTGTGGGCAACTGTGAACATGTTATTTAATCTCCTGAGGACTCAGTTTCCATTACTGTAAATCGCGATAATAGTATTTATAATATGGTGGGAAGGACTCAGCACATCTTGTATGTAAGGAGGCTAGCTCGAGTCCAACATGGTCCAAGGATTATGAAAGTCAAGGGAGCACACAGTGAAGTAGATGGAAGCTAGCTCACCCTCCACATGGCAGGCAGCTCAGGAAGCCCTTAGTTATTCAGAGCTTCCCTCTCTTACTTCTCCAGAATGGGGCATTCCTTCGCTTGGTGGCACCTTCCTAGCTCCAAACCTCATGCTCACTTCACTTGGTTAACCTATATTTGTCCTTCAGCCTAATCTGAACCCCACTCTCATTTCTCCCTGAAACTCCCAGTCACGAGAGTAATGACACTCCCATATGCTCTCAAAGCACCTAAGCTCACCTGCATCTTGGAACCTGCCACTCGATTCTGAAAGTCCTATTTTCTTGCCTACACCCCCTACCAGAGTGTCAGAAACTGGAAGGCAGGACCATGTGCCAGTACTCTCTCCCCAGCTCCTAGGACAATAATGGATGGTAGCAGGTGGTCAGGAGCCATTTGCGCAGAGGATGAATGAATGGGCGCAAATAGATACCATGTCCAAACCTGCACAAGTCTGTCCTAATAAAAGTACGTGGCTCGAATGTGGCATCAAATTCTGCTGTCCCGGCTTGCGCCCGGTGTCATTAAATCTCTGGACAAGAAGCAGAGATGGTTGCGGGGTCACTTGGAGGCCTTTCTAGCCCAACATCAGCTGCCTGACCTGCACACACAGTGGATACAGAGCATGTTGTGAGGCTACACTGGCTGACTCTTGATGAGTTCCCCGTTGCTAGGTATAGGTGTGAATGGAGATGTGATTCGCATGTGTATTCCAGCATCTGGCATAAACACATGTGGAAAGAATTCGAGTTGGTCAACTGTTAGTAACAGTATCTCCTTGCTCTCCCAGGAGCTGTCTCAGATTTTGGCTTCATCCCCGCCCCTGCATAAAGAGCTGGGATGGGACTGCAGCTTCTAGAATTACAACCATTTTGTCAACTTGTCATTTGACTCACTGTCTGGCTGGTGTCTCTCCCTCTGGGTCTGGAGACATTTTGCACAGGAAGAAAGCAATAAAGTGAGCAGTCGCAGGGCTGCTGAATTCTCCCATCTTCAAAGGGCCTTGCTCTGTCCCACAGCACATACATATTTCGGGTAGGCACCATGGAGAGCCTCGCATCTGTTCCCTCCTGCACTGCTGGGAATCAAAGCTTCGATCCCCGCGAGACGCTTTCTGAAGGCCGGAGGGCACTGAGCCATCTTAGCCTCACTCCCTTGGCGAGCTTCCCTGCCTACATGAAAATACCTGAAAAGGCTAACTTTGTCTGTTCCTTATTGCCTTAAAAATAACAGTACTCTTAACCTTTAGGGATTTATATTTGGAAAAGGGAAACGAACTAGATACAGCTTTATAAAAAGGCAGGAGGGTGAGTCATTTTTTAAAAACCTATTTATAAGTTTGGGATCCAAAATATATATATTTGCAGATACTAAATGGGAACTCATCTCCTTAATCACTCCTCAGTGTATATGCTTTTTTTTTTTTTTTAATATTTTAGTTTTCAAATAAAACTAAGTGCAGTCTGTAGCTGATGCTAAAAGCCTACCTGAATAACAGAGTAACCAATATTTACAATCAGTGATTAGTTAGAACTAGCCATGAGAATAACAATTAGAATTCTGGAAAATTGGGAGACAAAAGATCCATGTTTAGATGGTCACTCCCCTCCCTAATCACTTCCAAATTGTGGGGCTCCCACCTAGGGCTTCACAGGCTGGCTGTGACGATCATATGTGCAAGGGTTTTGTAAAGGGCTAAGCTTCATAGGAACTCAGACCTTTCTAGTTCCTCATAAGGACTGAAGGTCAAATGGCAATGGGGTTGCTCTCTTGGAGAAAAAGTACACCTAAATATTTTTAAGTCATACTTATAAATAAATCTCCATCATTTCTTTATCTTTCTTTAGGATCCTAAGAAAAAAGGTAGACTTCAAATAACAGATTTGATCAGTTTAATACTGAGCCCAAGAATCAAAAAGTGTTGTCATTAGAAGAAACTTAGGAAGCATCTAATTCTTTTTTAATTGGATTTATTGGGGAGACATGGGTTAGTAAAATTATACAGGTTTCAAGTGTACAATTCTATAACGTTTCATTGAGTCTCCTTCCATCACATCATCATTTATCCCTCTGTGCCCTTTTCTCCCCTCTCACCCCCTTTCCCTCCGGCAATTACCATACTGGTGTCTGTGAGGTTTTTTGTTGTTATTCTTATTGTTTTAAGAAAGGATCTAGCCCTAACTGGTTTGGCTCAGTGGTTAGAGCATAGGCCTGCAGACTGAAAGGTCTCAGGTTCAATTCCGGTCAAGGGCATGTACACTGGTTGCAGGCACATCCCCTGTAGGAGGTGTATAGGAGGCAGCTGATCAATGTTTCTCTCTCTCATCGATATTTCTAAATCTATACCTCTTCCTTCCTTTCTGTAAAAAAATCAATAAAATATATTTTAAAAAAAGAAAGCATCTAATTCTAATGCAATTCCCTCATTGGACTGATGAGGAAAGGGAAGAGGAAGGGGCTGAATGAATATCCTCCATCCCCCACCAAGACAGAGAACCACAGAACCAGGTTTGGACTGAAGGGCTCCTGACCTCTTGGGTGCTCAGAATCTTCAGTGCTCCGTGCTAGACAAAACCTTTTCGCCCAGCTTTCCACATGAAGCCAGCATTTGAGACCACACAGTGTCCCTTTTAAAAAGGCGTGGCATTGCTGGGAAAGCTGTGTCTGGTGGCTAAGGGTGGTGCCTGAACAGTCACCACATGTCTCTGTCTCTGCCCCTCCCCAGAAGGTAGACAGGACTGATGTCCCTTCCCTGAGGCCTGATGTGGCTTGCCTCTCCACCCCACCTCTTAGTGTCTGAACAGGCCATCAGCTTTACTAAAGGTGACCATGTTATTAAAATCTCAGGCAGCATCCAGAAGGAAAGGTCAAGATCAAGTTTCCCAATCAAAGCCATGCACTCCACGGACCTTCTGGGATAGGGTAATTAATTTCTTAGCCTCTCCAAATTGGAGACTGGAAAACCCCAACCTATTTCACAAAATCCTTTGGTGCAGGAAAAGCCCAATTTAAACAGACCCAAACAACCCAGAACACACTGTTGTCCACACATCTGCTGCAGTGTTTGCTCATCTGGAGAAGGATTCTGTAGTGCTCTAGGGCTTATGGGAAACTCAGAAAAGACAAAGAAAGACCCCTCAACCCCACCTCCCCCAACCTGCTTCCTCCTGCCTTGTGGGGACTGCTCCTCTCCAGGAAGTCAACCTCATGGTGCAGGACAAATGAAAACGGGAGTACACAGACCTCTCTCTTTTGTTTTTTAATATATTTTTATTGATTTTTTACAGAGAGGAAGGGAGAGAGATAGAGAGATAGAAATGTTAATGAGAGACAAACACCGACCAGCTGCCTCTTGTACACCCCCTACCGGGGATGTGCCTGCAACCAATGTACATGCCCCTGACCGGAATCGAACCTGGGACCTTTCAGTCTGTAGACCGAGGCTCTATCCACTGAGCCAAACCGGTTTCGGCAACACAGACCTCTCTTGATCATCATGTCCTCTGAAAGCAGAAGAAGAATGGAGAAAGAAAGCAAAAAGAGTCATTTCTGTTTGGCTCAAAGTAACAGTAAGAGCACAGGCAAATACCCTAAGCCACTCCTGCATGGGAAGTCAGGGCTGTTCCCAACCCTCCTGGCATAACTCACATGTGAAGCCAGGGACTTAGCCGGGTGGGAGTGGGCAACAGGCTCTCCAGCTGGGAGAGGAGTCTCTACCACCAGCCAGCAGGGGGAGGCACAGGAGGATGGAGGGAGCTGACCTTCCAGACCACTCCTCTCACTTGAACTTTCTGCCAAGCCTCTCAGTGAAGGCAGACAAATTATTTCCTCTGTTTCAGAGAGCTCCGGTCTATTAAGCTCTTTCAGGGTTCACTGGGAAAGCACAAGGTTCTCTCAGACCCCATTAACCATGTCCGTGAGAGCCCATCGGGCTGGACATTCACCCCACAGGGCAAGAAAAAGCCTTCTAGGTACCCAACCAGGGGGGCCCACCGTCAAAAAGGGGGAAGCAAGTTCCACAACCCCTCTGGGAAAAGCAATCTACCAACTTGCTGAGGTCTCATGTCAAGTCCGAGGATAATCACAAGAGATAGATAATGTATTTGACCTTTTCAGGAGGTGCCTAGATATTAGGAAATATCTGGCACTTTCCTAGGGACTTGCTGTATTTATTTTTCAGTGTGTCTGTGTGTGTGTGTGTGTGTGTCTCATTTTCTAAATTTCAAGTCTTCCATTGCCAGTTTGAGTTCTCTTGGCAGAACCTGCAAGTGTTCTCAGTAACAGATGCCTGGAGGAGAAGGATGCTAGCTCTGAAACAGAGCAATGCGCAGAGTTGGGAAAGCAGCTGCTCCACTCCAGTCACTGTGTATACAACTTCCCCCAAAGTGTTTGGGAAACACATCACTCTGAAGCCTGTACCACCTATTCAGCATGCGGGCCCTTTTAGTTCTGCTCATCCTTGCTTCCCTATGCTTTTTGTTTTCTGCCATGAGTTTCAGCAATCTGTTTTTGTTGTGTGTGCACACACGTGTGAGTGTGTGCATGTGTGTATTTTCCTCTCCAGACTAGCTGAATTATCCCCAAGTGACTCTAAATCCTCAACAGTAATTCCCAGTGATTGCACTGACATGATGATAAGGGGGTGCCCATTCTCCTCCTGCCCCTTTCTGTTCCCTCCCCGCTTGCTGCTAAACTCAGCCAAGGATGCCGAGCTGTTTATTTAAAAGAGGAAGTTCAGCAGCAGGGACACCAGGTTTTTAAATGGAGAGAGGCTGCCCAGGGTAGGAAGAGAGTTCACAGTCACAAACTTCTATTTTTCCTCTAACCCCAGTACCTCTCCACCATGGCCTGAATGGTAGTGGGCAGACATTGGTCCTAAGTCATCAAGCTTTTCAATGCCCTTGGCCTCCCTGCAATCCACCTAGATGGCCACTGTCACTGGAGAGAGCTCTAGACCAGCTGTTTCATGGCGGGCAAGTTACCTGCCCTCCATGTTCACACCTAAAAATGGACTGGACAGATCCTTCCAGTTAGTGACTCAAAAAGTACATGCACCATAATCACCCAGAGACATCGTTAAAACTGTTGTTAAAGGATCTTGTTAAAAGATTCCTGGGCCTGGCCTGGCCAGTGAGGCTCAGTGGTTGAGCATCAACCTATGAACCAGGAGGTCAGGGTACATGTCTGGGACTCGATCCCCAGTAATGGGCATGCAGGAGGCAACCGATCAATGATTTTTTTTCTCATTGTCGTTGTTTTCTCTCTCTCCCTCTACCTTCCTCTCTGAAATCAATAGAAATACATTAAAAATAATTTAGGTGACTTAAAAAAATGACTCCTGGGCCCACCTGCAAAGATTATAAATTAACAGGCTGGCCATATGCCTGAGAATGTGCATTTCTAGCATCCTTCCTGGTGATGCTGATGCTGCAAGTAAGTCTGAGGACCACACTTTGAAAATGACTGGCCCACAGTCTCTTCCACCTCACATATTTCACGGCTTTATCCCCGAACTCAGTGGCTTAAGAGAAGTTGGGAGGATTTGGCCCTGGTCTTATGAAAAATTCCACAAAAGGCTGCAAAGGCCACAGGCCTCTCCCATACTTGCAGTTTTTCTCTTGTCCCCAATTCCTGCTCAGTCATTTGCAAAGACAAGCAGCAAAGACAAGGGTAAGGAGTGCTGCTGGCTTAATTTCAAGCTGTCAGCAGTTGCTATACCTGTGAGGGCATCTTGGAAACCATTTGAAATTAGAAGATGGAAACAACCTGAAATAGCAAAGAAGGAATAGAGTAAGAATAGATTATATAGGCTCCACTTGCCTCGGTTGTTATCCTGGGTCATATTTTTGCAAACTGCATAGTCACCTGGAACGTTGCAATGCAAATTTGGTAGTTCACGCACTGTTTGAAGAGGCATAAAAAATATAACTCCAAAGCAATAGAAAAAGAAGTATTATAAGTTACACTCTCAGATATTTACCTTGCTCCGAGCTCTATAATCCTTTTCAAACTGCAAAACCAGACACCTTTCCGCTGTTCATCAACCTGACCTTCATCTATGAGATCTCTGCAAATTCCTGCATATGCCCATTCTCCCTGAGTTGAGGGGTCCTGTCTGAGACAGAGAAAGCCTGGGCTCGTGATGCTGGGATTATGGCTAAGAAGGAATTCTGGTTCTAAGCTCCTGCTTTTCAGATGCCTAAATATGCCTGCCCATCTGAAAGTCTACTTATTCAAATGCAACAGAGCTCCCGCTGAGACGGAATTTTAAAAGTGAATTTAGAGAAAATAATTCAGAGTACTGTCACCAGACCTGTGTGTTCCTCAGATCCTCTCCTTTTTGAAAATTTTTGCTGCAGTAAGCCGGTTACTGGAAATGTGTTGTATGCCTTAGGTTAACTAAAATCAAATAAATATTAAGAATCACTGCACTAGGATAGAGAATAATTTTTTTACTTAAAATATTATACTTTAACTTAAAATTTGATCTGACCACTTTAGAAATTATCAAGTGGATTAGGGGCCAGAGAAGAGGTCCAGTCCCAACAAGTCTAAAAACATTTTTTTTTTTTTGTCATAAATGTCCAAATAGCTGTTTGAAAAATCTGCATTTGTTTCAATCGGGGGTTATCCCACTGCCTGTTTTTGTAAACGGAGTTTTACTGGAACACAGCCACTCTCATCTGCTAACGCATTGTCTGCTGTCACTCTGCTACAATGGCAGAGCTGAGCAGTCGCTACCGAGAGCATATGGCCCACAAAGCCCACAATATTTACCGAAAATTCCTGCCAAGCCCTGGTTTAAATAACAGGGAGGAAATAATGGCAGCAATTTAAACCTGGAGATGGGCTACATAACATGCAGGCGCCAATCAATTACCTTGTAAATTAATTACAACCTGTTGGATAAAAAGAAAAAAAACCCACTCTCTGACAATATCCAAATGCATTCATTTTTTTTTTTTTCTGGCTCTCAGTAATGTCTCCAAATGTAAAGTAATAACAGTTTGAAATTTACTCAGCTGTTCAACAAACTTTTGAAAGCCTATTCTACCCAGAGTGCTGAAATCAATCTATACTGAAAATTTATACGTACGCCATTATCCACCAAAACAACACTAAAGCAGAGCCGCACTAATCACAAATTTCTGCAAGTGATTTGAGTTCTATAAAAACAACATATGAAGAAGGGGGCAAATTGGGTGTTTAGAAGCCATAAGTCTGCAGTTGGCAGATAGAATGCCATCTCAGATAATCACATCTGATTGTCACTAATGTTAATATATGTCAGTAACAGGCGAGTGCTGCACACCAGAGGTTAGCTTTACTGCTCAGATGCAGATGTTGGCAATACTGAATCTCTGCCATAACCCTGTGGGAATGGCATTTTTTATGCGTTCTGCAGTGAATTTATGGCCAGGGGGCCATAAATGTTATAGTTCTTCAAACCTTTTGCTCATGGAGATTGTCACAGTGCCTGCAAAGCGGAAAGGCGCAGATGTCTCCTATTAGCAGGCCATTCCCAGACCCGTTCAAGGATGTGGGCTACGCCGCCTCCTGACGTGCAGCTGATCTGGACCACCAGTGCGTCCTGGGTGAGATCTCCCATGATCTGCAGAGAGATTACGGGGCCTCTGTGTGCCAGGTGCTGGGCTAGTGGCCCTGAGATGCAGCCCTTGATCTCAAGGCCCTCACATACTGGCCGGGTGAGAGGCCACACACACAGTAGGACACGGAGAGTGCTATCACGGGACTGACAGAGTGCCCCAGGAGCTCTGTATAGACAAGTGCAGGGGCAAAGCCAAGAGTGCAGCAGTTTCAAGAAACAGGATGGTTTCCTCCCAGAATGTCCATGACATTTGCTAATGGTGTGACATAAAGTGGCTGGGGCTAGGGGGACACACTGAGGGAAGAGAATGGGCCTGGGAGTGAGACACACTTTGGTTCATGTTCTAGCTTCATCATCTACTAACTGTGTGACCTTGAGTAGCATCCAGAATCTCCATAATCGTCAGTCTTCATTAGTAGTGTGCACAGCAGAGGGTTCATATAGGATCAGGGAGATAATGGCTGGGTCCTGAGAGCACAGAGAACTAGTAAACTGGTAGCTCACAGCAAAGTCACCCAAGAAGGAAACACACTCATTCCGTATAGCAAGAAAGCGGCTTTTTATTTATTTATTTATTTAAGATTTTAAGAATTTTTAAGAATTCTATGGAGAGCCTCTTCCAACAGCACTGAAAATGATGGAAGGAGTCCTTTAACAGAGAAACTCAAAGGCAGAGCATGCTGCTTGAATCTCCCCTTTTCCCATGTCGTTGTCACGGAGGTAAAAGAAACACTGTCAGGGAGACGATGAATCACAAATGCAATTTTCACTGTTTAAAATGGCAGCCCCACGAGCACCTTCCCGATGTCTCAACCCATCGGAAGCTCTGTGCACGCCCGTGTCCCCGGGACTGCAGGGTGCAAAGGCACTTCCCCTTGAAATAACACACTATCCGCGTGTGACACGCCAGGAGCTACATGACAGATGCAATGGTTCTTTCCAGAGAAATGAGTCAGTACCTCAAGCATAACAAAAAGGATTAATTGAGAATTTTCTGTTAACACGAGCTGTTCCAGTTCCTCTTAGGGAGAATAAAAAGCCCCTCATGATTATGAGTGAGTAGATGTCTGTGCTCTAGGAAAAAGTCAAAGATTAGCAGCTACTCTTCACCAAGCCTTCCTGGATTCTGTGTGAGAGGGAATTCCCCAGAGGAATCACAGACCTTGCGAGCTTGGGAAATCGTGTCATTTCTTGCAACGATGGCTTTGTTCACGGTCTTTGTTGCATGAACAACACATGCATGCGTGCGTGCGTGCATACACGCAGAAAAGGGAGTCATCATGCCCACAGGGTTGAGAAACATAGCACAAGTGGAAGGGCTGCCTTCCACATAATCTGAATACCCGGGCCACCCCTGGAGGCTCTTCTGAGCAGTCTTCCAGCCGAAGCTCCTGGGGCCCAGGAAGAGAGCCATGGTGTGGCCACAAATGGGGAAAAATTCCCCCTAATCAAGACAAATTCCTTCAAAGATTTCAGAGCCACGCTTTTTATTTGTTTGGTTTTTGCTGGTTTTGTTGTTTTTTGTTTGTTTGTCTGTTTGGAGGCGGCTAGACCCATCCAGCTGCAGCACAAGCCATCACTGCAGCCACTGGGTCCCTGGTTTGGGAACTCGCTTGCTGGGTCCCTCTGCAGCCTCCTCCTACACCTGCTCCCTCTGCAATTATAAGCAGGGGCCCAAGTATACCACTGGGGGAGCCACTGCCTTGTCACATTGCTGGTGCACACAGCTTTCCAAAGATGAATGATTAAAAACACTTTCCTATTACCATACTTGTGGTTATTCTGAAGGTGGATTTAATAAACAAGTGACTCGTAAGGGCAGCCCCTGACAATACAGCCTGGGGGCTGGACCTGTCTCTCTCTCTAGTTCCTACCTCTAACTTTCAAAGCACCAAATGGGGATCGCCCAGGTTTTTCTCTGAAGCAACTGTTAACACTAAGGAAACTCTCCATTCTTGATCTCCAGGAGGCTACGGAAGGAAGTTTTGCCCTGGGAAAAGGTGAGTTAGGGTGTGCTCCAGACATGAGTCTGGGTCCTAGGAGCTAGACCCTTCTCCAGTGATTCTAGGTAAATCGTTTTCAGGACCTTGTGCATGTTTGTTTGGTCTGTTCATTGAGGTGTTTGGACCAACTAGACAATCCCAAAGACTCTTTCTAGCTCTAAATTTATTTCCATGAAACTAAGTGAAAATAAGCCAAATCAAGTTGCCCTTATGTGGATATGAATGAGGCAGTTGTCTACACAATATCATTTTGAAGACTCTGAAAAAATACTCCAGCCTCCACGGGGGATCCCTGAAAATCTTGCCACCTCCAGAGTCTTGGATGAAAGACTGAAAGCTGCTAAAATATGCTCATTGTGTAATCTTGGAAGGTGTGACCACTAAGCCATTGTTAGACCCATTGTCATCTGCATGAAGTAAGCTATCTAATCAGCCAGCCAAAGGTGAGGTAATGTTAGTTGGGACAGAAGAGGTCTTACATCTCCAGCCCAGGTGACAACAGCCACAATTCATAGAAATGGAAAAGACTAAAGCACTGGACAAGATGGGGCAGGAGACATGCTCTTTAGTTCATGGAAACCCCAAATCTTCCCTGTGAAGCTGGAGTCCAGGGTCTACAGTTCTTTGTGATCTGACACTGAATTTGCCTCTGTTTGATACCTTTTGTCACCCCCAAAATGGCCTCAAATTCACCGCCTCAACACACACAGTCATTGAGTTTCAAAACAGCCCAAAACAGTCTGAAAACCTCGCAATATGACTCGGTCCCACCTATTACCTAAAATGGTCCGCTGTTCCATTTGCACAGGCTTTTCTTCAGCAAATTTACAAGGTAACATCTGCTTCAGAAACAGATGTTTATGCCAGAATTCTCTTCTGCTCATTAATGCTTTTCCGGTTAACATCTAACTATCTCACTCATTAGTTCTTAATAATACTTTTTGTATCTGAGCCATGCCAGATCCGCGCTCTGTAGAGCTCTGTATTATTGTTGCTTCTATTGCTGTTGAATTACGCTGCTGAATAAAGGAAAAGTAAAAATAAGCCCCTCTAAGAAGGCTGCTATGTGTCAGAGCTCTATCTTTGTGAACTGAACAAGCTGAAATCAATTAAAAGTGTGTGTTCAGAGAATGCATCTCAGCTGTCTAATTGCACCACCTCTGCTTTAGGGCCAAAGTTTGACTCCCTGCCAAACTGTCATCAAAATGGGAATCCATTAGCACAGCTACACAGCCACTGCCTGAGCCAGACTCAAGAGCTTGCTTGAAGGAGGAAGCCCAGTGTGCTCCAGGGCTGGGTGCACCAAGACTCCCACTGCCAAACAGGATGTCGCAAAGCCCCCTGGGATGAGGGTCCTGGGGCTAAGCAATTTACCCCACCCAATTTCCTCAATCTGTCATAGATTAACCACAGGAAGCAGTCCAAAGATGTTCTCTACTGATCCACAAGCAGTTTCACATTAGCAGAACTCCTTGGGAAAAAGCTGAGTTGACACACCTTTGCTGAGTGATGCCCCAGATTGCTAAATTAGAAATTTAAGGACTATTCCTACAGGTCCATATCCAATCAAAGAGAAAAAAAAATAATTTAAGGTTCAATTTTTCCTGATTTGTAATGCAATGTCATATACGAAGATGTCCTTTGAGACAATTTTATAAAATATTGTAAACACTTGATGATGGTCCCAAGACTGACTTTTATATTTCAAGAAGCCAATGCCATTGTCAAACTGAACAAACCTAGATAGAAATAGGGCTAACATTGATCTGTATGATAAGGGAAAAGCTAACCCACCAGGGAACTTGGGCCAACACAATGTATTGTTTGGGATCAGAAGAAAGAATGCTTAATAAATCATCAACAATAGTTTCCATGGTTACAATAAAGGTGTAGTCACCTATATTGTTTAGCCTGGTGTGACTAGTACTACAGGAAAGAAATAATCAAGAGTCTTGTTGATAAGCAAATATGAAACTCACTTAATTTAAAGGAAGGCTGGCAGACTATTCCCCTCCGCAAAATGAAATAAAATTGAAACTGAAGTCTGATCAAACCAAATTCATCTCCAGACTTCACCAGAGCCAATGTCTCTGGGTCCCCATGAACTCCACGGCGGCTCCATAACATGCTCCATTATTTTTATACTAGGCTCTTCCCTTTCTGCCTAAACAGCTGCTTTCCAACAAAATTACTTGGCAAACACTGCTCTATCAACTATAAATCAGATATGCTACTCTGGAATCTAAACCCACAAAGAATATTCCCCATAACACTGCATAACAATGAAAAATAGAAATTCTGCATTATTGCTGCCAAAAGAAATGGAAAAATATGAATGAAAATGATCACTGGGTGTGTCTTCCATGAGATTCCACTTAAACAAGAGTCTCCATTTACTTCAATCACTGCAATCGGATGGGCTTACACATTGCAAAATGAAATAAAAGCACATTTTAGGAGGAAATTAAAATGTTATGAACTGCCTTGGGTGGTGCTGGCACTGTGCAAAGAATGGTGAGTATTAACCACAGTCAGAACCTCTTTCCCCTCCAGTCAACAGATACCATCTGAGGTTTTGAAGCGATGCACCAAGGGAATTTAAACTGGAGATTTGGGGACTTCTCCACAGTTGCTTTCACCAGATAAACCCCTGAGAAAGCAAGAAAACTGCATAGGTGAATGACAAAGTAGGTACAGACCTACTTGGACATTTTGCCTCCAGCCCTTTTGCCATTTGAACAATCTCCACCTCCAACTCTACCTCATTCACTTGCTGCAAACACTGGGGCTTCATTCTCCTTGTTTTCTCAGACTCTCTGGTTAGACAGACAGCTGATATCTCCCTCATGTGACTTAGGTCACAACATTCACTCAGCCCAGGAAGAAATAAGTGAACAAAATAGGGCAATGTTCTACCTGCTGTAGTAGTTTTCTGAAATCCCATCTAGAAAGAAAGTTTCCTTTCCTATGACCAGTTTCCATTAATTATGAATGTACTGGGTGCCATTAGAGCTTCTCCAAGACACAAGGTCTGGAGTCTGCCAAAGGTACAAGCCAAGCAGATGAAGTAGACACATAGACTCATGGCATTATCTGGGCATTATCCTCTAAGCCTAGAGACCTAAGCATACAATGCAATTCTCTCTCCACCACCAATTGCCAACCTGATTATTTTTTTCATCCTTGTACTCAGAATATATGCTGCACAGTGGAGAGATGCAGAAAACCATTTGGAAGAGAGGCCTACATAGAATAAATTTTATCATATAGTAGTGACTGCAGATGAGTTGATAATAAGCCAGATGCACATCTGAACTACTCGTGGGATTGAGGCTTCTTCTTCTTTTCTTTTTGTTTTACTAATCCTCACCCAAGGATATTTTTTCATTGACCTCCTTCTTCTTCTTCTTCTTCTTCTTCTTCTTCTTCTTCTTCTTCTTCTTCTTCTTCTTCTTCTTTTCATTTTTATTTATTTATTTATTTATTTATTTATTTATTTATTTATTTTTTAGAGAGAGACTGAAAGGGAGAGGGAGAGACACAGAGAGAGAAACATCAATGTGAGAGAGACACATCAATTGGTTGACTCCAGCATGCATCCAGACCAGGGCCAGCGATCAAGCCTACAAATGAGGTCTGTACCCTTGACCGGAAGGGCACTTCAGTCCATGGGCTGACCTCTATTCACTGAGCCAAACTGGCTAGGGCTATGGCTCCTTCTTGAGGAAAACACATTTCACACCATCCCCTGGGAAGTGGTGACTGTAGCAAAGCTATTCTCCTTGTGACCAAAAAGTTGACAGCCATCCCTGGAGCTAACAATCTGAGAAGGTGAGGATGGAGCAAAGCATATTCTTTCTCTTGCTCCATGAGGGCTGTGTGCCATCATCCTATACTCCTTGTCAACAGAGGTCCAGAGCTCCATGAAATAGGGTTTGAACAGGAAAATACTGACTGAAACTGAAACAATGTCTCCCACAGAGGAAAGAGGGGAGAACACCAAAGTTCCCTGCTTCCAATGCCAACTCCCATGAGGCACATGATGGCCTGAAATCTTGACCAAGGTCAACATAGCCCTGGGCTGTGCCTCCCAGTAGGACTTGAGCACAGGAGAAAGACTCATACTGGTGAATCTGGCAGATGAAGATGTGATACTCATTGGTAAGACTCAGCTTTTTCTCCTAAGCATGGAAGATCAAGAGACATTCATTCCCGGAGTGACCATTCTTTTGGGTGAATACACACAAAAAAACAGAGACTTCTATAGATTCCAGGGATCTCAGGATATTGAGAATTCTTGCCCACGAAAAGACCTGCACATTTAAATGGTTGAGATTCACTCTCCAGTTATAGGAAGCAAGAATGGGCCATTAGGTTGGCCTCAAAGTGATATCTTCCTCTTACCCACACTAATTAATCAAATATGGCTACAAGGGAATAACAAACAGAATCTGTGTAATGGATATTTTGGCAGTTGTGGGCTGGTCTGTTTTAAGAGATGATGGTACAGAGCCCAGCATTTTCTCTGCCCCACTTCCAGATGACGTCCAATCCAGGGACAAATCAGGAATGTGGCTCATATTCTCAGATAAGGAGCCTCCTTGCAATGACACTGGCTCAAACAGGACGTGACAAGGTCCCCAAATGCACCAAGCACGCTTGTGCTCAGGGCTCTATCTGGAAGACAAAGACAATTTAGGCAGAAGACTAGCCCTCAGAGAGCTTACCTTCCAGTAGGAAAAAAAAGACAGCTAGATAAATAACTGCTTTAAAGGCAGAAAGAGATAAATGTCATAAAAGTAAATGAATAAGCTATTCCCATGTCAGACAGAAAAAGGGAGATATTATTTGAACAACTAGCAGGTATCTAGGGCTGGGCAAGATGCGGGGGATACATGACCCAGTTGTTGACCTTCAGGCCATAGTCCTAATAGACAACTACAATAATCTTACTGGCGAGGAAGACAAATAGAGAATGCTATGATGCCCCCAGAAATCAGAGAGGAGTTCCTTTGCCAAAGTGAAGAACTCACAACAGGTGCTATTTGAGCTAGTTATTGAATGATGAGCCCACATTTTGCCAGGCAGAAAAAGAAGAATCCCAGGGAAAAGGCACGGCATATTCTTGAGGGCTCCTATTTTTCCTATATCAACCTTGATCTCTCAGTGTCCAGCACAGTGCCTGAAACACATGGCCACTCAATAAAGGTTAGTGAATGAGTCCAAGAATTCAGGGCATGGATCGACAGACTGCACTTTGGATGCAAAGCTCTCATCAGCACAGTCACTAGTTAGACCCTCATTTCTGAAAGATTTTTCCCAGTAGTCCGGAGCAGAGGTCGCCAACCGGTATTCCTTTAAGTCCAAAAGGTTGGCACCCACTGGTTTACAGAAACCTGTGGAGCAGCGGTCGTCAACTGGCGGTCCATGGACCATTGGTGATCTGTGAGATCCTAAAGGCTGGCAACTGCTGGTCTAGAGAATGGGAGTGAGCTGGCTTGCCTGGGAATAAGCGAGAATTCCCGCATCAGAGAATACTGCAAATGGTCTGAGGGGTTGAGGGGTAGGGAAGATTGGGACATGCAGATAGATAATCAAAGGAGGTCATTTTCTAAAGTATTTCAGACATTTATAATAGGGATTTGTTTACCAAAAAGACACTCTAAAAATGATTTATTAAAAAAAAAGGCAATACCTTTTCAAAAGTTTATTTTCTGGAAAGAAAGCACATTTAATAACACGTGTTAATGATTTTAAAGAAAGCCATACACAAAACCACTAATAAAAAGACTGATACAACTATTCAAGGTCAGTGGCTACTCATCTGAGGAGTCCTGGCAACTTTGTAAATATCAACTCAGGCTGGGGGCTGGGCCCGGGTGACAAATGCATTTTCCAATTTCATGGAGAATGAGATAAGACGGCGCCAAGGTTGTGCAAGGATACGAAATCACATAGCGCATGAACCAGAGGTTTTAAATGCTTTTTTTTTTTTAAAGCAGCAGAACCCGTTCCTTAATACCTTATGCAAAACCCAGAAGACAAATCAGTTATCAAATAAGGGTCCTTTTTTGAGATGGAGTCCTAAGAGCTTGGAGACCCCAGGGTCCACTGTTTCATGTCCCCTCCTCTCCTTGGAGGCAGCCCTCAGAGGCTCAGAACAAACACCCAAGGAGTCCCCTGGGTCAGAAAATTCTCTCCTAAAATCCGAGGACCTTCCAAACTGGCCCATCTTTTGCATCAAGAACCCAGCTCTCGGGATGACAAGATGTACCCCAAAGGCATTTGGGTTATTTCCTGCTGCTGATTGTATAATCACCAGGAGGCTTGGAATTATGAATCACGGGCCACAAAGAAAAAAAACTCCCAGAAGTGAGAGAAATGAGAGTGAACAAAAGATTGGCTCCTCTCTCTGAGTCCCAGAGCTAGGATTCTGCAGATGACACACCGAGTGCCCAGCGGGGCAGCACCTGGCCCAGGCTTCCACCTAGGGGACAGGGCCTGTGGCAGAGCCAGGTCTGAGGCTCCAAGCCCCTCCATAGCTCGGGAGTGGCTATGTACACCAGCCTCCCTCTCAGAGCTGCAGCCTTGTGGGGCAGCATCAGAACTGGGCACATTCCATATCTAGCACGCCCATGGAAGTACACAAAGCCGTGCCATGTGGGGTACATCCAAGGACATTTTGTTCTGTAGCAGAGACTGACAAGCTCATTTAGTAGCAACAATTCACCGTCCACAAAAAAGTGCTGAATCTCACTTACTGACATAGTGAAATGCAGGCAAAAAAGACAGCCAAACAGCACGGGGAGCTATTTTAGATGTGCATATTTTAATACCATAAATCTTTATTTCTCTTAATCAAATAGTCCCGCACGAAATTATCTGTTGCCACGCAGACCCTGAGAGAGAGAGGCTGTAATCCCCATTTCAGAGATGGAGAAACTGACAAGTGCAGGCTCCCAGAGCAGGAATCTTCCTGACACACAGCCGCCAGTGGAGCTCACACAAAGAGCTTCCACCGTCAGCAAAACGTAGCCTCTGAGTCCCCAGGGGAGGCGGTTCAGAGTCATTAAAAATTGGTCCTGCCCCATCCCAAAAGGAAATGGGGATAAATAGGCACTGGGGAGACATGACTAGCAGGCTTACCTGAGGAATTTAATCCAAGGTCGCTTTAAATTCACAGGACTTATGCCCTAAATCTGCGGTTTGCTTGCTGATGGAGCGGCAGGTCTATAAGCACTTCACAGGAGAATTTACCTTACATGTCTTTCTCTCAAACCCTGTCCAGGAAATACAAATTAAAGCCACTCACTGTATAAACCACCCCATCTAAACAGCCTTTCCCCATTTTTTCCCCCTGATTTTCTTTTCCTGATCCCCTTTTAAATGGATTTCACACTCTAAAGGTTGCCAGGCTGACATCCTTGGGGACCAGACCTATCCATTTAGATGCAGGATCCACAAAAGATGCTCAGCCTTTCTGCACACAGACTCCACGCAGAGGTACAGGATGATAAGAGTGGAGAGACAGTGAGAAGTATGTTAGCCCAGGTGCAGGGCTAGCAGAACTCAGGGGCAGTCCTGCTGAAATGCACCATAGGCTGTAAGAGCACTTCTACTCTTGAACTAGCTCATTAGCAAGGTTTCTTTGAATAGAGAATTATTTACTAAAAGACATGGATTTGAATATGCAGCCATCTCTTACATTAAATGCAATGGAGTGAGAACAAAGCTCATGAAAAACTCCAAAGTCTTTCTTACAGACAAAGGTCTCTGCAATTTGGTTGGCTTACTCCTTCAAGCTCACCTCTTTCCCTTTCTCCCTCCTCTCCTTCCTGCAACATCCTACATCCCAGCTGCACCATTCCTGGTGCTTTTCTTTGTCTCAAACTGTTCTTCTCCAGCAGACGGGGAGCTCCTTGACAGCACTGGTAATGCTTAAGTTATTGTTGTGTGGTCTGGAAAACTAGGGGAGCAAAGTGCCAGGCACACAGTAGGTAGCTGAAAATGCATGCTTAAAAAACTACACACACACACACACACACACACACACACACACACACTCATATGCTGACTCTGCAAAATATACCACTTGAGAGGTATACCAGTATGGGCACAGAGTTCATTGTAATAGGAGACAATCTCAAAAGCCCTCAATAGGGGGCAGTATACATAACATGCCCTCTTTAGGGAAGACCATGCAACATTCATAGAATGAAGTAGGTCTGTATGTACTGACATGGACAAAGGACAAAGGGAATTGGAAAATTCTAGAAAAATAAACAAGAAATCCTTAGCAATAATTTTCACTGGACAGGTAGATGATACTGAGGATATGAGAGGTGGAGTTTAATATTTTCACTTTATGTATTTTCCTAAATGTTTGCATTTTTAAGTATATGTTTGAAATTTTTTTAAATGCATAGAAATGCCTTCTTTTGACGTGGAATTTAATTCTAAAAGTTTCCAGGTTAACAGTCCTCTCCATTAAATCCATCAAGCAAGTGAAACAAATGGTCTAAAATATCCTTGAATCTCTAATGTCCTTGAAAAGAAAAGACAATCTAAAATAATGAAACCTGTTCGTGGGCGCTCATGAAGTACTTCCCATTGTGCTCTCCAATCAGCTTCTCTCTGGTGCGGTGCTTTGGGAAACGATGCCCTGCTAGCCTGATATCCGGATTTGAGTTATTTTTACTTGATAAATATTTATCGGGCATCTCCCATGTAGAAGGCACATGTGCAGGGCAGGGATGCAGAAGGAAGAGGGAGTAGCATAAGGCCCCAGAAGCCCACGGCTCTCACTCTACCAGAGGAGACCGGCACTGAGAATTAAAACAAGGCAGAATGTGAGAAGCACTATAAAAAGGAAAAAAAGCAAACAGGAGGGGGAGTGATTCCAAGTGGAAGACTGGGAAGGATCTTGTGGAAGATGAGATTGGAGCAGGGTCCAGAAAGACAGGTAAGACTGACTAGCAGGAGACAGATTGAATGAGAGAGGCGGCTGCCTTGTCTTGTGTGCTATTGAGGCACATAGGAGGTGCTGCTAAATATCCAAACTCTTACAGGCTTGCTGCATGTAAAGTGAGTGAAAGGAATTGCCACATGCCTAGAGTAAATCCAAACTCTTTCCCCAAAATGGCAAGCCCACATGTCCCCGCCTTGACTTGTTGTCCATCCTTCAGTTCCTGCTCCTCGCTCCCCTCACTGCAGCCATCCTGCTCTCCAAGCTCATCCAGCTCCCAGGAATTTTTCTACTGCTGTTTCCCCTCGGCCCGAAGGATGAATGCCATCAGAGCAAAGCCATTGTCTCATCTACAGTTGTATCCTCAGTGCCTAGCACACAGTAGGAACTTAATCTGGAGTAAATACATCAATAAAATAAAGCTTGAAACTAGCCAACAAATGTAGAAGCTTTCCTTGGCTAACTCACCTGGATATATACTTTTTTACATTTTAAAGAACTCTGCCCAGGCTAAAAGCAGTTCACCTGCCCTAAAGCACAAGGACTTTGAGGATTAAGCCTGATACTCTCTGACCAGTCATGCTCAGCCTATTGTCGCAGCTCTCACACGCAGGGTCATCTCAGTCCACACAAAGACTTGGCATTTCAATTCTTGTTTCACAGTTGAGAAAGCTGATACCCAAGCCAAGCAAACAAACAAACAAACAAACAAAACAAAAACAAAACCAAAAACAAAACAAAAAACCTTTTGGACAGTCATAGTGTCAATCATTGTAGGAATTTAGGAACTACAACTCGAACCGAAACCCTCTGCCTGCTCTAAATCCTATTGGCTTCTACTAAAACCCCGGCTGATCTGTTGGGCTTGGAAGAGAATTGTTACTCCTGTTCTTCACAGGGATGCTGTGCGGGACTTCCAGTCTGCAATTACCCAGGAAGATTCAGTGAAATGCATCCACAAGAGACCTTGGTGTGCTCCCCCCACAAACAGGAAGTGCTAAGCGAGTTTTGACAATTCCTCCTATAACTCCTCTTGATTACTGTTATTGGAATGTCTAAACTTTTTAAAATAATAAGTACCACTTAGGAGCAATTGTTATTTTAGCTGCGAATTAAGATCATAAGTCTTTTGTTTAAAAGGCAACCGCGTGCTTAGCGGAACACTTCCAAAGGAGCACGGCTGTGATTCCCTCACAGGCAACGGATGCTTGGGTGGAATTTTTCATCTGCAAATTAGGTTAGTTTATGGCGGAAAATGAAAAGTCATCATCAGACAGACCAAGAAATGGGGCCATTCTTTACCTGGAAGGAGCAATTAGCTGAAACATCTGTGGGGAAAATTTCTCTCTCAAATTTTGTCGATTTTAAAAAGCTTTGAAAGAATCGCTCTAAAGTCTCAAGGATACACCTAATTATGGCTTGCCCTGGTGGCCACTCACAGCTGCCTGTTTACTCGACCTGAAGTGGGAGTTGCAGAAACACCTTGAATGAGGCCACACCCCAGGAGGAGTCAATTCCATCCAGCACAGGGTTCCAGCTCACAGCTTCCCTGTGCTGGGCTGGGGCCCCTTCACTTCCTTAAGTCTGTCTATGCATAGGCAGATGCCCTGTCTAGGAAAGGACAGTCTATCTTGTTCTCTGCTAAATCCCTCCACAGGGGACAGGACGCTTTCTTGGAACATTACTTCACTTGTTTAATTTTCTAGATAATTAGGAAAGATAGTAGGAGAACGGGAGGGAGCATTCTTCATAGTTTTTGGACATTAGTCAGCTCATGAGATACAGGTTGGTTTTTCTTTATAAATGTTACTGATAACTTCAAAATGAACACACACGTACACACACACACACACACACACACACACACACAGAAACACATACACACACTCTCTCACTCACACACAGACACCCCTACAAGAAAACAAACAAACAAACAAAAAAAACACCACTATTTTCCTCAAGACTGTGTATCCTGTTTAGCTCTGATCATTTTTATTTCCAGCAAAGTTGGACTCATTCCACTTTTAGTGGCAACTCCTTTAGGAAACACTCTTTTAAAACCTGCGATTGGAGAAATGAAGTTAATGGGCCAGAACTGGTTTATCATGAAATACTCATCAAGACAGGAAATAAAGTTCAAACCCTTCTACGCTCGGGTGAAGGGGACCCATGGGTAGGACACTCTCTGAGAACTATGTAAAAGTCATTGTTTTTCTAGTGCTTGAAGAGAGTTCTAGAAGTAGTAAACTTGGATTCAGTAGTATTGCCTCTTGCCATCTATAATTTAAGAAAGGAGGTCAGACATTTAATTTACTAAGTCTAATAAAATGGTCAACCATGTTAAATTACATGCAGAATTCCAGAGCCAGAAGTTACCTCTTACCTCATCCCGACAACACCTAATAGTGAGTGGTCAATTTTTAAACATTCTCCTAATGTGTAGTAGCATTTTGGAAAGCTAGAAGGATTGGGGTTCTATATGAAAGAAGCAGAATGGTTTGCCTCTCTCCAATCTAGGGCTTTCTGTCCCAGAGAAGGGACCATTCATTTGGAACCAGAGCCCTCACTCCCCCAGAAGGAGCTGGGCAATGACACACACCTGCTCTCCCAGATCCTCGTTTCAATACCACACTACCTGTCAGCAATGTATGCCCACGTGTTACAATGAATTAGATCTCAGTTTACCCCACAATCCTTACAGTTTAGGGTAATGTATTTCTGATGAGATTTTGGGAATGGTTAATCACTGCCCTGGTACATTGATTCTCACCAGCTTAACTTCAGAATATTACACTTAATAACCTACCTGGAACACCAGCAAGAGACCATGCAACCAGGCCACCTTGTCTGTAGCTCTATTAGCACATTTCTACTGAGTGGAATATTAGCTTATTCTAAGACTGTCTCTTTCAACAGAATCCCCCTGAAGATAGGAAATATGCCTTATTCTTGACTTGCACACATGTGTGTACAGTGAGCAAATTAATGAATAGATACTTAAAATGTTCTACTTGGAAGCCCAAACAGGGACATAGCAACCTGCTATAATGCATTCAATCAATCATTCATTCTTTTATTCTATCAATATTTAAAGTGCACAGGAGACGTGGGGAGGAATAAAACAAGTATGGCCTCTGCTCTTAGGATGTTTATAGTTAATGGAGGAGGCAGAATTTGAACAAATAACCATACACACAAATTTCCAGTTGCAAACTGTGACCAAGTGAATGAAGAAAAGAAAGGGCAGTAAAAGACCAGGAGACACTAAGGAAGGGATAACATTTCTTCTGAGATTGGAAGAATGAGTAGAAATTAGCCAGGAGGAGAGATAAGGAGAAAACAAAGTTTTCTAGGTACTGGGAACAACATGTGCAAAGGTCCTAAGGTGGGTAAGAGCTTGATGCTTCGAGGACCTGACAGGTCAATGTGATTAGAACTGAGCAAGAAGAAACTAAAACAGGAGTGATGTGGGAATCCAATTTCTCCTTTTCCCTGAGTATCCTGAAAGTATCCATGTTTAAAAATAACAAAATTAAATCAAGCAAAGCTTTGTACACCTGCTAAAGGGTTTTAATTCTGTTCTCAGGGCAACAGAAAGCCTCTGAGGAGGAGGGTAACAGGGCCAGATCTGTATTTTGAAAAGGACTTTCTCCCTGTGGTAGCCTGGGGGAGGAAAAGGCAGGGAGTTAGAGCAATAACTATTGGCTAGAGGCCACTGGAAGTCAGTGGGGCCACTGGGCCGAGTGGGGATGAAGGATAGGTTTGGTATGATGCTGGAGTAACTCTCAAGGTCTTGGGCGATGGGTTTCATATTGAGGTGAGGGCATTCTTCAAGCTAACCTAGACCTCCAGGGGGAGGCCTGGGGTAGGATGTTTGATGATGCACATTAGCGAGCCCCAAGAGCCCCAAAGTGTTCCCTGGATCCCTGTTCCAGCACAAGCTGCTCACACAATACCCCAGTCCTTGTCACAAGGTCCTACCCTGGTCCAGGTCCTGGCCCCACTGAAGGAAGCAGATGCTTGAGCAAACCATGCACTGGGTCTTGTGAACAGATGTCAAGCACGATGCACACCTCCTCCATGTGAGAAGCCCCTCCTCCACCCTGCTGACTTGACAAACTCAGTTTTGCCAATGACTGATTCTCAAATGTAAGCAGACAGAGAAACTGAATCTCTCTTCTTCCTCGAATGGCCCATAAACATCCTGCCTTTAAAACAACCAAATGAAAGCCCCCCACTTCCCACTGTGAGTTCTGGCCTTGGCTGTTCCAACCATCAGGGCCGCAGCTGAGGGGCTCTGGCCTCCCAAGCTTTTCCCTGTGCGCGCATTCCCTCTGCTCTGTCCCCCTGACATGCTCAGCTCTTCTTCAGACTCCCTTTGATACCCATTTCCCTTTTATTTGGCCCCAACTGTTGGAAGTACAGGGTTTTCTTTCCTGCTGGAGACCAATCCCCATTCTGCTGTGCACTCCCACCCGCATTCTGCTGTGCACTCCCACCCCTGGTTCCGCTCCTAAACCCCAAGTGCTCACTCCTCGCGGTCCCCAGCCTGCATTCCACAGCACCAGCCCTCCTCTGCGAGATGCCAAGATGCCCCCGCTTTTCCTGCTGTTAATATACAACAGTCCTCGCAAACTTTTCTTGCTTGGCCCTCTCCCTTCCGTGGTGGAATTTTACAAAATCAGATCCTCCAGTTAATGGACTGGATGCTGTCCTAAGAGAGACCTCTGGATGTGTTTCAAAGCCCCAGGGAGAGATCCCCATTCCTCTACTTCAGAATGAGTGTGTACTCTGAATCTAAATGTCTCTTAAGTTTGGATGCTCAGTGGGATGACAGCTGCACAAAAAACTAAGCTACTGTATGCTTCGCAGAGAAATCTGCATAAGAGGGAGCACATCTCCCTTGCTCTTAAGTCCTTCCACTGATTTCAGGTGGGGGACTGGAGATGGATGCTCTGGAGGGGAGCATGGGGTGTGTCCAGGCTCATCACAGGAAGGCACAGTGGGATCCTGGCTGCTCTCCCCTCAGGGGCGGGGCTGAGTACTTGGCAACAAAGGACTGGCACTGAGCTCATGGGCTGGGGGTCAGGGGAATCATAGCCATGACTGCAGCCGCCAGATAATTGAGAGTTAACTGGATGCAAACTTGGAGTTATCCAGCAGCTCTTTTATCTCCTCCCACCCCTCCCTCTTAGTAAACTGAGGGCCAAGAGTGGCTTCCACTTGCATGATGAAAACCAGGGGTTTACATCAAAGGGTGGGTGGTGCACCTAGCAGCAGAGCCCTCCCCACATTGAGCTAAATGTGCAACACAACCACCATCACAGACAGCAGGACCACAAGAAGGACCAACAGGGTCCAGCTCCAGTTCCTTCTCAATGTCCGGGCCTGCCCACACTGTGGAGACTCTGCCTGCCACTGTGAGGTGATCGCAGAGATCCAAAGGCAGTGGGTGCAGAAGGCTCAGCGGTCCATTTTAATTCACAACACATTCCCGCTGCCCTGCCAACTCACCCTCAGGCTGAGGTCCTGGCAACTCCCCTCAGAACTGATCCCAGACACTGCAGCCTGCAAGGAACTCTACAAAGGCATCACCAACACCATCCGCATCCTGCCCCTTTACACAGGCAAACGTGTCCTGAGGCTGGAACCTAACATGGCCTCTGCAAGCACCGCAATTTTATGGAACCGAAGAGGAATGACAGCAAACTCAGTAAATCAGAGGAAGGAGAAGGGGTCTGTTCCCTTCCCCTGATGCTCACACTCCAATTACAAAATAATTCACCAACTCATTTAATATCCTTGCCACTCCTGAGTTCAGAAAACTTAATTCTGTGCTAGAAGAAAGGCAGATCTTAGATCAACACGGTTGCACTTGGGCAGGTGGGAAAAGACAAACCTGTTCTCATCTCCCCGCTTCCACACAACTCACCTGTCATCTCCCCGCACTTCTTCATTGCGAAACCAGCATCCCTCTCACGGTTGGCTATGCACAAAATATCCTTCTGTTCTCCTCGTCACATCAAAGCACCTTCACGCTATGCAGACAGGTCATCGAGGGAATGAAGAAAATTAACAAGCCCACCCAGGTTATCTCTATTAAAATGAGCCCCTCAGCCTGTAGGCTCTGTCAGTTTCCACAGTACACAAACTCTGACAGGTCTGTTGAAAACTCTTAACCTTTCTGGGTTCTATCAACAGCTTGCAAACACAACAGGAGGGAGGTGGTGCCTTTGAGTTCTGCCTTTTCCTTTGAAATAGAGGAGGCATCAGGGTTTGGACACTAGGAACTTTCACATATAGCTTCATCCCCCTGCTCATCACAAGGTCACCTAGGGAGCATGCACCCACTTTACGGAATAAAGACCCATATTTTTCAATCATCTATGAGGTCCTGGTAAGTTTTAGTTCTTGTCTACTTCTCCATTAATACCTTACCCTCATCCTGTTAATCTACAAGAGGCCACCCAACCTTTTCTGGTTTGACCCTTGAGTGGTGGAATTATACAAATGCAGGACCTTCAATCCCACTAAAGGCTACCACCTCAATTTTCCAAACAGGCCAAAGTTCCATCTGCCCCAGGACCTTTGCATATGCTATTCCTCTGCATGGAGTCCTCTTCTCATCTAGTCATGTCACATCCTTGTGAGTCTTAACTCATAAACCACTTCCTCAGATGAGTAAAGGACTTACATTTGCCCTCTCTTACTCTTACACATTTTTTTTCTTTGTTGATTAAGGTATTATATATGTGTCCTTTTCCCCTCTTTGCCCCCTCCACTCCTATTCATGCCTTCACCCCCCACCCCCATGTCTGTGTCCACTGGTTATGCTTATATGCATGCATGCAAGTCCTTTGGTTGATCTCTCCCCTTCCCCTACCTTCATTCTGAAGTTTGAGCATCCGATCAATGCTTCTCTGTCTCTGGATCTGTTTTTGTTCAGCAGTTTATTTTGTTCATTATAATCCACAAATGGGTGAGATCATGTGATATTTATCTTTCCCTGACTTATTTCACTTATTTTTTATATACATTCCACAGTTGGTAATTAAATATAGTACCTATTAAATGTAATCTCTATTTTCCCCACCAAAGTTTCATGAGAGCTAAAACAATGTACATTTTGTTCCAATACAGAACTTGGAACACAATTATGTGCTTCAAGTGTTTATAGTTAAACAAATTAATTAATTAATAATTTGATGTCATTCCTCAGGTTAAAAACTTTCCAGTGATTCCCACGACATTTCGTGAAGTCTGAAGTTTTTCAAATGCTTCATAATCCCACCAAAATAGAGGAATTCAAGATTTCTTATCAATGCCACAAAGGTACTCTCCTCTCCTGCCAAGGTCATTGCCTTGGTCATGACTTCTCATCTGAAATTATTTCTTTTCTCCCATCTGCCCATTCAACCCTAGTTACCTATGAAGGTGCAGCTACACAGGAGGCAACATAACCCAGATGTAGGAGTGCAACTCTGGATCGAAGTCCTAGGTTCAAATTCTGCTTTCACTACTTACTATTTGTGTGACCATGACCAAGCCATTTCAATGCGCTGAGCTTCTCATATAAGATGGGGGGGGAGGGGGAATAAAAGTAGTATTTATAAGGCTATGGAGATAATTTAATAAAATGGCATTTTATAAGGACTGAAGTCATTTCCTGGCAAATAATAGATAGGGGTAACCATTAGCTCTCATCACACAAAACACTTCCATTCTTCAAGTTAGCCCATCATAAACTAAAGCCCTCATGTCTAAAGGCTGACATACTGCAGGAGCAGCATGGGTCAAGTTCATGTACAAAATTAGTTGCCAGGAAAATCAAGGGTTATTGTCACTAGCTGGCATGGAGACTCATAGGCACCTGGGTTCATTTCTACTGAGGTCCAGCAGAAGTGGGCCTACAAAGCAACTCATGTTACAAAAATTTCTTTCTCAAAGTGCTCAAAAAAATACTAGTTTTTAATCAAAGCTTAACATTCTGTGATTTTGGTCATTTTGTTCAATAATGAAGAGTATTTAGCCAGCATCTGCTCCATGTTGAACATTCCAGTAAAAGATGCAGAATATTAAATATGGGCCTTTCCCACAAGGCACTACTAATAGTGCAACCAGAGAGAGAAATGGCTTAAAAAGTGTGAGACAATACAGAACTCAGGGTTAAGGGGATACAGGCTAAGTGCAGAGGAGAAAAAGAATCAAAAGGATCATTCATTCATTTAACAAACATCTAAAGTAGGTCTTCATAGGAGCAACTGAGAGCAGAGAGAGCTGGTAAGGATGGCAATAAGCTTTCTGGTCAAGGAGACATGTGTTGGGTCCGATCCTTTCCTCAGGCCCATTTATGGCTGAGTCTTCTGCGGAAACCGGTTTGGCTCAGTGGATAGAGCATCAGCCTGCAGACTGAAAGGTCCCAGGTTCGATTCCGGTCAAGGGCATGTACCTTAGTGGTAGGCACATCCCCGGGGGGGGGGGGGGGGGTGTGTGTGTGCAGGAGGCAGCTGATCGATGGTTCTCTCTCATCGATGTTTCTAACTCTCAATCCCTCTCTTCCTCTCTGTAGAAAAAAATCAAAAGACTGAGTCTTCTTGGAACCCTTCCTTCCCTCTTACACAGGTCTTCCTGAAGGAGATCACTGAACAGCCAGCACCCGCCCACCTCGCCCTGGCCACATTCATTTCCCAAGTGGGCGTAATTACTTGCTGCATCCAATGGGCTGGAATCACCTCTCCTTGCTCCTAATATACCTATCAACCAAATCCAAATGCACAGGAGACCACAGACAGAGAAGAACAAGAGCTATTTCTGCACAATTGGCTATTTGAATAAAGTCACAAAGGCCTCCCAAATGTAAGGAAGACCATCTAAGAATGAAGTTTAAAAATCATTAGTGGCAGCTTTGCCGATATGTACAAAACGAGAGTACTTTCTCTTATGTTTAAAGGAAGTCCACTATTCTCCATTTCCCAAGAAGCTCTTTGTTCTTTTTCTCTAAATTATTCTTCACCTTGGGCAAGTTGGTAGGAACGTGAGAAAAAATACATTAAATCAGCCATCCTTGAGATCAAAATAGATTAGGACAGGGGTTCTCTTTCTTTAAAATAGCTCTTCAAAGAGAAAGCAAAAGAACTTAAGGGAAGAAAAAGTTGTCAAACACCCTCAAGCACTTTAGAAACACCTAAGATCTACAAACTATTGATATGTTAATTAAATTTTACTTTTATCTAGGGTAGGTGTTTGCTGGTCATGGTCCCATTACCCTGTGGCACTTTTGGCTTCTTGAATAAAATTTCATTTCTTGAAAGACCTTAGAAAAGGCTTCCTCTGGTCTATGTCAGATGGGCTTCCTCTTCCTTACTTCAATGTAGAGACTTCATTCTAGTTTGCTAATATTACACAGCTGATCACCAAATTCCCAGAGAGAATATATAATCCACAAAATTCATCCACCACCAGCAATCCTGCTAGATCAGGAACTAACCACCCCAGACAAGAGAAGGTGAAAGTTAGACTTTTTAAGAGTGAGTGGTTAATAACTATGCTGACTAGCAGCCAGAGTGAGGCCTTCCTAGAATTAAAACATCTAGAGAAGGGAATTCTGTCAGCATAATCTATTTCAATAATGCACAACCCTCACTGCTGAAAATATGTCCTTCTACTAAACATAAATCCCATGGGACAGTTTAACTTGGATTCTGTTCCAAGAAAGATGCCTTTGCTGGGTTCTCGAAATTTCTTCCTTGCACTCCTCTTAGAATCAGGAAAGGAGGTCATGAAAAACAGAAAACTTAAACACCATCAAGTGTCAAAACCGAACTGAAAACTGTCTACGAGTGTATTCTGAGTTTGAAGTGAGCCAATGTTATTTTGTGATATTCTTACACGTTTTCTTTTTGCTTAAAAAGCGAATGCCATGCATGATGTGACTGCTAACAGAATTTTTACTTTCTCCTGGGACAGAGGTTAGCAAACTATGACCTGTGGGCTGAAGGCCTGCTTTTATTCATAAAGCTTTATGGGAATGCAACATAGCTACACTCATTCATTGTCACATTGTCTTTGGCTGCTTTCCTCCTAGTGGTAGGCACAGTGTTACCCACAAACCCTAAAATATTTACTATTTGGCCATTTACAGAAAGAGTATGTAGATCCTCACTATCACCAAAATGGTACCAAGAAATGCACAGTATCAAAAATATATAATAGCCCTAGCCAGTTTGGCTTAGTGGTGGAACATCAGCTTAGGGACTAAAGGATCCAGGTTTGATTCCTGTCAAAGGCACATGCCAGTTGGGGGCATGCAGGAGGCAGCCAATCAATGATTCTCTCTCATCACTGATGTTTCTATCTCTCTCTCCCTCTCCCTTCCTCTTTGAAAATCAATAAAAATATATTTTTAAAAAATCTATAATAATAAAAACATAATATGGTAATTAGACTGGGCGACCTTTCAGATGAAAACAAGGCAGAGGCAGCTGCGGCAGGCCACAGGTGCCAAGGCAGAGGCCCCAGCAGCTGGGGGCCAATCCCTTTGCATGAATTTTGTGCATCAAGCCTCTAGTACTAGTATAACTCCCAAAGAAAACACTTTAAATATCTTAAAAAACTGAGGCCAACTGATGTATGATTAATTCAACAGTGGTCATTATGAAGAACTCCAAAGTACCCTTTGGATCACCTAATTTGATATCAACTGACATGCCTCATGAAAAATTAGGAATGTGCAATTACGTCCTATAAAAAGCAGTAAACAGCAGTATCATAACATAAAATTAACAGATAGCCGTAGACACTATGCTAAACATGAACACATAAACATGAGGGCAGAGTTTGTCTGCTTGTTTCACTGTGGAATCCTCAGTGCTTAGAACAATGAGTAGCCCTGTTTTAAAACAAAAAACAAAACAAAAAACCAACAAAAATAAACAAAAGACTTTGAGTTCAAGTCCCAGTGTTGGTAAGGATGAGGAGTGATGAAATCAAATACATAGCTGGTGCTAAACATTTTGGAGATTTGGCAGTTAAATACAAATAAAAATAAATTAAGTAAATGTTAAATGTTTTAAATGTTTGCCTACCCTACCAACTAGAATGTTTTAAATGTTTGCCTACTCTATCAACTATAAATTTCACTCTTAGATATTACTCGTAAGGATAAAAATATTATATATCTCAGAATGCTCTATTTATTTATAACTAGAGGACCAGTGCATGAAATTCATGCATAGGTGGTATCACTAGTGGCTGCTGACTGCTGGCCAGTGCCTTCCTTCATTCCATACCACCCTCTGGTGGTCAATACATGTCATAGTGGGTGGTCTATAAATCCTTTAGCACCCCTCCCCACTCAATCTTCCCTTAGTTAATTTCTATCTATCCTTCATGTCTGAGCTGAAATGTCACTTCCCCAACCAACCTGTTCTCAGACTGGGCCATATTCACACCTGAAGAAGACTTCCATACCTGCTTGTGGACTGAATGACTATGCTGTGTGGACCCTGAAGGAAGGAGAAATTGCTGTGCTCTTGAAAAGTCTGTGAAGAGGTGAGACCAGAGGCAGTGAGAGAGTAAAATGAAGAAAGCTGAACTGTCTGCAGGTCTCGGTGGTTTTTTGAATGTTTGTTTGCTTGTTTGTTTTTTTGGTGTGTGTGCGTGTGTGTGTGTGTGTGTTTAAGGTAAGAATCAACAGTAATGTGTGATTTCTAAAAAAGAATGTACAGAGCTTGTCCTCAAATCTCAAAACCTCCTTTATTTGGCTATGGAGGATTCTAGCAGGGTTTCTCTTTTGTTGAGATGGAAGCAGAGATTATTGCCAAGTATCCCCGCTGGCTGGGAACCCTTTCCACATCTCTGACAATAGCCAGAATACATTCCTCAAGAAGAAGAAAACCTTGGGAGGGAGATTTTCTTTTCACTCAACATTGATTTGGTGACTAAAGGCAATACCATAAAATAAACTTTTACCTCCGTTAATTCAAACATGGTTCTTAATTTGTAACTATTCTTGTCAAGATCAGATACATGTAAGTATCCAATCTCTCAATTATGCTCTTTACTGAGCAATGGTTAACTTGGAAATCCTGACTCTCACTAAAGCACCAGGGTTCTCTGAAGAGTCTCCTCTATGTCTTGTTGCTCAGGATATTATCAAGTATACTCATATTCAGGTGAATGCATAAACCTTATCTCCCTTTATCTATCGGAGATAGACATTTTTAAAAAGTAAGGAAAAAGAATGAGTAATAATATGCAATGCAAATGAGTGTGCTTTATAAAAGGGGAAGAACAAATTATAATCCCTTTGGCATACCATTCATTAAGAGAATGCTTTCTGGGGATTATGAGTTTTAAATCATTTTATTCAGTCATTCAATGTAACTAATATTTGTTGTGCATTCGATTATTCATCCATTCAGTTCAACTAACTCATCAAGTACGCTCTATGTGCAAGGCTCCTGCCAGGTGTGGGAGTTTGAGGGCTTGGATTCCACATGTACCTGAATAACTGTACCAGGGGAGGCAGAGATGACATAACCTGCACTGCTCAAAGTGCACCTTGCGTACAGTGCTGGTCCCCAGCCTGGTTATTGCCAGCCTGGGACAAGACAGAAAGCAAGAGTAAGCCTTGGAAACCTTTCACATAAATTTGACAATATAGTTTTATAATATGGTGACTTTCATAATACATAATTGGGGCTTGCATGTTTTAATTGCTTTTTTCTTTTTAATTATATCTTCTAAGAGTATTGCTCCATGGTGGACTGAAGGTGGAAGAAGTCAGAGGAGCCTTGCAGGAGGAAAGGGTAGGTGCCCAGAGCCCGGGAGAGGGGGAGCAAGAGAGTGAGCATACTTCTAGCCTGGCAGGGAGCCAAGGGAGTGGGGTGGCAAAGACTAATGGGACTGCTGAGATATGGAGGCAAAGACAGGACTAAAGGCCTTTTGAGGCCAAGTGAAAGGTAGAGGGCAGAAAATGGAAGGGCTTCTATAGCTACAGTACATATTTAGGGCAGGTGAATAATAATGCTAATAACAGTGGCTAACAGTTATTGACTACTTACTGTGAGCTGGGCTCTATGCTGAGAATTATCTCATTTGTTCCTTCTAACTACCTGCAGGGACAGTGAATTTGTGAAAATGGTTTCCTGACAGACAAAGACTATTCAGCCAGAGGAGAGGGTAAACTTGGCAAAAAAGGGAGACAGGGCCATTCACAGACCAAGGGACACCAACTCCATGGTCTCTGGCTGGATGAGGGTGTGGGACAGAGTAGATTTGTAAATAAGCTGTTTAAACCAAAGGCATAGAGTTGTCCTGCAGATTGTTTGGAATGGTGATAGGAGCCTACAAATGAATGGGCAGGTGAGCAACAGCATGGTCTTCCCACATCTGGCAATACCTTGTTGCTGTAGACCGCTTCTCAGGGATCTTGGGACAGCTCTGCTAAGCTGGGCTGCATCTGACCCCCCCTATGAGTAGCCAGCTCACATCACATGGGCAAGATTTGGTACATCTGGCTACAGAGCTTAATCTAAACTTACAAGATGTGTTTAAAAGCAAGCTCTGCACTTGCTTTTATATAAGTGTGATGTCATTTGTAACTTGACTGGAATTCAGGCCTGGCTGCCTCCAGAGGGGCAGGAAGTGAGACCAGCACAGTGGGATGGGGCCAGGAGATAGAGGGTAGGGTGTGGAATTGGAGCTGAGGACAGTAAGGACCTAATGCAGATGGATGGAGCATAAAAATCATATGGGAGGCTCCAACCACTGCAGAGAGCATTCATTGACTGGGCAGGACAATACTGTGGGAAATGACAAAGTTACTCCTGTGGCCCCAGGTCTAGGTCCTCTTGGAGAGTAAAAGAACCTGAAATAACAGTGGTCAGTGCTTCCTAAAGCAGGTGCCTAAGATGCCCATAGTCATTTTGCAGACAGGGCCTTAAAATGTCTAGCTAGCTCTAGCCAGTTTGGCTCAGTGGATAGAGCATCAGCCTGCGGACTGAAGGGTCCCAGGTTCGATTCTGGTCAAGGGCTCAAGCTTGGTTGTGGGCTCAACCAGATAGGGGACATGTAGGAGGCAGCCCATCAATGATTCTCTCTCATCATTGATGTTTCTATCTCTCTCTCCCTCTTCCTTCTTCTCTGAAATCAATAAAAATATATCTTTTTTAAAAATGTCTAGCTAGAGAGTTCCTGAGCCTGCTTTGAAACAAGTTATATACACAACATAATATATAAATAAAAACAGGGTATACCTATAATTTATAATATTTAAAATATACATATACACATACATAAATTATAGGTATACATATGCAAACACACACATAGATAGCCCTCCACACATACCTTTTCTTTAAATACTGGATGCAGAAGGCACACTTGTTCTGGACTGCTTACCAATTCGTGAGACACTTCAGCACATTTTTAAGATGTCAAGCGCCACAAAATCCACGTTCCTGTTATTGTGGTAAAGTGGCCATGGTTGCCAAAGCAAAACTATAGACAGAATTAACCATGGCAGCCACCTACAGATGATCCTTGAGGGCCAAAGTCAATGTTGTTCCATCTGAAACAGGGGAACATTACTCACTAGAGCTGGAAACCGGTTCCTGCTCCATGAAGCTAAATTCCTACGGCAGCAAGACGGTCCTCACAGAAGACCTTAAAGCAGAACTGTCACTCTGCAGAGTTCTCAGTTCAGCCAACACAGCTTTAGGTTTACACTTAACTGGGAGACTGAAACTCTGGCTCACCGCAGGGGCACTGAGACCTTTCCCTTCAAGTGCCTAGAGGCTGATGTCACTGTCCCATCTAACCAATGTCACCACTTCGCTCTCCCCAAACCCATGAGCTCTGGAGAAAGCAGTGAAGGGCTGAAATGTCAGCTTTCTGCCATGGCTGCTGCACACTTCCAAACTCCTTCAGGGCTCCGGTGGGTTTCAGCTTTAGAAATCTTTGTAAGGAGAGAGACCAGGGAATTCACTCCATTAGAATCTGTTCTGTGAAGGGGGAGGAACAACTATATTTATATGATCTTTAGCAGAAAAACGCCCTGCTGTGAGGCCTGGTTCTCAACTTCCTTCACTGTATCCATATTTACTAAACTGTCTATTACTCTGACTTAAAGAAATTGAGCAATGACATTTATTTCTGTTGCCTGAAAGAATAGACCAAGTAAAACTTCTGTGGATGAATGCTACACCCACAAAACAGGTTAATGAGATGCCGGTCTGTCACCCCCTCAGATAAAGCTGGACATACAATTGGCTTTTCAGTGAAGTCAGGCATCCCAACATCTTGCTCTTGTCATGGCAATCAGCCCAAGAGGGCATACCCCTTCCGATTTCAAGTCCTGGTCAACATTTGTCCACAGGGACATGGCCTCACACAACACCAGGGCCCTTGTTCAAGGGCTCTTTGCCCATGAGAACTCCTTTCCCACATCAAAATTTTATGTGACTCTCACATCATTCAAGTTATAACTTGAGCCCATTAGTTAAAAACTCTCACAAATTATTCACCAGTGCTTTAACATAAATAAATCCCAAGACAGCTACATTTATTTGTGGGAGAGTGGTATAGACAAAGTTCTGTGGGCAGGCACTGTTTGGTGGTGGGAGGCATATGGGTTCCCCCCTAATGAAGACAGAGGTCCCTGGAGTCCAGCACCCACAGGTTTGGAATCTCGGGTCTGGCCCAATGATGACACTGCTCGGTTTTATATCTCCAAAGTGCATAAAGAAGTGTGCTTTCCAGCCATTTATTTATTTATTTATTTATTTAAAATACATTTTATTGATTTTTTTACAGAGAGGAAGGGAGAGGGACAGAAAGTCAGAAACATCGATGAGAGAGAAACATTGATCAGCCGCCTCCTGCACACTCCCCACTGGGGATGAGCCCACAACCAAGGTACATGCCCTTGACTGGAATCGAACCCGGGACTCAAGGGTCTTGCAGGCCGATGCTCTATCCACTGAGCCAAACTGGTTTCAGCTTTCCAGACTTTTAATTCTGCCCCTTTTACTGGGAGGTGCCCTAGTATGAAGGCTTTGTAATGGATATTGGAATGAAATGCAAATACAAGCCACATTCACGGGCACCATTTAAATGAAACCCACACAAGATCTCTCAGCAAACCACTGGCTTTAGAGGGAGCCTGGAGGACTTGAAAAGACAGGACACTTGATCCTGAACATGCCACACCACACAGCCTCCTGCCACAGCTCTTCTGGTTCTGACCATGGAATTTCCAAAACAGACTCCATCCAACCAAGCCAGGAGCACATTTCTGTGGCTTCAGAGTGAAGTGAGGTTTCTTTACTACAGAGGGATGGCATTGCTAACTGGACCCCTTCCACTCACAGGGCCACTGTCTCAGAGAATTGGCCATCCCATAAAAGTACAACAGGAAGAGTAATACCTCCCCCTTACGGTGCCACAGGATTTGGGAGGCTTACACAGCAAACAAGAGCCTTGGGAAGGAAGAGGAATTACAGTGCCACAACTCTTCTGAATCAGGAGGACATCAACAATGTGGGCACCAGAACAGAATGACCCAGTAGTCATTCCGCATGCAACATCCAGAGGCCAAAAGCCAAGAAGCAGTCAAAGAGTCATGAGCTCGTTCCATTTAGGCAGAGAGAAAAGCCACTTGGGTAGGGTAGAAAAGAATGAGCCATACGTAGAGGACACAAAGTAAATCGGTTGGGTGACTCATGGCCAAAGGAAGACCCACCATCAGTGAATAGCCTTTGTAGGCCTGGCAATGCAGCAATGATCCACAGCAACCCACCCTGGTCCTTCAACACTTCCTTCAAAAAGACTGTCTTGATGAAGGATCAAGCATTTTAGCAATGATGGGCAAGATGCATTATAAAGATAAGACTGGTTATAAGGCTGCCATTCAGGTATGAAGTCCAAGGTGTTAGAATGAAGATGGTGAATATGAAATATTAATAGGCGCAGCTGAGAGAGGATCTCCCCCTGGGCATGTCATCAGATCCACTGCCCAACTGTGGATCAAGTTTTAGGATTTCAGATGCAGACAAAGCAGGTTGGGACAGGTTGGTCATGTGTACCAGTGACCTGAAGTAGGGCCTGCTGTTACCTTAGAATAGTAGGAACGCAGCAGCTGAAGGACCCCACCTTTCCCTTCTCCTAATGATGCCACAGCACTGTCACCTGCCCTGGACACTCCATTCCTTGGATGCCCCAAACCATGCTACCATTTCCTGTAAGGCAAACTAGTAACATAAGGTATTAAAATAGATAAATCACCTAGATGACTAAAAATATCACTGAAACGTGAGATTTTCAGGTAAAGCTTCAAATGCGCTCATTTTATAAAGGAGGTGGCAGAGGCTGAGCGAGTGGCTGCAGCTCCCCCAGGCTCTGAGAGCTGGACATGGTGGTGCTGGGTGAGTTCTGTTCCTGCCTCCACCACCGACACACTGCATAAGCCGAGAGAATTATCCTTTTTTCCTGAGCCTCTGATTGTGCATTTGTAAATAGAAAAGCTATAACGAAATGGCTCCTGGGTCCCTGCTAGCACTAACTTCTTGTGTGATCAATGCTTCTAAAATTGTGATGTGTCCAGGTGGGGAAGCTCATTTACCCCCTATCTGGTTTATGCTCACTTAAGGGAGTGATTTCTTTCCTCCGAGGCTCTCATCTCGCCCATTATTCAGAGAGAGCTGCTTCCTGGTGTGCTGTCAAAATACATCAGCTTCAAAGACAAACACACACCTTCCAATCCCTGGTCAAGATGGTTTACTGTATAATTTATGATAATGTTAAGTCTGTTTCTCATAAATGTTAATGGTGCCACTTTTTTTTCATAGATGGGTAATTCTCAGAAAAGCAGCTGGATGTTAAAAGTTACTTCTTTTTTTTTTTTTTTTTTAACCACATAACTGCTTCAGCCAACAAATCCGATTAAAACAAAAATAAAACTCCACTGGGTTGCAGGCATAATGTCTGTGAATGGCAGTAAATAAATCCCAAATAAGACCATTTGAAGATTCTATTCTCATAACAGTTTATCTATCGTGATTTGGTTAACTTCCCATTCACAGACTGTTCTCCACATTAAAGTGTAGATATTAATAAAAAAATAATTTTTAATCCAGGTTCTTTCAATTGCTGACTTTGTTGTTCTTTAGTGTTAATATAATATAATATGCCCATGTGCCTCCCAAATTAAATTCTTCCCTGCTAAAAATATTTTTCCATTAAGTATTCACCCTTTTCTCATTTGTATAATTCAAACTTTAATTTGAAATAGAAATGCTATCTTTTATACAGAACTGTTTTGACTGCTATATGAATTTTCTCTGACATTGGGAAACTGGGTTTCAGAATCACTCTGATATTTCAAAGTCACTCCCTGACAAAAGAGGAGTCAATAATTTCAGTTTAGTTCCTGCACTGGGACTCCTGGAATGGCAGATTTTCTGTTTTGAAGCATCACACAACCCATCAAAATAAAATGTAGATATTCTTAATTATCGCCGCTGTGAAATAGAAGAGCAACACATACATTTTAATATAAAGCGATTTCAAATCTACAATTAAACAGCCAGAAAATCGTATCAAATGCTCAGATGCCAGCGTTCTAGTCCTCCTCCACTTGATAACTATGCAACCTTCCTCATTTTGTTCTCTCCTTCATTCTTTCCATTCCTCAAGATACATTCAAGTTGACAGTAGGGTACTATGCTGGGCATTAGTCATAGAGAAATGACTGAAGGTGGTCTCTGCTCTGAGGGCCCACAGTCCGGTGGTGGTGGTGGGAGGAGACATACCTACAGTGTGGTGGGTTCAGCAATAAAGATGCACAGAGAGTATTAGGAATGAAAATGGGTGGTAATGGGGGTGGGTCTAGATTTATTCAGAAGGTGATGCCTCCACTGAGTGTAATTCCTGCCCTATCTTGGCCTCACAGGCCAGTTGGCAGGCTCTCCTAAGACTAAGCCTGGGATAGGGCCTTGTGAACTAAAGCGCCAAAGGGCGGGGCTGGGATTATTTCCCAGGTGAGGAACAGCAAGCTGTAGGATAATGAATGAGTGCTTTGGCATCTCTAGCTATTAAGGAAAACATCCACACCTAATTTGGAGGAGGGTTTTTTAAAAATCCAGTTTCAGCCGATTATCTCCATCTCATTTGTATTTACAGAGGACTTAAAATGAAAGGACTACACATTTCCATTTCGCAGATGAGGACATGCAGGCACAGGGCCCGGAGAGCTAGGGAAGACTATGCTAAGAAAAAATAAAAATAAATGAAAAAAGCCTCAGGCGAGGTCCTGGAACCGCTCAGGCCTGGGTGGGGGGGACAGCAGAGGTGGCGCTTTTCTCCATTACACGCCCCTCAAGGGTACAACGTCTCCTGCCAACAATGGAAAGAGTCGTTTTCTCTCCTGTTCCCTTTCCAAAAGCAAGTCAGAAAGAAAACAGAATGCACATTTAAAACTCCCACAAAATTTCTGAAACAATTTTTTCTGCATTTCTTTCCAAGGCAGACCGAGGAGGTATGAAGGGCCAGTTCATCTCTCATGTTGGGCTTGGCCCTCATGTGCTTGTTCTGAGCCACTGTGATACAGGCTTCAAGTGTGAGAGGAAACAAAAGGAAAAGGAGGGATCTGGGAGGGTTGGGTCCCTGGAAGACACTATAAAAGAGGCTATGGGCTCGAGCTGGCTGAAGTGTGGGAAGATTCAGGGCCCAGAGTAGGAGGGGCAGCCACTGTGGAGCAATCACCATGAGGTACAGGGACAAGCGCTGGGCTTACCCAAGGCAAGGGCATTTCCCAGAGACGGCCTCAAAGATGATGTGCGATGAGGGCTTGCTCCACCAGGGCCACGATAAAAAATTAGACTGCACCAAACCCTCCCATCACAGTTCATTCTTATGGCTGAGCAGACAGTAGGGGTGCAGCAGAGTTGACCATTTTTTTTAAAGATATTTTTATTGATTTTTTTACAGAGAGGAAGGGAGAGAGATAGAGAGCTAGAAATGTTGATGAGAGAGGAACACCGACCAGCTGCCTCTTGCACACACCCCCACCTGGGATGTGCCCGCAACCAACATACATGCCCCTGACCGGAATCGAACCTGGGACCCTTCAGTCCGCAGACCAACGCTCTACCACTGAGCCAAACTGGTTCCGGCTTGACCATTTTTTGACGTGGGTTTAGTGTGCTCACCTTGGGGACACGAGGAACCAGAGGAATCCAGACTGTGTGCTGAAGAAGCTCCTAGCTCTGTGGAGGAGACAGACATCTACCTGCTACTCTGTGGTGAAGGTATGGAGGTCAACTCCAGAGGTGTGCCCAGATGCTAGGGCACACAGAGCAGCCACCAGAGCTCTGTGAAGCAGAGATGATGGTAGGAGAGAGCAGAGACAACACACAGGACATTCTGGAGAGGGAGGAAAAGCCTGTGTCACATCCCATGTGGATGGCCATCTGCTTGGGCTGTGGATCTCAGCCCTGGCTGCTCACTGGAATCATCTGGATAAAAAGATACAGTTGCTAATGTCCTATGTTGATAGGGGTGCTGGTTACCTGGATGTATTCCTGTGTAAAAATGTATCCATTTGACATTGATAGATTAAATAGAGAAGGTAGACAAGAGATCGGGATGGCAGGACACACACAGGCTTTATTGGAGGGAAGGGTACCTACCCCTGCCGGCTGCTTCCACAGAGAGGGGTGCAAGAGAGCGAGCACCTGTGTACAAGCACCTTTAAGGATAGGGGGCGGGGCTTAGGGCACTCAGCACATGCTGATTGGTGATTAGGGACCTAGGGACTTAGGAATCAGGGGTTTAGGGTATTTGGCAGGTGTTGATTGGTGGTTCAGAGCTTAGGAATGTCTGGCCGCAAGTGGGGTTTACATCTGTCCATCAACTGGAGGAAGGGAGGATCTATCAAGAATCTATGTACTTTACTGTCTTAAACCACGCTGCAAAATTTTTAAATGCTGATTCCCAGGCTACAATCCAGAGCAATAAAATGAGAATCTAATATGCAAGCAGGAATAAAGACCATGGTCCCAGGTGGAGAATTTTTAAAAATCTTTATTGTTGAAAGTATTACATAGGTTCTCCTTTTTTTCCCCAATAATCTCTTCCAGCCCGCTCCCTTCCTACCCTCCCAAAGACCTCACCACCCCATTGTCTGCGTCCAGGGGTCATGCATATATACATACAAGTTCATTGGCTGATCTTTTCCCACCCTAAGGTTCCCATCCTGCCTTCCCTCTGAGGTTCAACAGTCTGTTCATACTTCCATGGCTCTGGCTATATTTTTGATCATCAGATTATTTGGTTCATTAGATTGCTTATATGAGTGAGATCACGTGATACTTAGTATTTCTTTAACTGGCTTATTTGCTCAGCATAAAAATTCCATCACTTAAGAGGAGCAAATCTTTTTTTAGCAGGAATCAAAGCCTTATTTCTCTATATGCTAGAGAGAAATTAGTAAACATTTATGGAGGATCCTATTAGTGCTGTTTTTCACACACACACACACACACACACAAGTGCGCACGCGCACGTTCGCGCGCAGGCCTGTGCAAGCACAAATTAATCATTTAACCCCATCTTGTAAAATAAACTAGGTTCTAAGAGTCCCATTTTAAAGATGAGGAATCTGAGGCTCAGAGAGGTTACCCCCTTGCCCAAGTGCACAGAGATAGTGAAAAGCAAAACTGGAGGGTGGGGCCTGTGTGCAGTGAAGGCATGTGTACTTCTCCTGAGGAATCTATGCATCCATTCTAAAGGAAATTTCTAGATACCATCAAAGGACTTGGGAGCCCACCACCCTCTCTGACTCAAGCTCTAGTAACTTTTCAAAGTGGGAGCTCTTTGCTGCTACAGGGACAATTTCTGCAAACTAGTAAGCCTGAAGTTAGCAATGCTTATATCGCCCCTTGAAGCCCTTCGCCACTTGTACATTTCTTTGTCTTTGGAGTTTTGTCTCAGCAATTCATTTCAGCTTCAGTCTGCACCCAAATCTCCAATCTGTCATGCCAAGGGCAAGAAGAGATGCCCTCCTAACAAGACTCTGGGCCTCGCTGAGGCTGCCTGCAACCCATACTACCAAAGACTCAGATTCCTCGTGAGCAGGTAACGAAGCTCACAGGAACAGGAGAAAACTGTACAAAAGCAGAAAATGACAATTCAGAACACACGCCCATTGAGTGAAGGCACTAAGGAAACCTTCAAAGCCCTTAGCAATGGAGCTGCCAAAAGAAAAAGATGGCTTCTTATTAAAAAAATAAAAAGACCCAAGTAGAAGAAGTTATAATAAAGATCCATATACATCCTGCAGGTTATGAGAATTACTGCAGCGTTAGAAGTGATAATAGCATAATGCCATCCAGTGCATATGAAACCCCGGACAATATAAGCTGGGTTGCCTAAGCATAAAGGCTAATGCTGCCTAGAAACACCAGGGAAATAAGACCTGCATGTAAGGGGGAAATATTCACTGGGTATTTTGGGATCACCTTTCAAGGCGCTTGCAGGAGATAAACTGTTTCTGGATAGTGTCGCAGCAGCTCTCTGCTCTCACTGAGCTTCTCTCTGAAGCCAGGCTCAGCTCAGTTCCAGCGTAGGTCCGAGCTGAGAAGTTCTGGAGGCTGGTAGTCCTTAGCCCCCTTTTTACTTCCAAGATCTCATAATGGATCATGGAAAGGGGAGGAGAGGGACTGGGAACTAAGAGAAGCACTTGAAAAGGGGCACTTTGGGAAAACTATATACCTACCTTCTTTCCTTAGAATCTAGACACAAGAACTGCAGAGCTAGAGTGTATTTCAATGCATCCACTCCAAATTCCTGATTGTAAAATGGGGAAACCAGGTGCAGGGCAGTAGAGTAATTTGCTTGTGGTTATTAAGCTGGCTTCCTGGACGAATGGAGTCTAATCCAGTCATAACTTATGTACATGTGACTCCATAACTCATAAAGCCCATGCCCAGATATGATGTCATGAATAGCCCATGGAGGATATATATCCCTTTTCTTCAGTGTGGAAAAGGCAAGGCAGAGGATCTGATCGTCCCTAACCACCTATGCTTCGGCCGCTGCTAACAAAGCTAGTAAGGGGCAGTACTTGAAGCCAGGTATCTGAAATCCTTCTCTGGTATCCAGAAAGCTGCCCATGTTATGTGCATAGCCAGTAGGCAAAGGTACTATACCAGGCTTCTTTATTTTTCAAATATTTTTATTAATGTCAGAGAGGAAGGGAGAGGGAAAGAGAGAAAAAAACATCAATGATGAGAGAGAATCATTGAGAATCCTGCATGCCCCACACTAGGGATGGAGCCTCAGCTAGAGCAGGTGCCCTGACCAGGAATTGAACCTGGACCTTCCAGTTCAATCACTGAGCCACACCATCCTGGCTATGCCAGCCTTCTTTAGTTCTGATTCACCCAAATGGAGCTAAACCATTCATCCCTGCCCACATCCCAGTTGAGAGAAACTGCATTACTGTGTAAAATATATGCAGGCCGCTTCAGGCACATGCTGTCCTGAGAAAATTGAGACAAAGGGCTGAGGATGGTTGGGCAGAAGCAAGAAGCTGTATCACAAAGGTACATCACTTTCATATTCATTTGCACATTTTTCCTCATAAGAAAATTAGGCTTTAATGTAACCTCAATTTCAGCCTTGTTGCTTTATTGCCTGAAGCCCATTAGAGAGCTATTTCCCAGAGCCAGGAACTGAAAAGTGGAGGTCAGGAGGCTGGGGTTTTAATCTACTCCCAATGAGACTTCTTTCCTGGGGCTCCCCTCTTCTGTCTGGCTCTGTGCTGCTCTTGGGGGGATGGTGCACCCTCCATGGGTAGTGAGGATTTTTCTTAATACACCAAAGGCTGATTAACTGCCAACCAGCATGTGTGTGTTGGGAGGGAGGGTGTAGAGCTCTCACTGACTCACAGATCAATGTACCTCAAAACATTGCAGCTAAAACCTGCAATTGCATCACCCTAGGTGACAGAGGGCAGGTGGCATCTGGTCTGTGTCTCCCCCACCCCCTCCTCTTTCTCTTGGGCTAAACCAGGCTGTATAATCCACTTTAGGGTGCCAGTAAAGAGCCCCTAAGGAGTTTCCTGTGGCCCAAGACAGCCCTAACCCCCCCAAATTCCTCAGTTAAAACTATCTGCAGATCAATCTGGAATGCTCTAGCCCCCTGGATCTTAAACTTACATCCCTACTGAAAGCACCCACCTCTTCTTAAAAATGCTGATGCTTGGGCACCCCCTCACTCCATCCCTCCAGACTTTGTTTTTTGTTTTTTGTGTGTGTGTGTTTTTTTTTAATATATTTTATTGATTTTTTTACAGAAAGGAAGAGAGGGATAGAGTCAGAAACACTGATGAGAGAGAAACATGGATCAGCTGCCTCTTGCACACCCCCTACTGGGGATGTGCCTACAAACCAAGGTGCATGCCCTTGACTGGAATCGAACCTGGGACCTTTCAGTCCTCAGGCCAACGCTCTATCGGCTGAGCCAAACTGGTTTCAGCCATCCCTCCAGACTTTGATGTAATTGGTTTGGGGTACAGAATGGGTAGTGGAATTTTAACTACCCTACCCTGTCCCCTCCTCCTCAGGTAATTCTAGCATGCAGACAAGTGTGAGAAGCTCTGTTCTAGCATAGTCTAAGTGAGATTTCCCAGCATGCCTCTGACCTAGGTCTCCCCACCATCTGTGTCCACCCCCAAGGAGAAGCTGGGACAGCTGCAATCACTCTGTCCCCTCCCTCCATTCTGGAGGCCAACCTTCCTGGGCACTTGACACTTAGGATGCTGGTGAGAAGGCAGGGGCAGCACTTCAGACTGCTTCAAAGTCCTCAGCCTCTGCTTAATCTACTAAACAAAATGCTTATCAGTCTCAGCCTGCCAGCAGCACAGGAGAACAGCATTAGGAGGCCCTGCGTGGGAGGTTCCTTAGCCCCAAGCACCCAGCACCCCGCTGGCTCTGCTGATTCCCTTCAAAGCACTTTTCCCTCACAGCTCCCCCAGGCCAGGCTCCCTCCTCCAGGCCCATTATGCAGCCTGGCCTCCCCACCACTAAGGTATCAGCTTCTTTTCCTTTCAGCCATTCCCTTATCAGGGCTCAGAGAAAATGCAAACACTAGGAAATACTATTTTTATATTCTAGTGGGTGCTTATAATAATTCATGCTGGTAGGTTTTGTTTCCCATGTATTGGGATCGCACTACAGTCTACCTCTAGGCAGGAACAGAATGGATGCGATTGGAGGCAGCAAGGGGGTGAAGGGGGGTCTCTGCCAGCCTTGTGTGCCCATTCAGCACCCTCTGGGCTGCTCGGAGCAGAGTATGGCACTGGTCTCACAGGCCTGGTTTCTCATGAAGAAGCTCAATGAGGCTAACAGAAGAGGGCTGAACTTGAACTTGGCTTTCTAGCCAGAGAATATCAAGAGAATAATCCTATAGTGTCTGACATGGGTAACATTAAATACCTTGCCTGTATTTATTTAACCATTTTTTTAACCCTCCTTTTGTATTTATTTTCAGCACCACTTTTCCCTAATGCCTTTACTTTTAAATTTCTGGAAGCAATGAACCCTCATCCTTAAACCAGGCAGGTGCTGCTGTGAATAAGCCTTGTAATGGGCCAAAACTGACTGCCTCTCTGGGCCTCAGTTTCCCCTGTGATAAGATCACGCTTCACCAGATGCCTGCTAATCTTCCATTCTGACCTCACATGACTCCAAGACTGTAAATCTTTTTCATCCCATAATAATCTTTAGGTATTTGTCTAGCATCTAATCCGTAGCAGGCATTAACACTGTTATCTTCCCTTATCCCACCCATCACTGTCCATCCCTGCCATCCCCCAAAATCAAGTGTGTGTTGGGTGTTAATGGGGGTAGGAGATTGGAGAATCAGATGAATTTTAAAAATTTTCTATTATTGCAGCATTGGTGGTATGAAAATAAATAGCTATATAATAGAACTGCCTCTTTTCCCTCACTAAATGTCATACTTTACATATATTAACATTAGTATTCATATAAAAGTCAACTACCACATTATTTCAAAAAGCACATCTTTTCAGGGCAAAAGGGATGAGGGAATCACAGCATGTGACATTAAAAACTCTCTATAGTTCTGTGAACTGATGGAGTTTTGACAATATTCTTGTATTGCAGGTAGAGAGGTATTAGTTATCAAATTACAAAATAGAGGGATTGTTGCTATTGTTCCCATGCAAAACTGTCAGTTTCCTGATTACTCCTATTAGATTACAAAACACAAATGTATACGCCTCGATTCTGAGTGGTGTTCACACAAGGGGGCACAGAAGGTGTACAATTTTGTTTGAATCCGTGCTTATTTCAATTATAAAATATCAAATCATTTCATTCACTAGATTAGGGGTGTCGAACTCAATCAGAGAAGGGGCCAAAATCTAAAATCCAGCCTAAATCGCGGGCCGAATGGTTTACTGAACAGTCATAAACTGTCATTGTGATGGAAACGCAGCGGGGTGCAGTGATGACAGCGCAGTGTGGGCCACATTGCAAGGCCTGGCGGGACGGATTTGGCCCTGGGGCCTTGTGTTTGACACATGTGCACTAGATCATAACAAATTGTCATATTATTTGATCTCAAACATTCCCTTTTGTAAATATAGATTAGAATATAGTGACTTTATTACATTATTTTAATAAACTAGAGGCCCAGTGCACAAAATTTGTGCATAGGAGGAGGGAGAGTCCCTCAGCCTGTCCTGCATTCTCTCACAATCCGGGACTCCTCTGGGGATTGTCTGACTTGCAGTTGGACATCCCTCTCAAAATCTGGGACCACTGCTCCTAACTGTTCACCTGCTCCCTGCCTTACTGCCCCTAACCACTCTGCCTTTCTGCCTGATCGCCCCTAACCACTTGACTGCCTGCCTGATCACCCCTAACCACTCTGCCTCCCTGCCTGATCACTACTAACCACTTTGCCTCCCTGCCTTATTGCCCCTAACCATTCTGCCTGTCTGCCTGATCACCCTTAACTACTCAACTGCCTTTCTAATAGCCCCTAACCACTCACTTGCCTGCCAGATTGCCCCTAACTGCTCACCTGTCTTCCTGATCACCCCTAACCACCTATGCCTCTGTCCCCACTCCCTGGGCTTCATCCAGAAGGATATCTGGAATGATGTCCAGAAGGTTGTTTGGCTGTCCAGTCTAATTAGCATATTACTCTTTTATTATTATAGATTTTCTATGATTGGATTTATAAAAACGGAATATGCTTCTAATGTCATTGTTTAACAAATCCTATCACATATAATAAAAGCCAAATATGCAAATTGGCCAAGCGACAGAACAACCAGCAGAATGATGGGTCACTATCACACACACTGACCACCAGGTGGCAAATGCTCAATACAGGAGCTGGCCCAGTCTGCAGAACAAGGCCAGCCAAGGCAGGAGCAAGCAGGGAGCCCCCAATGGCTCTGTTGGTCGCCCTGCAGAGGGAGGCCACTGGCAACGATGGAAGGGGTTGGGGCCAGTGAGTGGGCAGTGCCAGGCCAGGTAAGGTGGGTGCCAGCAGGAGGACCCAATCACCACACTGGTCACCCCACAGATAGGCCCTGATGGCTGGCCAGGTCTAGGGACCCTACACCCATACATGCATGCATAAATTTCGTGCACCAGGCCTCCAGTATTGTTATAATTTTGCTGCTTTTTTAGTACGTCCCATTTATCCATCTTGTTGAATCAGAACTACCAACAGCAATGAACCCAAATTTTCTATTTTCTGTCAGAGCCTTGCTATCAAATGCTTTTGATTTAAATATAATCAATCCAATTAGCAAATTAAAAAAATCAATTAGCTAAAAGGTAGTGAAAAACTGTCACATTTACTATGAACAATATTGTACCAGCATAGGAACTGTGGCACAGAATTCAGAAAAACAAAATTTCATGTTGGGAACCTACACTCTAATACCAATTGACACAAGTATTAATATTGTGCTCTTTTTGAAGTCTCACATTACATTAAATTATAGTTTTACAGCTGGGTAATGAGAGCAGGGATGCTCCCTGGTCACTTTTCTTTAGAAAGTCCCTCTTTCACAACTATATATCTATATACACTGAGTGGCCAGATTATTATGATCTCTGAACACATAATAATCTGGCCACTCAGTGTGTGGGTGTGTGTGTGTGGAGGTGTGTGTGTGTGTGAGTGTGTGTGCTGGATGCCCGGTGCATGAGTTCATGCATGGGTGGGGGTCCGGCCAGCCTGGCCAGGAGGAGGGGACATGGGCAATTGGCCAGCCTGCCTGCTGGTTGAACTCCTGGTTGAGGGGAGAATTTGCATATTAGCCTTTTATTATATAGGATATACACTGAGTGGCCAGATAATTATAAGTTCAGAGGTCATAATAATCTGGCCACTCAGTGTATATGTAAAAACCTAAACAACCAGATGACCAGATGACTGGCTGGTAGCTATGATGTACACTGACCATCATATTGGCAGATGCTCAATACAGGAGCTGACCCTGGTGGTGAGTGTGCTCCCACAGTGGGAGCGCCACTCAGCTGACAGATATACACTAGACTCAGCAGGTGCAGTGAGGCTGAGATGAGTGGGAGCAGCATGGCACCCACCCTGGGCTCAGGCTCCTCCCCTGCCACCTGCCACTTAGCGCAGTACTTCGTGCTATGTGGGATCAACCTGGACAGCAGACTGGAGTCCAATGAGCTGGCAGGTAAGGCTGGACTGAGGCAGTGCGGATGTCCGCTGATCCTTGCAGACCAGGCTAATTTGAACAGTGCACAAATCAGTGCATGGGGCCTCTAGTCCCACATAATAGAAGCCTTATATGCAAATTGTCCCCTCTTGTGGTGATATGACTGGGAAACCAGTAGTTGGACCACTCACTATGATGTGCACTGACCACCAGGAGGCAGCACAGAATATGGCAGGCATCTGTGACATGCTGCAACCTCTAATCAGCTACCTGGGGTGGGGGTGACAGGGATAGAAGTGCAGTGAGAATTGGGGGTGTCCACCAAGCTTGCTCTCAAACCCCCTGCTACTCTCTCCCAGGACATCAGGGCTCCTGCACCAGGGAAGCCCCACGTTCAGGTGCCAGGCACCCATGAGAAGCCCATCCTGCACCTGTGCAGCATCTTCCAGGTGAGCAGCCAGGACCTCAGGGGCTGGTCAAGCTCCCCATGAGTTCGTGCAGGAACCTGTCTGTGAGGCAGGCCGGGAAAAAGTGTGCTGCCTGCCTGGCTTCCATGAAGTGCAGGTGGGTGGCACTTCAGCATCAAGCCATGTTCACTGTATCTCCCCATGGGGACTTGGGTGGGTGCTGTGACTAAGCCGGAGGGGGGCAAACGGGGTGCTAATGAGCAATGGTGGTGGCAGGCACAGAGGGGCAGGGATGAGTAGGGATGGCGCAGTGCCTAGCCTGGGCTTGGGCTCCTCCCCAGCCATCTGCCACTTCATGCACTACTACATCCCTCAGGGGATGTCGGACTGCTGGTTTTGGACCAATCCCCTGGTACGCCTGCAGGGGATTGGGCCGAACTGGTAGTATAACATCCGCGGAGGGGTCCCGGATTGCTAGAGGGCACAGGCCAGGCTAAGGGACCCCTCTGGTGCATGAATCCATGCACCGAGCTTCTAGTAAAGAATGAACTTAAGATATCATTTAACCAATCCTCCAGTCTATAACCAGACCTTGATTTTCCATAATCTCAAATCAGCAAGGGCTCTCAAATGTGTTTTTTTATGATTGACATATGGAGACAGTACAGATACTAAATGAGAAATTATCATTATTGAAAGAGTTGTAATTCACAATTTACTACATATTATTAGAAGTCACCTTCTATTCTAAATGCCAGATACTTTTCCTGCCTCATCCTATTTAAGAATCACCACAGCTGAAGCCGGTTTGGCTCAGTGGTAGAGCGTTGGTCTGTGGACTGAAAGGTCCCAGGTTCGATTCCGGGCAAGGGCATGTACCTTGGTTGCGGGCACATCCCCAGTGGGGGGTGTGCAGAAAGCAGCTGATCGATGATTCTCTCTCATCGATGTTTCTAGCTCTCTATCTCTCTCCTTTCATCTCTGTAAAAAAATCAATAAAATATATTTTTTTTTAAAGAAGAAAGAAAAATTTAGAAAGAAAAAAAAAGGAATCACCACATACACACCTGACAAAGATTGCTATTCCCAGTTTACAGGTGAGAAAAGGATCTTAAAGAGAGTAAGTAACTTGCCCAGGGACTCAAGGCTAAGAAGGGTCAGGGAGACTCTGGCAACTCTATGTATAGCCTGCACCTCAGCCCAGGCTCTCTCCACCACAATATACCACTGCTGGGTGAGCCCAGTGCAAGAAAAAACACCCAAGAATAAAATGGCTTGGGTTGTTAAGTCAAGAAACTCAGGCATCTGAGCCTTCTAATATATTTTTGGTGGAGAACAAATTGCCCTGGGAGAGGCATTATACATTTTCTCTTGTAGAGCTGTCCTTCTGTAGTGGCAAACTGGAACGCACACATCCTAAGATCAGATTGCAATTAAAATCCAATTATAAATATATTACGATATTAGACACCTACCCACGAAAGATCCAGCAGGGAACCGTCTCTGAAAGGCAGTGTGTCACAGTCTGCACGTGGCTACTCTGTGCACTGCTGACTGTGCCCTCTGACCTTGAGTGTGTGTTAAACAATGCCTCGCAGCCTTTCTCTGAGCAAAGGACTTGGTTTATTTCTCATGACGAAGGAGCTTTAATAACACCATTAGCAATTTACTCTGGAGGATGACATGTGAGGAATATTAAGCCTTCCTCACACAGATTATTAAACAAATTAAACACAGCATTTAAACTGGTGGGATTTTTGTGTGAGGTCAGAAAGCGCAAGGTCACCAAAAATGGTCCCTATGTGACCTTCAGACTCTTCTGACACCTTGTTTAAATAACTCGTCACTTCACTGAGTTGTTTAGCAAATACTTATCCAAAGAAACAGGCAGTTATTTCCCCACTACCCATATTTTCTTTTATTTTAACATGATTTACAAACCAAATTAGAGGTGGTATCAAATGTGCAGCATAGCTGATGATAGGGATTTCCTTCCAGCTACCTACTACAAGATTTGCACTGCTCACATTTAAATTGACTTTCTTTAATTTGACAGAACATTTCAATAACAGAATCCAGGCTTCGAATATTTTTCAACAGTTGTCTTTAAGTTCATTTGTCATCATTTATATGGGCCATCCAGACAGATCACCCAGACAACTGCATTCTTCTGTCCAGCCCCAACAAGAACATAGTACTATGGCTGCCTCTCAGTATTTTTAATTTCTGCAAATGTCAAAGGGCCAGACATTGGACCCCGACAGTTTCTTTTTAAGTGGCCTTGCATGGACTATGTGTCCACGCTGTATGCACCAACTTCTTACAGCTATAAGACAGGTGCTAATTAATCTACCTAATTATGCAGTGAGTGGAAGAGGCTTACCCACAGGATTCTAAATCTGGAGGAAAAAATATGAAAAGGGAAAATGCTTTTGGTTGCACACTGAAACAATTTCAGGAGTCAGCTTATTTGTCATTTCTCCTTAGATTGGATTGATTCCTATGCTTTCCCTATATCACAATTGCTGTGCATCCGATTTTTCCCCCCCAGGGATACATTTGAAAAGCACCCATAAGAAAGGACAAACTGACCTGAGAATGACTGGCTTACCTTTAAAAAAAACAAACAAAAAAAAAAAACTGCAAGTAAACAAGTAAAAACAAACCAAGCAGTACAGAAAATGTTAGATCAGTCCCATGAAATGTGCAACACCCCAAATGATGCTGCAGTTCCAGCAGGCTCCTGTTTGCAGTTAGCCACTCTCAGGGCTCATCCCTGGAATTCTCTGCACACCCATACAAATAAATAAAATTACAGATACCATGAGCACAGACCCATGAGGCTATTGATTATATTAGAGAACTCTGGGATATGGGGAGAGAAATCCTGGGGCCTGCAATCGACTTGTCACCTATAACCCCTTGGTCTTTACAGCTTTACAGGGGGTTGCAATGTCCTTTCTCTGGTTCTCAATGGCCAGGGACGCATATGAAAGTTGTGACATCTGTCAGGGAAGGAGAGAGGAGAACCACTTCTGAATTTCCTCCGGAGGAGTCAATGCCGATCACAAGAGATCGATTCTCTCGGGAACAATTCAACAAGGACAATGCAGTCCACACCCGGAGAGAGAGGGAGTTAAGTGGTAGGTGATGCCCTGGAATGGGAGCCGCATCCTGTCCTCCATGTGAATGAACACCTGGGTCTGCCCGTCACCCAGTCCCTTCTCTGAATGCCCCCGACCCTTCAGCAGAGAATTTAGTACCATGAATTAAAATAGCTGAAAATAACTTTTTAAAAAATGAATAATTTAAGAATTCACATGTCTCGTTAACACTAAATGACTTTCCAGCTGGGCAGAAAATCAAAATCTGCATTTGGCAGTTTTACAAGTCATTATGGAAATATGTCTCCTCTTTATTTGATCTCCTCTATTTCTAGATATGGTCTTCACTTCTAGATATTTTCCTTCTCTGTATGTTACAGAAGACATTTGAAGAGGAAAAAAAAAAAAATCAGGTACCCTTTGTGATTTAAAGGCAAAAAGACACACAACACAAAACAATAAAATACCGTATTTTTCGGACCATAAGACGCACCGGACCATAAGACGCACCAGTTTTTATAGAAGGGAAATGAAGAAAAAAAGATTCTGAAACAAATAGTGTCCTAAAATATTTTATGTGCATTAAAACCCAACATCACAGTCATAAACACATGTAATCAACCCTGTAAAGTAAACAGCAGCATTTAGAACCATTTTAGAGCCGGGCAAGCACACAGAGACCACACAGAGCCGGGCAAGTAAAAAAACTTTTTTTTACAGTATATGTGTAGGCTATATTTGGACCATAAGACGCAGGGACTTTTTCCCCCCACTTCTGGGGGGGAAAAAGTGCGTCTTATGGTCTGAAAAATACGGTACCTGTTGATTTAAAATGTCAATCTTTTCTTGAAAACACAATAATTGAAAGGAGTCAGATGCAAAAGGCCACATATTGCATAATTCAATTTTATATGAAATGTCCAGAATAAGCAAGTCAAGCAAGACCAAGCAGTTTAGTGGTTGTAAGTAAGGGTCTGAAGGAGGGAGTACGGGGAATGACTGTTAAATCAGTACAAGGTTTCCCTCTGAGTGGGTGAAAAAGTCCTGGAACTACATAGTGGTGATGATTATGCAACACCATGAATGTAAGTAATACCAATGAGTTGTATATCTTTTAATGATTTTGCCCAGCCAGCATGGCTCAGTGGTTGAGCACTGACATATGAACCAGGAGGTCATGGTTCGATTCCTGGACAGGGCATATGCCTGAGTTAAGGGCTTGATATCGAGTGTGTGTGTGTGTGTGTGTGTGTGTGTATGTGTGTGTGTAGGGGGGGGGGTGCAGGAGGCAGCTGATCAATGTTTCTCTCTCATCATTGATGTTTCTATATCTCTCTCCCTCTCCCTTCCTCTCTGAAATCAATAAAAAATATTTTAAAAAGTAGGAAATTTTATGGTATCTGTAATGTACCACAAAAATGTGACACTTTTAAAAAAATGACAGTGTTTTAAATAGCAAAATTTGAAGCATTATAATGAATGGCAGATGAATCAAAGGATGGGAAATGCTGGGCACTCTGCTCACCCTGCCCTGCTCAATGAGGCTTAGAGAAGAGGATAAAATACATCCATCTACCTGGCTTCCTGCTTTAACATTCTGATCCTAAGATCTGTCTGCAATAGAAAGAGATGCAAGACTGAGAAGAGAGGAATGAGAACACAGACCACCATCTTTCCCTCCGTTCCTGGCCTAAAAGTCTCCAGAGTCCAAATGAGCAGGTGGTCAGCTCACAATGTTTCAGACGTATTCAATTTCTTAAGAGCATTTGCAAACAGTACAAAATTGAGGATGACTGCTTATGAACGCCAAATGCTCAGGACAGTCACATGCTGATAATGTCTCCCTTCCTTATTGATAAGGAAGGAGAAAAACAGGAGGAAAGAAGCAGAAAGAGGATGGAGAGAAGGGATGACAGTATCTATAGAAACCTTCTCTTGAACCTTGAGTGCCTAATTCATTTTTTAAATTTATATTTTCATTGAATTTATTGGGGTGACATTGGTTAATGAAATTACATCGTTTTCAGGTATGCAATTCTATAATACATCATCTGTATATAATATTGTGTGTTTATCACCTCAAGTCCATTAATTTGTTTCCACTGCTCTAATTTTATATTAGACATAAAATACTGGCAAGATAACTTACTGGTTTCTTCATCCATAAAATGGAGAAAAGTCAGATTTGTGCTGCAAGAGATGTCACATGTACATCTGATTACAGTAATGGTAGTTGGTTCTACAGGGCCTTAGAGATGGAAGAGGCTTAGAAGTCTTCCCTTCAACCCTCTCATCTCCCAGGTAAAAAGGAGAGGCCCAGTGAATTAAAGTAAAGCATCTGAGGATCTAAAAAGACAGTCTTTATGGTGGGCTTTGAATACTTTGATGCTCTGAAGATTCTGATTCTATGAAAACGGAAGAATCAAGTGAAGGCATGTCATTAGCACCATGAGGTGTTTTGGCAGGAGGGTGGTGTTTAGGTATTTAGAATTTAGAATTGACAGATTGGTTCAAATTGTGTTTTGCCACTTAGTAGCTAAAAGTACTCTAAGTAATTTAATTTATTTCAGCCTGGATTTCCTTGTCTATAAAGTACTGGGTGCCTTGTCTATAAAATATATCTCTAATGTCACTAAGAGGATTATAGGAGGGAAATACAGGTAAAGGGTTGAACACAGGACTTAATATTAGTCCTCACTACATGATGGTTGTTGGCGCATCACGACTGTTGAAATTCACTGCAGACTGTACATTTCTTCCAACTTTTGGGGGGACGTTTCAACATGTTTACAAAAAATGTTATGAAATTCATAAAAAGTAGGTTAGGGCTTTAAGAATAAAAACAAAGAAGGGAAGGCTGGCAGCCATCTTCACAGTGTAGTTATGGTATCACTCAGACCAAGCTCTGCCACTGCAGCTGAAACCCAGGTCTCCTGACTCCAAATAGGAAGGAAAGCTTTCCCAACGCTCCACACACAGGAATAACCTTAGCACACACAACAGTGTTTCGTTCCTAGGATGCACCCACTACGATATCCAGTGAGGCAAAAGGCAAATCGCCTAAGGGCAGGTTCACTAGCAAGCTCGGTGGGAAGACAGTATGCTATGCCTGGTCAGCATGGTCACACCATTTCTGAACATTACTGGGTGCTTTGGCTAATAATCGGAAAGCTCAAGAAACTGGGATCAATTTACTTATGCTATAAAACTAATGTTACTAAGAGCAAACATGCTCTACTGGCTAATCTATGCTAGACAGTATCCTAAGCACTTTTCATATATTATCTCATTAAATACAAGAGGAAAGTTAATGCTCCAAAAATTCAAGCCCCAGTTTGGTGCAGTGGGGGGAAAAATGCATTGAGCCACAGCTCCAAGACTGACAGGGGAGTCAGAAAGAGGAGCACAGGACTGAGCAAAAGGACACCTGACTCCTCAATTCTGCCACTAAATGGTTCTAGGGCCGGGCACTTGTCTTGTAAAATTTCATCATTGGCCAATGAGGAAATTTTCATTGGAAAAATAGCACTGACCTGGACTCAGGTGATGCTGGGACTCTGACACCTAGTGGATCTGGAGCATGTGGGGAGACTTCACATCCCTCTGGGCATTCACATCACCTCCCTCTATTTCTCCTTCCAGCTCTCGCTCTCTCTTTTTAAAAGAAATCAGATGAGCATTCAAGTCTTTAAAAAAAGAGGAAATTCACTGACATCTATGTTTTCTCTGTATAAAATAGAAGTAGAAATTCATTGAAATACATAATTCAGAGTGGTTTACAGAAACTATGTCATTCCAGAAAAATAAATTCAATTCATCTTTATGTCCCCAAAGTATCACCACATTAAATGCTAGTATACATACCTGTCAATAGGAAAATTACTGATGTTTTATATCTGAAAGTATGTTTGAATGATTTATAAATCATGACCTCATCATGACAAAACAAAGACAATTCAGCAAAGTGTGTAGGTTTGTTATTCTTGTATTTAACTTTTCCCACAATATAATATACTGATCCTTGTCCCTATTTCATAGGCATGGAGTAGCCCAGTTCAGACTTTTTTCTTGTTTCCAATATTATCTTTAATAATTTCCTGATACTGCAATAAATAATGTCAAAGATGAATAATGAAAATGTACATTTCAATGTGCTATAATTACAATTCTAAAACACTGAAGTGCAATAATTAAGGGCTTGTTCTTTGGCAATTATACACATAAATAGAATTTCCTTTGGCTTTGGGGCACATTCTGTTGTAACAGCACTGCTGCCAGAAATGCAAACAGCTGAAAGAACAAACACAGATTTACCTACTGTTCTATAAAGAAGGTCAAACTGTGCAGCTGGCGGGGAAAACACAGCTCATAAGTTTGGTACCGCCATTCACATGGTGCATTTATATGATTGACCTGTATAAGTAGATGCTGTTTTTACCGCTGACACTTTTATAAACATAAAGAAGGCGCTGAATAAATCTGGCTATATATCTCTTTGTATCAAAATGAAACACTCCACTGTTGTGAAATCTGGCCTTTAATAAAATAAGCCTACTTTTTATTAGATTCTTCCAACTATGGGAATACAATAGTTTAATACTAACTAAGCATGCTTCACAAGGTAAAGTGTTTAAAAGTACAACTGTAAATACTAGAAAATGTATAAAACAAACAATAGTTTTGTTCCTTATCCCCAAACAAGAGTTGTCTTTCTTTTGTAAGTACTGTTTCCAAATGATTAATGTATATATAAAATAATGCCAATCACCTCATTCGGAAGGCTCTGCATGGTATCTGCGAATGCCCTGTGGGAATGGAGAGAAAGCAGGTTCCGAACACCTTCCTGAATCTTTTAACTGCGGGATAGCTATAAATTTAAATTGCATAACTCTCACAAGACTTAAGGTAGTATTGTCATAACAGTGCAATAAGTTAAATTTGTCCTTTCAGCAGGTTTACATAACCACCTTCATGTGAAAACAAAACAAACTACAACAAAAATGACCCAAAGCAAGAAGAATCCGGAGAAGCATATATCAGGATTAAGAAACCCAGCAAATGGAAGGCTGCTGATTGATCAGAGAGGGAGGAGGTGGTCAGCAGATGGTGGAATGTTATGCAAGCCAGGGAAGAGGCTGAGTCAGAAGTGAGAGTGGCCAGGGAGAGTCCAGACAGACAAAAGGTCCATTGGCTCCAGTGGAGGTCCTCTCAGGCCATGACTGCCTCTAAGTCACAATTTCTCTGCTCTCCTCCATCCTGAAACTCACCAGCCATTTGTTGGACCTGACTGGTTGCTCTGGTATCCTATTAAGGTTCCTTTTTAGTTCCGGGAATCTGGGAACTTTTGCCTTGATTTCTCCCCCTCCACCCCCACACCTCGCTTTCTAAAACATACCCTTCCTCCTATTGCATCATCAGGCTCAATGAAAATAATCTCTAACTGCATCAAAATGCACTGAAATTCCTCCAATTCATTTAGGGAGGCACCTTACCTAAATGAAACTAAAAGTGGAAGCCAAGGTGGTTTGTTGAAACCACTGTCCGGTTTCTTTCAGTATATGCCTGATTTCTTGCAGGCTCAGGCAGGGAGGGAGGTCACAGATTTCTGGAACCACAGAGCAGCCTCAGACTTCCTTCCTTCAGCATCTGACCTCTTATTGGGTACCCATACTTAGCACCCTGATTCAGAACCCTGTTAGGGTTCATTGAAACTATCTCTATCTCCCTCAAAAACCTTTCGAAGTCTGAGAACTGGCATGGCCAGGCCAGTCTGGAAGCACAGCATAGTCTGCTGGACTCAGAGGGCACACTAATGATTAGCAGTCTGAGTACGCGCCAGACAGTTTCTTCATCTCTCTGGTTTGAAAGAGATTTCCTTTCCCACAGTTAGCATGGACTCTGCAGCCTATTGCTGGGCTTTGAGGACCAGCTCCTGCCTCACTTTCTGGGCCGCAGTTCCCCATTCACAAGGCCACAAACAGTACATCACAAACTCGGTAAAGTAAGACCTAAAGAATACATGTAAAGCACTTGGAACAGTGCCAGGAACAGAGCAGATGCTCAAAAATATTAACCCATACGGCATTGAGCAAAAATTTCCTGTTTTCAACCCTTCGCACAGGAATAACACAAACTATACAAAGGTCCAGGTTTGATTTATAAAAACTGCAAATGCACCATCTCATTTCAGATTACCAAACCAATGTCCCAATTTTCAAATGTGACTCCGGCCTTTTCTAGCTTTCCTTGACCCAACAAACAAAACATAAGCAAGTGTCTGACAGGTGTGGTCACAACTTGACACTTTTCAGGGTTTGATGGGCCTTCAGAAGAGCAGGCATTTTCCTTATCAGTAAGTCATTAACCCCCCCCACACCCCCCCAATCTTTTACTGATTACAGACTCAAGAAATGTGGCAACAAACCTCTGTCCTAAGAGATTTCTGGAGAACACACCAGGGAAGGTTATTTTTCCCCAGGGCGATAAAGTTGAAAAGGTGAACTTGGTCTATTAGGAAAAGTACATAAAAATAATTTTACCTGCTTAATCAAGGGGAGCATGATTTTATTCTTAGGTGTCTGTATAATTACTCAATTTTCTTCTTGGCTTTGGAGAGTACACATGAAAATCAACACTCTTGGTCAATAATTAGCTTCCTTCTAAAGATGAAAACTCTACATAGTGACACCAGACTGGAACTGAGACCGGAAAGGGGAACTTGATGAGGAGATACATATTTTATTTACATTCATTTTCAACTACAGGTAGGATGGATTAATTTATGAAATGAGTGAAATGTCTTTGTTGAAACTTATCATCCATCAGTTAAAAACATCAGTAAAGAATTAGTATCTTCATTCCTTTTTAATCTGAATGCACTATAGCAAGAGTCTTGATTAAAGTCACTAGTTTCTTATCAGCTAGAATTTATTTATGATATGTATTTCCAATGCTTCAGTATAACTCCATTTGATTGTGCATTTCTTGAGGTAATTCTTACAGACAAAATCAAGAATCTTTATAAATCACAAAAAGGACCCTCCTTCCCCTTGTTTTCTAATAATAATGAGTTCACTTTCTTCTTTATGTTATTTTATTTCTGGAAAATGTACCAGTTAAATGTTTGATTTAACAAAACTTTGTGTTATCTGTTTATATCATAACTTTACATATTCCACTTATAGTAAGTGCAACCTACCAAAAAGTCTATTTTGTTCCTCAAAGTGTGAGAATAATATCTAAGTGTGAGAGCTTTTCTCACACTTCGATGCTATTTTCACATTTGTAACGTCAGAGACTTGTACTTCCACATTTAAAAAAACTTAAATAAAACATACCACCAAACCCTAATACCAATCACTACAAATGCCAGCACATCTCTACCTGAAAGGGCTTCGCCTGGCACCGGGAAAGCAGGACTAGTAGAACCGTGGATGGTGAGCTGAGAGAGACAGTTGAAAGTGATAAATGGGCCCATTAGAAAAGCTAGAAGATGCCAAGCACCATGAGAAGCCAAACCCGACACATCATGTCAGATAAAATAAGAGACAACCAAAACATACCCCACTATGATCTCGACTCAACAGGCCATCTCTCTGTCAGTTCTGTCTGAAATATTAGTAAAATCGACAATCTGTAGTTGGCTATATAAGTTGGGTGAAGAAATGAAATCTTTTGTGAGGGGCAGGGGGATAAATAGCTTTTGACTCCTCAAATTCAAGAAAAAAGGGCAAAGATCTCAACACTGCACTATACTTGAAAGGCTGTGGAATGTTTCTTGGCCATACAAGCTCAGAATCTGTGGCTGTCATTATCATCCCTACTCTCCCCACAATGGTTTGCCCACAAAACCATTTGAAGAATTTGTACTTTTCCTACTTATTATTCTTCCATATATTATTCCCCCCATTTTCTTTCTTAAAGGTTGTAGAGGCACCTGAGAAGGCACATGGACATCCTTTAAACTGTCAGCTAAGCCCAAGGCACTGGCAGAGTCTGTGTCTCGCTTACACCCCCCACAAGAGGGCTGGGAGTGTTATACAGTTTCTCACTTACCTTTGTCCAGGTGTCAGCAGGGGCGGGTTTTGATATGTAAATCCAGTAATGTTAGGGCCTAGTTAAGAATGCAAATAAGCTCCTTTGACCCTATAAAATAAACCTGCTGCGTGGATAAGCTGCTCACTGCCTTTCCATCAGAGAGGATGGCGCCCACCTAGATGAATCTAATTCTGCCTCTTGCTCTCTTTATTTAATCTCTTAATCCCCAGCTCCTCCACTCAGGAACCTGACTGTTTCCTTTTCCATGATGGAGATGGATACCGAAAACAGAGAAACAGCCCCCCCCCCGCAAAAGGTGAAGTGATGCCTATGGGCAATGTTAACCAGCTGTTACACTTGACCCATTTTAGTGGTGAAGTTCACAGTGGAGTAAATTTGTAACTGGTATCTAATGTTTGAGATTTCATCTACAGTTATTGACAATCCTAACAAAATCATTATTGTGGTTTCTTTTAATTAAAGAAAAATAAATAAAGAATACAATAGATTTCAATGAGACAAAACAGAAGGGTACCTTGTCACCACAAGACAAAACAGGGTAAAGAGATACTTTATTTCTTATAAACAAATAATACATGAACATACAGTCAAAAAGGCAGTTCTAACAATTTATTTGGAACAAAAAGAAAACATTCCCATTTATAACAGCATCAAAAACAATAAAATACTTAGGAGTAAATTTAACCAAGAAGGTGAAAGATCTCTATGCTGAAAACCACAAGATATAGATGAAAATGAAGAAAACACAAATAAGTGAAAAAGTATTCTGTGTTCATGGATTGAAAGAATTACTGTTGTTTAAGTGTCCATACTCCCCAATGCCATCTACAGATTCAGTACAATCCTCATCAAGATTCCAAAGGCATTTCTCACAGAAGTAAAAAAAAACAAAAACAAAAACAAACAAAAAAACTCCACAAAAATCCTAAAATTTATATGTGACTAGAAAAGATGCTGAATATGCAAAGCAATCTGAAAAAGAACTACAAAGCTGGAGGCATCACACTCCCTGATTTCAAGCTATATTATAAAACTATAGCAACAAAAATCAAATGATGCTGGAATGAAAACAGACACATAGACCAATGTGTAATAAACCAGAAATAAATCCATGCATATATGATCAACTAATATTTGACAAAGAAGCTAATAATACTCCATGGAAAAAACACAGTCTCTTCAAAAAAAATGGTACTAAGAAAATTGGATGTTCACATGTAAAATAATGAAACTAGCTCCCTATCTTATACCACTCACAAAAATTAACTCAAAATGTATTAAAGACTTGCATGTAATATTCCAAATCATAGAACTCCTGGAAGAAAACATAAGAAAAAAATATCTTTGATATGGATCTTGGCAATGATTTTCTTGGATATAACACCTAAAGCATAAGCAATAAAATAAAAATAAAAAAATAAACAAGTAAGCATTGAACTAAAATGCTTCTGCACAGCAAAAGAAACAATCAGCAAAATGAAAAAACAACTTATGGAAAAGGAAATTTGAAAACAATATATCTGATAAGGAGTTAATATCTAAAATATATAAAGAACTCATATAATAGCAAAAAAAATCCAATTTGAAAATAGGCAAAGAATCTGTACAGACTTTTTCCCTCCAAAAAGAAGTTATAAGAGCAGCCAACAGGTACTAGAAGAGGTGCTCAATATCACTATTACCAGGGAAGTGCAAATTAGAACCACAATTAAATATCACCTCACAGCTGTTAGAGTGGTGGTAATAAAATGACAAGAGATAACACATGTAGATGAGGATGTGAAGGAAAGGAAACCCCTGTACACTGCTGAGTGGTCATTAATGGTGCAGCCATTATGGAAACACTATGAAGGTGCCTAAAACATTAAAAATATAACTATCATATGGTCCAGCAGTTCTACTTCAGGGAATATATCTGAAGGAAACAAAAACACTATATGGAAGAGGTATTTGCATTTCTTATTAATAGCAGTGTTATTTCTGTTAGCCAAGATAAGAAATCAACCTAAGTGTCTGTGGATAAATGAATGGATAAAGTTGTGTATATATACAATAAAGATTTTTCAGCCATTAAAAAAAGGAAAAGTAAATCCAGCCATTTTCTACAACATAGATGATATTATGCTAAGTGAAATAAGTCAGACAGAGAAAGATAAATATTGTATGCTCTCACTTATATGTGAAATCTAAAAACAAACAAAATCTCATAAAATAATGTCAGATTTGTGGTTGCCAGAAGTGGGGAGGGAGGCAGGAGGAGGAATTGGGTGAAGGCAGCTAGACAGTACAAATTTCAGTTCTTAGAGAAGTAAGTCCTAGGGAACTAATGCACAACATGATGACTATAATTAACACTACTATTTAACATTTATAAGTTAAGAGGTAGATCCTAAGAGTTCTCATCACAAGGAAGAAAAACATCTTTTTTTTAATTTTTATTTTTTTGTGTCTCTGTGAGATGATGGGTGTTGAGTAATTGTGGTAACCATTTTACAGTATTGTAAGTCAAGTCATTATGCTGTACACCTTAAACTTACACAGTGCTGTACTTCAATTAAATCTCAATGAAACTGGACAAAATAAATAGGAGGACTCATTGAAGCAGCAAAAAGGGCAGTTCTTCAGATTAAAGTGTTTCAATTCATATGTAATTCAGAGACACAGGATTGATGAGCCAAGGGAAGACTGGCATTAAGGATAGTGATCATCATAATGGTGGCAATTACAACACAATGCCATTGTACATAAAGCACCTGAAATTTTGTCCACAGAGTTTCATGTTCAGGATATTATCTCTCCCTAAAGTTTACACTCTTAAAATTATGCTCAGAAATATGATGATTTTATTAAGTCCAATATCAAGAATGGCCTCAGCTTTGCATGATATTTCCTGGATTTGCCATGTTGTCATCCACCCATCCCTAGAAGGCACAGGTTAGCATCCAGTGAACAGGGACTAAAGCTAACAGCAGCCCAAAGAGGAGGCGTGCATCTCTCTCCAGACCCAAATAAACACGGGCAACATTTCCCAATATAAGTAAAAAGATTCCAAAGAAATCTAGGCATGTTTACTCTAATACTGCCTTCTGGATACCACAAACTGACATGTTTTATTTCTCTTCAGGCTCTCCATTTCATTTGCAACATATACAATACAGGAAATCTCAGCAACAACAGTCACCAGTCACTGGTCTAACTTCCAAAACTGTTCCTTCTCTTGAGACAGAAACAGCCCAACCTGAAGACTGAGGTTCAACTTCCTTCTGTGTTTTTTGAATATTAATTTTCTTAAAGAAATGGACCTTGCGCTCTTTCCGGCAAAGTTAATAACACACTTGTTCTCCTTTGTAAAATGCTCCCTTTTCCTGGCAGGGTGTGCAGGCAGCCCAGTGCAGCCTGCAGGAGACGGAGGCACCAGCCCGCAGGGGTGAATGAGGGAGCTTGTTCAGTGTGCAGGGCCTTTCCAAACGCAAACACTCTCCTGAGCTACAGGGAGCACCTCCTCTCCCTGCTCAGAACAGAGCTAAGCACAATGAGCATTTTTTAATTTAAAACATGTGCTTCGACGAGTGCCACTCTCGCTGAACAATCAATTTGCATCACGTTAAATTAACACAGTAATGAACAGCTATGAAATTACACTTTTCGTACATTAAACTTAATGATAAAATAATAGGTAGGAACAGGTTACAATTCTGACAAATAGCGCACAATCAGCAAACCCACTCGACAATAATGAAGACCTTAAAACATCCCATTTCCTGGGCAACAATCTTGAAAGAGGAGCCTATAAACTGGAAAGTTATTGTCCAGCAGGGCACAGTAATTAGGCTGGAAGCAGAAATACAAGGGGCAGTTAACCTGAAGCATATGGTCATAACGAACATTTCCATGCTTTATTTATGTTGAGTCATTTGGAGGAATTTAATGCAGTAACACCTCTATTTTGACATGTTGTTTTCATAGTGTTCATTTTTATGGTAAAAAAAAATAAAAAAATAAAAAAATGCTAGCTTGCCTGCTTGGAATAAGACCAGAACAAAGGTGGTAATTATTGGTAATCCAAGAAAGTGAGAAACATATGTATTTGATTCTTAAGACTCATTTGAGTTTTTACATTAAACAACAAGATTTATTTTTATTCAATTTTTTTCTAATTATCTATGTGCATAAGACACTTTTTTAAAAAAGAAGTCCTTAAAAAAAAGTGACTCACACAGACGTGGGCTGGAGCTAGCTGGTTCCCTGTATGCTGAATGATGTATGAGCAAAAATATTCAGAGAGCAGACTTCACACAGTGTGAAAACTTACTGCTTCAGGTTGGCTGTCACTGTTCCCCTGGGGCAAAGAAGACCACTCTAAGAATGCTCCACTTGCAGCAGTTACCTGTTCTAAGCACAGATTTCTGGAAATCCTTTGCAAAATGTGTGAGTTTTTATAGCACGAGAAATCTAAGTCCCTTCATGCCTCAAAATCAAACTAGTACCACAGCAAAAGCTTGGGGCACAGACAGGAGAGCTCCTGGGAGAGGTGGGGAGGGTCTTGCTCTGCCTTCTAGGCTGCTCTGTGGCACTGCTGTGTAGCTCTGACGTGAAGAGGTACTATTAGGGGGAAATTTTTCTAAGTAAAAAAAAATCTGCAAATGGTAGGCTAAACAAAGCTAAAAACGATTTTAATTGCAAACTTCTGGGTCTTTGAAGCTAGGAAGGGAAGGGGAGACACAGTAGGTAGGCTTTCCCCAAACTAAACTGACCAAGGAAATATTTCCCATAGAATAACTGTAACACTCTCGCCCATCACCAGTGTTCCAAAGAATTCAGTTTGGGAAACATTTTGCCTGAAAAGACCCAAATTCTTTTTCGCTTTCTTAAAAAACAAAACAAAACAAAACAAAACAAAACAAAAAAACAACAACAACAACCAATAAAAATAAATAAATAAAGGAGTAAAAAAATGTATTGCATGAAGTCAGACTAGGATAAAAAGGTAGAGGATCTTGGCATGTACACATACAAGATGAGTTAATAGAAATCTTTTTGGTGTGCAGGTGAGAAAATGTGACCAAGTGAAACCAGGGGCCACCTAAGCTAGAAGAATGACAGCGACCTTCTGGCTTTGAGGGACTCCCTCTCGCTGGGAGAAGCAGAGCAAGTTGGAGGAACCCAAGAGCTGGATTCTTCAGCAAGAAGATCTCTTGCTCAACAATTTCTTGAAGAAATCCAGAAACTCTCCCACAGGACAACACACACCTCCTGTCCTGCCTGGGTGGCTGCCAGGAGGGTCAAGTGGAACAGAGGAGCCTAACATCTGATGGGAAAAAAAGAACCTAAAAAAATTACCAAAAAAAGAAAAGAAAAGAAAATATGCTCTCCCTAAGGCTTTACAGTCTGTTTCCCCAAAATCCTAGCCTCTTTTCCTAGGTTTTCTTTCCAAATAGAGTTTAAAAAATTGGACGGAAAGGAATTGTTACCTGATTGAAAGTTTCTCTCTCACGAGAGAAGTTCTGCGAGATTCTGGAGGACACCGCTTGGCACTTCGCAGACTTCATTTGCACATTCTCAGTTGTACTGCTATAAATGTAACCACCGGGATGCATATACATCCACGGTACGCTGAATGTACAATGTCGAACTTATTTTTCAGGAGAGAAAATTTCTCCTCAACATGTCAATTGTCTCATTTTACCGGTGTCTGCTCACTTCCAAAAATACAAAAACAGAAGAAGAAAACTTGGTTCTGATTTCACTCAATTTATGTCTAGGCAGAAGGCCAAGCACAGTGCCTAAAATTCCCTCAAGGCCGCTGGGTACATGGGCTGTGCCAGTAAGTTAGGAATTATGTTGCAGGAGAAGGTGTGCCTGATTGATAAACCCCTGTCAAAATTCTGCTCATCCTAAAGACCCATTTTAAATGTCATCTTTTTCAATATCTATTCTCTGATGTTTCCACCTAGATATGAGCTCTTCCTAACTCTGCTAGAATTTCAGAAAATACTGTGAGAGTGTTAAGTTTACTAGACAATGAGACCATTAGACTGAAGTGAATCTAGTGCAGTGGTGGCCTAGGTAAGCAAGCCAAAATCTAACCTGGAAATGCCTTAAGGTAGGAGGTCAAAACACTGAAAACAACCAATCACAAACAGCCAAGTAGCTTTTAAACTTGAGCCAGTAGATAATTTCCTTTCTGTGCTTCCACTCTTTCTGTATGTAAGTCTTTCCACTGAGCTGCTTGCTGTTGACGCCTAATCACTGTTGGTTTGGCGGTGCTAGGTTCAAATTGGTTTTAGCTCAAATAAACCCTTAAAATGTTAAATATGCCTCAGTTTACCTTCTAGGAATAGAAAGCAATGTAACCAGGAAAGAAAAGTTTAAATGAAAATTGAATCCACACATAGTATATGGACAACAATTTTTGACAAAGGAACCAAAAAAATACAGTGGAGAAAGGCAAGTCTCTGATAACTGGTGAAAACTATAAGGCCACATACAAAATATCGAAACTAGACTGCTATGACACCGTACACAAACATTTACTCAAAATAAAGTAAAGGTTTGACTATAAAACCTGATCTAATAGAGGCTTTTGTGAACATGACCCCAAAGGCAAGGGAAGTAAAAACAAAAATAAATAAATGGTACTACATCAAGTACAAGACTTCTGATCAGCAAAAGAAACCATCAACAAAACAAAAAAGCATCCACCTGAATGGGATATTTGCCAACAATACCTCCCATAAGGGGCTAATATCCAAAATATATAAAGGACTCAAAAATCTCAACAACAATAATCCAAATAATCAGATTAAAAAAATGGGCAAAGGATTTACATAAAAAAAATTTTCCAAGAAAGACATACAGATGGCCAACAGGTATATGAAAAGATATTCATTATCAGTAGGTATTAGGGGAATGCAAATAAAAACCATGAGATACCACATCATACCTATCAAAAAGGCTATTATCAACTAGTGTTCCAGGTAACGTGGAGAAATGTGAGCCTTTGTGCAATGCTAAATGGGAATGTAAATGGTATAGAATTATTAAAAACAGTATGGAGGTTCCTCAAAATATTAAGAATAAAGCTACTGTACGACCCAGCAATCCCAATTCAGGGTATCTTTCCCAAAATTTTGAAAACATTTTTTCATAAAGATATATCTTTCATAAAGATATATGTAATCACAGCAGCATTAGACACAATAGCCAAGATGTGGAAACAACCTGAGTGTCCTTCAACTAATGATTGACACATACATATGATGGAATACTACTCGTCCATAAAAAATGATGAAATATAGCTATTTGTGACAACCCAGCTGGGTCTTGAGAGTATTATGCTAAGTCAGGTGGAAAAGAACAACAACTGTAGGATTTCACTCATATGTGGGATATAAAACAAAGAGCAACAAACAGACAAGAAAAAGATCACACATAAGAAGGAAAAGAGGGTTATGGGGGTGGGAAGGATAAAGGGATGAAAAGGAATCATAAGGTGGTGAAAAAAGACTTTAGGTGTGATCATGCATAGTATAGATTCCTAGTGTTTTAAAAATATACACCTGAAATTTATATAATGTCATCATCAGCTAGCATCACCACAATAAATTTAGTTTAAAACAATGGTCCAAACCACTGAAGAGGAGCTGGTGTGATAGGGAACCCCACGGAGAACCTGAAATGTTAGTCAGGAGTAGCCAATGTGGGCCAGAGATGGAGAACCAGGAAACCAAGAGCAGGGACAAAGGAGCTCAGCTTTGGGCCTTGTTACCAGGAGTTACCAGTCCTTTTGCTTTGACACTGGTATTCTAGGGGGATAAAGGAAGAGAAAACTACTGAATATTCATATTGGGGGATACTTTTAGTCCTGGCTTTGTAAAGGTGAGCTGCTAGCACAAAATACACCAAATGACTTGCTAACTTCCTCAAACCAAATAAATAAATGAAAAGAGAGGCTGATGAAAACCTTGACAAGCAGGTTTAAAAAAGAAAAGAAAAGAAAAGAAAGAAAAGAAAGAAAAGAAAAGAAAAGAAAAGAAAAGAAAAGAAAAGAAAAGAAAAAGAAAGAAAGAAAGAAAGAGAAAAGAAAAGAAAAGAAAAGAAAAGAAAAGGAGAAAAAAAAAGAAGCTATTTTCCACTCAAGAAACCTCCTTTCGGGACTCCAAATCCTACAGACTTCCATTCTATTTGCAATATCCTTATCTGTTAGTATCACAGTGGAAAAGTGTGGATTGGACTCCCCTTCCCCAAATCCTTTGTATTTTTAAAGCCAAAAACTACTCAAGGGGTCTTTAAAAAAAATATTTCAGAAAGGAAGGGAGAGAGAGAGAAAGATAAAAACATCAGTGATGAGAGAGAGTAATTGATCGGCTGCTTTTCTATACACCCCACACTGGGGATCAAGCCCTCAATCCGGGCATGTGCCCTGACCAGGAATGGCACTCTGACCTCTTGGTTCATTGGTCAACATTCAATCTGAGCCATTCTGGCTAGGCAAGGAGTCATATTTAAAAAGGCTGCATTTAGAAATGGGTACATATTCCCTTCTGGAGTTGAAGAAGAGTTCATAGATTTCTCTTATGCACAATATTCTTCCATATATGTTATCAGGAATACATTTTCATGGCCAGTTAAGTTTGGAATCATGCAGAACTTGGAATGAAGACTTTATCGGGACAATTTGTGGCTGGAGCAGTTTTAAGTCAATGCACATATTATGATGTTACAATCCTATGCCCTGTTATAAAGTCTCACACAATCAGGACTAGAAGCAAGAGAACCAGAGAACAAAAAATATATATAGGTATATTTTTTTAAAGCAGCAAAATGATCCAATTTAATCCCACTGTTCAGCATGAGAAAGAGGAAAGAAGAAACCTGAAAAGAAAAAGAAAAAGAAAAAAAAAAGGCTTCTTTCTTTAAATTTTAGACATCTATTGGAGGAGTAATCTCAAGAAGACTTTGTAAAGGAGTGAGCCCCTTCAAAGATATCAGACTGCTGAGACCAAATGAGATGGTATTAGAGCTTGATTTTATAAGCATAAAACTGACTCTATCCACAACAGCCAGAGTTAGAACTGGGGAGTATGGCTCCACTGGACACCCAAAGGTGCAAGAAGGTCATCACCTACTCCTGGGGTTTAAGTATTGTCAGAGCACCCCGAAAAATAAATGCAGACAGGTCACTTGTGGAAAACCATCACCACTAATTTGGATTTGAGCTTGGATGGGACAGACAATTCCTTAAAAAAGGTTTGTTTTGGTGGGAAGAGAGTGACAGAGTCCTGGTGCCCAGCCTGGGAGTGCCACAGGTGGACCCTGAGCTAAGAGGGGAAGGGGCAGGAGGCTAACGTATGGGAGGGCCTCCCAATAAAAGTACAAATGGGGGCACTCAGGGTAACTCTGACATTTACCCTCCTCACATCTTGCCACAGGATCACAGTGCTAATATATAAGGATTCACAATTTCAGAGTGCACACAACACAGACCAATTTATAAAGGCTTTTTTGTTACCCTAAATATCTTCAAGGTTTCTCTATGGCTTCCCGGAGTGTGCCAGTTGAATTCCACATCTCCAGCCTTCATAGCACTCGCAGGCACATTTCTCAGCTCTCCTAGCATTTCTTCATTCCTTAGAAACACAGGCCTACTTTGTTTAGTTGCTTGTTTGTTTCTTAAATATATTTTTATGGACTTCAAAGAGGAAGGGAGAGGGAGAGAGAGATAGAAACATCAATGATAATAGAAAATCACTGATCATCTGTCTCCTGCACACCCCATCCACACTGGAGATCAAGCCTGCAACCTGGGTATGTGCCCTGACTAGGAATAGAACTGTAACCTCCTGATTCATAGGTCAATGCTCAACCACTGAGCAATCCAGCCAAGCCATACCTCGTTTTATTGCACTTCAGTGATATTGCCTTAAAAAAAAAAAAAAAAAGCAAATTGGAGGCAAAACCTCACCAACAACAAGAGGATGACTTTATTGTGATACTCTCCTGCAGTGCTCTGGAATGAATGCACAAAAAATGTACGTTATCCCCTCCAATGATCTCCGTTTTTCAGCTTGAACAGGACAGGTCCAACTCAGACAGATAATAACTGTAACTTGTCAAATACTTTCCTCTAAAAACACATTTAGGGAATCACTGAAAAAGACACTATAATAAGCTGTTTCATGCCAATTCACACGAAAATATTTAAATACGTATTCAGGAAAGAAAACTTCCAAGTTATTTTTTCAAAACAGCTTTAACACTGATTCCAAGCCTGACAAAAATAACCCAAAAAAGAAAATCCAGATCAATATAACTTATAAATAATGATGCAAAAATAATAACTCAAACATTAGCGAATAGAATCTACCAGCACATACAAGAATAACAGCACAACCAAACAGGGATGCGAGGATTGTGCAAGAATAGGTATTGCACTTCTATAATTCATAATATCAATACATTAAGAGAGAAAGACCATATGATCACTTCATAGATGCTAAAAAGCATTTAATAAAATATAAATCCATTATGACTGAATGTGCTAATAAAATAGATATCTATGAATACTTTATATGAAAAAGAAATATATAAATATAAACACAATACCCCTTAAACTCAGAAGCCAGAAAGTGGTTTAATGATGACACATAAACAGCATTCCCATTAAGACAAGAAAAGGTATGACCAGTACCCTGTAATTTTAGAGACAGTCATTGTTATGGGCAGAATGTTTGTGTGCCCCACCCCCAAATTCATTTGTGGACCCGTCAACCCCAGTGTAACTGTATTTGGAATAAGGACGTAATGATGTTAAGTGAGGTAATAAGGGTAGGCTGTGATGCTATAGGATGAGTTGTTACAAGAAGGGATATCAGAAAGCTGGTGCTTCAGCTCCCTTCCTGTCCCTCACATTGGACTTCAGCCTCCAGAATGAGAGGGGGAAAAAAATCTGCAGTTTAAGCATCCCTAGTCTATGTGTTTTGGTGTGGCAGCTTATGCCGAGTAATGTAGTCATGAATGATAAAACTAGGAAAGGAAGAAACAGAATTATTATTTTTGCAGCTGATACATGTAGAAAACCAAAAACAGTGAACTGAAAATGAATAAACATTAAGAGACAATTAAGGTAGATGGATTATAAAACTAATATACAACAATTAAAGACACAGAAGAAAGATACTATGTATGAGAGCAAAATAGCAGACTTTTGCAATAAGTAAATTTAAAAGTACATAGAATTCATTAATTAAAAAAAAATCATACAGCAAGATATTAAAAATGACTAATGAAAAGACATACTTTGCTCAAATATGGAAAATTCATTGCAAAGATTTATTTTCTCCAAATCACTTTATAAATTTAATGTGATCCCAGTAAAAACACCAATAAGGATATTTTTGAAACTTGGAAAGTTAATTCTAAAATGCACACAGAATATTAACCTTCAAGAATTATAAGGAAATACAGGGTTATTAACCCAACTGGATATTAAAACATACTATGAAGCTAAGGTAATTAAAACAGTTTGTTATTAGCAAAAGAACAGTCAGAAAAATAGGGCAAAACTATTTCAGGAACAGATATAAGATGTATAGAAATGTATTATATAATAATGTTGGCATATCAGATATGGATGTAGAAGGATGATGGATTAACCAATAAATACATTGGCATGATTGACCAGTTACTAGGGAGAAAAATAAGGCAGGTTCTGTTCTTGTCTTTTATAAGAAAAAAAAAAAATCCCAGATGGCTCAAAAATGTAAATGAAAAATAAAGTTGTTAGAACAACAAAAAATGAGAACATTAAAAAAAATTAAAAAAGCCTTAACATAAGGAAGGCCCTACTAGGCTAGGAACAAAAACCAAATGCCAAAATCACAAAAGAAAAACTGGAAAATTTGCATCAGCATGTGAAATGTTTGAAAGGCACAGAGTACCGACAACGTGAAAAAAAAAAGTGACAAAGGCAAAATATCGGCAACTCATAACTTAGAGAATCAGCTAATTTATCCTAAGCAGATCACCTTCAAATCATTGAGAAAGGGACCATGGGCTCCTGTAAAAATAAGTATGTCCAGTGTTGTATGCTGGGTAATACTGGAAGCAGACTGAGAGATGGAGAATAGGGTGCAGGAGGCTCACTGAGGAGTGTTCCCAGGACCAATCCCCACAGGGGAAGAGAAGGAAGCAGGTCTGCACAAATGAAGCTGGTTCATAATCAAGATCTCAAATGGCTGGACTGGCAGCTCTGGGGTTGGGTGGCCAAATGGTTTGAACTCTTAAGGTCCCATACTAAAGGAAAGGCTAGAAACTGTGTTTCATTGTCTACCCTCTTATACTATGCTGACATTTTTTACTTTACAATCATAATGGTCAAAAGAAAATCTGAAAATGAAATTAAAATAACTGCCTATAAAGATATAGTCTATGCCTTAAGACTTTTCTGTATCTAAAAAAACTCTCTTTTTGTTTGCATACTGCTATAACTAGAATACCTCCTGATTTCTTACAAACAATATCATACACGTATCCCTATAAGCAGGAACCTGATAAAGTCTCCAAATGTATTTATCTTCTACATAGGAAACTATGCCAATTTAACTCAAATCCTACTACTTCTTAACACTTCTGGAAAAGGAAGCTGAGTAGTTGAAATACTAAGGTGCCAATTATGCTAATTGGCACTCTCATATATATTTCAATGTAATTCTAAAAAACCTGTGAGTTGTCTTATTGTTTTTAATTTACCAATCTGAAAACAGGGTGCACAAAGGTTAAATGACCAGTTCTACGTAATCCAACTAAAAGTTCCTGAAGTCTAATCTATAACTAGATGTTTAACTCTTTCTACCACATCCTTCTGCCTCCCATTTTTCTGTTGGCTTCCAAAAATTTTGTAGGCATCCACTGGGAACCTCCATGGTTGGTACGATGAAATGTAAGTGGTATGATTTCCCTTTTAAAGAAGAAAGGACCTCGAGCCGAAACCAGTTTGGCTCAGTGGATAGAGCATCGGCCTGTGGACTGAAAGGTCCCAGGTTCGATTCGGGTCAAACATGTGCCTTGGTTGTAGGCACATCCCCAGTAGAGGGGAGGGGCGTGTGTGTGCAAGAGGCAGCTAATGGATGTTTCTTTTTCATAAATGTTTCTAACTTTCTATCCCTCTCTCTTCCTCTCTGTAAAAGTCAATAAAAATATTTTTTAAAAAGAAATAAAGAAGGACTTCAAGAAACAGTAACAAGCAAATCATCTCTTTCTAACTCCGAGAGATAAAATTTCACATGCCAGTCTTTTCCCTCCTACTATTTGCTTTTGAGTAGACTTGAATCTGTTCATAAACTCTTACTAAAAAAGAATTCAAAGTAGGTGGGATCTCTGCCCCAGGCTTCCTTTTTGGGTTGCCAGGAGGAAGAAGGCTTAGAGGAAACACATTCAGCCAAGAGAAGGAGCAGGAGGCCAGCACCATTGTTTCCCTTTTAGTCATTAAACTCAAGGCCAAATCATGGAAACCAATGTATGTTTGGGTGAACTTTTTGAGTCTGTGGGGAGGAAGGGAACACACAGAATTTTAAGACAAAAAAAAAAAAATCAATCAAACAAACAATAAGGAGGTAAAGTGATGGATGCTTTTCTTAAATGCTGGGATGATTTAATGCGTTCAGGGACATTGGGTACTTGGAAAGAGCTCCTAAATGCGTGAGGCCAGCACTTACCAAAGGGAAACAGCCCAGACTACCAAAAATTAGGCTTAACTAGCAGAAAACTTTTTTAAAATATATTTTTATTTATTTATTTTTAATATATTTTATTGATTTTTTACAAAGAGGAAGAGAGAGGGATAGAGAGTTAGAAACATTGATGAGAAAGAGTCATCGATCAGCTGCCTCTTGCACACCTCCTACTGGGGATGTGCCTGCAACAAGGCACATGCCCTTGACCAGAATCGAACCTGGGACCCTTCAGTCCGCAGGCCAACGCTCCATTCACTGAGACAAACCTGTTTCGGCCAGCAGAAAACTATTTAAAAAGGTTTTTTAATTGCGAGTAATCAGAGTAAGTGATGGATTCATTTTTAAAAATATCTAGTACCTAAGGTTCTGGACCTCGATAGTGCTGTTATCCAGAGAAGGGACGGATTGCTTCCATCTTACTGACACTGTTTAGCATTTCTCCAGGACCCTTTGATAGAGATTTCTCTGATTCTCACAAGGACCATCTGTTGTCATCTGCATGAAGGATCAATAGAAATCCCTACTAGTTGCTGTCCCTCGGAAATGCCCCCTTCAAAAGAGAACTAGAAATTGTTGCTTTTTTAAAACCCCAAGAAAGGGGGCTGACTCTGAATACACCTCTCTTCTCCCCAGCGTGCAAGCAAGCACACAGGGCAACTTTCATTTTTAAGTTCCCGAAAATGGATGCAGCTCAGCAACAGTTAAAGACTATTTTCTTCTGCTTTTTGTGCATTTGCATAATTGATTCGCTAGATAATGCACTCTGCTTCCTTATTTAATAAACATGTTAATGATTTCAGACAATTACTCAAAACTGCCTACAAGTGTCTGCCTAAGAAAAGCAACACAAAATAATTAAAATGAAAATACACACCAAAAGGCCCATCCTTCATATCACATTACACACGATATTAAGTCAATATGTCACCCTGTCACCAGTCACTTGCTACCTGCTGTTATACATTTATTCAAATTCTAATGTATTAGCTGCAGAGGAGACATTGGTTAGACACCCAGGCGGGCACACACACAGAGAAAGGGAATAAACCTGGTGCTTTGTCAGAGAACAGGCAGTGAAATAGCAGCAGCAGAGGAGAGGTGGGGGACAATAAAACAAGGGCTAGAAACAGAAGGTTGAAGCAGACGTTTTCACAAGAAAACCCTCTCCAGGCGCTTCGTGGTGGGGGGCAGTCACAGGGGAACTAAATGGATTCCATTTCCTCTGCCAGCCCTGAGCACTTGGAGAGCATCAGGCAGGCCAAACATCACAATAGGTCCAATTTGGGCAGATGCCTCCCGCATTCTGGCCATTTTCAAGCCATCTTATTTTATTTCCCGGAACTTCCAGGAGTCAACCACAGAGCCAGGGCCTGAACCACGGATATTTTCACCAGCTGAGGACGCTGTGCGGATGAGGAAGGACCCTGGCGATGCTCAGGGGCGGGCAGCCCAGACTTGGCCCTCCCTGGTGCTGGGCTCTTTCTGCTCCTGCTGGAAGCCAAGTATAATAGCTTGGGCACAGCAAGTCCCAGCCAGCCTCTCTGACCCTTCAGGAACAAGGAGGAGGGTCACCTGACAGGTGCAAGAGGACACTGAAGGAAGTTCCAACTCTGCTAGAACTAGCTGACTAGGGTTCCGGAAATCCTGGCTCTAGCTCTCCCAGAAAACAGGCAAAAAAAAAAAAAAAAAAGAAGGATAAAATTGAGGACAGAATGGACCTTCCATCAGTAACTTCTTATTCTGGTGGAAAGGGAGACAAGAGGAGTAAGTAAGCAGGGAGGCTTTCTTAGCCAGTTAATCCTCCTTTCATGTTTCAAGCCCAAGTGACTTGGATGGAGGTTGCAGTTGTAAAACAGGAGGCAAGTATGGGTACAGGTGTGGGTGCGGTGTGGGTTTGGATGTGGGTGTGGATGTGTGTCAAATATTATGTCCAACCATGGTACCTGGGATGAGTCTGCCTGCTTCACCCCAGATACCATGCAGAGGAAAAGGTAGGAAACATGGCCGGGCAGAAACAAGCACAGGTCATTCTGAGTTACCTTATCGGGAAGGTTATAGTGAGCCACCAGGATGTTAAATAGAGTGACAGGGACTGCTTGCATCCTGGAGCCATCAGTCTGGCAGTGAGAGGAAAACCGGTGTGGAGGAGATGGAGGGATCAGTGAGAAGGTTGTCACATCAGTCTGGGTGAGAAGGGAACCAAAGACTAGGACCAAGGGTGTGCAGTGGGGCGGAATGAAGTAGGCGGCGATATGGACCAAAAGAGGGGCATGGACACTCTGGAATCAGGCCAGGACAGTGAGGCAGAAGGTGATGCTGGTTTCTAAGGGTCAGAGGGGAACAGGAAGCAGCACTCTGGGGGCCAGGCACTTGAGGTACATCCAGAACGAGGGGTTCAGAAGCTAGTGCTGTACTTCTGGCTTGTATTAATAGTTCCTGCTTTCCTAGATATCAGACAGTCCACTGGACTATAGAAGCAGCCAGAGAGGGACCTGTCACCTGGGCCACCACATCACCTTGCCCACTATTGGCAAGTTCTCCCTAGTTTCCAGAAACAGCCACGGTCTGGAAGAGAAGGGACCTCTTCCTATTAAGTATTATTAAAATACCTAATAAATTAATTAATTCAAATCACCTCTCTCCCCCTCACCCAAAAAAAAAAAAAAAAAAAACAGAAGAAAGAAAAAAAGAAAGGAGAACAACAAAGGGAGGGAGGAACTGCCTTATGACGTTTACAGCATTCTTGCAATTTCCTGTTCAATCCATTCGGGTCAGAAAATGGAACAGATAACACCCTGACCAAATGTTCAATATTACTAAGAGGGCCATATAAATCTTCTCAGCAGTTATTTAAAATCAGATTATAACGGGATCATGTGGTCTCACTAATCCTAGATGGGGGGAGGCCTGGGTGATCTTCTGTAATGGGTGAGAATCTACCAGCTGACCCTCTGAAGGCTGATTAGACAAAGGGTGCTCACAACCCCTGCGCACAGTGCACAGACCGAAGAGGAGAGGGCAGCTGCACCTGTGGATACATCCACTTCAGATTCTTTCCTGCGTGCTTGTTAGACAGGACTCCTTGCCAGCTCTGTTAGGGCTTCACACCAGGCAATTTGCTCTTAATTTGTTCCCTTTAATGCTTCAATAAATGATCAGAAACTGCATTGGAACTTGCAAATGCTGAGGTGTGGTTTAGGTAAGCAGATGTAACTCAGGAGTCAGGGACTGCGTGTAGCCAGCTGACTCTGTTCCTGGGCTGTATCCTCCAGAAAAGATAGTCCTGTCACCACCAGCTTCCATGAGGAACTCCCAGCCTATGATGATGGTTCTTGTTATTGGACATCTTAGGTTCACAGGGAGGAGTCCCCATTAGAAGTCTCCTCCTACATCTCTCTGTACTCAGCTCACCATCTATGGTCCTTCCTGTCCCTCTTCATCTACAGAGAATCCTTAACTTTGGTTTGAAACCTGGGTACCCAAAATCTTCCTCCGATCCTACAAGAGGTCATGGGACAAATTTCTCATCAAAAGAACCTCACTCTCACTACTGGAAAAAAAGTTGTTCCAGCTGCTAAGAAGATGCCATTCTCACCAAATCATTTCTTTTTTATTTATTCATTTCCTCTCCCACTTTCCTCCAGAGAGGATTTGAAGGAGCTTATAGTAGATATGCCATAAATAAAATCAGCTCTGAGGAAAGCAATATTAGTATTGGCTTTCTAATGATCAATACAACTATTGAGATTCTTCATGAACAGGTAGCCATAACAAAAGGAAAAGCATTTAGGGAATAGCTACCTGTTCGTTAGGATCAGAAATAATGAAACATAATAATATCCTGGAGGAAATAACTTCAGAGCAGCTTTCAAAGCACTGATTCGGGAAAGCCAAATCATTGGATAAGAACTCCCATTTCTTTTCCAAAATGCCCATGCAACTTCATCTGTTTTATATTGTCTTTCGATTATTTGTTTGGAAAGAACAGACATTGGAAGAGGAGTCCAGCATTCTTCACATGACACCTAGTTCTGCCATAACTAGCAGGGGTATTAGGCAAATGGCCTCACCTTTGCAGTAAAACAAGAGGCAAGAACCAAACATAGCCTTTCCAATCCCAATGCTATATGATTTTTAGAAATCATTGGTTTTTAGAGTTTAAGAATATCACACCTAGTAAAACTCCTTTATATGTAGACAAAGCAAGACTAAATCCTCCTTCTGAAGGAACACTTAAGCATCATGTGAATCATCAGTCTATGATTCACTATGACAATAGGCCACATATGACAAGAGTGGTTCTATCTTATTCTTAGAAATAAAAGAAGCACGCTATTAGAAAATCAGATGTGGCCTTCTTGGGTTTATCCTGTTTGGACTTCTATAGCTCTACATCAATTGTCCATTTTTTAAAAATGGGACATATAATTTAAAAATAATAATTTTAGAGCAATAATTTGCCCAGAGATGCACACAGAGATAATACATGCATAGAAACACATAGAAGCCACCTTGTTTGGTCCTTCCTGTACTAACACTATTACGTATAACAACCTTAATTTAAACCCACAGTCAAAAGAAAACATCCTAATGAAAAACAATTTCAAGCTAGAATTAAATCTGCCTCCTAGACCAAAATATACAAAAAGACTCTTGCTTATATTTTTAAACTTCATGTGACTTATTTAAAGATTCAAGGTTTTCACTGAAATGAGGCACAGATGACTAAACTTTCATTTAGGCTAAATAGTAACTCAGGCAGAATTTTCCTGGTGCATTTGGATTTGTTTACATATTCTTCATTGAGATACATGGAAACTAGATTGACCAGGGGACCCATAACTTCCTTTGGTTCTGTTTAAGGCCATTGGTATGAAAAAGAAAAAGTGTTTGTAGGGACAAATTGCCCTTTCTCTACTTCTAAGTAGAGATTTGTCATCATTGCATTGCCTCAGTTGCCCTTTGAGGCTGTCATCTTTAACTTGCACAGAACCATGGATATATGCAGAAGTTTTAAGTTTTCAGAAGGCAAAGCCACAACCAAAGCTTGAATGGGGCAATAGTATGCAGGTATCATAACTATTGTACACAGATTATTTGGCCCAGGAAGGAAATTAAGTAACACACATGCTATAACCTCCTACCCACTGCCCATAGCAGACATCATTTGTCAATCAAAGGTAGCATTCATTTACTCTTTACCCAAATGTGGCCTCTGATTCTTTTGAATGTAGCATGACAGGGAGTTAGTACCAATTGACAGCACTTGAGGTGAAGGCTTTTTGCATTTGATTATGTCATCCATGTCCAATGTTGAGAAGAAGACACCAAACTCCAGGCTGGTTAAGGTGCACAGTCATTAAGCAATGAGTCAGGACTACACTCTGACCTCTATATTCCCTTATCCAGTGTTCTTCCACTGGACTCCCAGGACAGTGTGGTACACTTAATTAGCAATAATTAAATGGTTAAATGAATAAATGAACATTTCCCTTGTGTTATGGGGCGCCTTCCCCTTGTGAGAAGACATATTTTGGAACAATGTACCTAATTATTAGCAAGCCATAATATTTGGGTACCAAAGGAAGATTGGTAGGCAAATGGAAAATACTAAAACCCACTCCTGGATTTAAAAATACTGGAGCATTCATTAATACACATCTCAGACCAACCCAAATACCCCACAAGTTAAATCCCACAGGATAAGTACAGCACACCATTCCTGACCTTGCTATTGTATCTAGATTTAATAGATTTGTGACAGAATATTCTCTTCTCTGGGTGCCATCATTTTCATTTTTAAATGGAAAGTTTCAAAGACCTGACTTCTAACACTCTATTTGATGATGAAACTCAAACATTAACTTTAAATGCAGCATCTATTTATTAATAGCTTGCTGTAAGCATAGCTCTTTGATGGGTGCAAGGCACAATCAACCAAGAAAATACGCAGACTGTCCTCCAGTTCCCACGTCCCCTATTAGCACGTGGTCTGTCTTCCACCTGACGCACTGATGTCTCAAACGAGGCCCACTTTAGAGCTGGTGAAAATAGCTGTTCATCTTTCTCCATCAAGCTGCCAGTCAGAGTTGCTTGGCAAAAATTTCACTGCTTTTTCAAATGTTCTCTGCAACTCAGTAGTTTCTCTCCTCTATCTGCAAAGGAAAGCAAACAATAGCACATCCCAGCCCCCACTCTCCCCCACACCAGTGTCCTGGTAGAGAATGATAAAACAGCAAAGACAGCGGTATAAAATTAAATGTTCTAAATGCATATTTTAAATGGACATTTTTCTGAAGTCAACACATGCTCACATTCCCTTAAGGACTGCCCAATTCTTAAGTTGGAGAAACAGCTGAGCTACTGCCCAACTCTCAATAGGAGCCTACTAGAAGGAAGCAGCACTATGAGACCTGAGGAAGGAGTCAACCCAGAAGAAGGAAAAGAATCACTACAGGTCTAATAAACATCAATCATATTTGAGAGCAAAAGTTTATTAGTCAAAGCTTTGAAAATTGTATTCTATTGTGCTTCATTCATCCAATCAACAAATATTTATTGAAACTTATTATGTGCTCTCCACTAGGCTAGGGGCTGGGGCTTTCAGCTGTGAACAGAACAGATGGACATTTCTGGCCTTATAGAGTTTACATTTATATTAGAAAAGAAAACCAGGGAAGCAGTTTTTTTAGGACATCTGTTCATCCATACATTCAGAGGTATCTGATAGGTAACTATTTCATGCCAGGCTTTAGGTTAAGCTGGGAGTAAAACAAAACCATAACATCCAAGCACTTATAGATAAATTAGTAACTCACAGAATAACAGGCTGCTCTAACAGAGGTATGGACAAAGCCCTGAGGACAGAGAGGTGACCAGTGCTCCTTACATATTTAGGGGGAAGATACAAGTCTCAGTTGAGCTGGCCTTTGGCAGATGAAGAGGGGTGCATGTACCACATAGGTTATGGCAGGAAAATCATCCTGTCAGAGAATCACATCGGAGAGAGAACTATGAGAGTGCAGAGAGGGCTGGAAGATCCTCTGGAAACACTGAGACCTGGAGCGTGGTTGAGAAGGAGGAGGAGGAGAGGATTCTAGAAAGGCAGGCAGGCTGGGAATTCCAAGGGGCTGGGTCTCAAAGCCTGTCCAGGGGTCTGTCCTTTAACCCGGGAGAATGGCATGATGAACCCATTTGGGGTTAATACCCTGTTCAAATAAGCTTATACTACGTACTTCTTAAGTGGGATGGGATGGTTTGTCCCTCAGTTTTGATCCCTGTCCAATCCCCAGACGAACGAGGAAAATTTTGCTAATTATTGTATTATCAGGAATGGAAATGTGAGTATGCGTGGCCCAGGCTGGATGGGGCCCAACATACCCAGAGAGACAGCATTTTCTTCCATTCAACCTCTTCATCCAGTGAGCAGCTGCTAATGCACTAGCCGTGCCAGAGAGGCTCCATGGGTCTGATGGCTGTTAATGGGCTTTATTACCTTGTTGAGTACCTCAAACTCTAGTTACTAATTACAGGGCATCGATGTGAATGTTTGGCTATATAATTTTTGTTAATTGATTCGCGTGAGGGGATTTGGGCATGATACGCTCTGAATTTTCTTCTGGCTCTAAAGCTCCACGACTTTTTCTCTGTGGCTACATGCATCAGTAATGAATGACCTTGTGCATTCTGGATTGTGGGTTTCATGCATGGGCTCCCTCCTCAATTGCTCAGAAACCCCAGGAGCAAAGTGTTATGCAAGGACACACAATGACATGGAGGCCCGGCCTGGAGTGGGACACAGCCATTGTCCCTCATGCTAGCTAGCATGTGTTGGTCTCTACAAGAGGTCCAGCCACTTGGACCTTTTGCCTGCAGTGGGTTCACACAGCTTATCAATAGGAAGCAGGTGGCTCTGCTCGATCAGTGGATCATGTGCTCACATCCCACAGTTTGTAAGTAAACTATTTCTCCATTTGTCCCTCATGTCAAGACTTTAACTTATCCTGTTCTCATGCCCACTTGTATGTTTCACTGCCCCAAAGCTCACAGCTCATTTTGAAGATAGTATTCCTCAATAACAAAACTGCTTTACTCTTTGAATAACACTGTGAGCATATCATATATATATGGGATGGGAAAGAGATACAAAAGGAAGGGGCAAGATAGGAAGAACAGACAGATAAGCTGATTCAGTCCTTACACACCAGACTTCCCTGGGGCCATCTGTCAAATGTTACTATACCAAGCAGGTTACTCTGACACTCAGACAAGGTGAAAACCACAATTGCTAAGAAACTAAGCCTCAGCAATCCATCCCTAGCTGAACTTCTGGACAACAGGACTGTGGAAAAAATCTCTGGGATGGAAAGTTGTGGTTCTCACTGACTCCAGATGTGTCATGAGCCATTTGTGAGTATGAATAGTACAAATTCTAGTCTTCAAATATTTCAACTTCCCTACATAAACTAGAGGGATGGTTATCACAAAATAAAGCCCCTGTTGCAGCCCTACATTCAGTATTCAGTATGTTTACTTAAATGGGAAAGAAAAGAGCTAGGACACCCATTATATCTATGACTCCAATGGGCACATGTGTCCTACATAGAAATGTCATTGGTTACGTCTACCAGGTATCATGTCAGAAAACACATGTTGAGACCTGCAGCTGATTCAAGAGCAGAGAGTGAGCTGAGAAATGGGGAAAATGACAGTTGTACTTCTTGCATTATGAAGAGGGCGTCAACCTGGGCAAGGAGATCTTTGGGCACATTAGTGATGCAGACGCCATCAGTTGCTGGCTTTAGACATTGGAAGACATATTATTTAGGTATGTGAACCTTGGACATACTGCCAAAGCCAACTCAAGAGAAGGCATAAAAGTGTTTCCATATTATGAAGGAAAAGGAGAGAGAATGAAAAAGAGAAGTTAAAGACTAAAGCTATAGCCAAGCCGTTTTGGCTCAGTGGATGGAGCGTCAGCCTGTGGACTGAGGGGTCCCAGGTTTGATTCCGGTCAAGGGCATGTACATTGGTTGTGGGCACATCCCAGTGGGGGGTGTGCAGGAGGCAGCAGATCAATGATTCTCTCTCATCAATGTTTCTAACTCTCTTATCCCTCTCTCTTGCTCTCTGTAAAAAAATCAATAAATATATATTTTAAAAAAAGAAAAGAATAAAGCTACAGAGTGGCTTTGTTTTCCCCTCTTTAAATGGATGCTGGCTGTTTGGGGAGTTGTGGCCTCAGGCACGGAAAGATCTTTGGAGGGGTTCTTGAGCTCTGTTAGGCAACACAGATCATTCAAATGGGAAAGATTAAGCAAAATACACTTGTGTGTGATGCCTGACAAATTCCCTTCTTCAGCTGTGAGGGGAAAAAATTCACTGTGTCCGCCAATGATATTAATTATCTAACCGGAGCAGAAACTTGACAAAGGCTCATGATGTGTTTAGATACAGAGAATGCGGTGAATCACTAGGCGCAGTCCCAGGATCCAGACAACTCACAACAGCAGCATCTTCCCCTCCCCACTCTCTAGGAGAAGGGAGACCCCAGCGTTTTAATCAAATCAAGGCAGCAATGGCCAAGAGTGCCTTTTGAGCTTTGTGTTCTGGAAAATGCGATTATACAGAGAAAGATGCCATTGATGCCTCAGAACCCAACAGGCAATGTGTTAATCCAGCTGCAACCATTTACCCTCCTCACTCAAGACTTTTCTGGAAGAAATTCCCTGAAACTAGTGAAGTGAAAAATCTCATGAGCTGCTCCAAAGCCAAAGGATGTCCCTGTTCTTTATTGGATAAAAAGCCAGTTGCCTGTCACTCTTTCATGTTTGTATATTTTAAGAGAGTGAAATAGAGGAAAAGAGGGTAAAACAAGGTTATTTAAAAATCTGTTCCTGTTACTTTCAGATTCTAGAGTTTGCTTTGTAATGTTTGCAAATGGTCCAATGCACTGTGCTGAGGAGACAGCTGACGGAGATAGTAGGATCCTTGAGTTGTTTCTTTTAAGCAGAAAGGAATAAACAAAGGGATGCTTCCCTTCTCCCCCATACAGGCCAGCACCCCCTACAGTATGTGAGTCATAAAATAGCTGATGGAAGAGGAGCTCCATGGAGTCCTCAGCTCCTCTCTATTCATCTTCCCCAGAGACAGGGAGAGATTGCGCAAGAGAACAGCTCAGCAGGAATCCGTGGGAGTGAAAAGCAAACAGGAAGCCTGAGACTCTAGGAGGTTCCTGCTATTTGGGAAGGAGGAAATGTTGGTAACTATGGCCAACATTCTGAGAGCCATCACTTAGGTTTGGGCCCTGAATGGTTGACACCATATAAAAAGACTCTTAGGAGCTGACTCTTTCTCCAGACCCCACTATTTTACAGATGATGTTAAAGCGAAGGTGAAAAGAGTTAACAAAATTGCTCAAGATTGCACTTGTATGACTTAGTACTGGCCCATATCAAGGCTTTGCTTTAAAAAATAATTTTCCAGAATGTAAAACACAGCCAATTTTTACATTCAGTTCAGTGCCATCTATCTTTTGATAGATGAACAGTTAGAAAAATGTTTGTATTAAAGATCCTAGAGACTGTCAGAGCATCAAGTCCCTTCCAAATGACACAGCAACACTGTTTCCCCGAAAATAAGACAGTGTCTTATATTAATTTTTGCTCCCAAAGATGCGCTAGGTCTTATTTTCAGGGGATGTCTTATTTTTCCATGAAGAAGAATACGGTACACATTTATTGTTAAATGAAAATAAAGGAAATTTATTACCTGTATACGGTACGGTAGTACGGTAGTTGTCAACACAAACCAGATAAACTGTGAATCCTATAGTATCAAGAATTTACTCATTTATTCAATGACAATCATGTCATCATCTTCTGGAACATCATCATTACAATCCAATTCCTGAATTTCCTGGTGAATTTCTTGTGACTCCATTTCTTTCAGAATCAGTGGACCAAATCTCTCATGTTTAGCCTAGGGGAGCTTATTTTCGGGGGGGCGCTTTATATTTCACTCAGAAGGAAACCTGTAAGTAGGTCTTATTTTCAGAGAATGTCTTATTTTGGGGGAAACATGGTAGTATGATCAGTACATTTTCAAGGTAGAACACAATGGATCCTTCCTAAGCTTCAGAAAACCAAAAAAAAAAAAAACCAAACAAACAAAGAAAAAACACACGATACGACTCATGTTGTAAATCTTAACCAGAACACTTAAGTTAGCACCTGGCACATGATAGGTTCTCAGCATATGTTTTTGGAATAAATACATGACCAAAACCAAGTATTACATCTAATAATAATTAATGTCGTTTTCTAATACTTTTTTAAATCGAATTTATTTAAACAATACAACAAAATTTAATCAACAATATAGTTGCCGTTGTTTTCTACTACTTGTGCCCAATGCTCAGGAAGCATTTTAATCCCTCTGTTGTAAAATTCTTGTGATTTTGATGCAAAAAATTCGGTCAATGCATTTTTGAGGCATTCTTCATTATTAAATTTTTTTCCAAGAAGAAAGTTTTGCAAAGAACGAAACAAATGGTAATCAGAAGGGGCAATATCAGGAGAATATGCAGGTTGAGGGAGAACTTCCCATTCCAACTGGGGCAGTTTTTCAGCAGTGATTCTTGCAGTATGCGGTCGTGCGTTATCATGGTGAAGAATTACGCCCTTCCGATTAATCAGCGCGGGTTCTTTTACTCTTAAAGCTTGGGCTAACCTTTCCAATTGGGCACTATACACTGCACTTGTAATGGTTTGGGTAGATGGTAAAAGTTCATAATGAAGAATTCCTTTAAAATTCCACCAAACACACAACATCGCTTTTTTCGCATGCAAGTCAGGTTTTGGCGTGGGCTGCGGAGCCTCATTTTTGTCCAACCACTGAGGCCGCCTTTTCAAATTAACATACAGCACCCATTGTTCATCTCCGGTAACAATTTGCTCTAAAAACGGCAAAAGGTTTTGACGAGAGAGGAGCGAACTGCAAATTGTGACTCTTTGATTACGGTTGTTGTTGGTCAACTCATGAGGAACCCATTTTCCAAACTTTTGGACTTTGCCAAGTGCACGCAATTGATTGGAAATTGTTTTTTGTGAACAATTTAAAGTTGTCGCAAGCTCTTGTTGGGTAATTTGAGGATTTTGCACCAAAAGAGCTTGAAGAGCTTCTTGATCAAAATTGGACACACGGCCTTGACCACTCTTGTCATCTAACGAAAAATTTCCCTCGCGAAATTTCTCAAACCAACGCTGGCATTTTCTGGCGCTAACTGCATCTTGACCAAGAGCACTACAGATGTTTTTTGCAGCCTCACTTGCTTTTCTTCCTAATTGGAACTCGTAAAGCATGCAGTGCCGAATATGCTCTTCATCCGCCATCTTCTTAGCCCTAGTTTTGCAACAAAAACCAAACCAAACACAAACTTTTTCAAGCAAAACTTGTTAATTGCACTTCACACGTTCTGTAGATACCACGTGTTTGAAGGTTATGTCAATACAAGTCAACGCCAAGCAAGATTTTAAACGAATGTTTAAAAACGACATTAATTATTACTAGCCCCGATAAATTTTGAAACATACTCGGGGTGAGAGGAGTGGGGAAACTAGTCCTTTTGGCATGACAAACAATGCCATGAATGTATAAGGGGACTTCAATGATGGGCATGTGAGCCAAAGAGCTGTGTGATATTGGGGAGCTGAGGTAGCTCCTCTGTATATAATCCATCAAGTAAAGAAGAAGCTGTAGCTGGTTTGGCTCAGTTGATAGAGCGTTGGCATGTGTACTAAAAGGATCCTGGGTTTGATTTTGGTCAAGGACACATGCCCAGGTTGCAGGTTCAATCCCCAGTTGGGGGTGTGCAAGAGGTTGCTGATCAATGATTCTCTCTCATCATTGATATTTCTATCTCTCTCTCCCTCTCCCTTCCTTGCTGAAATCAATAAAAATAGATATTAAAAAAAAAGAAGAGAGAAAGAGTACTTTTACATTTTTAAAGCCATTTGTGTAAACTAAGTGATACAGTGAATACTAAACCAAATTGTAACATTGAAAATATCGGATAAAACTAGGTTATTTGTGCTACACAAATACCATCTATTTGATTCTCATAGCACTTACCCCATTGTTCTCAAATAGCCAAAATGTATGGGATAACCCCTCCCTCACCCGCCCTCCAAGTGCTAGGCACTATGAAAGAGACTGGGCATTACCAGATGTAATAAAGAGAAAAACCCTTGCCATTAATTTGATGCAGACCTATCGTACTAGTGTCTATAGTGATAGACACACATTGGGCGCCATCACCTACTATTATATGACTATTGTATAAATGGGTGAAAAAATGCACGCATGGAAGAATGACTGGATGAAAACGAAAGCAACACTGGGGCAAATCTCCCCATGCCTCAGCCTCACATCAGTAAAATTCCATGATCCATGGAGCTGCCGAGAGCAACAACGTCAGGCCTCGGAGGGATGTGTATGCTCCTCGGCTGGAGCCAAACCCAACCCCTGGAGAGCATGAGGGCCACAGTCCAACTCATGGGAGGACATGCCAAAGCCCAACTCCAGCTGCACAGTGACTTGTAGGAAAACTCACCAAATTCCCTTCCAAAAGGGTTTGCCGTGACCACGGTCCCAAACGAGTGTTTATCACATGTCAGGCTTGGAGGCCAAGCCCTTGTCCACAGAGTGTGGGAGGAACAATTCCATCCTGACAGATGTGATCTCCAGAGTGCTTGAATGACAGCATGGAGTTTTCCACTGTCCCAGGCAGCGGGGAACTACGTGCTGATCTGACTTGGCTTAAAGGGAGATCAGACAGTCTCCCCCATGGCAGGTCATTTCTACTGGTGATCAGCCAGGACAGTTTTTGCAAATCCTGGATTCTCAACTTTCTAGAACAGGTAGTAAATGGGCAATCTTCAGCATTAATTGGATGTTCATCTTCCATTCTTTCTCCAGATGTTGACCTCCTCTGTGTCTAAATGGCTAGGTAGCAGTCAACTTTGCCTTTATTGAATGAACACTTTTTGAGCCTTTGCTATATATAATAGTAAGCACTTTTCTAGTGCCTTACAAATATCCACTCATTTAACCCTCCCCCAAACCTTTCAGGTGGGTACTATTATTTCTCCCCATTTGTGGATGCAGTAACTGAGGCCCAAAGAGGCTAAGAAACAGCTCTCAGCCTTGAATGGCTGTGGGAGCCTTCAGACCAGCTGAAACAATATCTGATGGAGGACTTGAGAGTTAGAATAGCTCCATTCTGTGTTAGGGTGAGTCACTCTGAAGCACAGTCTATGGCATTTAAAGGGTGAAGGCAGAGGTGGAAGGGGGAGGGCCACAAGAAGAAAAAACTTTGTCCACACTGCATTCACCTTGGTATCAGCATCTTAAGCCAAGGACAGAAGCCACACAGGGATGGGAATGACTCAAGTGTAGTAGGGTCTTTTCTCAGAGTCAGCCTCAGTCATTTTAAGATTAGAACTCAGTAAAGTGCAAGCATAAGGGACTTTATCTATAAATATATAGACAGGCAGAGACATATATAAATAGAAATAAATCAGGGCCTCTGAATGAAAATATATATATATATATATATATATATATATATATATATATATATATATCACATTCTACCCCTTGTTAATTGGAAAATAACCAGCTCCTGCAGGCCCTCCTACACAGAGTGCAGGGAGCAGCTGAGCCCACATTAAGAGTTCCAGTTATTAGCCTTTCTGAAGGAAAAGCCACACCTTTTGATACACTTCTCATAAAGAAGTGACTTTGCTTTTCCTATTTATCCATCTGCTCTTGCTGAACATCATTAAGACATTAAGCCATCATCTAACCCAGGTGATAAAATGAAATGATGAAAATCTCCTTCCTTTTTTTCTTATCACTTCATCACCTCGAGCTATCGCTTTCTTCCATCAGAAGCCCTTGTCAAAAAAAATGATGGTTATTGCATGCTAATTTCACCACAAATACCTGATCTGCATTCTAAGTAATTAGCAAATCGGGTAACCTGTGAGATGCTGATCTTTTTTTATAACCAGAGAAAAAAAGCTTTTCACAGAGGATATTTTAGTTCAAGAACATTTCCAATCAGGAAACCTAACATCATGTTCCAAAATACCACACTGTATTATTGCATTCATGCATTTAGGTGACATACTGACTGAGGTAGCAATGTACTTTCACGTCAATCACACTGCATTTGAAATGGGAAATGGCAACTGGTGTACATGCTGTATGTTTTACCAGTTCGGGCAGCTATCCATAAATAGGGGTCAGCAATTACCTAATTCATTCCATGAGGTTCAGTTTTCTACTCTGAGTATAAAGTATGTGTTTGTTCAAGTAGGAATATGTATGTTCACTGAGGAGTTTCATTTTATGAGGATCTGAAAGATGGGTACCTCCAATGATAAAATACAATTCCTCCATAATTCTGAAAAATGTAAGTAGACTTTGGATAGAAAATAATTGGTTCCAGTCCCTTCTCTGTGATCACCTGCTGGATGATGCCAGTTTCCCTGACTATTAAACAGAAACACTAGTACTTACCTACATCAGAAGGCTGCTGGGAAGAATTTCAGAAAGATGTAAAAATGTTTAACTTAAAGCAATACACTGCCTCAGCTCTCATGCGACTCACAGGGATCACTAATCCAAGAACCTGACAAGACCTAGTTCAAGCAAACAGAAAATAGCAAAGTCACATAAATCTGCCTCCAGTTACTGATGCTAGTAGAAGCTGTTCCCCATTTACAGACATTAGCTTATGAGGTCTTTAGCCTAAGATAATGTATGCAAAGGAACTGAGGTGAGAAAGAAAACTTCTAAAATAATTTGCAAGTTCATGTTACATTTCCTATTTTTTCACAGCATTGTTGTTTTAATGTTGAACCACATTTCACACTTGAGTATCTTATTACTGAGCTTCAATATTCAGCAAATAAGTTAGTTCCTATTATTACTTCAAATAAATGTAAAAATTCCCTGAACAATAGCATTATGCCAATGCTAAGAAGGAACATGGGTGTGGATGCAACAGGGCCTCATGCTTGGTTCGCAGCTGGTGCTCAGTGACTCCTTGGTGAAGAAGTGGATGAGTGAATTCACCGCAGAGGTGATAAGAAGCATGGTGACAAGTGGATAATTTCAGAACTGCATACTACTTCAGAGCTATCATAATTGATCATCGAAAAGGACAATTATGTGAGACCATAATCAATAAAAGAAAAGAAAAAAGAAAAGAGAAAACTCTCTGAGTGGAACTCCTGTGGGGTTTGAAAGAGAATTGTCTTCACAAATGAAGACATAAAAGTCACAATGCAGAGTTAGTATGAAGAAAATCATTTTTCACCGAAGGCCCAACCAACACTATAATTTGTTCCATAAATTGATGTTTCCATTGGAAATCTGAGGAAGACATTTCAGGGGGGTGACCAATCAAACAAGTCCACTGCACTGGGTGAGCACAGATCTGCTTTGAGCCACATTCTCATGAAAAGCCAATTGCAGCCCTGGCCAGGAAGCTCAGTAGGTTAGAGCAGTGGTTGACAAACTCGTTAGTCAACGGAGCCAAATGTACACAGTACAACAATTGAAATTTCTTTTGAGAGCCATTTTTTTTTTTAACTTTAAACTTCTTCTAACATCACTTCTTCAAAATAGACTCGCCCAGGCCATGGTATTTTGTGGAAGAGCCACACTCAAGGGGTCAAAGAGCCACATGTGGCTTGCAAGCGCAGTTTGCCAACCATGGGGTTAGAACATCATCCTGACACACCAATGCTGTGGGTTAGATCCCCGGTCAGAGCACATAACTAGGAGCAAGCAATGAATAAGTAGAACAACAATCTGATGTTTCTCTCCCTTCCTCTTTCTCTAAAATCAATCAAGGACTATTTTTAAAAAGCCAATTGCATTAATCTGAAACACCAGGGCAGGATATTTGCAATGTTGGGGGGTTTGCAAAAGTGAGAGGCAACTTCTTACTCAGAAGTCCTATCTGTGAAACTTGGAAAAGCTGAGCTGCTCTGAAGCAGTAGGAGAGAAATAGGTGGGGACTTAGGGCCCGTGGATGCCTTAGGAACCCTCACCCTCCCAGGCCCAGAGTGGCTCCAAGAAACAGAAAATGCCCCGAACTGAGGTTTTCTTTCTGAAATTCTCTTACAGATGTATAGTGAATGGGGCCAGGGAGCAGGAAGCAACTACCTTGAGCCAGAGTGGGACTGTACTTGGGTAGCATGTTATGAGGGAGATTGGATTTAGATTGGGAGTTGACACACCTGGGTTCGAATACTGCTTCTGCCATTTTCTAGCACATATGAACCTGGGCAAGTGCAAAAGCTCTGTGCACTCAGTCGTGTCTTCTGTGAAATAAGAAGGAGGTGAGACCATAATGAGATATTGTATATGCATCCACAAAGCATGTGTTCCATAAACGTCAGTTTTCATCCCTTCCTATCCCTTCCTAATGTTTTATTGTTTTGACTGTATTTTACCTCTGTTATTGGGTTTGGTCACACATAAGTAAAAAATAGAATCTCCAAAAGAAATCCTTATGTGTTATTTGCATCTTTAAATATAAGCATCTTAGACTGTGGCCGTAATGGAAAATTTAAATATGCTAGTTGCATGTAATTTCTTCTCACATTGAATATGAACTTCAAATGTGTTATATATTTGTCTTCCCAACTACAAAGGCCACTTAAAAAGCAACAGCAACAAACAACAACTCATGAGGTCTAAATAAAAATACAGTGATACATTGTGGCAACAGTTAAATTATGGTATCCCCATTATGGATTTTCTGTGCAGCCACTGATAATCATGTTTTGAATTATTTTTAATCATAATAATAATGCATAAGCTGTAATGCATGATGCAGAAGGCAGAACACACACACACACACACACAAACACACACATACACACACATATATATATGTATATATATACAAATATGTAAAATTGGTTATTTTATTATTGTTGCTTTCTATTCCAATGCGCATATATTTTGTCTATAACTAGAAAAAAATTAAAGATGGCTTTAAACCGTATTTCACAGGATAATAACAATAGGTTTCCATAACCTCCTGTTCATTTATAGCGTGTTCCTTGCCCCAATCATATGTACATGTCACAGATGCCCTGGGTCACCAGTAGCCCTGGAGAAGCTGTGCTTAAAGACCACATGGTCCAGTTCTCAGTTTTAGATTCTTACATTGGTGAAGGCTTCAAAAAGCTAATTTTGCTCTTCATATAGCATTAATTGGAAATTCGTGAAAAGCAACATAAATGCCTTGTGTGTATTTTTATAGAAACCACTCTTGGCAAAAACCTGTTAGGCCACACACAGGAGATCAGCTACTGGGCTGGATGGGTCATGAGTGCGATGCTGCCATTAGGGGCATTTCTGGTGATAAATACAGGCACTTCCACACTAGGCTCATGTGGAGTGTTCTCGGTGAAGGAACCCACCAACTCTGAGTAACACAGAGGAGCCAGGTGGAAGCCAGCTTGGCTCTCTTTTAGCCCTGAAGTTCAAAGTCATTTTTATCAATTAACAGAATTCAAGAGCTGGCTCACCTAGACCAGCCACCTCTTTTTATGGCTAAAGAACCCAAGGTCCAAGATAAAGCTGGAACTATAGCCCCACACTTAGTGAATGAGCTGAGACCATAAACACAGTCTCCAAACACACCATCCAATCCTCTAAGAGCAGTATGCAAGCTACTTGGGCCAGCTCCATAGCTGGGCTTTCTGCAATCAGTTTCCAGCTACTGTGATCCACACCACAATTCTTCAACACAGCACCAGACACTAGCCCACTATTACTGAGGCACTTGGCAGAACAAAGAATTATCTCATGCTCCATTTAATAGGGTCAGAATGGGTCTTCCAATCTATGTGTCACTCACTTTACCCAGAAGAATAGCTCATAAGGTACAGACCCAATATATGTTGGGAAGGAGTCAATGAATGACTGAATCTATGCCAATGGCTGCAAGTAGCCAAAGCAACCCATTCAGCATAATTAAACATCATGACTTCTCTCCATCGATTTCAGTGGGGTTTCATAAAAAAAAAAAAATCAACTTTCCATTTCCAATGATCTATGCCTCCATTTGTGTGTATGCAAGTTGGTCAGGGTAACTCAAAGACTAGAGACCAGTGTCATGCTGTGACATGCAGTGTCATGCTCAGAGGCAAGTCGGCATTCCAAAAGCCACAACATTTCAGGTGGCAGGACATATGGAAGGTTCTAGAATTGGACAAGTTAGACAGTGGAAGAAAATAGCACCAGCAACCAACACATTGACATGACCTAATCTGCACATAAAAACAACTCGTGCTTTATACTTTCAACTGGAGATGGGGTGGGTGCTGAGAGAAGAGACAAGAAACTGAGAGCAGATGTGTGGAGACCTGGGCATATAGGAGGCATGAAAAAGTATGGTAGCTGGCTAAAGAGTAGAAAGAGCACAGCTGCTGGTTTGCTCTGAAGCAAAGATGACACTTGCACAGTTTCTGATGAGATCCAGTGTCATCTTGGCATCTCAAGCCATCGCATAGATTGCCTACAATCATAGATAGCATTTACCAGGAGACTTTACCAGCTAAGAACCACACTGAGCTCTTTCCAAAAAAGAGACTGTTCTCTCCATGATTCACATGGAGAACCTGAGTCTTGGTGGGGATCAAATGACTTGTCCACAGTAACACGGACAAAAATTGAGCCAATACAGTAGAATTAGAGGCTGGGCTCAATGAACTGCTAGGTAATTTAAATATGTATGTATCAGAAATAAACAAAACAAAAGATGACTAGAGATTTCTTCTCTCAAGGGATCCTTCATCACCAGAACAATGCACAGGTAGCCACATGGCTCCGTGACCTTTCTAGGATCAAACACATGTAGAGAGTACACTCTTAATTACATACTAATGTGTGCTTTTCCCGACTCTGAGTATAAGGTTTCATCAGCACTTTAGAGCCATTTCCCACATGTTATCTCTGCAGTGTTCAGACCTAAAAGATGCCAGCACTTGCTGGCAGGCTGATAATTTCATAGGCTTCAAGCTAATTAGAGAAAAAGGAGGGAGGAGGAGCAGCAGAATAAATTACAAAAACTTTGCCTTTTCCTGAACAATCAGGTGTCATTCTTTTACCAAGAAGAGTAACACAGGTAACACGACCTTGCCTGGCAGAGGTCCTGCTGTAATGAAAAGGCAAGAAGGATGTGTAATTAGAACAGCACTTGGCATGCTCTGAAATATGACAAGCACCTTGCTCCCTTGAACTTGCCCTGGATGGCCTGTTCCTCCGGAGCCAGGCTAGTTACATTTTGCTCTGTCTCTGACAAGACCACAGATTCTTCATCGGTAAGATCTAAATTATTCTTTTTCATACCAGGTCTGCAGAGTCTACAGAGGGTTCCTGATAAGAGTTAAGAGATCTAGAAGCCAAAAGAATGGTATTTGAAAAATTAAAACAGGGGTATGGAGGTGTGACAGAAAAAAAAATAAGATGATTGCAGGTAATTACAGAGCATTTTCCAAAGATGCACCACACAATTCCAAGTGCCCATCCATAAGACAGAATACAGTGCTGTTTATTATACAGCAGAAACTCATTTCAGAGACAGAGTAGGAGCCCTGCCCAAATGCCCCCGCAGGCTGGATGGACCCCACTCTGCAGCTCCTGTAGACCTTCCCAGGGCACCTACTGAGGGGCAGACATTCTGCTTCTCCCCGCCAGGCCCTCCACAAACCCCAAGAAAAAACTGGGGTAACTGTAAATAGCATTTATGTGCTGTGGAAAGAGCACACTCTCATTCTTTTCACCTTCCTGCTCGCTGCGTTTGCCTGGGGAGTAGCAGCCCCGTGTTAACACCACGTCAAGCATCCAGTGACAGAAGTCAGCTTTCCACCAGCCTCTGGTTAGGAAAATGCCATCAGTTAAAAAAATGAATTGTGGAGGCAATTCTGACTGTCATCCTTCGGGGTTACTTCTTGCTGGAAGTAAAGCCCCATCTTCTCTACAGTTCGAAAGTGGCCAAATACATCTCAATCCCATCTTTGTTCCCAAAGCATCTGTATGATGGTCTAGCTGTTACACCTCACCACAGTCTAGTCCTTTGTCAAATTCTTTCTTTTGACCTAACGTCTTTATCCTACACTGAGGCCAGAGATTGGTGTTTTCAAACTCTCTCTCTCTCTCTCTCTCTCTCTCTTTTTTTTTTTTTCCTAAAGCATCTTTACCCCAAATAAATCCCATTTTAAACTCCAATCTGTAAAACAGATTGGAGCAGAGTTGGGGCTGGGATCCTCTGCTCCTAAAGAATCTTGGGGTTCTGCAGATCACTGAGCCAGGTGGTACATACCCTTGAAAGTGGAAAAATAAACAGGACTTGGGGAAACAGGGGATTCATACAAATGAGAGGAAAGCAATGTCCCATCTTGAACGTGGAAGCTGGTAACAGCCAACACATTCTTCATTGTTCGGGGCAAACAAAAATGTTAAACTCATTGGCCTGCTTTACAAAACATAAAAATACCTGCCCCTTGATACAGGCATTTGTCATCACCACAACTACCCTCTTTTTGGTTTACAGACTTACAGCTTATAGATGAAGAATCTGAAGCCCAGAAAGGTTAAGTAACTCGCCAAGGTCACACAGACCTAAGTGGCAGAACCTTGACTTCAGCCTCAGTTTGGGCTCAGAGGCAATGGATGAATAAGACACAACTTGGAATTCCACAATAATGTTCCCCTGTCCGCCTTCTGAATCTGACCAGAGGAAAGGGCCAGGGCCAGACACAGGAAGAGGAACACATAAGAATGGGCACGGGAACAGGAGGACATATAGAAGGAGAGGGAGGTGGTCAGGAAGGAGAATAAGAAGTAAACCTTACAAAGCACCTGGATTTTTCAAAGAAATTGCACATCCACTGATAACTATCACACTGCCTATACCACCTCTAATCGCTCAGTGATGTTTGATGGAGCCTCTAGGTGCCCTAGAGTAGAGGAAGGGCATATACCAAACCCAGCTTTACAGCCAAGGGACATGTGGTCTCAGAGAGGCCACCTTCCCCAAAGTCACAGAGCTAATCAGAGGGAGAGCCAGCCCTCAGGACTGCAGCTCTGTCCCCTCACAAAGAGGACAGAGCCTGTGATGTGTTTATCCACAGCTACACTGCCTGCCCAAAGCATACATGGTGAAAGGCTCTCTTCCCTCACCGTCTCCACGATTAGATCCACTGTCCTCCCCTCCTCACCTCTAGCAACCCCTTTACCTACAAACAATTATCTGAGCCCAGCTACACGCCCTTCTTAAGACCAGCCCTCCCTGCAATTACAACAGAGAAAGAAAAAGAAAAAGTCAAGTTGCCAGAAGATGTCTCAAATTGGCTGCCGTGACACAGAAATCACAGAATCGGCTCCATCCCCAACTCTGCTTCCGTTCCGAATCCAGGCCTTCTTGTAATGACATCTAATCAGGCAGGGGAATCAGCTGAAATGAGGGCTTCTGTAAAAATCACTGCTCGTCTAGTTCTCAGCAGTTCAGTCTCTTAAATGCCAACCTGGTAGGAAGTGAGAAAATTTTTCTCCTTCATAACAAGTCTCAAAGCCATTGAGTGCTCTCAACTTCGAGCTGAGCTAGTTGTATATTCCAGAGGATATAAATGTTCTTTATCTGCTGGGTTTGAATAGTTTTAACTAACTCAAAGAAGCGGCATCCACGTCATTAATGATGTCTAAGTTTCCAATAAAATATTCAGTTCTTTATCCAGATATTTATAAACCTTTAGACTTTTTGGAGCTGTAGATAACTTGACTAGGATTTGGGGCTTTGATGAAGTTTCTGGACAGCCAGAGCTCTACACCCACTAGCCCTACAATTTGGCTGTGTGACCACTAGATGGTGATAGTGTGCCACAACCCAGAACCAGCATGTCTGAGATCAGCAGACCTTCCCCAACACTTCCTATATATCAAAGAGCAACCTCTTTGCATACACCTTACCTAATCCTCTACCACATTTTAAATGTTACCTTAACCAAAGCATTTCAAACCACCACCTCTAGGTTAGGTCCCTTATGATCTGCAGAACTCAGCATCGAATCTTAAGCCTGGCATTGAGGGCCCTCCAACCACCTGAGGACTCACATTCACCCCCCTTTAATCTACACAGTCCCCATGTTACAGCCACCCTTCAATTCAAATTTCCTACACTTACACATGGATACAGAACTAGACCCAGCAGTCCCTACTCTATACATGGTTCTTGTCCTTCTGATATGTTTAGAAATCTCTCCAGTGGTCACCCATCCTTTAGGTACCTCTAAAGACCTTTGCTCAGAAAAACTCTTTCTTCAAAGGGGCCTAAAGCCCAAAGTTTTTTTTCTTTCTTTTTCTTTTTTTTTTTAAATATATATTTTATTGATTTTTTTAATAGAGAGGAAGGGAGAGGAATAGAGAGCTAGAAACACCGATGAGAGAGAAATATCAATCAGCTGCCTCCTGCACACTCCCTACTGGGATGTGCCTGCAACCAGGGTACATGCCCTTTACCGGAATCAAACCTGGGACCCTTCAGGCTGAAGCTCTATCCACTGAGCCAAACCAGTTTTGGCCCAAAGTTCTATTTGTATTGTTAAATACATTAAGTATTGTTCCCTGTAGAAAAATTGTAAAATGTGGATTAGGAAAAGATTTTTAACAATAGCTCTAACTTTAACACTCAGAAATACCCACTTGATGGTATTATAAATTAACCTTGAACATTTTCCCACATCATTAAATAACATATGAGGCATTTTATGCTCCCCACTCCCAAGGAGAGGATGCAGTGTGATGGAAAGTGCACTAGGCTTGAAACCAAAACACCCTGTTTCCATTCTGGTTCTGAAATGTACTTCCTAAGGCTGGGAAAGTTCTTCAGTGTCTCTGAGTTCATTCTATGAAGCAGTGTCATGCCTACCTCCATGTCTCTGACTGCCTAAGTGAGAGAATGCGTGTGCATATGTCTAGCATGAAGCCTGCCTCCGAGTGACCCTCAATCGCTATGCATCCCTTTCCTTTCCACTTAGCCAGTGCGATTCCTTTCTCCTCCCAATCCCCACTACTCTTTGTGCCTCCCTGTGGCTCTATCCTGCTGGTTCTACCTTAGAGGAATGTGTGAAAATGCTGTATTCTTCCTACTTGGGCATATGCAGACCCTTATAGGTGGGGCTGGCTCCCCAGGTGGGCATTGCAATGGCCTCTCCTTCACCTTCAAATATGCCTCTCGCCCCCCCTCCACTTCCAACATCACCTCTCCTCCTCTATCTCCAACCCTCCCACCTGCCTCTCAGAAGGACCATGTTACACACTGAGCCCACTATAGAGTGGTCACCAACCTTTTGGACCTCACAGACCACCCCTTGGCAACCGCTCCCATCTGCAGGCCCTTAACTGATCAGACCTGTGAAGTAACATAGTCATAGTTTCCAGGGATTGGGACAGAGATATCGTTGGGGGCTCATTAATTCACCTCCCACCCTTCTCTCACAGGATTGTTATTAAAAAAAAAGAGAGAGAGAGAGACAGAGAGGGAGAGAGAGAAGGCTTACATCATCCTCAGAATACTGCCCAGCCTTATTATACTATTATTATACTATTATTATACTGCAGGCAGTGCTCAGAAGACGTCAGCCAGGATTACAGCAGCATGTTAGCACCAGCATCAGTAAAGAGAAGTTAGTGCTTACTCAGGTAGAGTGGGCCATGTGCTTCCAAGTTTAATGGGAGCCAGAGGAAGTGTTATTGGGACTGGGTAGTGCCAGAGACATCCCTTTATGGCTTCATAGTCTTATCCTTAAGAACCAGTGTTTATCAGGCACCCACTAGGTAGCACTACTCTTCATTCCTCATAATAAGACTCAGGTTACACACTTTGTTCAGGTCATTCAACTAGTGACTAGCAAAGGCAGGACTGAGCTCTCTTGTGTCTGACTCAAGAGCCTGTCTGTCTTCTCTCTGAGCACCAGGATGAGGTGAGCTGGCTCCTATGCTCTCTGATGGGTCGAAGAACAGTACCAGGCCTACCTCACACACACTTTAAGGGCAGAAAGCAAAGGTTGTACTTCTCTTGTGTCCCCCACAGCCCTTGTCATTTTTCCTGGAATAAGACAACCCAACCATTGCACCATCAGAATCACCCAGAGGGCCAGAGCACCAGGTCCTAGGCCCCTCCCCCAGATTTCAGCAGGTCTGCATTTCAAATAGGCACCGTGGTGACACTGTGGTCCAGGCCCACTTTGAGAACCACTGCTCCTGAGTGATCTGGAGTAAATCCATGAGACAAGAATAAAGGGCTCAGAAGTGTGGGATCAATGCTCAATGGTCTCCACAAACGCTTTCCACGTTTTGATGTCCACAGGGCGGTGGGGGCCACTTGACTGACTTTGCCCAGCAGAGGGATGGGGGTGACCTCTCCATGGCACTCACAACAACTCCTTCAAGTTCCCTGCTGTCGCTCCAGGTGGCCCCATCTGCAGCCTTGGCGTTATCACAACATCAGAAGAGAGGCCAGGTCACCTGTGCTCCCAGTCTGCAGCTAGGCCAGACAATGACATACAAGGGACAAAGCCAAACAGTGCCTTTGGAAATGAGGCGGCAGGGGACAGGGGCAATTTGTGTGTGTGTGTGTGTGTGTGTGTGTGTGTGTGTGTGTGTGTGTGTGTGTGTGTTTAAGAGCAAAGTTTCTTCGGGCCACCAATCCTCAACACTTCCCAACCACTCAAAGTCATGAGCTTGCTGGGCTTCAAGGAATTCAGGAGCCAAGTTCGCAAGGGTGCTAGTGGCATTATTTAGATGTGACCCTAAGGCAGAAGGGCATGCTTGCTGGCATATTTGGGAACAGCTGTTGATAAAGAGTTTAAGTTTTGCTCTGGGGACCATTTGCAATGAGGAGCATTTTATGAGAACAATACATATTGTAGACATCTGAATATATTTCCATGAGAAAATAAGGATGAAGGAAACAAAAAAGATGGTATAGTGTTCTTACAAAGCCGATGAATATTTAATACGCTAGGGCTTATCTTTAAGGGGGGAGAAAATCCCTCTGCAACTTTACACGCATCCTACAATAGCAATCCATATACAAAATGACACACACCACAGCCACCCGTATAAATACCATGTATTTCATTATTCCCTTACTACAGTGACACAAAGACCAGCTGCTACACAAAGTATCATGAAAACATAAATTACTGGTTATAAATAGCGTATTTAAAGCATGAGGCCATCCAAAGCAGGCCAGTTTAACATAGGCTGCCTAGAACAAGTCTGAAGAATTCATGGGCCAGGCAGGGAAACTCGGGCAGCATATTCAGATCGCAGGAGAGCAGCCAACAGAAGCTGCAAGAGGGGCTTTCCACAGAGCGAGAGGGGACAACGCAGCCTCCTCAGGGGCCCAGGGGAATAATTCTACTTTCAGTTGACCCTTGCCACCCCAAGAGGGACCGATTCACAGACTACTTATCGCCACTATTTTTAACTTCTTGGCAGACGAATCCAGTGCAATGGGAAAATCGCCCAAAGTAAATACACACTCTCATTTGATTCTTCCCCTGGCAAGTCATTTTCTATTATTTTCTGTTAGAACTATTTCCAGGATAAATCGTGCAAGCTGAAGTGTGAGGGTCCTCCAAAGAGCATCTATCCTAGACCGGGGAGGGAAGAAAAGGTGTAGGTCTGCTCTCCACTAGATGTTAGGTCCAAACAAGCCCTTGGAGAAGCTTCCCAAACTTTCCACCTTCCAGGATCCTTTGCCGCTATTATTTCCCTTGAGTTTTGCTACCACACAAAATTACCTAGTCCTTTATAATTATTTTTTCATGAGACAGCTTAATACGGATAACATTTTTTGGGAATTTTGTTTATGTGGAGCCTGTACACATATTCTCTCCTGGAATTCGCACTACAATTCTATGAGCTGAGGACTGCTTTACTTTGCACATGGGAAACAGAAACACGCAGGGGAAGTATCTTGCTTGAGATCCTGGAGCTGGAAGGCAATGCAATGAATCTAAAAGACAGATCTGTCTTCAAAACCCATGCTTTTAACCACTGCACTGCACTGCTTTACCTTCTTCATGTTAATCTCTGTGAACCCAGTTCCAGACCAAAGAAAGGACTAGTCAAAGTAGTTACAAACTTATGAAGGATAAATGGATAACTTGCTTTAAACTTTCCAAAACACTCAAAATAGCTTGAAGGCCCCATTAACATCTTCATGGATCCCCAGTTGTCCCAGACCTCACCTTAGGAACCACTGACCTAGAACCACCTGATACTATTTGCGATGAGATTGTTCCAGGGCCGAACAAAAATAGCTAGTTAAACATATTGTCTGATGCCCTGGGAATTAAAGCCAACACTCTGAATGAAGTTCAAGGTTCTTCTTGAACTGGCCTTCACTATCTTTTCAAATCCATCTTCCAGAATTGTGTTATACACGGAGTCTGAATCAATAGGTGAGAGGCCTGAGAACCTGTACTTTTAGCAAGCTCCTGGGGAGTTCTCCATTGGCAGGTTGGAGCGAGAAACATTTCCATCTCATCATGACTATCCATAGGCATAACTCTAATCTTATAAGTAACTCACTGTTTTATTTCTTTTCTTCTTATTGATTTTAGAGAGGAAAGGAGAAGGAGAGAGAGAAAAACATCAATCATGGGAAAGAATCACAGATCGGCCACCTCCTGCATGCCTCCCACTGGAAATCGAGCTGGCCACCTGGGTATAATCTCTAATCAGGAATTGAATCATGACCTCCTCATTTGTAGGTCGATGCTCAACCCTTGAGTCAGGCCAGCCAGGCACAACTCATCATTCTCTAGGTTCATTACCAATTCTCGCAGCTTTGTGCTTTGCTCATGACCTTCCCCCAGCCTGAAATGCACGCCTCACCTTTCCTCCCAGGCCCAGCTGAAGGCTTTCTCTTCACATCCCACCCGTCCCCAGACCACCCTGTTTACAGCTGCTTTTTACCTTGGAGAGCTGTTCCCTTGTCTGAGTCAGTGGACAGTAGACTCTTTAAGAACAGGACTGGTACTTACTAACATTCTTTATTCATCCTGTTCTTCATATAGGCACTGGCCATGGGGATTCTTAAAAAGGATTAGCAGGTCTAATTTGTCACTGAAGACCAGGAGTGCCCACTGTTCTATACTAGAAAAAGTCTTCTAGTCTTCTCTCACCTACAGGGGAGAGGGTAGGGGGGAGAGGTTCAGGGGCGGGGAGGGAAGGATGAGAGTTTTGTATGGGAATTAAACAAAGAGAAAAAAAGGGTGGCTCATGTTTCCCTTACAAATGTGATCCGGGGTTATTAAGGGACCAGTGGCTTCAGGAACTTGTATTTACTTTCTATAATGAGCTCTGACATAAAGTTTTAACATTTGTATTTGTCATCATGACTGACCGACCACCTCAATCACACCTGAAAGCAAGCGAATGCCTCTTGAGCCCTATGGCACCTTCCCAGACCCCAGTGATCTTGAGCCATCCAAGTCTACATTTCTGACTTGCATCTGTTCCCTGGGGGACAGATTTTACTGGTCACCAACTGAAGTTTATGGAGCACTTACTGTGTCCCAGAATCTGCAGCTTCAATGTATATGCACAATATCTGATCTTCACAGCAGCTCTCTACGGTAGTATTACCACCATTTTATAGATGAAAACACTGAGCTCAGAGAGGTTAAATAACCTGCCTCCAGTTGCACAGTTAGCGATGCTGGAGTTTAACTTAAATATGTCTGTCTGGAAAGTCCATGTTCTTCACTATTCTGTTAATTTTTTAAACAAGAAGATCTATATGATTTTACAGAGTATATGCAATGACACCAAAATGTTAGTGGAAGAAGAAAAGGCTCTGGTTCTACACTATAGCTGCTGGACAGAGCTTCATCCTGAGGGATCACTAGCCAAGGGCACAGAGCTCATCAGACAAAAGTTTGAGCTTGCCTGGGACCCTTCAAGACCACAGCCTCAGTCCTGAGAACCCTGGACTCAGGGGAAAGGCGCCCAGGCCTCTATGAGTACAGATGCCCAGCTGCCTTACCAGCACAGCTCCTCATTGGGTTTCACAGAATCAGAACAGCCAAGGAGACTCTCAACATCCAGGATCTCATTCTCTCATTTTGGAGATGGGGAAACTGAGACCCATGGTAGTTAGGTGTTTGCCAAGTCACACAGCTAATGAACCATTAAGCTGAGGCTCAACCCCATGCTTCTTGCTGTGAGTCAGGCTTGGCTTTTGCCTTTACAAAGAAAATCAGACACAAAAAAGCAGGATCACTGCAGTGAAAAACAGTAAGATCTTACATAAAGGAAAAAAATGTCCTCCTGGCTCAATCCAACCCAAGCACCTGCCCTCTATAAAGAGGTTGGTATGTACAAATCATACTACTTCCTGGACTCATACATATATATATATACAAACACTCCCTATTCTTTAACAAAGGTGAACTCACACTTTCATTTCTGAAACTTTTATCACTTAGCTGAATATATTCCCAGGCCAACTAGACATAGTTCTTTCTTATTCATGAATACAACACTCCACAGTCAGGAGGTTGCACAATGTGTTCAAACATTCTCTTCCTGGTGGGTAGTCCGATCATTGGATGTGCCTTCTGCTGGCCACTCTACTGCCATTGAAGTAATAAACTCTTCCAACCGTGGGGGGGTGGGGACAAGGGAGGGAGCGAGAAGATGACTTCTAACTCATGTGGTCTTACTTCTTCAAAATGAAAACCTGGTCTCCTAAATGCAGTAGCTAGGCGAACACTCGGTTTTCTGAGAGTAGGTTCCATTTTCTGGCACCAGATGGCCAGCCCTTTAAGTAAACCAGTCTCTGGAAATGAAGTATTTTTACTGGTTGCTTAACAACCTGCTTACTGAGCAGCCTAAACTTGAGCAAACCGATGTTTCCTCATC